>NC_086445.1:599363496-599989329 GCF_028390025.1 Pseudophryne corroboree
CCCCTTCAATCAAGGGGTCCCCCCCCCCAGCCACCCAAGGGCCAGGGGTGAAGCCCGAGGCTGTCCCCCCCATCCAATGGGCTGCGGATGGGGGGGCTGATAGCCTTTGTTGTAAAAGAAAAGATATTGTTTTTAGTAGCAGTACTACAAGTCCCAGCAAGCCTCCCCCGCATGCTGGTACTTGGAGAACCACAAGTACCAGCATGCGGCGGAAAAACGGGCCCGCTGGTACCTGTAGTACTACTACTAAAAAAATACCCAAAAAAACACAAGACACACACACCGTGAAAGTATAATTTTATTACATACATACACACATACATACATACTTACCTTATGTTCCCACGCAGGTCGGTCCTCTTCTCCAGTAGAATCCAAGGGGTACCTGTTGAAGAAATTATACTCACGAGATCCAGGGGTCCAGGGTCCTCGGGGAATCCAGGTGTAATCCACGTACTTGAAAAAAATAACAAAACGGACACCCGAGCCACGCACTAAAAGGGGACCCATGTTTGCACATGGATCCCCTTTTCCCGACTGCCAGAAACCCACTCTGACTGATGTCTAAGTGGGTTTCTTCAGCCAATCAGGGAGTGCCACGTTGTAGCACTCTCCTGATCGGCTGTGTGCTCCTGTACTGAGGGGCAGATTTATTAAGCCTGGTGAAGTGATAAAGTGGAAGGTGATAAAGCACCAGCCAATCAGCTCCTAACTTCCATGTTACAGGCTGGGTTTGAAAAATGACAGTTAGGAGCTGGCTGACTGACTGGTGCTTTATCACCTTCCACTTTATCACTTCACCAGGCTTAATAAATCTGCCCCTGAGTGACAGGCGGCACACGGCAGTGTTACAATGTTGCGCCTATGCGCTCCATTGTAACCAATGCTGGGAACTTTCTGCTCAGCGGTGACGTCACTTTAGGTCAACCGCAGGGCAGAAAGTTCCCAGCATTGGTTACAATGGAGCGCATAGGCGCTACATTGTAACACTGCCGTGTGCCGCCTGTCACTCAGTACAGGAGCACACAGCCGATCAGGAGAGTGCTACAACGTGGCACTCCCTGATTGGCTGAAGAAACCCACTTAGACATCAGTCAGAGTGGGTTTCTGGCAGTCGGGAAAAGGGGATCCATGTGCAAACATGGGTCCCCTTTTAGTGCGTGGCTCGGGTGTCCGTTTTGTTATTTTTTTCAAGTACGTGGATTACACCTGGATTCCCCGAGGACCCTGGACCCCTGGATCTCGTGAGTATAATTTCTTCAACAGGTACCCCTTGGATTCTACTGGAGAAGAGGACCGACCTGCGTGGGAACATAAGGTAAGTATGTATGTATGTGTGTATGTATGTAATAAAATTATACTTTCACGGTGTGTGTGTCTTGTGTTTTTTGGGGTATTTTTTTAGTAGTAGTACTACAGGTACCAGCGGGCCCGTTTTTCCGCCGCATGCTGGTACTTGTGGTTCTCCAAGTACCAGCATGCGGGGGAGGCTTGCTGGGACTTGTAGTACTGCTACTAAAAACAATATCTTTTCTTTTACAACAAAGGCTATCAGCCCCCCCATCCGCAGCCCATTGGATGGGGGGGGACAGCCTCGGGCTTCACCCCTGGCCCTTGGGTGGCTGGGGGGGGGGACCCCTTGATTGAAGGGGTCCCCACTCCCCCAGGGTACCCCGGCCAGGGGTGACTAGTTGGATTTTTGATGCCACGGCCGCAGGGCACTATATAAAAGTGACCCCCGGCTGTGGCATTATCTGTCCAGCTAGTGGAGCCCGGTGCTGGTTTTAAAAATACGGGGGACCCCTACTCTTTTTGTCCCCCGTATTTTTGGAACCAGGACCAGGCGCAGAGCCCGATGCTGGTTGCTTAAATATGGGGGAACCCCTGTCATTTTTTCCCCCCATATTTCGGCAACCAGGATCGGCTCAAAGAGCCCGAGGCTGGTTATGCTTAGGAGGGGGGACCCCACGCAATTTTTTTTTAAATATTTGACAGTGTTTAATTTAAAAAAAACAAAAAAAATGAACCCCAGCACGGATCACACAGATCCGGCCGAGATTCATTGTAAAAAAAGTCGGCAGTGTTTTGCTAATCACTGCCGTAAAAATAGAAAAAAAACCACGAATGACATCGACATCGGAACAAAAGAAAAACCCGAATACGACAGCTTAGTAAATTAGTCGTAATCAATTCAAAAAGTTGCAGTTTTACACTTTCGATGTCATTCGTGATTGAACTTTGACCTGAAACGGGAAAATACGAATCTTAGTAAATTTACCCCAGTGTCCCCTTTTTTACACATTACGGCAGTTTTACACATTACGGCAGACAGCGTACCCTTTTTTACACATTACGGCAGACAGCGTTCCCTTTTTTTTACACATTACGGCAGACAGACCCTCTTTTTACACATTACGGCAGACGGAATATATAGATAGATAGATAGATAGATAGATAGATAGATAGATAGATAGATAGATAGATAGATAGAACAGATGATGCTTACTGTCTCCGTTGGCTCAGGCAGTCAGGCTCCTCGTGCAGGCACATCCCAGGCAGGGGAGAAGGAGGAGGAGGGAGGAGGACTCGAGAGCCACAGCAGTGCAATGTAATTGGTGTCGGCGCCGCTGCAGGTGTCCCTCTTCTTCCACATAGGCTGGCCACCGTCGTCACCGCTGTGATGAGGGAGGCACATCCCAGCATTCACACCAATTACATTGCGCTGCTGCGGCTCCCGAGTCCCTCTCCCCCCTCCTCCTTCTCCCTCTCCCTGTGGCTGCCGGCTGTGTCCCTGCGCTCTGCTGCTCCTCTCTTCGGTGGCTAGCATCACACAGCGGCAGGCGGCATGTAATGAGGCAGTTTGAATCATTACATGCCGTTATCTTTGGGCCCCTTGACAGCGGTGGGTCCCATTGCAAGGCACCATTTGCACTGGTGGTAGTTCCGCCACTGGGGGGGGGGTATTAATTACCTGGGCCCAGGTTTGATGGAGGTCTCCCCCACCCCTTACCTGACAGAAGTAAATGCAGCTCTTCATTTCATCCCAGAATACACTGCAGTGTGCTGGGCTGCAGTGTGGCCATGGAGGCACTTAAAGTACTATTTTTTCCTTAATATTTCTCTAAGGGTGCATGGCCATGCCCCCTGTAATTAGGCCATGCTCCCTGGAAAGTACCTGGTCCCAGGCAGGCTCTCTACTACCCTGCGTGTAGTGTCAGGACAGAGATAATCCCCATGCTGGCTTTCTACCAACTCTTCTCTCTTCATAGCCCTTCTCTGCCCACCTCTGGTGCGTCCTCCTCCCTGCAGTTAGCGCTGAGCCCTATAGTGTGTGGTTGCTAACTGTGGGCTGGCCCCTCCTCCTACTTCATATGTTCCTCCCCTCTTCTTCCTCAGCTCCCACCCTCCAGGGACCCAAATACCCTCCCCCCTCCTTCGTACAACCCACCCAACACTTTACTTTCCCACCAGGTTTAGCTGTAAATGTACTCTTTAAGAGGGAAGAGGGAAGTTTCACTACCTACTGTTTAGTCTCAGCAAGGGTGGAAGACATGAGTGGATCCGGTCTCTTCACCTTCCACGTGAAGATAAGTCACTTACATGCTCCAATTATGTTATTGGGGCATATTTATTATACACATTTTGTAGGACATTTAGGGTGATATCCTAAAAAAATGTAGGTATCCCCTGAAAGTATGTAATGGCATGAGTAGAGAGGGGAGGGAGGGGTATGACCCCCCCCCCCCTCTTCCCCTCCAGCCAGACCGCCTCCTGATGCCTCTCTCTGCCGGGTAGAACACTAGCTTGGCTGGTGGTGTCCCCCTCCATCATGGCGCCAAAGTCACGTGCCCGACTCGCACCCCCCTTGTTACACCACTGATATGACCACTGACACAATATTTTCCTATTTTGGCTCTGCAAGCCACCACAATTAAGCTAAAATGAAACAATGGAGATGCAACTGAAGTGCAGTCTTTCAGCTTTATTCAAGTGGTTGAACAAAAATATTGTCTGAAACATTTAGGAATTGCAACCATTTTTATACACAGTCCCCTGTTTTCAGGGGCTCAAATAAATGAACATAATCATACATAAATTGTTAATTTTTAATACTTTGTTGAGAATCCTTTGCAGGCAATGATTGCCTGAAATCTGGAACCCACGAACATCATCAAATGCTGGGTTTCCTCCTTTGATATTCTTTGCAAGGCCTTTACTGCAGTTGTCTTCAATTGTTTGTTGGCGAGGCTTTCTGCCTTTAGGGGGTCATTCCGAGTATATCGTAGCTGTGCTAAATTTAGCACAGCTACAATCATCTTCCCGGACATGCGGGGGGACGCCCAGTACAGGGCTAACCCGCCCCTCATGTCAGTGCGACCCCCTCCCCCCGGCAGAAGTGCAAAGGCATCGCACAGTGGCGATGCCTTTGCACTTTAAGAGTAGCTTCCGACCAGCGCAGCTTTAGCGTGCTTGCTGGGAGCTACCTGTACTCCTCACTCCCCGGCCCGCAGCGGCTGCGTGTGACATCACGCAGCCGCTGCAGCCCGCCCCCCGTTCGGTCCGGCCACGCCTGCGTTGTCCGGAACGCGCCTATGAAACGGCGGCCAAATGCCGCCATTCCGCCCCCTCCTGCTCAGCGACCACCTCTGCCTGTCAATCAGGCAGAGGCGATCGCAGCCCTGCTACGGCCTTCGGCCGTCTGGCATGCGCCGGCGCACTACGGCGCATGCGCAGTAGAGACCCGTTTGCTCGGCTGCGATAAACAGCAACGAGCGAACGGGTCAGAATGACCCCCTTAGTTTTGTTTTCTGCAAGTGAAATGCATGCTCGATCAGGTTGAAATCAGGTGACTGACTCTGCTGTTGCAGAATATTCTACTTCCTTGCCTAGGCTGCTTTCGCATTATGGTTTTTTTCACTGTCTATCTGTATTTTGAAGCATTATCCAATCAACTTTGTTAAATTTGGCTGATTCTGAGCAGACAGTATATTCCTATACACGTCAAAATTAATCTGGCACTTAAGCTTGTGAGTAGGGCCTTCCTACCTCTATGACTATTTGTTATCACCCAGTTTTGTCTTATCATTGTCTTAATTTGTAAAACTCCACGGAATTTGCTGTGCTATATAAGAAACTGTTAATAAAGAAATAAATAAAGAAATAATTCTATCATCTGTCACATTATAAATAAACACTAGTTATCCAGTGCCATTGTAAGCCATGCATTGCCATGACATCACACCGCCTCCACCGTGTGTTACAGATGTGGCATCCTTCAGATCATGAGCCAAGCCTTCTCCGTACTTTTTTCTTTCTATCATTCTGGTACAGGTTGTCTTAGTTTCATCGGTCCAAAGAATGCTGGTCCAGAACTGGGCTGGCTTTTCAAAACTTTTTTTTTTTTGACAAAGTCTAATCTGGCCTTTTTATTCTTGAGGCTTATGAATAGTTTGCACGTTGTGGTGAACCATCTGTGTTTGCTCTTATGAAGTCTTCTCTTTATGGCATACTTGGATAATTATATCCTTACCACCTGGAGAGAGTGTTCTTCACTTGTTTGGATATTGTGAAGACGTTTTTCTTTTTTCAGTTCTAGAGCCCCTCTGTGGAGGGTCTTCTACCTATAGCAATGATACAGGCAGAAGACCCTTAGTGCAAGCAGGCACACCGGTACTTAGGCCACCCCCAGGTCTAAATTGCCTCCGTGCAGTAGACACTTATACAACAGACAGAGAACCGCTAGCTGGTGTAGATGCACAGTCATGGAATCACAGTCAATGGTCGGTATAGATATAACAAGACACGGCAAGGCAACTGGAATAGATGATAAATAAACCAGGACTTTGCTTGACTGGCAACAGGAATCCCATGACAGACACGGATGACACAGACACGAGTGATCTGAACAAAACACGAACTGAAACTATGATGAATCTTTCCACCGGGTTTTCTGAGAACCTCCCTGAACAGGAATCCACCGGACCTTCCTGGAGATGGTAACGACAGGATCCTCCAAATAGACACGCAGCACAAGGGGGATCATTCAGACCCGATCGCATGCTAGCTTTTTTTGCAGTTGTGCGATCGGGTCTGAACTGCGCATGCATATTCACCGCAAGCGTTTTCGGCCGCCGGCGACGGGGATCACCAGACAGCGATGGATTTAACGAAGAAAGCGTTCACACCGGCGATCGCAAGAAGATTGACAGGAAAAGGCCGTTTGTGGGTATCAACTGACTGTTTCTAGGGAGTGTCCGGAGAAATACAGGCGTGCCCAGCCATTTGGAGGGAGGATTCCTGACGTCAGCTCCTGGCCGGATTATCGCAGCGGCTGAGTGAGTCCTGAGCTATGCAGAGACTGCATAAACTTTTGTTTGTGCAGCTCTCTGCGCAAGCGTTCGCACCCCTGCACATCAACTACTCTCTCCCTATGTAGGCGGCAACTACCTGATCGCGATCAGATCTGAATCACCCTCAAGATCTTTCCAGAATCCTTCCAAATGGAATCTTTGACCACAGAAGTGGCAGCTATGAGTCTTTCTACCAGAGAATAAAAGGGATCTTCTGGACCAGAATCCATTGGACCTTTCTGGAGCCGTTAATATAACAGAATCCTCCAGCAGATTAGGCAAGAACAGACCTTCCCAAAATTCACCTAGTAGATTCTCTCATACAAGCACAGAAACAAATTTGAATCTTTCTCCCAAGATTAGCTTTGGAATCTTTCCTGACTGTATCGGCATAGTACCTTCTTGGAGCTGTAAATCGACAAGATTTCCCTAAAGGATGCCAGACGGAGTCTTTCCAAAGTTCTTAACAGAGTCTTTCAAGTAGTTTCCCAGGTCAAATGACACAGCCTACATGAAGCTATCACCAACACTGACTGAGCAAAAAGAAATCCTATTTATAAGGAGCTGATTAGCTGACAGGAACCAGCTGAGTGCTGCCACCCACAGAGAACTCAGCCTGCATGATTACAGAACCTGACACAGTGCTGCAAACTTATCACTCCAGACCTGATCAGTAGCCTGAAGCAGCCAGCTAATGACACGGCATTCCTGTCGCTAAGCGACGGCCGCAACGGCGGTACGTAACACACAGTACTCCGGACAGAGAGCACTTACACTAGACTGCCAGGGCATCAAGGCTGCACTGGGACTAAAACTAGGCCCTGGCATTTAAAGCACACAGGCGCACCTTAACCTCAGCATCTGGCTCCTGGTATAGACTCCTCCCCTTACTATTCCTGACTCCTCCTACTTGTTAGTTTATGCTCTTACAAATATCTTTAATATTAAAACAACAAAAGTTTACATCATTCTTTGTATTAAAGTGCACACAACAAAGCTCATCCTGCATGGAATTCAACCATGTGCCATAGTCAGACATTTGGTATTTGGTTGGTTCTGTTAGATAAGGCTGGCACTTAATAGGTGAATGTAACTATGTAATTATGTTCCTCAACATCAGGGATGCCCATTAATGATCAAAGAATGCAGCAGCAGCAGCAGCCACTGTAATTGGCGCTGGGGTCCAGCACAGCACCACAATACAGACAAGAAACTCTACATTAACTACACCTCCCAGCAACCGCTGCTGCATACTGTGATCATTACTGGGCATCCCTGCTGGTGAGGAACTACACGGGGGTGGGGGGATAGCTGCTGCCTCTAAAAGTGAATCTACCTACTGCCAGCGGCTGGCACCTCTGGACGGCGCCCCTGCTCAGCTGGCGCCCCTGGCGAGTGCCATCCTGGCCAATAGGAAGATACACCCCTGGGTGTAGGTCACACACAAAGAAAAGGGAAGACATTTTCCTAATTAACTAAGCCCTAGCTAAGCAGTTGTAGAGAATTAGATAGTTTGCACTGTAGGAGTTTTAGGACAGGGTGCTGAGCACAGAAGAAGAAACATCTGTGCACACTAAAACAGAGTGGTAACTGCACATTTTGGAGCCCTGTGTACATAAAGAGCATCGGTGCCCTCCACCACAAACGAAGAATGGAGAGTGCCAGAGGCACGCACCAATAAAGAAACAGGTGTGGTCTCGCTGGGAAGGGGCATGGCCACACATTTTTACCCCCAGTTCAAATTATGCTACACAGTAGTGCTTATTAGTCACATTACACTGCACAGTAGTGCCCCTTATTCACGTTAAATCACACAGTAATGTCCCTTAAACCTTATTTTGCCCCACACAGTTATACCCCTTACACCATAATATGCCACACACAGTAATGCCCTTTACCCCATATTATGCTACACAGTAATGACCCTTACCCCATATTATGCCACAAACAGTAATGCCCCTTACACCACATTATGGCCCACACAGTTATGCTCATTTACACCACATTATACCACACACAGCAATGCACCTTACACCTTACACATTATACCACTCACAGTAATGCTCCTTACACCTTACACATTATACCACACACAGTAATGCTCCTTACACCTTACACATTATACCACTCACAGTAATGCTCCTTACACCTTACACATTATACCACACACAGTAATGTTCCTTACACCTTACACATTATACCACACACAGTATTGCTCCTTATACCTTACACATTATACCACACACAGTAATGCTCCTTATACCTTACACATTATACCACACACAGTAATGCTCCTTACACCTTACACATTATACCACACACAGCAATGCACCTTACACATTATACCACACACAGTAATGTTCCTTACACCTTACACATTATACCACACACAGTAATGCTCCTTACACCTTACACATTATACCACACACAGTAATGCTCCTTATACCTTACACATTATACCACACACAGTAATGCTCCTTATACCTTACACATTATACCACACACAGTAATGCTCCTTACACCTTACACATTATACCACACACAGTAATGTTCCTTACACCTTACACATTATACCACACACAGTAATGCTCCTTACACCTTACACATTATACCACACACAGTAATGTTCCTTACACCTTACACATTATACCACACACAGTAATGCTCCTTACACCTTACACATTATACCACACACAGTAATGTTCCTTACACCTTACACATTATACCACACACAGTAATGCTCCTTATACCTTACACATTATACCACACACAGTAATGCTATTTATACCTTACACATTATACCACACACAGTAATGTTCCTTACACCTTACACATTATACCACTCACAGTAATGTTCCTTACACCTTACACATTATACCACTCACAGTAATGCTCCTTACACCTTACACATTATACCACACACAGTAATGCTCCTTACACCTTACACATTATACCACACACAGTTATACCCCTTACACCTTACACATTATACCACACACAGTAATGCTCCTTACACCTTACACATTATACCACACACAGTAATGTTCCTTACACCTTACACATTATACCACACACAGTAATGCTCCTTATACCTTACACATTATACCACACACAGTAATGTTCCTTACACCTTACACATTATACCACACACAGTAATGTACCTTACACCTTACACATTATACCACACACAGTAATGCTCCTTACACCTTACACATTATACCACACACAGTTATACCCCTTACACCTTACACATTATACCACACACAGTAATGTTCCTTACACCTTACACATTATACCACACACAGTAATGCTCCTTATACCTTACACATTATACCACACACAGTAATGCTCCTTATACCTTACACATTATACCACACACAGTAATGTTCCTTACACCTTACACATTATACCACACACAGTAATGCTCCTTACACCTTACACATTATACCACACACAGTTATACCCCTTACACCATAATATGCCACACACAGTAATGCCCTTTACCCCATATTTTGCTACACAGTAATGACCCTTACCCCATATTATGCCACAAACAGTAATGCCCCTTACACCACATTATGGCCCACACAGTTATGCTCATTTACACCACATTATACCACACACAGCAATGCACCTTACACCTTACACATTATACCACTCACAGTAATGCTCCTTACACCTTACACATTATACCACACACAGTAATGCTCCTTACACCTTACACATTATACCACTCACAGTAATGCTCCTTACACCTTACACATTATACCACACACAGTAATGTTCCTTACACCTTACACATTATACCACACACAGTTATACCCCTTACACCTTACACATTATACCACACACAGTAATGCTCCTTACACCTTACACATTATACCACACACAGTAATGTTCCTTACACCTTACACATTATACCACACACAGTAATGCTCCTTATACCTTACACATTATACCACACACAGTAATGTTCCTTACACCTTACACATTATACCACACACAGTAATGTACCTTACACCTTACACATTATACCACACACAGTAATGCTCCTTACACCTTACACATTATACCACACACAGTTATACCCCTTACACCTTACACATTATACCACACACAGTAATGTTCCTTACACCTTACACATTATACCACACACAGTAATGCTCCTTATACCTTACACATTATACCACACACAGTAATGCTCCTTACACCTTACACATTATACCACACACAGTAATGTTCCTTACACCTTACACATTATACCACACACAGTAATGCTCCTTACACCTTACACATTATACCACACACAGTTATACCCCTTACACCATAATATGCCACACACAGTAATGCCCTTTACCCCATATTTTGCTACACAGTAATGACCCTTACCCCATATTATGCCACAAACAGTAATGCCCCTTACACCACATTATGGCCCACACAGTTATGCTCATTTACACCACATTATACCACACACAGCAATGCACCTTACACCTTACACATTATACCACTCACAGTAATGCTCCTTACACCTTACACATTATACCACACACAGTAATGCTCCTTACACCTTACACATTATACCACTCACAGTAATGCTCCTTACACCTTACACATTATACCACACACAGTAATGTTCCTTACACCTTACACATTATACCACACACAGTATTGCTCCTTATACCTTACACATTATACCACACACAGTAATGCTCCTTATACCTTACACATTATACCACACACAGTAATGCTCCTTACACCTTACACATTATACCACACACAGCAATGCACCTTACACATTATACCACACACAGTAATGTTCCTTACACCTTACACATTATACCACACACAGTAATGCTCCTTACACCTTACACATTATACCACACGCAGTAATGCTCCTTATACCTTACACATTATACCACACACAGTAATGCTCCTTATACCTTACACATTATACCACACACAGTAATGCTCCTTACACCTTACACATTATACCACACACAGTAATGTTCCTTACACCTTACACATTATACCACACACAGTAATGCTCCTTACACCTTACACATTATACCACACACAGTAATGCTATTTATACCTTACACATTATACCACACACAGTAATGTTCCTTACACCTTACACATTATACCACTCACAGTAATGCTCCTTACACCTTACACATTATACCACACACAGTAATGCTCCTTACACCTTACACATTATACCACACACAGTTATACCCCTTACACCTTACACATTATACCACACACAGTAATGCTCCTTACACCTTACACATTATACCACACACAGTAATGTTCCTTACACCTTACACATTATACCACACACAGTAATGCTCCTTATACCTTACACATTATACCACACACAGTAATGTTCCTTACACCTAACACATTATATCACACACAGTAATGTACCTTACACCTTACACATTATACCACACACAGTAATGCTCCTTACACCTTACACATTATACCACACACAGTTATACCCCTTACACCTTACACATTATACCACACACAGTAATGTTCCTTACACCTTACACATTATACCACACACAGTAATGCTCCTTATACCTTACACATTATACCACACACAGTAATGCTCCTTATACCTTACACATTATACCACACACAGTAATGTTCCTTACACCTTACACATTATACCACACACAGTAATGCTCCTTACACCTTACACATTATACCACACACAGTTATACCCCTTACACCATAATATGCCACACACAGTAATGCCCTTTACCCCATATTATGCTATACAGTAATGACCCTTACCCAATATTATGGCCCACACAGTTATGATCATTTACATCACATTATAGCACACACAGTAATGCTCCTTACACCTTACATATTATGCCACAGACTAATGTCAAGACTACAGCAACATTTAAACTTTCTCTATGGCTGATGTGTTCCTGCTTGTTGCCAGGGGTTTTATGTGCATCAGTCCCAGCACTTCCAGGATCGCTGTAATACTGTTAAAATCTGTATTAATACCTGCGCTACTCCGTCAATAATCTCTAGAGTATATCCAAAAAGAAGCTGCCATTAAGGATCATATTGTTAAGTGCTCGACATCAGTGAATCATTAATCCATAATACTATACACCTGCTACTTCTGAAGGATTATTTTAATGTTTATGACATGTGTAACAATTCTAGCACTGCACTACTATATTGTTACAACTAGGTGAAACACAGTGGTGCAAGTGGGCGGGTACATGCGGGTATGGTGTACCCTTAAGAATTTAGCCGTGGGTACGCCATACCCACCGCCGCCGAGCTGCCGCTCATTGCACTCACCAACTAGACCAGCGGTGGTCAACCCGCGGCTCTTTCAACCTCCGCATGCGGCTCGATCACCTCCCGGCCACCGCTCCCTCCCTCTGCTGCTGCTCACTGTGCTGCTGCTGTGAGGGGAGGAGAGCGCAGCATGCGCCTCTCCTGCCCCTCAGTGTCTACCTTCAATTCGGTGCCGGTCCGTGAGCCAATCAGAGCTCGCGGACCGGCAGCCAAGGCTCCTGATTGGCCTGCCGGACCGCTAGCTTTGATTGGCTCATGGATTGGCGCCTAATTGAAGGTAGACACCCGTACTGCCACCGTAGACTGGGGACAGGAGAGGCACACGCTGCGCTCTCCTCCCCTCACACACAGGACAGCAGCAGCGCGGTAAGCAGCAGGGGAAGGGGGGGTGGCACTGTGAGGACATGTGTACCTGGCACTGGGGGCATATCTGGCACTGCGGGGACATGTGTATCTGGCACTGGGGGCATTTCTGTATCTGGCACTGGGGGCACATCTGGCACTGGGGGCATCTCTGTATCTGGCACTGGGGGCATATCTGGCACTGGGGGGCATTTCTGTATCTGGCACTGGGCGCATATCTGGCACTGGGGGGACATGTGTATCTGGCACTGGGGGCATTTCTGTATCTGGCACTGGGGGCATATCTGGCACTGTGGGGACATGTGTATCTGGCACTGGGGGCATATCTGGCACTGATGGCATATATGTATCTGGCACTCGGGGCATATCTAGCACTGTGGTGGCATTTCTGTATCTGGTACTGGGGGGCAGTGTATATCTAACACAGTGGGGGCATTTATGTATCTTGCACTGTGAGGCAATGTATAACTGGCACTCTGGGGGCATTTGTGTATCTGGCACTGTGGGGCAATGTGTATCTGGCACTGTGAGGCAATGTATATCTGGCACTCTGGGGGCATTTGTGTATCTGGCACTGTGGGGCAATGTGTATCTGGCACTGTGAGGCAATGTATATCTGGCACTCTGGGGGCATTTGTGTATCTGGCACTGTGGGGCAATGTGTATCTGGCACTGTGGGGCAATGTGTATCTGGCACTGTGAGGCAATGTTTATCTGGCACTCTGGGGGCATTTGTGTATCTGGCACTGTGGGGCAATGTGTATCTGGCACTGTGGGGCAATGTGTATCTGGCACTGTGGGGCAATGTATATCTGGCACTGTGGGGAAATGTATATCTGGCACTGTGGGGCAACCTGTATCTGGCACTGTTGGGGTCATATGTGTGTATCTGCCCGCCCCCCGCCCCCCCCATATGTGTATCACACCCCCATTTTAATTGGCCACACCCATGTGGCATTTGGTCACATTCATTTTTTGGCGCACGCACACAGTACCTATAAGACATTTTTTCTACTTGCACCACTGGTGAAACATATATTAAAATCACAGCACTTTTAAAAAATCTGCACACATCTGAAATAGATGGCAATTATTTGCAGGAGACATGATATCTATATGCATACAAGTCTTTATTATCTGTATCTAATCCCTTTAGAAGTATTTACCAGTCATGGTTCTTTCCAATGGTTAACTAGTTAAGGTCCTGGACAAAAGGCTAAAACATGAGCTACCATTTAGCAATAATACTCACTTAAAACTTATAAACCTCATATAGTCTGAGGATTGTCCGTAAACTTAAACCATAACATCTTAACACTTAACTATAATAAATAAAGACACGGAGACATGAATTTGGCAGAAAATATTAGCTATTTATTTAAATGAGTGATAAAAAATAAAGGTATATACAGCGCTAAATAGCGCTGTATATACCTTTATTTTTTATCACTCATTCAGGGACTAACTATCCCTATAAAACAGCAGCTGAAAAGGATAAGCATACCCTCTTAACAGCGCCGGACAAATTACCTTGGTAATTTATTTTTTGCACATTTATTTAAATGAACCATTAACTGATGAATAATTAAACTAAAGTATGGTGGCCAGAAAGAACGGCTAAAACTACCCTATCCCATGAACAAAAAACCGATCTTATAAAAAACTGACGTAAACCTTCCAACAAACAATAGGTATCCGCTCAACCTCCATCTTGACTACCCATCCGTGAAGGTGATGAGGCTGCCCCCCGTGAAGGTGGTCCAGCAGATGTAATACCAGTCAACGAAGGAGAGCGCACCTAAAAAACCAACCACCAAACGACCGCCAATCAACTCCTTTAATACAACCAAAGTTAACTTGCAGTTCTTTCCCGCCAACAGCGAAGTTCTGCCCAACAGCAACTACGCTCCGCCACCATACCCCTAACCCAAAGAACCAACCACCGAAAACAGATCCTCAAGGAAAATACCTAGTCCCTGCCTAGTCAAATGAACCCCATCCGGTCTAAACAAGTAGAATAACCGAAACTTGATCCGCTGTTGCCACTCCACAGCACCGCCAAGAGCCACCACAAACTTAGCAACTGCGGAATTGACCTTCCGCCGAGAGGCATCGATTGCCCTACAGTCCGCAACTCCACGCCAACACAACTGTGGCACTATACAGGACCAGACAAGTCGACAGCCCGGCCAAGCACCCGCAATCGCCTGTAAGTCATGAACAATGGCCAATCTAAGATTCACTGTCTTCCTCTTACCCAGGTCGTTGCCACCTAAGTGTATCACCAACAATCTGGGCAGCCCAAAACGCTTAGCCTGCTCCAAAAGGGTAACCTTCAGATCCTGCCACAACATCCCCCTAACTCCTATCCACCTCACGTTATCTGACCCAACAAAGCCAGGAGCCCCCTCCGTAGCCACCAACTCGGCTGCCCAAAAAACATAGGAGTGACCAATCACCCAAACACTAAACTCATCCTCTCGCCTACCTATAAGGGAAAAAACAGACAAACAATCGTGAATATACAAAGGAAAGCAAAAAACCCAAGACCAGAACAGGAACCAACTACAAGAACGAGGATCTGCCAAAAAGAAAAATTGAATAGAGGACTATGAATTTCCATCTCGGACAAGCTTCAGGCCAATCGAAGCAACAAAAAAAAACGGAAGGAAAACTTAAAATAGGAAAAAGGGGAATTGGGGGGGGGAGATTGTTAGGGAGTGGAGGGGGTGGGAGGGGGGGTATGGGGTCACAAAGAATAACTCGGCTGGAGGTAAAACGTAAAAACCTGCTGAGGAACTTGTAATTAGAAGTCAATTAGCCGAATTGAATGAATGAAGCCAAATCAGTTCGTCAGTTCAGGCAAAAAATCGCAAAGCACTCCAGACCCCCACTGCCAGCAGTGGCGAGTAGCTAGCCATCCGAGTAGGGAGGACAGGGGAGACAAACAATACAAACGAACAAACTGAACCAAAACGTAGAAACAGTAAACGAACAAAATGTTAGTAGAACAAACAACTCGCTCATGCAACAACGGGCCGAATGTAACGCTTGTAAGCCGCCGACTTCCAGCGGCCCAAAGCCTTAATTTCGTCCACTGCGCGCCCTGTAGCTGCTGCGCGGAAGTGGCGGCCCCAATTCTAAATGAATGCTAACCAAAATCCCGAGGGGAGAGGCCCAAACTGGACAGGCAGCGCCGCATCATCCAAGTAAATTGGTATTTCGTCAATGGCAACCCATCATAGTGCAGAAGCCAAGACCCTTCTAACAAGGGCCTGACCTCCGCATACCAATTAGCCAATGCCACCGGACAACAAGCCCCATTACCTGAAGGTGCCAAAGTGATCCAATGACCTCTACCCATCTGATCAGTTTTGGAGCGGCGCAGCCTGCACAGCACAGACCCCACACCCACGACAACATCCATGTGCCGCATAATCGCATCTGACTTTTTAGAAGCCGCAACCAACTCAGAGACCCTAAACGCTCCATGGAAAGCCATGGAAAAAGCCAACTGAAATAAAAGCGTTTCAAAATGGGAGTCCTCCACCGCCGCCACCGCCCCCATGAGGGAAGAAAACAGGGACGCATCGACAGGGCGCGCGACTATCAGGAGGCACCGGCGCAGAGCACGCCCAACCTTTAAGCGCCTTCGTCAGCAGGAAACTCTTCGTAAAATCCGGAACACCCTTCAGCTTTGAATAAAAGGATATTCCAGCGAGGTATCGAGACACCACGGCTCTCGACCTACCCGTCACGAAGAGTTGCCAAACGAAGTCCAGAAACAATCCCTGACCCCTCTTACCTCTAGGCCCTTGGTCACGGGAAAAGTCTTCCCATTCCTTCCAGGCCTGACGGTATCCCCTGAGAGTGGATAGAGCCAAAGATAGCTCGGCTAGCCCTTCCAATCTGCCATGATGACCTGCCAAACATAAGAAGGGCAGGGCAAACCCGCTGAATCAGCCTCCGGGGCCAATAAACGGAACCTATCCCACTGCTCCCTGGACAATGCATCAGCGATCCCATTATCAACCCCGGGGACGTGCTGAGCCCGAAACAGAATATTACATAGCATACACGTCAGCACGAGTCGCGACAACACCCGGAGGACCCGCAGGGCCTTAGCCCTTTGGTTGTTAACCGTGTGCACGACCCCTAAATTATCGCAGCGAAAAAGAATACTGCGAAGGCGCTCCCCCCAAACCTCCAAGGCCACCATGATGGGAAAGAGCTCCAGCAACAACAGGTCGCTGGTCAGCCCCTCCCGCGACCAAGACTCGGGCCACAAAGCCGCGCACCAAGCTCCGTCGAGATAACAACCGAACCCCGCCGAGCCCGCCGCGTCCGTGTACAACTGCAGGTTGAAATTGTCAACGAGTGGAGCCATCCAGATCAGCACACCATTGAAGTCCGCCAGAAACGAAACCCACACAGCGAGGTCTCTCCTAATCTCAGCCGAGAAACGGACAAAATGGTGCGGCCTGGACACCCCAGCCGTGGACCGCTCCAACTTCCGACAAAAAACCCTGCCCATGGGAATCACCCGACAGGCAAAGTTCAACAGCCCGAGGAGGGATTGAGCCTCCCGCAACGGCACCTTACGCCGCTCCAAGCACCGCGCTATGGACTCCTGAAGCCTCGCAACCTTGTCCCGAGGCAGCCGGCAAGCCCCTGCGACAGTATCAATCTCGATACCCAAAAAGGACAAACAGGAGAGAGACCCCTCCGTTTTGTCCTCGGCCACAGGAACGCCAAAATGCCCTAACAAGGTACACAGCGAAAACAATAGGAAACCACAGCGAGGAGAATGCGCGGGCCCCATACACAAAAAGTCGTCAAGGTAATGCGCGATACCGCTACCTCCGCAAGAAAACTCCACACACCAATGTAAAAAGGTGCTGAACTTTTCGAAAAAGGCACACGAAGCGGAACACCCCATAGGCAGACACTTGTCTACAAAGTATTCCTCCCCGACGCGGAAACCCATGAATCGAAACGACTCCGGGTGCAAAGGGAGCAAGCGAAAGGCCGATACAACATCAAGCTTAGCCATGAGGGCCCCAGGGCTGCAGCCCCATACCATGCCCAGGGCATCCTCGAAAGACTGATAAACCACCGTAGAACACTCCGGTGGAATTGCATCATTAACCGAGGACCCCGATGGATAAGACAAATGCTGCATGAGCCGGCACGACCCCCACCGGGGAAATAATGAAATCCTCGATAGGCGGCAGCGCAAAGGGGCCCGCCATTCCCCCCAGGCGAACCTCCTGCTCGACCTTTACCCGAAGCACGTCGGGGAAATCCCGAGCAGACTGCAGGTTCCTGGCGGCCCGAACTAAAACTTCCCCCTGCACCGGCAAACGAAAACCCGACGCAAAACCATCATGCAGAAACTTAGCGTCGTCTCTGTTTGGGTACCACCCCAACCATTTGAGCATGGCCCCTAAATGAACCGGGGACGGCGCCCTAAATAGCGGCAACCCCCCCAACTGGTTTTCCAGCCGCTCCCCCGGCTGCCTTAGCTCCCGGCAGCCCCGCGCGAAAGCAATTGGAAGCCGGGTGTGATCCATTACATCGCAAGCAAAGGTGTCAAAAACGACACCGTTGACCGAGGGGGCACGCGGAATTGTTGAACGCGAAGCACTTCCCCTTCGCCGGCGCCTGCTGCGCTCCAAGGGCGGCGCGGCAAAGTCCCAAAGGTGGGCCGGGACTCATTCGCCACCGCGGTCTGAGCCACCGACCCCCCTTTCGCCACCATTTTCATATCCTGCGCCCGTGTGACCCGAAGCCATACCTCCACATCTTTGCACCCGAAGTCAATGATGTGCAGGCAATCGTGCTTCTGATGGAACTGCTTGTCATAATGCAGCCACGTATCGTCCTTAGACTGACGCTGCATGTCATCCACGAGGTGAATGTACCTGATGACGTTGATGTGCTCATCAGGGCAATCCTCCAAGTAGCATGCCACGAACACGCAGAAACCCGCCAACCAATTGTCATACAAGCGAAAGGCCTCCGCCCCAATACCACCCTTCGCAAGCGCTTCCTTACCTTCCCTCTTGGTGTCCTCCGTCAATGTGAAAAGGTCGACGTATACCCCGCGCCTAATCTTCTTCCTGCAACTCTCACGCAACCCCCGCAACACCGCCGTGTAATCGCAGCGAACTACACCCGGCAAATTACGCCGCCTCCGTTCCCTACGGGAACTACTACCGCTCTTCCTAGACCGCTTATCCCGGTGCCGCGCCTCATGCCGCGCGTACTTGCAAGCCCTCTTTTTAGCCTTCGTGGAGCTACTAGCTGATGACTGCAATGAGGAAGAAGAGGAAGAAGACCTACTGGACCTACTGCCGGAAGAGGAAGAAGAAGACCCACGAGACACAGTAACTGTATCGAGACGGAGAGGGGTAGCAGCAGCATAACGTGCAAGGGCACCAGCAGAGCGGCAGGGACGGGACATGGCGGCCAGCACGAAAAACCAGGAGGCAATGGGCAACAGAAAGGGGGACACAAGGTGGGCACAATATAAAATGCACCCAGGCCAGGCAAGTGAGTAAAAGCAATAAGGGGCAAGCAGCACAAACACAGGAGTAAGGGGTGGTGAAGAGCACTCACCCCTACCACGATTACAGCAGAAGAGGCTGACCCAGCCCCTTTACCAGGCTAAAACCTTTCCACCTACCTCCAACGTTCACTCCTATTGGCTAACAATAAACTCCCATAATGCCTTACCATCCTGCCCCCCAGACTAGCTGAGGTTTAACCCACTCCTCTCCTATTCTGTCAATTCGTTCTCCAAAGGGTCTTTTAGGTGGAATCTTTATACAACAAATACTCCCAGTAGGTAGGATACGGTAGCAGTTCTAAATAATTCAGCTAATTTATTCCTTGTGGAGAGTTGGGGTTAATGGCCCATGTAATTGCGCTATAATACTGTATAGTCAGTATATATAAGGTACATTGGTTAATCCAGCTGTCAGTATTTCTGCCACTACTTCTCCTCTAATCCTTGCTCTTGTTGGTAGCTGGATAGATACGAGGCAGGAGGGAGACGCTGGACGGTCACTGCGCCGGTCTGCAGCGATAGAAACCGGTGCTTCCTGAAACATCACCCAGAGCTCCTAATATAGGGACAGCATTAACCCTTGGTGCACACTGGTGTTCTTTTTTGTCACTGTCCACAGTGCAGCGTTATAGTAATGTGTGCCACCATTACTATAATAAGTGCAATGATTTGCAGCAGGGCATATAAAATATAAAAAAAACTTGTGTGTTTTCAGAGCCAGGCTGTGCAGCTGCATTAATACTATAAGGGCTGTGAGTCGCAGTGTGAAGTTTTTGGCAATTATTCAAAAACAGAAAAAAGTTGAATTTTTTATACTAGTGTGTGTTCAGGGACAGGCCGTATCACTGTGTTAATAATATAAGCACAGTGATATAAATAAAAATGAAAAACAAAATGATAATTAAATAAAGTGAGTGTGTTCAGGGCCAGGCGATGCCCCACTGAGTTAATAAATATAAGCACTGTGAGTCCGCAGTATGAGTTGTCATTTGTGAAAAAAACTGCTATTTTTGTTTTGTACAACTTGTACATTCAGTATGGACCAGTAGGTGTCATGTCCCAATACCTTAATAAATATAAGACTGTGAGTACCCAGTGTGAGTTGTAATTTGTGAAAAAAACAAACTGAAAAGCGATTATTATTTTTACAACTTGTGAATTAAATAAAGCCCAGTAGGTGCTATTTCTCACTACATTAATAAATATAAACACAGAGTCAATAAGGATCACGATAAGTCAATAGAAGAGTAGGAGCAACAACCAAGTACTAGTGCTGTTGCTGCTACCAGTCATTATAGTACTACAACATCTACTAAAGGTAGTCCAGGGGGCAGAAAGTTTAGGAAAGGGCATCTGAAATTAAAATCTTTTACAATGTTAAAAAAGGGGTAGAGGTGTCACATTAAAAACTGACAAATCAGTGCCCCCCCAAAAAAAACAAAAAAAAACCCCAAAAAACACAAAACCCACTTAGGCTTAAGAACAAACTGTGTGTTCACAAATCCCTGAGGAAAGTATAGAGGTGTCCATGTTAGCTATTTGGGAGTATGACATTCCTCACGCTGTACGCATAGAGAAGCCTCCTTCATCTCCTTCCACCATTTCTGCACCATCTGCAAATTTGGGGATGAGCAATACAAGACACAAGTAAAGATGGTGATGATGACATAATAGAAATTGAGGATGCTAGTGTGGAAGTTGAACTGGAGGAGGGGGATATTTGTGTACTATCTGACACTAATGAGGATGATGAGGATGTTTATGATGTTGCTTGTGTAAGTCAGCACCAGTGGCAGCAGTTCTTGCCCATGATAAAAAGAGAGTCCTTGTGATGCCTGTGCATAACACAAAAAAGCCACATCTTCGGTGTGGGATTATTTTACCCAAATCATGACAATGTTTATGAAGGCATCTGCTCCATTTGAGAGGTCAAATTTAATAGAGGTAGGAATGAAAACCATCTAGGCACCTACTCCATGTTACGTCATTTGGGGCAAATTAATTAAGTTTATTATACAAAATTACAATAATTTGTAAAATAATAACAAGCAGTGCAGTATCAGCTACCATACCAGCAGTTTTGATCCAGCCCATACAATCTCCACTGGCAACATCCACATCATCAACCTCATTAGTGGTCAGAGATAGTTCTTCCAAAAAAGTGGTTTGTGGGGGCCCAAACAAACCAAGCACTTCAGCCACAAAAGTCAATGTTGCTGAAGTGCTTGGTTTGTGAAACTGTGCATGTCCTTTTTAATATCTAACATTTTATTTTCTGCCACTGCTGTATGACAATGTTTCATAGATGCGCTCTAAACTGCCATGTGTTTGTGCAGCCTTTGGCAAATATTGATGAAAACAATATTATGAGCTGTGAGGTGGTCACAACTGACTGGAAATGAATGGCCACTGTTCACTTTTCCATGACAACTTTGCTGTCTGGCTTCCCCACTTTCTCTCATCCAACCTCCGCTCTATCATCCTCGGTGACTTTAACATCCCTATCGACATCACTAATGCAGCTTCCACTAATCTCCTTTGGACTTTCTCAATGGTCCTCCACCCCTACTCACAATCTTGGCCACTCCCTTGACCTTGTCTTCACCCACCGATGTGATCTCTCTGATTTCTCTAACTCTTCCTTCCCTCTCTCTGACCACCATCTACTTTCTTTCACCCTCTCATCTTCCCCTCTCCTCTCCACGCCCAGATTCACCATCACCAGGCGCAATCTTGGGTCTCTCAACCCCGCTATCCTGTCCTCACTCGCGACCTTCCTCTCTCCTCTTTCCACTATGACTTGTCCCAACCAGGCAGCCTCCTGCTATAACTCTTCCCTTACCGCTGCTCTCGATTCTGTGGCCCCCCTCTCCTCTGTCCCCCTCCGCCGCTCCAAACTCCAACCCTGGCACACCAAACTAACACGATTCCTACAAAAATGTTCACGCTCCGCAGAATGCTCCTGGAGGAGATCCCACTCTCTGGCGGATTTCCTCCATTTCAAGTTCATCCTCACCTCCTACAGCTCTGCTCTTTCTCTCGCCAAGCAATCCTTTTTTCAAGCACTCATCTCTACTCAGTACTCCAGTCCACGCCGACTCTTTGAAACTTTCAACACTCTCCTTTGCCCTCCTCCCTCACTGCCACTGACTTTGCCTCCTTCATCTCCAAAATTGAGGATATCCAAAATGACATCTCCCGTCACCCCTCTGCTGCCCCCCTGCCGCCACCATCCCTCCCCTCCATCTATCCCACCCTGTCCTGCTTCCGTCCCACCTCAGATAAGGAAGTCCACTCCCTCATCTTATCCTCCCCCCTCAACCTGCCCCTTGGACCCCCTCCTGTCTTCTCCGCTCCCTCCCCCCACTGCCTGCTCTTGCCTTGCTCGCCTCTTTAACCTATCGCTCTCTATCGGCATCTTTCCCTCACCATTCAAACATGGACTGGTGTCCCCTAATCTCAAAAAAAACAACCTCGACCCTTCATCACTCACTAGCTACCACCCCATCTCTCTTCTCCCTTTCGCCTCCAAACTACTTGAACGACTGGTCTACAGCTGTCTCACTAGCTACCTCTCTGACAACTCCATCACCGATCCACTATAATCTGGCTTTTGGCCACTCCACTCCACCGAGACTGCCCTGGTGAAAGTCACCAATGACCTGCTTTTGGCCAATTCCAAGTGCCACTTCTCTCTGCTCATTCTTCTGTACCTCTCTGCTGCCTTTGACACCATGGATCACCCTCTCCTCCACACACTCCAAAATGTTGGGTTCTCTAGCACCGTCCTTGACTGGTTTACCTCATACCTCAGTAACCGCTCCTTCTCTGTGTCTGCCTCCAGAACACCTCACACCCTTCCATCCATCCTGTTGGTGTCCCTCAGGGTTCTGTCCTAGGTCCCATCTGTTCTCCCTGTACACCTCTTCCCTGGGTGTGCTCATTAACTCCTTTGGCCTTCAATACCACCTCTATGATGATGACACACAACTCTACCTCTCCTTTCCTGATCTGTCCCCCTCTGTCCTCTCTCAGGTCTCCAGCTGCCTCTCTGCCATCTCCACCTGGATGTCTGAGCACTCTCTGAAGCTCAACATGGACAAAACTGAACTCATTATCTTTCCCCCAGCCAGAGCAACACCCCCTACAAATATCTCTATCACTGCTGACAGCACAATCATCTCCCCTGTTCCCCAACTCCACTGCCTGGGCATCACTCTTGACTCCTCCCTCTCCATTGCACCCTACATCCAAGCTCTGGAGCAATCTTGTCGGTTCCAGCTACGCAACATTGCTCGCATCAGGCCATTTCTCTCCCAGAGCGCAACTAAACTTATCATCCACTCACTGGTCATCTCACGACTTGACTACTGCAATGTTCTCCTCACTGGCCTCACTTGCTCCCACCTCGCTCCCCTCCAATCTGTCCTCAACTCCGCAGCCAGGCTCATCTTCCTCTCCCACCGCTCCACTTCTGCCACTTCCCTTCAACAAAATCTACACTGGCTCCTATTCCCCTACAGAATCCTCTTCAAACTCCTCACCCTCACATACAAGGCCATCTCTAATTCCAATGCTCCCTACATCTCCAACCTCCTCTCCCTTCATACTCCCTCCCGCCCACTATAGTTGGCCGATGACCGCCGCCCAGGGCCGGTGCTAGGGTGTTCAGCACCCTCCTGCAAACTATAAATTTACGCCCTCCCATACTTTACAAAGCAGTGACACGTATACACATAATGCTCCCTGTAGTAGTGCCGCTTACACACGTAACGTCCCCTGTACCAGTGATGCTTACACACCTAATGCCCCTGTACCAGTGACACTTACACACATAACGCCCCCCTGTACCAGTGATGCTTACACATGTACTGCCCACTTTACCAATGACATAACGCCTACACACGTAACGCCACCCTGTACCAGTGACGCATACACACGTAACGCCCCTGTACCAGTGATGCTTACGCACATAACTCCCCCTGTACCAGTGACGCTTACATGCGTAACGCCCCCTGTATTAGTTACGCTTACACACGTAACACAGCATACACATGTAACGCCACCTTTACCAGTGACGCTTACACACGTAACGCCCCCCCTGTACCAGTGACGCTTACACATGTAACGCCCCCTTTACCAGTGGCGCTTACACATGTAACGCCCCGTTGTACCAGTAACGCTTACACACATAACGCCCCCCTGTACCAGTGACGCTTACACACGCAACGCCCCCTTTACCAGTGACGCTTACACACGTAATGACCCCTGTAGTAGTGATGCTTACACACGCAAAGCCCCCCATATTAGTGACGCTTACACATGTAACGCAGTGTACACACGTAATGCCCCCTGTAGCGGTGACGCTTACACACGCAACGCCCCCTTTACCAGTAACGCTACACGTAACACCCCCCTGTACCAGGGATGCTTACACACGTAACTCCCCCTGTAGCAGTGACGCTTACACACGTAATGCCCCCTGTACCAGTGACGCTTACAAACACGCAATGCCCCCTCTCTCTGCTCCAGAATATGGTGGTGCTTCAAATGGGGAGGGTGTCATGGTCGGGGGGCATAGCTTCCGACTTCTGTATCTAGAACAGCACAACCCGTCGCCTTGGGACCTGGCTGCTAGTAAACTGGTGGTGCTTGAACGCTGGGAACCTCCTCCCCTTCCCACAGGTGCCGCCAGCGGGCCCGGGAGAGCGGGTAGAAGACAGGAGGGAGAGCCGCAGCTTTGCTGCCTCCAGTGTGGCTGCGGGAGGCGGGGTAACACTGAGGCAGTTCCCTCATCATTTTGCGTTCAAGGCAGCCATGTACCCTGCATATGCATCGGGTTGGCCCTGCGCTACCTCCATCACTACTGCTGTTTTAAAAAAAAAAAGGCTGAAACAACAGGGTGAACACAGTTGTGCACACATACATAGATTGTATGTATGTGTGCACACAGTAGTGCACACATGCATAGATTGTATAGGGGAACTGACACACACACACAGGGACCAGGAGCACACTGACACACTAACAAATTGTATATAGGCACACTGACATACACTATATAGGTCCCAGGGGCACACTTACAAACACTGTTTATAGGCACACTGACACACACACACACACACACACACACACACACGTTGTAGAGCTGGCAGCCATGCAGAGGCATATACCTCCCAACTCTGTCACAGTGCAGCTCCAGCTCCCCCTCCTCACCTGATACTGCACGCCACTGATTGTCTCCTTCACCCTTTTCCCTGGCATCGCGGGAGGGCTAGGAGCCAGGAGGATGCACAGCTGCGCTATCAAAGTGCGGCCTGAGCGGCCACGGCGCCAGCAGTATAGACAGAGTGACAGTCTCTCACTGTCTAAGCAGAGTTTGGCGCTCTGGCCCTGACCGCACGGCAGCAAGTGGGAGCCAGGAGGGTAGGCAGCGGAGCAACGGCAACACCCCTTCAGGATGCGGCGCCCGGGCAAGAATCCTGCTTGCCCGCGGCAAGAGCCGCTCCTGCAGGCGCCGCAGCAGCAGCAGGGGGACATCAGCTCAGTACAGGAATGCAGAGCAGGGAGAGCGCCTCTCCATTCCTGGTGCCTCCCTGCACTGCATCCGTTTGCTGAGTGGCTTGCACGGGCTCTGCCGCCGCCTCTCCTCTGCCTTGGTCACTGCTTCCCTTGCACGAGTTCAAGATTTTGCCCTTGCTGCACCCCTTCAGTGTAACGCGCTCCCCCGCTCCATTAGACTCTCCCCGACCTTGTAAAGCTTCAGACGGGCACTGAAAACCCACCTACTTATCAAAGCCTATCCCTCCGATGCATAACCTAGTCCTTAGGCTGCTCCTCCATTCCCCTGCCCCATGCCTTGAACATCTCTGCTTTGCTTGCATACTGCCATCAGAATTCCTCCTGCTTGCTTGCACCTCATGTCATCTGTCTGTCGCCCCTCCCCACTAGATTGTTAGCTCTTCAGAGCAGGACCCTCTTTCCTCTTGTTGTCTAAGCCCTCTTCTCAACATATTTCACTCAGCGACCATCTTTACCTGCTTTTTCTCCTACTGGTAAAGGCTCTTTTCATAAAACAGCTTTTGTTTCATGAAACAGCTTTTGAGTCAAATGTCCAATTACTTTTGGTCCCTTGAAAAAGAGGGGGTTACATATTAAACAGTTGGAACTCCTAAACCCTTCCTTCAATTTGGTTGTGAATAGCCTCAAATTAAAACTGATAGTCTGCACATTAAAACCACATTCATTATACACTTGATGTTTTGGTGAACAGCTAAAATAACAAAAATGGTGTCAATGTCAAAATATATATGGATCTAACTGTAGATTTATAGATAAATAGATATGTGTCTCTGTCGTCAGGTAGGTGGTGTGGCGAGGGAGCGACATTCAGCGATTTAAGGGTATCAAAATTAAATTATATCTTGGCCCCAAGGTCGTCATGAAAATGGTCGATACACAAATGGATGACACATATTTTTTCAACTTATGCTTTATTTACTATCCACGTGAACATCTATTGGGAATAGTAACCCGCATGTGTGGCAAGTAAAGTGTGGCGAGCAAAATGTGAATCCCAACGCGTGGCAAATGAAGTGTTGACCCCTGAAGCATTGCGAGTCAAGTGTGAAGCCTGAAGCATGGTGAGCGAAGTGAGCCCGTGAGGGTAGAGGTGTTTCCTGATAGTGGTCCGATAACAGGAAAAATCCTAGATTTTGGACAAAAATAAATAAATAAATTGTCGATAATTTGCGTGTCAGCCATGTTCATGACGACCTATTAAACCTGTCAACTTTAAGCACTGTTGACCATTTAAGTGTAGACCTTTTGTTCATGTCAACCTAATGTATGTCAACCATATAGTGTTGACTTATTGACTGTCGACCAATACATTGTCAATCTATTAATCCACACCCCATGAATACATTAGCTGAAAGAACTATACAGGTTGTTTCACAAGTTGAAAATTTCTGATGGTATAAGGCATGGTTTAGCCCACTTATCATCTTAGCAGAAAATTAAAATGCTGATCAATGTAAAGTCATATGAAATAATAATTTCCACCCCATGAAGAACAATTTAATTAGCCCATCCTAAATTTGACATGGATATAAAATGGCATTACAGTGGGCAATGCATAGTAGATGTTTGATGGTGACCCGTCAGTGATGGAAAATGGACAATGCATAGATGTTGGATGGTGGCTCGTCAATGATGAAAAAAGAAAAGACAATGTAAACATGTCCAATTGTTTGTTGCTTTTCTCAGTTGCTGTCTGAAATTATATGTGGGACAAAGGGCCTAATCCAGACCTGATCATAGCAGCAAATTTGTTAGCAGTTGGGCAAAGCCATGTGCACTGCAGGGGGGGGGCAGATATAACATGTGCAGAGAGAGTAGATTTGGGTGGGGTGTGTTCAAAGTGGAATCTAAATTGCAGTGTAAAAATAGAGCAGCCAGTATTTACCCTGCACAGAAACAAAATGCCACATCTGCAGTGCACATGGTTTTGCCCAACTGCTAACAAATTTGCTGCTACAATCAGATCTGAATTACCCTCAAAGTCCTTTTCTCTGTGTAATGTGCATTGAGTTACTCTGTTCTCTCTCCCTCTGGTTAGGAGGAGGAACCACCTTCATTGCGCTGTATGACTATGAAGCTCGGACTGAAGATGACCTGAGTTTTGTGAAGGGAGACAAACTCCACATAATAAATAATTTGTACGTAATCTACTGTTGGGAGGATCTATATTTAATTATGTACCGGTAATTAGAATCAGCTTCTTTCCATGTCAGTCCCACAAGCCTTTTTATCAACTTCTGTAACTCACCACAGTGGGCTAATTTAAGGTACATTAATGCTGGTTATGCATGTTGCAATCATGATCTGTAAATAATTTAGCTACATAGATAGAGGGTTAAATTGAACAGATTCAGTCATTCATACATCAAACTGAATGCCCCAATCACTACGGGAAGCAGGTCATATCCGATCCATTGGGTGTAGTATAATTTGTTGACATTCATCACGTCAATATGAGAATGTCGACATAGTCACAGTGTTGACATGCAGAAAGTCGACACTCCTCTTGTAACACTGGTGAAATGAAAATATGATTAGAAAGTCTACAAAATGTTTCTGGTGGTATACCGATGACTTATGTGGTACAGCGAGTCCGGCAGCTTCAGCTGTGTCTTCTGGGTTCATTTGGGTGACAACCAGGTCATCCTGTAGCATTTCCGGCAATGAATATCACTGACACCTAGGGATGGGCATTGGAACATTCCTCATTGATGGTTGCCATCGATGGGTGTTTTAGCTGGTACCTTCAATGATTAGAAAATATTTTACAATCTACCAGTGATGGTTGCCGCTATCGAATAGTCATGCATGCGCAGAAGAGTCAGCTGGCAAAAGTTTCCTCTGCACATGGCGTGGCTCTCCAGCAGCTGGCTGTTGCTGTGCACCACTGAAGAGAATAGACCACAGCTCACCAGCAGCAGCAGTGGTTGCTTTATTTACTTGTGCTTTTGCACATGTGCTACTCTCAAGAAGACTGTCAGCAGGCAGCAGCAGCACCCAGCACTAGTAAGTGTTGTGAGCAGTTCCATCTGGCCATCCTCCCCCTAAAAAACCATCGCCATTGATGGTAAAAGTATTTACCATTGGCCATAACCATCAATGATTTTGAATCATCAATGGTCGATGGCCATCCCTACTAATCCCCACCCTAACTTACCCCTATTACCTAACCATAACCTTCCCTCCATAGCCTAACCCTATCCCTCTACAGTGCCTAATGCTAACCTCCCCACCTGTAACCTAACCCCAACCCTCCCCCTAGTGCTTACCCCTAATCTCCCCTCCCATACCCCAACCCTCCCCCTAGTGCTTATCCCTATCCTCCCCTCCCATACCCCAACCCTCCCCCTAGTGCTTATCCCTAACCTCCCTTCCCGTATCCTAACCCTCCCTCTAGTGCCTAACCGTATTATCCCCTCCCGTAGCCTAACCCTAACCCTCCCCCTAGTGCCTATCCCTAACTTCCCCTCCCGTAGCCTAACCCCAACTCTCCTCCTAGTACCTAAACCTAACCTTCCCACCCGTAGCCCAAACCCAACCCTCCCTCTAGTGCTTATCCTTAACCTCCCCTCCTATTTCCTAACCCCAGGGCATGATCAACCAATAGGCTGATCAGGCTGCCGCCTGGAGCGCTGGGTCCTGGGAGGGCGCAGAGCCGACACAATAGACTAATTAGATTCCTTTTTTTTGTTTTACTGTGCGACCCTGCGGCAGAACGGCTGCACCTAATGCCGGCACTGTAATTGTCTGTGCCACTCACCCACTCACTGCTGCAGGCAGTCTGCAGTGCAGCGATGACTGATACAGTCATCAGGACTGCTGAGAACTGCCGGATCGGCAGCGTCTTCCACGTCTGGCCCCTCCTCACTCCATCCTGCTTATGATGCTGGCGATGACAGAGAGTCTGACATGCAGAGTAGGCATTTCAGGACGCTGAAAGGGCCATCGGGGTGCCATTTTAAGGAGCAGAGCGCAGTGCCTCACAGCTCTTGCACTGTTATTCATTGAAAGTAACTTCCTGCAGAACGTTTGATGATATAATCGAAAAGTTTGCAGCTTGTAAAGCAATAAAAAAGAGCTTGATGTAAACTGTTGATGTAAACGGTGAGTTGACGACTATATTTAATGTATCATTTCGTATTATTGTCAATAGTCTATGTTTCTATAGAATAAAAAAAATACAATTATTAGCAAACAGTAATTGATTCTGGTAAATTTTGACACTTAATTAGAGACTTTTAGCTGAATATGAGCGAAAAAATGGTTGATGGGGCGTGGGAAGGGGGGGGGGGTGGCCACTTCTGCATTAGCCTAGGGCAGATGGCACCCCTAATCAGATCCTGCCTAAGCCTCCCCCTAGTGCCTAACCATAACCTTCCCTCCCGTAGCCTAACCTAAACCTAACCATCCCCACTAGTGGCTAACCTCACTTCCTGTAGCTTAACCCTAACTTTCCCCCTGGTGTCTAACCTAGACCTTCCACTCCCATAGTCTAACCCTCTTGTCCTTGCAGAATGTCGGCATTCAGATGTCGACAATTTCAATGGCGATATTGTGAATATGTTTACATTCTGCATATACTGACATGTACAATGTCAAAATCATACTATTGACATTTTGGAATCGACAATATGAATGTCATTATTGTAAAAGTCTACATTATGACTGCATCCCGAGATCCATTACCTAAGACATTGCATTTAGGATTATCAGCCCAATTAATTATCCATTCTGAGAGACTGGCTGCACACCATGCTATGACCAAATAGTCCTACTAAATCATTACAGGACCACTAATTCCACATTTACCTTTACGTCTGGGGGGGTTAGGTTTAGTCTGTGGGGAGGGGAGGGTTAGGTTTAGGCACTCCCCCACAGAGGTTAGGGTTAGACTGTGGGGAGGGAGGGTTAGGTTTAGGCACTCCCCACAGAGGTTTAGGTTTAGGCTGTGGGGAGGGGGGGTTAGGTTTAGGCACTCCCCACAGAGGTTTAGGTTTAGGCTGTGGGGAGGGGGGGGTTAGGTTTAGGCACTCCCCACAGAGGTTTAGGGTTAGGCTGTGGGGAGGGGAGGGTTAGGTTTAGGCACTCCCCACAGAGGTTTAGGGTTAGGCTGTGGGGAGGGGAGGGTTAGGTTTAGGCACTCCCCACAGAGGTTTAGGCTGTGGGGAGGGAGGGTTAGGTTTAGGCACTCCCCACAGAGGTTTGGGGTTAGACTGTGGGGAGGGGAGGGTTAGGTTTAGGCACTCCCCACAGAGGTTTAGGTTTAGGCTGTGGGGAGGGAGGGTTAGGTTTAGGCACTCCCCACAGAGGTTTAGGGTTAGGCTGTGGGGAGGGGAGGGTTAGGTTTAGGCACTCCCCACAGAGGTTTAGGGCTAGACTGTGGGGAGGGAGGGTTAGGTTTAGGCACTCCCCACAGAGGTTTAGGGTTAGGCTGTGGGGTGGGAGGGTTACGTTTAGGCTATTGGTATTCTAATCATCAGGATGCCACGGTCATCCCGACCGCTGGCATATTATACCCAACACCATTAATCCATGTCTTTTTATGTAATATTGTGCTTTTTAATTAAGGAAATGCCATGTCCAAGCACTGCCTTTTTATATATATATTTAAGAATGTGTAAATGAGCAAAAATGCATCTAATGCCTGGCATGCACGCCACAATTATATGGCTGATATCAGCGGATTGGCCAGATAATTGCAAGGTATATGTGTCTGACCAATTGGAAAATACCTATGTAAGGTATGAATCTGAATGGATAGATTGTTATAATGTATTAACAACTACTCATTACTGATATTATGAGCATGCAACATGAGAGCTGTTTGTAAAGAGCATGGATTACATGTATAAATGTAGAGCATAATGTAAGTCAATATATTTAATGTGATTTTCAAACTGTTTCTCTTTGCAGTGAAGGGGACTGGTGGGAGGCAAGATCACTGCGCTCTGGGGCCACAGGATATGTTCCTAGTAACTATGTGGCTCCTGTGAATTCTATCCAAGCAGAAGAGTGAGTACAATAATGTATACACCAAGAAGACACTTAGGGGGTTATTCAGAGTTGAACGCAGATCGCTACATACTCTGTACATCTACATACTCTGTACATCTCTGTACATGCAAGGCAGCCCAGCATGTGTGAGGCTGCCCCCCGATGCGTCCGCAATTAGATTGCAGAGGCATCGGATCTAAGGTTGACCAAGCTGCGCTGTCAGACGGTCAACGCCCTTTTTTTTATTATTAGATTGCGGAGGCATTGGATCTAAGGTTGACCAAGCTGCGTTGTCAGATGGTCCACGCCCTTTTTTTAATTATTAGAGCGGAGGCATCGGATCTAAGGTTGACCAAGCTGCGCTGTCAGACGGTCAATGCCCTTTTTTTATTATTAGATTGCGGAGGCATTGGATCTAAGGTTGACCAAGCTGCGCTGTCAGTCGGTCAACGCCTTTTTTTTATTATTATATTGCGGAGGCATTGGATCTAAGGTTGACCAAGCTGCGCTGTCAGACGGTCAACGCCCTTTTTTTATTATTATATTGCGGAGGCATTGGATCTAAGGTTGACCAAGCTGCGCTGTCAGACGGTCAACGCCCTTTTTTTTATTATTAGATTGCGGAGGCATCGGATCTAAGGTTGACCAAGCTGCGCTGTCAGGCAGCCACCCTTTTTATTTATTTTTACATCACGCAGCTGCCCCGAAAACGGTCCCGGCATGCCCCCGTTTTTCCGATGCTGCTCCCCAAACACCATAACTCCGCCCCTACAACACTTGCGCCTGTCAATCACATTACGGTTGCAGGGATGTGGCCACACTGTGTAAGGTTGTGCATGAGTACAATGGCCGGTGCACGCGCGCAGACCACCTGGATGCGTTCGCTGCGAGCGTCTGCGCGTCTGCATCCAGGTCTAAATTGGGCCCTTAATACCTGAAATGGTAAAAAAAATTAAATATATGCAAGTAAATAATAAGATTTGCAAATATGGCATACTTGTCCACCGGAATGGCCGGGAGGCTCCCGAAAATCGTGTGGCACTGCCGGCCACCTGGAAAGGTTAGCAAGTGTACCGCATCTGCCGCCAGCCCCCGCACCACACCCCCTTAGCCGTCCCCAACGGAGCACAAGCGGGTGGTCCGAATGGGACCCGATGATGCGATTTGTGCTGAATTGCGTCATTGTTGCTCAGCCCATCGTTAACCAGTGCCTGTTTTCTCGACAGTGTACAGTGGGGGGCGGGGATACAATGATGGTTTCATGGTACGATGCCCATGGACACGCCCCTTTACCATCAAACACACTCCCTGTTCGCCGACCAGGCTGCCGCCTCCCGGTAGAGGTGGTAGCAATGTCGGCAAGTATGAAATATGGATTAAATAGCATAGTGTGTTGTAAGTGACAGCAACCAGTCAGATCATTGATTTGTTAATTGCTTCGAAGTCCAGTAAATTAAAGAAATGTGATTGGCTGCTATGAATAAAAATTCAGGGCAAGTTTGCAATTGAGGGCTTGCACCATTATTAAGACCACAAGTTTCAGACTCTAGCTGGTGCATCATGTGCATCATTTGTGATTTGTTTGTTCTGTCTCTGAAAACGAGAAGCTACGTAGTGATTTCCATAAACTTCACTAAAAGAGTGACAGAATGTGATGTGTTGCCAGTGCTCTGACAATACAACCTTTTCTCACATGCACCAGTTTTTGTATCTTGTTTCTAATAAATTCCCCTAACATGTCTGTATGGACTCTAACTGACGTGTATTATTTTCATTATTTAGGTGGTATTTTGGTAAACTTGGCAGGAAGGATGCTGACAGACAGCTCATGGGCGAAGGGAATATGCCAGGAAGCTTCCTAATCAGAGAAAGTGAAACTACAAAGGGTGAGAGCCAGACTGTGTATAGTGGTAAATGATAGCTCACAGCACACATACATACAGTACTTATGGGCTTTGTTTTCCAGCGACAAATTCTCTCCCAAATTTACTACACCAGGGTTTATGAATCACTGGTACATGCAGAGGGGTGTGGCCTATTTTGTCCAGATTTTCCAATGAAAAGAGTTGGCAAGTATGACACCGATGCACTGGTTCAGTTATGAACCACTGGAACCGAGAAAAAGGGCAGCAAAAGCTGTTAGTGACGGGATGCATTTAGCATCCTGGCTGTCGGGATGTCGGCGGTCATGTGATCATTCTGTTTATTAAATATACCCCTATGCGCCTACTGCACTGTTCATTTGAGGGGTGCTACATGTCTCTATAGTATTGGATCATGGCCCTGAAACAGGGGGGCACAGATCAATATTTTGCATACTTCCAGCTTCAGCATAGTTAATGCGTAGGATTCCTCTCTGTATAATGTATGTAGTAGGCCAGTGGTTCCCAAACTTTTCTCAATCACGGCACCCTACAGTATCAGAGTGTTTTTCACAGCACCCCAGGGCCAAAAATGTCTTATTCAGAAAAAATATGAAAGTCAATTTTGTTTATATGTCATCCTAAGGATCAGTAATGTGGTGAGGGACAAGACTAATTTCTGTTTGTCCACATATTTTATGATTGGCAGACGCCAGCACTGGTTTTGCCTATAACATTGACCAAAAATAATTTGAATTGGTTCTGGACCACCAACCCAGGGCACCCCTGCAAGTGTCCTGAGACACCCCAGGGTGCCACAGCACACAGTTTGAGAACCACTGCAATAGGCTATAATGGACTAAATCCATCCAAAAATGGTGTTAACTGATGAAGCTAATTTCCAAAAAGCTAAACTTTTCAGTTTGGTAAGCTTCCATGCAGAACCCATAGAAAGCCATACAGACTGCATATGCAATTAGCGATAATAGAACTGAGTCAATATCGCCAAAATCTGCAATAGTTAAATACAGGGTGTCAAGAAGGATGGGGGGGCACAATCCATAGAGGTGTGTGTTGAGGGTAGGGGTTGCAGTACTGATTACCTGTGCTTGCCCAGCGAGGGCCAGTTCAAGCTTCAATGCAAAGAGGTCATTGTTGTCATGTGTGAGTAAAACTTCAGGGCATTTAATCCTGGAGGGGTGCCAAACAATTGGGAATGAATCCTAAATCTCTCCCACCAACACTCTCTCAGGCATGTTAATATTCAATATCCTGATTTAGTATAGTTAATATAAAATTTTGAAACTTTGCCACATTGAAACTCAGAGTACAGAAAAGGGAACAGGATTTAGAAACCATAGCCAAATGTTGTCAGCATACAATGCAAGCTAGTGCTGTCACTTTACTCCAATAGTAGGGGTCATTCCGACCTGTCCGCATGCTGCTTTTTTTCGCAGCCGTGTGAACGGGAACGAACTGCGCATGCGTGTGGCCGCCAATGCACAGGCGCGGCACTGCCCGGCGACGGCCGTCGCCCGGCAGTGACGGCAGCTATGATGGAAGCTTTCGCAGCGGTGAACGCTAGAAGATTGACAGCAGGAAGGCGTAACTGGGAGGCAACTGACCGTTTACTGGGAGTGGTGAGGCAAACGCAGGCATGTCGCTGCGTTTGCAGGGCGGGCGTCTGACGTCAATTCCGGGACCTGATAGGCAGAAGCGATCGCAGTGACTGAGTATGTTCAAAGCTACTCAGAAATTGCACAAACAGTTTGTGCACAGCTCCCCTGCAAAAGCCTTCATACTCTTGCTAAGCTAAAGTATACTTTAGGCGGTGACTATCTGATAGCACGGCTGCAAAAAACTGCTACCGTGCGATGAACTCGGAATGACCCCCCGTGTCCTCTCACTTTTACTCCAATACTGTCAGGATTACCACCAATAACGAAGAGCAGAGTAGATGGTGCCATTAGAAAACATAAAAGGGTATGAAAGAGTTCCATAAAATTTTATTTCATCAGAGAGGTATGATGTAGATAACACAGGGGCCTAAACATAGGCATTCTAAAGTTTTAAACATTAATGTTGAATCTAATTGAATGGTTTTCCAACACCTGTAGACAAAAGTATTGTCTATATTTGGCAGGTAGTGGCTCTGTGCAAGGGCGCCACAATGTTTTTAAGTTGGGGGCCAAGATATCATTTCATTTTGGCGCCCCTATATTGCTGAATGTCACCCCCTCAGGGGCAGCTGGAGTTACCCGCCACACCACCTATCTGAAATATCTTTTGCTATCCATCTATATACTGTATCTATCTATCTATCTATCTATCTATCTATCTATCTATCTATCTGGGGAGGGGGTGGTCTTCAGTATGCCGACTGTCGGGATCCCGGCGCACAGTTTACCGGTGCCGGAATCCCGACAGCCGGCATACCGACACATTTTCTCCCTCGTGGGGGTCCACGACCCCCCTGGAGGGAGAATAAATAGCGTAGCGCGCCACCGTGCCCGCAGCGTGGTGAGCGCAGCAAGCCCGCAAGGGGCTCATTTGCGCTCACCACGCTGTCGGTATGCCGGCGGTCGGGCTCCCGGCGCCGGTATGCTGGTCGCCGGGAGCCTGGCCACCAGCATACCATACTACACCCTGGGGAGGAAGGAGGAATGCAGTGAGGGGGAGGAGAACGGACGAAAGGGGAGCTGAAGGGGAGGAGGAACATATGAACTGGAAGGTGAAAAGGGCGCAGGGCTGGTTCCAAAGGAGGGGTCAGTCCACAGTAACTAGCAAAACACTGTAGGTACTGGAGCTGGGTGCAAGGCGGAGGAGGTCACTGGATGTGGGCGGGGAAAGACTGTAAGGAGGATGGATGTGGAGCAGCTGTAAATGGGATTATCTCCATCCTGACACTGCCAGTGTTAAGCCTAGGTGGCGGCTGCACTGCAACCCGTAAACCAGTACATTGACTGGCACCTATCAAATATTTTTATGGGGATGAGCCGCTCCCTTGCCCGTTCTGTTCTACCACCTATGGCTCTGTGAGTGAGATTAATAACTTTAGCAGTGTCGCCCCTGGCCGCACAAAACTCACAAAAACCTGGTGAATTATTTAATGGATACACTGTTGGAGACAATTGGCAGTCCTTTTCTCCAGGAGTTTAACGTCTACATTCAACATGGCGACTGGGCGAAAACAAGCATAGTGGCCGGGTCTATGCCCTCTGAATTTAGGAATGGCAATAATGAGTGGAAATAAATAATATTCTTTGAATGCTTTGCAGTATATCATGGCAAAGTCATTTAGGCTAGGATGTTTACATAAAGGGAAGGAAGCAATTGCTCAATCTCGCTCTGATGGGAGGAATTGGCAATCGAGGAATGACCCTACTCCTCCTGTGTGATTGGTCAGTGTTAGTGCTGGTACTTCTTAGGTTATATAATAATGGGCATGGAATATTTTGCCTACGTCTACCATTAAATGGTTAGAGATTTTGGGGGTCATTCCGAGTTGTTCGCTCGCTAGCAGATTTTAGCAGCATTGCACACGCTAGGCCGCCGCCCTCTGGGAGTGTATCTTACTTAGCAGAATAGCGAATGAAAGATTAGCAGAATTGTGAATAAATAATTCTTAGCAGTTTCTGAGTAGCTCCAGACCTACTCACAGATTGCGATCAGCTCAGGCCGTTTCGTTCCTGGTTTGACGTCACAAACACGCCCAGCGTTCGGCCAGCCACTCCCCCGTTTCTCCAGACACTCCCGCGTTTTTTCCTGGCACGCCTGCGTTTTTCCGCACACTCCCAGAAAACGGGCAGTTTCCGCCCAGAAACACCCACTTCCTGTCAATCACACTCCGATCACTTCAACGATGAAAATTATTTGTTCGGACTTGAGTAAATCTACTAAGTTTTGTGCTAAAATACTTACCGCATGCGCACTGCGTACCATGCGCATGCGCATTTTTGCCTTAATTGCTCCGTTGCGAAAATCGGCAACGAGCGAACAACTCAGAATGACCCCCATTGTACCATCTTTACCCGTTGAATAAACATCGCTGTCTCATGTTTTTGTATGCACAAGCAATTTTCTAAGTGTGTAGAATGTATCTATTTTTTATATAAAATAAAAGTACCATTGAGCTTCGGGTGACTAGCCAGTGCTCAGTGAGCAAACAGAGTTAAACAACTAGACATTAGCCCAGTATCTTCACAAGTGCAAATATGCACTCATCTGAAAGCAGTGCTGTAACAGGGCCAGTGGTGGAACTTGAGAGTGGTGTACCCAAGTGCAAAAATATAATTTGGGCCCCCCTCTTCCACCCCAACCCAAGTTTACAATATGCCACACGGCAGAGGGTGCCAGGGAGAGGCAGAGGATGACAGCATAAGGCAGGGAGTGGCAGAGGGCGATGGGGAGGCATTGGGTGACAGCAGTGCTGTAACTATGTGTGTGCCAGGTGTGCCTGGTACACAGCGCAGTTGCCCTGAGGGCGCAACGGCCCCCATTCCCTAAAGTCAGCGGCTAGTAATGAGTCATTACAAGCCACCTGTGCTGGAGGAGGAGAGGAGCAGCGGAGAAGGAAGAGGAAGGAGGGAGCTGTAGCAGCGCTATGTAATTGCCGGCGCCGCCGCTGCAGCTGTCCCTCTCCTTCCACATAGGCTGGCCGCTGCTGCTGTGAATGCTGGGATGTGCTTCCTTCATCCCAGCATTCACAGCGGCGGCGGCCAGCCAATGCGGAAGGAGAGGGACAGCTGCAGCAGCACCGCCGGCAATTACATAGCACTGCTGCGGCTCCTGAGTCCCCCTCCCTCCTCCTCCTTCTCTCCTGCCCCTGGAGCTGCCAGCACCAAGGAGCCTGACTGCTTGAGCCAGCGGAGAGACGGTAAGTATAACCTATTCTATCTATCTATCTATCTATCTATCTCTGTCTACCTAATGTGTAAAAGGGGACGCTGTTTGCCGTAATGTGTAAAAAGGGGGACGGTGTCTGCCGTAATCTGTAAAAAGGGGACGCTGTCTGCCGTAATGTGTAAAAAGGGGACGCAGTCTGCCGTAATGTGTAAAAAGAGGACACAGTCTGTCATAATCTGTAAAAAGGGGACGCAGTCTGCCGTAATGTGTAAAAAGGGGACACTGTCTGCCGTAATGTGTAAAAAGGGGAATCTGTCCACTGTACTGGGTAAAAAGGGTACGCTGTCGGCCGTAATGTGTAAAAAGGGGAATCTGTCCACTGTAATGGGTAAAAAGGTGTTCTACCTGGTGTAGTGGCGCTACTGTGTGGTGTAATTTGAATAATGGAGACTACTATAATATGTAATATGAATTGGTATTATTTTGTGGCCACACCCCTGTCCCATGAAGCCACGCCCCTATATATTTTTGCACGCACTACCTCTATTTTACATAAATGGGGGGCGCCGATGCCCTATCTTGCACACAGCGCTAAAATGTCTACTTACGGCACTGGGTAACAGGGAAGGTAGGGGCAGGTTCCTCAGGCAGTGGTGCTCCTCCCGCTCTCTGCACTGTGCTATTCATCTGTCATTGCTCATATGGTCTGTGGGGGTCTTTTATTTGTGGTGGGGGGGGGCAGGGGATAACTCATTGCTGGTCTGAGCAGCAATGGGGCCCCGATGCAATGCTCCTGCTGCATAAATTCAATGGTAGTTCCGCCTCTGAACAGGGCTGAACTGAGCCCTGTGCTGGTCATGCCTCCTGATCGATGATGTCATGACATCACGCTGAGGGGACTGGGCCACCAGCGCACAAATTTAGCTGCACAGACTGCAGGGTGCCTGTCTGGAGCATCTAAAGGACGCACTGGCCAACACTACAGCAGCAATACTGGCTGTAGTGCCATTCTAGGCACGCTGCAAGTCAGATGCAGGGACTGTGCTCTGTACGACGGCATTGCTTGGACACCCCTAGTTACAGCCCTGTCTTCAAGTAATTCATGTGTAGCAGTGGTTCCTAAAGCTTTCTTGCATCACGGAACCCTAGTGTATCAACATTTTTTTCACAGCACCCCTAGGCACTAGCACTGGTTTTGCCTATCACTTTGAGTTTGACCATAAATAACTTCAATTGGTCCTGGACAATCAACATGGCACCCCTGCAAGTGCCCTACGGCACCCAGTTTGGGAACCACTGATCTATAATGTGATTACAGAGCCACAACCAAATGCACAACCATCCAGAAGTGCAGCCTTTATAGAGAAAGAAGTTGCCTAGCGAGTAAGCAAACATACTGCTGTTTTTCTATTAAATTCTTTAACTATTTTACAATCTTATATATGGAAATAAATGATAAAACCTTTCTTATGTTACTATGATTATTTTCCATCTGTTTTTCTATGTAACACACATTTTGTTATCTCTTCCATCCCTACTCTTAGGTGCTTTCTCCCTATCTATCCGTGACTGGGATCATACAAAAGGTGATCATGTCAAACATTACAAGGTCCGAAAGATTGACAATGGAGGTTTTTACATCACAACACGGGCGCAGTTCGACACTGTGCAAGAGCTGGTACAACATTATAAAGGTATGTGTAATTAAGTTTTCTAAACACAATTCATTCATAAAAATAAAGAAATGTTTATATAGTGGTAGCAAAATAAGAGCAATACACAACTATGGTATCATGGGAGCAGGGGCGTAGGGAGGGCGGTTCCGGTGGAGCGCACGCTCCAGGCGCCGGAAACTTCAGAGGGCGCCTTGCAGCGGCGTCGACAGCACAAGAAGGTCTGGCGCTACCCGCTTGGAGAGGTCTGCAAAGCAGGGAGGTGCTGGGCTTGAGAGGGGCGCCGCTCTCCCTCCCTGCTCTGCAACCTGCTGATGCTCAGCGCCTGTCACACTGTAAAGGGCTGTGGCGCCGGGCCGCAGCACGAACAACAGAGGTGGCTCTTAATCTCCTCCCTGTAGAGATGGCTACTGACTCACTGTCTCAATACAGTGACTCGAATCATCAGGAAGTGTGAATGATTCGAGTCACTCACTGTTTAATGAGTCGAGACAGCTGCAGCAGCAGCCTCTCTCAGCCAGAGGGAGGAGACTCAGTGTGTCCTTCAGTCAGTGTGTTCTGCTGTGTGTCTTTAGCTGTGATTGGCCAGAGGCTATACCAGGTGACACCCAGTGGGAGGGGGGAGGGAGCAGTCACGACTCACCAGTCAGTGAGTGCTGTGCTGCTGTGCCTGAGTCATGTCATGAATCATGATTCATCCTGAGTCTGCCAGTGAGTTGAGACAGTTGTACACTGTGTAGACTCAGTGACTCAGTGGATGGATCTGATTCATGCAGCATAAGCCTGCAGGAGGTGGAGCCCCTGTGGTACAGTGCTCTCAGCTCAGTGTTCCTGCTCAATGTGATTGTGGGTGGCAAACTCCCTGGAGGCTAGATAGTGGATAATATAATAAATCCAAGCCCACCTAAAATCATCCAATTAGCAAAGTATGCAAAGTAAAAAAAAATGTTTTTATTTGGTTTAGTTACAATACAGACTGAATGATGTGTTTCATGGCTTTTAAGCTTTCTCTCAACCAGAAGTAATGTGCATATTCTATAACTAGTGTGCAATTAGTGGTTATTAATAATATATCAACATAACACTGAATCTATGTTAATATATTATTAACAATCAGTGCATAAGCAGCTGCCTCCCCCAGATACACTGCACACAATCACTGCAGCTGAATAACTCCCTCCATGAGTCCAGCACTGATCTGCCAGCACTGGCAACTCACTGATTCATGTGCAGTCCCTGCAATACATTAAAATACAAATGAGTCATGACTCATGTGCCGAGACACTGACTCGAGACACTTCACTGAACTGAGTCATGTGTCTCAACTCAGTTCAGTGAATCACTTTGCCCATGACTACCTCCCTGTGTCAGGGCCCTCCCCCATCCTACTTACTCCTCCCGCTGTACTAGTCATGTAAGAACTAAGAAGACAGGCAGCAGCAGTATCGCCCACCTCTCTTCCCTCCCCTCTGTGACTTCAAACACAGCACCGCCCCCTCTCTCCCCTCCCTGTCCGTCAGAGCAGCCCTGAGACGAAGAGCAGCACTGCCAGCCAGCCACACGAGGATCGGAGGCTCAGGTTAGTCAGTGCTGCTGCAGATAAACAAGTGGGGGTGGGGGGAGAAACTGTCCTATTAGTGTGTGCTGGGGGAGGGGGGTCCTATTAATGTGTGCTGGGGGAGGGGGGTCCTATTAGTGTGTGCTGGATAGTGGGTGCTGGGGGGAGGGGGGTCCAATTAGTGTGTTCTGGGGGGAGGGGGGTCCTATTAGTGTGTTCTGGGGGGAGGTGGGTCCAATTAATATGTGCTGTGGGGAGGGGGGGTCCTATTAATATGTGCTGGGGGGGAGAGGTGTCCTATTCATGTGTGCTGAGCGGAGGAGTGTCCTATTAGTGTGTGCGGGGGAGGGGTTAAAAATTTTGTGTGAGGAGAGGAGGATGCCGGGGAGCGGCGATGTAGTGTGTGGGGAGTGTAGTCCAGGGTAGAAGCTGCAGTGTAGTATACGTGGAAGAGGGGCGGGGGTAGTATGTACATGTCCTGTGTCTGGACGTCCCTGGAAGATCTCTCTGTGACACTGGAGGAGAAAAAGAGAACCGGAGGAGATGCAGCGTTGCGTAAGGTGAGTAATTAAAGACTAATTAAGCTGATTGGAAAATTCCAATTGCTTAATTAGTCATTAGGGGGGATGCCACAGCAGTATAGAGCAATTCTGACCAATCTTCCTAAAGATATGGATTTTAGGAAAATCTGGTCGTGATCTGGGGCTAGGAGGAATTTTTTTTTTTTTAAACGCACCCAATTGAATAGCAAAATTGTTTTGTGTATATAGGGGGCGGGGAAAGGGGGGCGTGAGCTTGCTTCGGGAGCCATGGCTCCACGCTACACCTCTGCATGGGAGAGTGCTGGGCAAAGTACAGTTCCCAATTATTTGTTGATGAAATATTCATATGCAGTCTAGCATATCTGATGTACATAGTCATAGTCAGCAGGCAGTGTGCTAAGGGATGTTTTGGAAGAGATGTAAGAAGAGGTGGTAAGTGCCAAATGCACCATAACCAGCACTATTTCACACAACCAACTTTGCCACATATAAAAGCAGATAACATAGAGAAAAATCTTCATATGTATTAAGAAAGGAATAGCACACCTTTGTGACTGATGTGCTGTGAGCCTGGAAGGGATCGCTGGAGGGGGAAGTTTCCTCTCCCCGACTCCAGTGGCGCGAAGTCGGAAGAGCTATAGCGCACAATACAGGGGTACTGGTACTGTATAAATAAATAAATGCTTATAATAACCTTTTCTCTTTTTTGCTTTGGCATATTTTAGACTTGTAGATTAGGGCATACTTGCCTACTCTCCCAGAAAGGTGCAGCAGACTACTGAATTTACTGGCATTCCTCTGCACCCCAGAAGAGTAGGCTGACCTCCCGCATCCTGGAAGGGTGTGGATCAGAGCCGGCCCTAAGCATAGGCAAATTAGGCAAATGCCTAGGGCATTTGGTATGCTTAGGGGCACAAGCAGCTTGTGCTGATTAAAATGATATGTGGCATGCCTATATTCTGTGTAGCATTTCATATGCAGATACAGCCACAGTCGCACACAGAATATAGACATGCTGCATATCATTTTAATCATCAGAAGCTGCTTGTGCACCCTAGCCACATAGTAATGTAAATAAGATGCATTTTCATCAAGAATAGGCACCCAACTTTAGCAAAGCTGCCAGCTGACTCATTCCAGGCATCTCCTTCTGCATGGCGCATTGAGGCAAGATGTATGAGGACACATCTGTATCCAAGCAGAGGCAGAGGTCACAGTGTTAGCGCCATGTGAATGCTGTGTGCGGGTTGGTTGGTTGTGCAACAGTGTTTGGCATATCTGCAAGGGGCATTATGTATATAAGGGCATTAATAAAGGTTGACATAATGTTTAAGGCGCATTGTGTTTATAAGGACATTAATAAAGTGTGTCATACAGTATGTGTAAGGGGCATTACTGTGTGGTATTATGCATATAAATGTATTACTAATGTGTTGAATTATGTGTATAAGGTGCTCTACTGTGTGGTGTAATGTATAGAAAGGGCACTACTGTGTGGTCTAATGTGAATAAACAGCAATAGGGTGTGGTGTAATGTGAATAAGGAGCAATTCAGTGTAATGTGAATAAGGGGCAGTACTGTAAAGAGTAACGTATATAAGGTAAAGTGGTACTACTCTGTGATGTAACGTGAATTAGGGACACTATAGCTTGATATAATGTGAATAACATTTCACTACTGTCTGGCGTAATTTTAATTGGGGGTGCTATTGTGTGGCCATGCCCCTTGCAGCAAAAACACACCCTTTTTTGGGTTGTGCGCCAAATGTGCGCACTGGGGGTAGGAACACCAAAATAAGGACTGCTTTGAGTGAGGGGTGGTGGTGCTGGGAAAGGGGTGCAGGGTCAAATGTGGAACTAACGGTGGTGCTAGGGGGCACCAGTCAAAATCTTGCCTAGGGCATCATATTGGTTAGGGCTGGCTCCGGTGTGGATCATTAGATCGACAGTGTCTAGGTCGACCACTATAGGTCGACAGTCACTAGGTCGACAGGGTTGGAAGGTCAACAGGGTTTCGAGGTCGACATTTGCTAGGTCGACAGGGCAAAAGGTCGACATGAGGGGTTTTTTTTTGTGTCGTTTTCTTCGTAGAGTGAACGGGAACCCCAATTAGTGCACCGTGTCCCCTCGCATGGCTCGCTTCACTCGCCATGCTTCGGACACAGATGACCGTTCTAATCGTAGTCCACGTGGATCGTTAAGTATGAAAAAGTTTTAAAAAAGTGAAACCTCATGTCGACCTTTTGATCTGTCGACCTAGCACATGTCGACCTAGAAACCCTGTTGACCTTCCAACCCTGTCGACCTAGTGACTGTCAACCTATAGTGGTCGACCTAAACATTGTCGAGCTAGACAGTGTCGATCTTCAGACCAGATCCCTCCTGGAAGTGTGTACAGTTGGGACCGTATAATGCCATGAACCACGGTAAAATGGGGTGGGAGTTGGCCAATATAACGTATTTCTATGAAAATCATGTAATACCCCCCCACCCCCCGAGTGACCCATGTTTTGCAGCATTACACCATGGGGAGGTGTGGCCTAGTTATGTATGCCAATTGGCCCCACCCACATCTCTAGTCAACTGCATCTTTCCTCTGGGTTTCTACCGGAGAAAAGAGTTTGAATGTAGGCAAGTATAGAGCAGGGCATACTTGCTGACATTCTGACTGCTCCCTCCGGGAAGGAGTAGCCAGGTTGGCACAGCAGGAGGAATGACGCGGCATGACGGGGCATGGTGGGTGTAAATGACGCAGTATAAGGAGTGGAAATGGGGTCATGACCACGTCATATTGGCCCCGCCCCTGCTACACAATGCTGAGATGCCACAATAACGTGATTCAGCGCACTCGTCGAACCCCCCTGGACGGCCCACTTTGGATAGCGGCATGAGGGGGTTAATGGGAGATGTAGGGTGGATGCAGGCAGGTGGTTTCTAGCCGGGAGACTTGCCCACTAGACTGGGAGGCCAGCAGTGCCACTCAATTTTCAGGAGATTCCTTGCCATTCCAGAAGAGTAGGTAAGTTTGGATCAGGGTAGTAAGTAAAGGTGGCCACACACTAGACGACTCGCAGACAATGCAATGTCGTCAACTATTTCCCTTGAACTCCCTGACAGCTTCCCGGCACTCCTAAACAAATAATATTGTGCATACACACTGTGCCATCTAACAGATACTGTGAGTGGCCACATCCAGGAGTATGCTGTCGCTAATGAGATTGCCAGATCTTACTGCATGTAGGGAAGATCTGAGGACCGAGGCGTCGCTGACATCTTTTGTACCTGGTGCGGCAGGAGACGTGACTTCGTGGGGCGACCTGCGGGAGAGGCGTAGCTTCACGGGAGAGGGCGTGGCTAAGCGCCCCTCATTTTTGTTATTCCGGGGGTCTGGGAGCTGTGGCCTGCCCCCGGAGACTGGCGTGTCTGCAGTGACATCTCCTACATGGTGATAGGAGCCGGATTGCTGCTCGTAATGTTACAATGCAGCACCAGACTCCTTTCACTGAGCAGGAGCCGGCACTTTGGTGTCACCCCTCGGCGGATGACACCCAAGTGCAGGCCGCACCCCCCGCACCCACCCTGTGACACCAATGACTGAGGATATGACATAATGACCCGTGGGACCGTGCATTGGCATCGTTACCATTCATAGACACTGCATGATTTGTCTTTCCATTGCGTCGGAAGCGGACCAATTATGCAAAATATCGTCTAGTGTGTGGCCAGCTTTAGTCATACTTGTTAACTTTCCCAATATGTCTGATAGAGTCCACTGTTTGGAAGGGGTTTTCCCTGGCCTCTCGACACAGTCGACCAGTCTCCCACTTCTCGACTGAAATGGGTGGTTGGGAGGGGAGGCATTCGATATGCTGGCTGTCGGGATCGGCATACCAAAGCCGAGATCCCGACAGCTGCCATACCGACAACTATTCTCACCACTGGAAGGGGAATAAGTACGCACGCCACTGTGCCCGCAAGGGGCTCTTTTGCGCTCGCCCCACTGCCAGCATGCCGGTGCTCAGAATCCTGGTGCCGGCATGCTGGGCGCTGGGATTCCAAGAGTCGGTATAACATAGTAGACCTGGTTGAGAGGTTGCATAGCAACGTTTCCCTGCTGTAAAATACTGCAAATCACAGTTCTTAACAACAGCTATCAGAGTCATGATGACTTGTAGTCCCAATCTCATCAGTCAAATGCTGTACGCTGTGGTTTTTAACAGCAGGAGTGGAGCCATGATGACAAGAATACGGCGATATGCCCCTTCACACATTCTGTAGGGTTGCCCCCTCTGTTTTTTTTTTTTGGGGGGGGGGTTATGTTGGCAAGTATGATGTATGTATGTAAGCAGTTTTGGTATTGAACAGAAAATACACTGTAAACATTAGTATTAAAAAATAAACCATTCCGTACTCAAATATTATAATAATAATAGTAAGAAGAAGAAGAAGAAGAAGATAGTGACATTGCCTAAGTGTTAACCTCTTCATCTTTAGTTGCAGTTATTTATATACGTCTCTACCAGCTTTGCAGATTGCAATATTGGCTATATACTCTCACAATGGCCCTCATTCCGAGTTGTTCGCTTGCAAGGCGATTTTAGCAGAGTTACACACGCTAAGCCGCCGCCTACTGGGAGTGAATCTTAGCTTCTTAAAATTGCGAACGATGTATTCGCAATATTGCGATTACAAACTACTTAGCAGTTTCTGAGTAGCTTCAACCTTACTCGGCATCTGCGATCAGTTCAGTGCTTGTCGTTCCTGGTTTGACGTCACAAACACACCCAGCGTTCGCCCAGACACTCCCCCGTTTCTCCAGCCACTCCCGCGTTTTTTCCGGAAACGGTAGCGTTTTTATCCACACGCCCATAAAACGCTGTGTTTCCGCCCAGTAACACCCATTTCCTGTCAATCACACTACGATCGCCGGAGCGAAGAAAAAGCAGTGAGTAAAAATACTATCTTCATAGCAAAATTACTTGGCGCAGTCGCAGTGCGAACATTGCGCATGCGTACTAAGCAGAAAAACGCTGCGATGCGAAGAAAAATACAGAGCGAACGACTCGGAATGAGGGCCAATATATTGAACACAAAAAAGATGGGTTGATGGTGCCATCATGTGGCAGTACTTTGCATTGCAGCATCAATGAATTACCATTTATTTTGCATTGAATAACAAAGGCAGTGGAACTGATTTGTTATTATACAGAGCTTTTTCTTGCTTTGCCCTATACAGATGCCTGGCTTATATATGTTCAAATCTGTCGATTGGTCCGGTAAAGTGGTAAGTTAACCCTTACCTCCAGACTAGTATAGCTCAGCAGCCGTAAAAGAAATTCATACTGTAGTGGATATATGGGCCATTTCATCAATAGGCCTCTTTCTTCTGTTTCTTTAGTTACACAGTATATATAATTCATAGATATAACTGAAGAAAGAGGACTACTGGTAAAATTACCTATCTATCTATATAGGTTAACCATTTGTTCACAGTAGTATGGGTCATTGGGTCGACACAACTTAGGTCAACAGTCATTAGGTCGACCACTATTGGTCGACATGCACTCGGCCCACTTTGGATAGCGGCATGAGGGGGTTAATGGGAGATGCAGGGTGGATGCAGGCAGGTGGTTTCTGGCCGGGAGGCTTGCCCACTAGACTGGGAGGCCAGCAGTGCCACTCAATTTTCAGGAGATTCCTTGCCATTCCAGAAGAGTAGGTAAGTTTGGATCAGGGTAGTAAGTAAAGGTGGCCACACACTAGACGACTCGCAGACAATGCAATGTCGTCAACTATTTCCCTTGAACTCCCTGACAGCTTCCCGGCACTCCTAAACAAATAATATTGTGCATACACACTGTGCCATCTAACAGATACTGTGAGTGGCCACATCCAGGAGTATGCTGTCGCTAATGAGATTGCCAGATCTTACTGCATGTAGGGAAGATCTGAGGACCGAGGCGTCGCTGACATCTTTTGTACCTGGTGCGGCAGGAGACGTGACTTCATGGGGCGACCTGCGGGAGGGGCGTAGCTTCACGGGAGAGGGCGTGGCTAAGCACCCCGCATTTTTGTTATTCCGGGGGTCCGGGAGCTGTGGCCTGCCCCCGGAGACTGGCGTGTCTGCAGTGACATCTCCTACATGGTGATAGGAGCCGGGTTGCTGCTCGTAATGTTACAATGCAGCACCAGACTCCTTTCACTTTGCAGGAGCCGACACTTTGGTGTCACCCCTCGGCGGATGACACCCAAGTGCAGGCCGCACCCCCCGCACCCACCCTGTGACACCAATGTCTGAGGATACGACATAATGACCCGTGGGACCGTGCATTGGCATCGTTACCATTCATAGACACTGCATGATTTGTCTTTCCATTGCGTCGGAAGCGGACCAATTATGCAAAATATCGTCTAGTGTGTGGCCAGCTTTAGTCATACTTGTTAACTTTCCCAATATGTCTGATAGAGTCCACTGTTTGGAAGGGGCTTTCCCTGGCCTCTCGACACAGTCGACCAGTCTCCCACTTCTCGACTGAAATGGGTGGTTGGGAGGGGAGGCATTCGATATGCTGGCTGTCGGGATCGGCATACCAAAGCCGAGATCCCGACAGCTGCCATACCGACAACTATTCTCACCACTGGAAGGGGAATAAGTCATACTTGCCTACCCTCCCGGAATGTCCGGGAGGCTCCCGAAAAACGGATGACCCTCCCGGCCCCCCGGAAGAGCAGGCAAGTCTCCCGATATCCGCGTGTCACCCCCTGCCCGCCGCCCACTTAACGAGTAAAGTGGGCGGTCCGGGCAGGCGATGACGCGATTCTTGTTGAATCGCGTCATCGTAACCACGCCCCCTGCTGTATAATGCCGGTAATCGCGGCATTACACAGCGGGGGCATGGCTTAAATGATGCGGTCCAGAAGCCACGCCCCGTTCCGCCTCTTGCCCACCTCCGTTCCGCCTCTGGCCCGCCCCCCTGTCACGTCACCTCACTGCCCGCCCCCCCTGCTGAGCCGACAGCCTGCTCTCTCCCGGAGAGAGCAGCCCAGAAGTCGGCAACTATGGATTAAGTACGCACGCCACTGTGCCCGCAAGGGGCTCTTTTGCGCTCGCCCCACTGCCAGCATGCCGGTGCTCAGAATCCTGGCGCCGGCATGCTGGGCGCTGGGATTCCAAGAGTCGGTATAACATAGTAGACCTGGTTGAGAGGTTGCATAGCAACGTTTCCCTGCTGTAAAATACTGCAAATCACAGTTCTTAACAACAGCTATCAGAGTCATGATGACTTGTAGTCCCAATCTCATCAGTCAAATGCTGTACGCTGTGGTTTTTAACAGCAGGAGTGGAGCCATGATGACAAGAATACGGCGATATGCCCCTTCACACATTCTGTAGGGTTGCCCCCTCTGTTTTTTTTTTTTGGGGGGGGGGTTATGTTGGCAAGTATGATGTATGTATGTAAGCAGTTTTGGTATTGAACAGAAAATACACTGTAAACATTAGTATTAAAAAATAAACCATTCCGTACTCAAATATTATAATAATAATAGTAAGAAGAAGAAGAAGAAGAAGATAGTGACATTGCCTAAGTGTTAACCTCTTCATCTTTAGTTGCAGTTATTTATATACGTCTCTACCAGCTTTGCAGATTGCAATATTGGCTATATACTCTCACAATGGCCCTCATTCCGAGTTGTTCGCTTGCAAGGCGATTTTAGCAGAGTTACACACGCTAAGCCGCCGCCTACTGGGAGTGAATCTTAGCTTCTTAAAATTGCGAACGATGTATTCGCAATATTGCGATTACAAACTACTTAGCAGTTTCTGAGTAGCTTCAACCTTACTCGGCATCTGCGATCAGTTCAGTGCTTGTCGTTCCTGGTTTGACGTCACAAACACACCCAGCGTTCGCCCAGACACTCCCCCGTTTCTCCAGCCACTCCCGCGTTTTTTCCGGAAACGGTAGCGTTTTTATCCACACGCCCATAAAACGCTGTGTTTCCGCCCAGTAACACCCATTTCCTGTCAATCACACTACGATCGCCGGAGCGAAGAAAAAGCAGTGAGTAAAAATACTATCTTCATAGCAAAATTACTTGGCGCAGTCGCAGTGCGAACATTGCGCATGCGTACTAAGCAGAAAAACGCTGCGATGCGAAGAAAAATACAGAGCGAACGACTCGGAATGAGGGCCAATATATTGAACACAAAAAAGATGGGTTGATGGTGCCATCATGTGGCAGTACTTTGCATTGCAGCATCAATGAATTACCATTTATTTTGCATTGAATAACAAAGGCAGTGGAACTGATTTGTTATTATACAGAGCTTTTTCTTGCTTTGCCCTATACAGATGCCTGGCTTATATATGTTCAAATCTGTCGATTGGTCCGGTAAAGTGGTAAGTTAACCCTTACCTCCAGACTAGTATAGCTCAGCAGCCGTAAAAGAAATTCATACTGTAGTGGATATATGGGCCATTTCATCAATAGGCCTCTTTCTTCTGTTTCTTTAGTTACACAGTATATATAATTCATAGATATAACTGAAGAAAGAGGACTACTGGTAAAATTACCTATCTATCTATATAGGTTAACCATTTGTTCACAGTAGTATGGGTCATTGGGTCGACACAACTTAGGTCAACAGTCATTAGGTCGACCACTATTGGTCGACATGCACTCGGCCCACTTTGGATAGCGGCATGAGGGGGTTAATGGGAGATGCAGGGTGGATGCAGGCAGGTGGTTTCTGGCCGGGAGGCTTGCCCACTAGACTGGGAGGCCAGCAGTGCCACTCAATTTTCAGGAGATTCCTTGCCATTCCAGAAGAGTAGGTAAGTTTGGATCAGGGTAGTAAGTAAAGGTGGCCACACACTAGACGACTCGCAGACAATGCAATGTCGTCAACTATTTCCCTTGAACTCCCTGACAGCTTCCCGGCACTCCTAAACAAATAATATTGTGCATACACACTGTGCCATCTAACAGATACTGTGAGTGGCCACATCCAGGAGTATGCTGTCGCTAATGAGATTGCCAGATCTTACTGCATGTAGGGAAGATCTGAGGACCGAGGCGTCGCTGACATCTTTTGTACCTGGTGCGGCAGGAGACGTGACTTCATGGGGCGACCTGCGGGAGGGGCGTAGCTTCACGGGAGAGGGCGTGGCTAAGCACCCCGCATTTTTGTTATTCCGGGGGTCCGGGAGCTGTGGCCTGCCCCCGGAGACTGGCGTGTCTGCAGTGACATCTCCTACATGGTGATAGGAGCCGGGTTGCTGCTCGTAATGTTACAATGCAGCACCAGACTCCTTTCACTTTGCAGGAGCCGACACTTTGGTGTCACCCCTCGGCGGATGACACCCAAGTGCAGGCCGCACCCCCCGCACCCACCCTGTGACACCAATGTCTGAGGATACGACATAATGACCCGTGGGACCGTGCATTGGCATCGTTACCATTCATAGACACTGCATGATTTGTCTTTCCATTGCGTCGGAAGCGGACCAATTATGCAAAATATCGTCTAGTGTGTGGCCAGCTTTAGTCATACTTGTTAACTTTCCCAATATGTCTGATAGAGTCCACTGTTTGGAAGGGGCTTTCCCTGGCCTCTCGACACAGTCGACCAGTCTCCCACTTCTCGACTGAAATGGGTGGTTGGGAGGGGAGGCATTCGATATGCTGGCTGTCGGGATCGGCATACCAAAGCCGAGATCCCGACAGCTGCCATACCGACAACTATTCTCACCACTGGAAGGGGAATAAGTCATACTTGCCTACCCTCCCGGAATGTCCGGGAGGCTCCCGAAAAACGGATGACCCTCCCGGCCCCCCGGAAGAGCAGGCAAGTCTCCCGATATCCGCGTGTCACCCCCTGCCCGCCGCCCACTTAACGAGTAAAGTGGGCGGTCCGGGCAGGCGATGACGCGATTCTTGTTGAATCGCGTCATCGTAACCACGCCCCCTGCTGTATAATGCCGGTAATCGCGGCATTACACAGCGGGGGCATGGCTTAAATGATGCGGTCCAGAAGCCACGCCCCGTTCCGCCTCTTGCCCACCTCCGTTCCGCCTCTGGCCCGCCCCCCTGTCACGTCACCTCACTGCCCGCCCCCCCTGCTGAGCCGACAGCCTGCTCTCTCCCGGAGAGAGCAGCCCAGAAGTCGGCAACTATGGATTAAGTACGCACGCCACTGTGCCCGCAAGGGGCTCTTTTGCGCTCGCCCCACTGCCAGCATGCCGGTGCTCAGAATCCTGGCGCCGGCATGCTGGGCGCTGGGATTCCAAGAGTCGGTATAACATAGTAGACCTGGTTGAGAGGTTGCATAGCAACGTTTCCCTGCTGTAAAATACTGCAAATCACAGTTCTTAACAACAGCTATCAGAGTCATGATGACTTGTAGTCCCAATCTCATCAGTCAAATGCTGTACGCTGTGGTTTTTAACAGCAGGAGTGGAGCCATGATGACAAGAATACGGCGATATGCCCCTTCACACATTCTGTAGGGTTGCCCCCTCTGTTTTTTTTTTTTTTTTTTGGGGGGGGGGGGGGGGGGTTATGTTGGCAAGTATGATGTATGTATGTAAGCAGTTTTGGTATTGAACAGAAAATACACTGTAAACATTAGTATTAAAAAATAAACCATTCCGTACTCAAATATTATAATAATAATAATAGTAAGAAGAAGAAGAAGAAGATAGTGACATTGCCTAAGTGTTAACCTCTTCATCTTTAGTTGCAGTTATTTATATACGTCTCTACCAGCTTTGCAGATTGCAATATTGGCTATATACTCTCACAATGGCCCTCATTCCGAGTTGTTCGCTTGCAAGGCGATTTTAGCAGAGTTACACACGCTAAGCCGCCGCCTACTGGGAGTGAATCTTAGCTTCTTAAAATTGCGAACGATGTATTCGCAATATTGCGATTACAAACTACTTAGCAGTTTCTGAGTAGCTTCAACCTTACTCGGCATCTGCGATCAGTTCAGTGCTTGTCGTTCCTGGTTTGACGTCACAAACACACCCAGCGTTCACCCAGACACTCCCCCGTTTCTCCAGCCACTCCCGCGTTTTTTCTGGAAACGGTAGCGTTTTTATCCACACCCCCATAAAACGCTGTGTTTCCGCCCAGTAACACCCATTTCCTGTCAATCACACTACGATCGCCGGAGCGAAGAAAAAGCCGTGAGTAAAAATACTATCTTCATAGCAAAATTACTTGGCGCAGTCGCAGTGCGAACATTGCGCATGCGTACTAAGCAGAAAAACGCTGCGATGCGAAGAAAAATACAGAGCGAACGACTCGGAATGAGGGCCAATATATTGAACACAAAAAAGATGGGTTGATGGTGCCATCATGTGGCAGTACTTTGCATTGCAGCATCAATGAATTACCATTTATTTTGCATTGAATAACAAAGGCAGTGGAACTGATTTGTTATTATACAGAGCTTTTTCTTGCTTTGCCCTATACAGATGCCTGGCTTATATATGTTCAAATCTGTCGATTGGTCCGGTAAAGTGGTAAGTTAACCCTTACCTCCAGACTAGTATAGCTCAGCAGCCGTAAAAGAAATTCATACTGTAGTGGATATATGGGCCATTTCATCAATAGGCCTCTTTCTTCTGTTTCTTTAGTTACACAGTATATATAATTCATAGATATAACTGAAGAAAGAGGACTACTGGTAAAATTACCTATCTATCTATATAGGTTAACCATTTGTTCACAGTAGTATGGGTCATTGGGTCGACACAACTTAGGTCAACAGTCATTAGGTCGACCACTATTGGTCGACATGCACTCGGCCCACTTTGGATAGCGGCATGAGGGGGTTAATGGGAGATGCAGGGTGGATGCAGGCAGGTGGTTTCTGGCCGGGAGGCTTGCCCACTAGACTGGGAGGCCAGCAGTGCCACTCAATTTTCAGGAGATTCCTTGCCATTCCAGAAGAGTAGGTAAGTTTGGATCAGGGTAGTAAGTAAAGGTGGCCACACACTAGACGACTCGCAGACAATGCAATGTCGTCAACTATTTCCCTTGAACTCCCTGACAGCTTCCCGGCACTCCTAAACAAATAATATTGTGCATACACACTGTGCCATCTAACAGATACTGTGAGTGGCCACATCCAGGAGTATGCTGTCGCTAATGAGATTGCCAGATCTTACTGCATGTAGGGAAGATCTGAGGACCGAGGCGTCGCTGACATCTTTTGTACCTGGTGCGGCAGGAGACGTGACTTCATGGGGCGACCTGCGGGAGGGGCGTAGCTTCACGGGAGAGGGCGTGGCTAAGCACCCCGCATTTTTGTTATTCCGGGGGTCCGGGAGCTGTGGCCTGCCCCCGGAGACTGGCGTGTCTGCAGTGACATCTCCTACATGGTGATAGGAGCCGGGTTGCTGCTCGTAATGTTACAATGCAGCACCAGACTCCTTTCACTTTGCAGGAGCCGACACTTTGGTGTCACCCCTCGGCGGATGACACCCAAGTGCAGGCCGCACCCCCCGCACCCACCCTGTGACACCAATGTCTGAGGATACGACATAATGACCCGTGGGACCGTGCATTGGCATCGTTACCATTCATAGACACTGCATGATTTGTCTTTCCATTGCGTCGGAAGCGGACCAATTATGCAAAATATCGTCTAGTGTGTGGCCAGCTTTAGTCATACTTGTTAACTTTCCCAATATGTCTGATAGAGTCCACTGTTTGGAAGGGGCTTTCCCTGGCCTCTCGACACAGTCGACCAGTCTCCCACTTCTCGACTGAAATGGGTGGTTGGGAGGGGAGGCATTCGATATGCTGGCTGTCGGGATCGGCATACCAAAGCCGAGATCCCGACAGCTGCCATACCGACAACTATTCTCACCACTGGAAGGGGAATAAGTCATACTTGCCTACCCTCCCGGAATGTCCGGGAGGCTCCCGAAAAACGGATGACCCTCCCGGCCCCCCGGAAGAGCAGGCAAGTCTCCCGATATCCGCGTGTCACCCCCTGCCCGCCGCCCACTTAACGAGTAAAGTGGGCGGTCCGGGCAGGCGATGACGCGATTCTTGTTGAATCGCGTCATCGTAACCACGCCCCCTGCTGTATAATGCCGGTAATCGCGGCATTACACAGCGGGGGCATGGCTTAAATGATGCGGTCCAGAAGCCACGCCCCGTTCCGCCTCTTGCCCACCTCCGTTCCGCCTCTGGCCCGCCCCCCTGTCACGTCACCTCACTGCCCGCCCCCCCTGCTGAGCCGACAGCCTGCTCTCTCCCGGAGAGAGCAGCCCAGAAGTCGGCAACTATGGATTAAGTACGCACGCCACTGTGCCCGCAAGGGGCTCTTTTGCGCTCGCCCCACTGCCAGCATGCCGGTGCTCAGAATCCTGGCGCCGGCATGCTGGGCGCTGGGATTCCAAGAGTCGGTATAACATAGTAGACCTGGTTGAGAGGTTGCATAGCAACGTTTCCCTGCTGTAAAATACTGCAAATCACAGTTCTTAACAACAGCTATCAGAGTCATGATGACTTGTAGTCCCAATCTCATCAGTCAAATGCTGTACGCTGTGGTTTTTAACAGCAGGAGTGGAGCCATGATGACAAGAATACGGCGATATGCCCCTTCACACATTCTGTAGGGTTGCCCCCTCTGTTTTTTTTTTTGGGGGGGGGGTTATGTTGGCAAGTATGATGTATGTATGTAAGCAGTTTTGGTATTGAACAGAAAATACACTGTAAACATTAGTATTAAAAAATAAACCATTCCGTACTCAAATATTATAATAATAATAATAATAATAAGAAGAAGAAGAAGATAGTGACATTACCTAAGTGTTAACCTCTTCATCTTTAGTTGCAGTTATTTAGATACGTCTCTACCAGCTTTGCAGATTGCAATATTGGCTATATACTCTCACAGTATATTGAACACAAAAAAGATGGGTTGATAGTGCCATCATGTGGCAGTACTTTGCATTGCAGCATCAATGAATTACCATTTATTTTGCATTGAATAACAAAGGCAGTGGAACTGATTTGTTATTATACAGAGCTTTTTCTTGCTTTGCCCTATACAGATGCCTGGCTTATATATGTTCAAATCTGTCGATTGGTCCGGTAAAGTGGTAAGTTAACCCTTACCTCCAGAACAGTATAGCTCAGCAGCCGTAAAATAAATTCATACTGTAGTGGATATATGGGCCATTTCATCAATAGGCCTCTTTCTTCTGTTTCTTTAGTTACACAGTATATATAATTCATAGATATAACTGAAGAAAGAGGACTACTGGTAAAATTACCTATCTATCTATATAGGTTAACCATTTGTTCACAGTGGTATGGGTCATTGGGTCGACACAACTTAGGTCAACAGTCATTAGGTCGACCACTATTGGTCGACATGCACTAGGTCTACAGGTCAAAAGGTCGACATGAGTTGGGTTGTTTTACTTTTTTTGGTGTTGTGTTCTTCGTAAAGTGACGGAGAACCCCAATTAGTGCACCGTGTCCCCTCGACAATCCACGTGGATCGTAAAGTATGAAAAAGTTTTTTTTTTTAAATGTGAAAAACTCATCTTAACCTAATGACCATGTCGACCTAGTGACCCAGTCGACCCAATGCATGTCGACCTAATGACTGTCGACCTAAGTGACGTCGACCTAATGACCGCATCCCGTTCACAGTGCCATAACGGGGCTCATATGCTGGACCGCTCCCTAAATGCCCAATGTCATGACTTCGCACAGAGGGAGTACAGCCGGCAGCACCAGTAAGTGCAGCGCTGACTGGAGCATCCTAAAGACTCTCCAAACGGTTGTACAGGCTGCAGGGTGCCCATCTGGATCGTCTAAAGCAGGGGTGGGCAATTATTACAGCTGAGGGGCCACCGAACACTTTCCAGTGAATATTGGAGGGCCCCCCCCCCCCCCCGCATTATGGGCCTAATTCAGACCTGATCGCTAGGGTGCGTTTTTTTAACTGCTGCGATCAGGTAGTAGCCTCCTACAGGAGGAGGGGGAAATCGCTGTGCAGGGGTGCGATCACATGTGCAGAGAGCTGCACAAACAGGAGTTTGTGCAGTTTCTGCACAGACCAGCACTTACTCACCCGCTGCGATGATCGGGGCCGGAGCTGATGTCAGAATCCCTCCCTGGAAAGCGTTTTTTCGGACACTCCTCTAAAACGGTCAGTTGCCACCCACAAACGGCCTCTTCCTGTCAGTCACCTTGCGATTGCCCATGTGATCGCTTTTTTTGCACCATCCCGTCGCTGTCCGTCGCGCATTGTGGTGTATGCGCAGTTCAGACCTGATCGCTGGCTGTACGAAAACGTAGCCTAGCGAGTGTGATGGATACAGCAGTTACCTGGTGCAGAAGCAGGACCGTTGCTAGGATGTGGTGGGTTGGCAGCAGGAAGGGCACTTTAGGCTGTCTCTGGCACATGGTGTGTTGAGGATGGCGGCTTCAGGAAAGATGCACAATAACATGTCCAAGAGCCACAGATCTCTTTCAGTTCTGCTACTGGCTCCTAAATGACAGAGGAAGCCCAGCACATGGACACAGCAGCAGCAGTGGTACACATAGAGGGGATACATCATACATGAGGATGTCATACAAATATCCCTACACACTGTGCCCAACACTCACATTTAGGGCATCCCAGAGGACCCTCCTGCAGCACCCAACATACCTTTCTCCCGATGGGGTCCTGTGGATGTTTTTATCTGCACCTTACATTTCACAGGCAGGAGCAGATAATAGGGCTGGGAGATATGGGCTGCAGATTCAGCAGGGGTGGCTGTTATCAGAGGATGCTTGCCAATTGCTATTGGCAGCGGTAGCTGAGGCACGGCAGCAGCCTCCTCTGAACTGCTATTTACACCGGCGTGGACAGGCAGGAGACTCAGCCGGAAGCAGCAGCCAGCACATAACCCACGTATGCGTCGGATCCCTGGCCGGCAGCAGCAGCCAGCACATAGCGAGCAGCGAGACCAGCGACCAGAATTTCCTCAGCGGCGCCGGCAGCTTCAGAGGTACTGCAGTACTGTGCAATGACGAGCCGCTCAGCCTGTCGGGCCGCTTGCCATTGCACGCTGGTGAGAGGCAGCGGGCCGGGCAGGATCGGATCGCGGGCCGCATCCGGCCCGCAGGCCGTATTTTGCCCACCCCTAGTCTAATGGATGCTACAGCGGCACTACAGAAACAGCCCTGGCTGGAGGCTGCCGTTCCCTGCTAGACAGAAGCAAGGCCCATGGGGCAGAGACTGCGCTGTGCGGTGGCACCAGTTGCACACCTTTAGTTTCAGCCCTGTTTGTTCATTAGAAGCAAGTGTGGCGAGGGTGGAGCGCGAGCTCCGTTCGCTGAAAAAGTTACAGGGCGCGCCACTGCCTGAGCATCCCCCTCCCTCCGCCCGTTATGCTGCAGGTCACTGTTCTGGCAGTCTCAGAGCAGGAGGAGAATCAGAAGGGCGCACACTGACTCGGGGACTAGATAGGGAACAGGGCAGACCACAGACGACAGCAGGAGACACTGAAAGCCAGCACATGACAAAGCTCTGCCGCCCTCTTTATATGACTTACTGTCTGCTTGCAGCTGTGCAGCAGGGTTACTTCTGTCCTGCTACACTACTCTCTTCCCCTGCTGCTGCAGCAGCACCTCTTTATGCCCCAGCTGCTGCAGCACTTCTCTCTGCCCTGGCTGCTGCAGCACCTCTCTCTGCCCTGGCTGTTGCAGCGCCCCTCTCTGCCCGGCTGCTACAACACCTCTCTCTACATTGATGCTGCAGCACCTCTCTCTGCCCCAGCTGCCGCTGCAGCACCTCTGTCTACATTAGAGGCTGCAGAGTAACATGTATAAGCGGCTCTACTGTAGCATAACATGTATAAACAGCTCTACTATGGTGTAACGGTGTATGAGCGGCTGTACTGTGGTGTAACGTGTATAAATGTTCTACTGGGGTGTACCGTGTATGAGCGGCTGTACTGTGGTGTAACGTGTATAAACGTTCTACTGGGGTGTACCGTGTATGAGCGGCTCTACTATTTTTTTTTTCTTTTGAAATGTAACATGCACCCAACAGTAGCGGATCTTGCCACGGGCAAGCAGGACTTTTGCCCGGGATGCCGCCTTCCGGAGGGCGCCGCACCATGGCAAGATCCGCTACTGCAGTGCTGTGCCCCCCGCTGTGTCCCGCTGTGAAGGGTGTCAGGGAAGTAGACGCTACGCGTCTAGTTTCCCTTCGTGGAGAGGACCTTTGCTGTGCGGTGCGCAATGACGTCATTGCACACCGCACAGCATTTCAGCAGCGCTACTACTGTACAGGGGGCGTAACTGACCACGCCCCCTGTATGAAGCTACGCCCATACTACCCGCCCGGGGCGCAAAAAGGCCGAGAATGGCCCTGGCACCCAATTCAGTACAGGGGAGGGGGCGCCGAAACATACACTTGAGCCAGACACCATGGCACCTAGCTTCACCTCTGCTCCCCCCGCAGGCCTATGTTCAGCTCAGCAACAGACCCTATTGGTTTTTAATTACAGATGCTCCTCACTTTAACAACCTACCTGTTTAACAACCGCTCGTACTTACGACCAGCTGGAGACGGCACTTTAATCATTTTTATAATTTTTGCTGATTGTATATTTATATTCTGTAATACTGTACAGTATGCACTAGTTATGAAATGTAAAACAAAGTTAGCAAGACGGAGTCTTAAACCTTTCCTTTGTTCAGAATAAATAAAAATGATTAACTGTATTAAGTATGCATCTCCTTGCTTAATGAACAATTCATTTAATGTCCTAGTCGTAAGAACGGAAATGGGCCGTTAAGTGCGGAGCATCTGTACTTATTTTTATCTTTCTTAACTCCAAGTGGTGCAACTAAAGGGCATCCAGAAAGAACCACATTTCTAGATGAAACTATTTTCAGAAACAATCTTCCTTATTTAACAGTGGATGTTAGGTAATAAAGGTCTAGAAATACATTTTGGGAGCGATTACTACATACTGTAGAAAAATATTACTGTGTATTTCTCTGACGTCCTAGTGGATGCTGGGGACTCCGAAAGGACCATGGGGAATAGCGGCTCCGCAGGAGACTGGGCACAAAAGTAAAAGCTTTAAGACTACCTGGTGTGCACTGGCTCCTCCCCCTATGACCCTCCTCCAAGCCTCAGTTAGATTTTTGTGCCCGAACGAGAAGGGTGCAGTCTAGGTGGCTCTCCTGAGCTGCTTAGAAAAAAGTTTAGTTTTAGGTTTTTTATTTTCAGTGAGACCTGCTGGCAACAGGCTCACTGCATCGAGGGACTAAGGGGAGAAGAAGCAAACTCACCTGCGTGCAGAGTGGATTGGGCTTCTTAGGCTACTGGACATTAGCTCCAGAGGGACGATCACAGGCCCAGCCATGGATGGGTCCCAGAGCCGCGCCGCCGTCCCCCTTACAGAGCCAGAAGAGCAGAAGAGGTCCGGAAAAATCGGCGGCAGAAGACGTCCTGTCTTCAATAAGGTAGCGCACAGCACCGCAGCTGTGCGCCATTGCTCTCAGCACACTTCACACTCCGGTCACTGAGGGTGCAGGGCGCTGGGTGGGGGCGCCCTGAGACGCAATATAAACACCTTAGGGGGCAAAAAATGCATCACATATAGCTCCTGGGCTATATGGATGCATTTAACTCATGCCTGTTTTTCCATAAAAAAGCGGGAGAACGGCCGCCGAGAAGGGGGCGGAGCCTATCTCCTCAGCACACTGGCGCCATTTTTCCTCACAGCTCCGTTGGAGGGAAGCTCCCTGACTCTCCCCTGCAGTCCTGCACTACAGAAACAGGGTAAAACAAAGAGAGGGGGGGCACTAATTTGGCAGATAAATCTATACAGCAGCTATATAAGGGAAAAACACTTATATAAGGTTATCCCTGTATATATATATAGCGCTCTGGTGTGTGCTGGCAAACTCTCCCTCTGTCTCCCCAAAGGGCTAGTGGGGTCCTGTCCTCTATCAGAGCATTCCCTGTGTGTGTGCTGTGTGTCGGTACCTTGTGTCGACATGTATGAGGAGGAAAATGGTATGGAGGCGGAGCAATTGCCTGTATTAGTGATGTCACCCCCTAGGGAGTCGACACCTGACTGGATGGTCTTATGGAAGGAATTACGTGATAGTGTCAGCACTTTACAAAAGACTGTTGACGACATGAGACAGCCGGCAAATCAGTTAATACCTGTACAGGCGTCTCAAACACCGTCAGGGGCTCTAAAGCGCCCGTTACCTCAGGTGGTCGACACAGACCCAGACACGGACACTGACTCCAGTGTCGACGGTGAGGAAACAAACGTATTTTCCAGTAGGGCCACACGTTACATGATCACGGCAATGAAGGAGGTTTTGAACATTTCTGATACTACAAGTACCACAAAAAAGGGTATTATGTGGAGTGTGAAAAAACGACCCGTAGTTTTTCCTGAATCAGATGAATTAAATGAGGTGTGTGATGAAGCGTGGGTTTCCCCCGATAAAAAACTGCTAATTTCTAAAAAATTATTGGCATTATACCCTTTCCCGCCAGAGGTTAGGGCGCGTTGGGAAACACCCCCTAGGGTAGATAAGGCGCTCACACGCTTATCAAAACAAGTGGCGTTACCGTCTCCTGATACGGCCGCCCTCAAGGAACCAGCTGATAGGAAGCTGGAAAATATCCTAAAAAGTATATACACACATACTGGTATTATACTGCGACCAGCAATCGCCTCAGCCTGGATGTGCAGTGCTGGGGTGACTTGGTCGGATTCCCTGACTGAAAATATTGATACCCTGGACAGGGACAATATATTATTGACTATAGAGCATTTAAAGGATGCATTTCTATATATGAGAGATGCACAGAGGGATATTTGCACTCTGGCATCAAGAGTAAGTGCGCTGTCCATTTCTGCCAGAAGAGGGTTATGGACGCGACAGTGGTCAGGTGATGCGGATTCCAAACGGCATATGGAAGTATTGCCGTATAAAGGGGAGGAGTTATTTGGGGTCGGTCTATCGGACCTGGTGGCCACGGCAACGGCTGGGAAATCCACCTTTTTACCCCAGGTCACCTCTCAGCAGAAAAAGACACAGTCTTTTCAGGCTCAGTCCTTTCGTCCCCATAAGGGCAAGCGGGCAAAAGGCCACTCGTATCTGCCCCGGGGCAGAGGAAGGGGAAAAAGACTGCAGCAGACAGCCTCTTCCCAGGAACAGAAGTCCTCCCCCGCTTCTGCCAAGTCCTCAGCATGACGCTGGGGCCTTACAAGCGGACTCAGGCACGGTGGGGGCCCGTCTCAAGAATTTCAGCGCGCAGTGGGCTCACTCGCAAGTGGACCCCTGGATCCTGCAGGTAGTATCTCAGGGGTACAAATTGGAATTCGAGACGTCTCCCCCTCGCCGGTTCCTGAAGTCTGCTTTACCAACGTCTCCCCCCGACAGGGAGGCGGTATTGGAAGCCATTCACAAGCTGTATTCCCAGCAGGTGATAATCAAGGTACCCCTCCTACAACAGGGAAAGGGGTATTATTCCACGCTGTTTGTGGTACCGAAGCCGGACGGCTCGGTGAGACCTATTTTAAATCTGAAATCCTTGAACACTTACATACAAAGGTTCAAATTCAAGATGGAATCACTCAGAGCAGTGATAGCGAACCTGGAAGAAGGGGACTATATGGTGTCTCTGGACATCAAGGATGCTTACCTCCATGTCCCAATTTACCCTTCTCACCAAGGGTACCTCAGGTTTGTGGTACAGAACGGCACCCCGGGTCTTTACCAAGGTAATGGCCGAAATGATGATTCTTCTTCGAAAAAAAAGGCATCTTAATTATCCCTTACTTGGACGATCTCCTGATAAGGGCAAGGTCCAGAGAACAGTTAGAGGTCGGAGTAGCACTATCTCAAGTAGTACTACGACAGCACGGATGGATTCTAAATATTCCAAAATCGCAGCTGATTCCGACGACACGTCTGCTGTTCCTAGGGATGATTCTGGACACAGTACAGAAAAAGGTGTTTCTCCCGGAGGAGAAAGCCAGGGAGTTATCCGACCTAGTCAGGAACCTCCTAAAACCAGGCCAAGTGTCAGTGCATCAATGCACAAGGGTCCTGGGAAAAATGGTGGCTTCTTACGAAGCGATTCCATTCGGCAGATTCCACGCAAGAACTTTTCAGTGGGATCTGCTGGACAAATGGTCCGGATCACATCTTCAAATGCATCAGCGGATAACCCTGTCTCCAAGGACAAGGGTGTCTCTCCTGTGGTGGTTGCAGAGTGCTCATCTTCTAGAGGGCCGCAGATTCGGCATTCAGGACTGGGTCCTGGTGACCACGGATGCCAGCCTGAGAGGCTGGGGAGCAGTCACACAGGGAAGAAATTTCCAGGGCTTGTGGTCAAGCATGGAAACGTCACTTCACATAAATATCCTGGAACTAAGGGCCATTTACAATGCCCTAAGTCAGGCAAGGCCTCTGCTTCAGGGTCAGCCGGTGCTGATCCAGTCGGACAACATCACGGCAGTCGCCCACGTAAACAGACAGGGCGGCACAAGAAGCAGGAGGGCAATGACGGAAGTTGCAAGGATTCTTCGCTGGGCGGAAAATCATGTGATAGCACTGTCAGCAGTGTTCATTCCGGGAGTGGACAACTGGGAAGCAGACTTCCTCAGCAGACACGATCTCCACCCGGGGGAGTGGGGACTTCACCCAGAAGTCTTCCACATGATTGTGAACCGTTGGGAAAAACCAAAGGTGGACATGATGGCGTCCCGCCTCAACAAAAAACTGGACAGATATTGCGCCAGGTCAAGGGACCCTCAGGCAATAGCTGTGGACGCTCTGGTAACACCGTGGGTGTACCAGTCAGTGTATGTGTTCCCTCCTCTGCCTCTCATACCCAAGGTACTGAGAATCATAAGAAGGAGAGGAGTAAGGACTATACTCGTGGCTCCGGATTGGCCAAGAAGGACTTGGTACCCGGAACTTCAAGAGATGCTCACGGAAGACCCGTGGCCTCTACCTCTAAGAAAGGACCTGCTCCAGCAGGGACCATGTCTGTTCCAAGACTTACCGCGGCTGCGTTTGACGGCATGGCGGTTGAACGCCGGATCCTGAAGGAAAAAGGCATTCCGGATGAAGTCATCCCTACCCTGATCAAAGCCAGGAAGGATGTAACTGTGCAACATTATCACCGTATTTGGCGTAAATATGTTGCGTGGTGTGAGGCCAGGAAGGCCCCTACAGAGGAATTTCAACTGGGTCGTTTCCTGCATTTCCTGCAAACAGGACTGTCTATGGGCCTAAAATTAGGGTCCATTAAGGTTCAAATTTCGGCCCTGTCAATATTCTTCCAAAAAGAACTAGCTTCAGTTCCTGAAGTTCAGACGTTTGTCAAGGGGGTACTGCATATACAGCCTCCTTTTGTGCCTCCAGTGGCACCTTGGGATCTCAATGTAGTTTTGGGGTTCCTAAAATCACATTGGTTTGAACCACTCACCACTGTGGACTTAAAATATCTCACATGGAAAGTGGTAATGCTGTTAGCCCTGGCCTCAGCCAGGCGTGTCTCAGAATTGGCGGCTTTATCCTATAAAAGCCCTTACCTAATTTTTCATACGGACAGGGCAGAATTGAGGACTCGTCCTCAATTTCTCCCTAAGGTGGTTTCGGCATTTCACTTAAACCAGCCTATTGTGGTGCCTGCGGCTACTAGGGACTTGGAGGACTCCAAGTTGCTGGACGTAGTCAGGGCCCTGAAAATATATGTTTCCAGGACGGCTGGAGTCAGAAAATCTGACTCGCTGTTTATCCTGTATGCACCCAACAAGCTGGGTGCTCCTGCTTCTAAGCAGACTATTGCTCGTTGGATTTGTAGTACAATTCAGCTTGCACATTCTGTGGCAGGCCTGCCACAGCCAAAATCTGTAAAAGCCCATTCCACACGGAAAGTGGGCTCATCTTGGGCGGCTGCCGGAGGGGTCTCAGCTTTATAACTTTGCCGAGCAGCTACTTGGTCAGAGGCAAACACGTTTGCTAAATTCTACAAATTTGATACCCTGGCTGAGGAGGACCTGGAGTTCTCTCATTCGGTGCTGCAGAGTCATCCGCACTCTCCCGCCCGTTTGGGAGCTTTGGTATAATCCCCATGGTCCTTTCGGAGTCCCCAGCATCCACTAGGACGTCAGAGAAAATAAGAATTTACTTACCGATAATTCTATTTCTCATAGTCCGTAGTGGATGCTGGGCGCCCATCCCAAGTGCGGATTGTCTGCAATACTTGTACATAGTTATTGTTACAAAAAAATCGGGTTATTATTGTTGTGAGCCATCTTTTCAGAGGCTCCTCTGTTATCATGCTGTTAACTGGGTTCAGATCACAAGTTGTACGGTGTGATTGGTGTGGCTGGTATGAGTCTTACCCGGGATTCAAAATCCTTCCTTATTGTGTACGCTCGTCCGGGCACAGTATCCTAACTGAGGCTTGGAGGAGGGTCATAGGGGGAGGAGCCAGTGCACACCAGGTAGTCTTAAAGCTTTTACTTTTGTGCCCAGTCTCCTGCGGAGCCGCTATTCCCCATGGTCCTTTCGGAGTCCCCAGCATCCACTACGGACTATGAAAAATAGAATTATCGGTAAGTAAATTCTTATTTTATACTTTGTTCTACTTCTGACAACTTTGGTTCCATTATGTACTTGTATTATCACAAAATTTTATTAAAATACATTTTAAGTCATACCTCTAACTCTTTCATAGGCCATCTTTTATTCATGTATCTATGTGAGATTGGCGCTTAGTAAAAGAGATGAAATACGTGTGCACAATGAATAAAGTGACTAACGTTGGCCTGTAAAAAGACCACAGTGTAAAACAATGTGTGATCTGAGATTGAGTTAATTTTGTTTGTGGGTCCACCACTGCTTCAGTCCAAAATGCCCATTTAGATCCAAATATACATGATTGCAATGATTGTGTATCTGCCCTGAAATCCCCTACGGTGCATGCTTTCCCAACTGTACACAGAGGCTGCTGTTGTGTACACAGTCACTGGCACAAAGCCATAGGCAGACTAGATGAGCCAAGTGGTTCTTACGTGCCACCAAATTCTATGTTTCTATATAACATACAAACTCCACACAGATGGTGCTTGGATTAGAATGTTACCAGTGTGTGGCAGCAAAGCTAACCATTATGCAATTGTGCTGCCCAAAATGGATGCAGGTCACTTATGGTATGCCTGCAACATGTGCATAAATGTTAGGGTTTACATATTTTGTGTTCTTTTTGGATGTAGGCCTGTCTTTCCATTGCCAAAATGTAGTTATTTCTTGCCCGCAAAATAGCTGAGTCTTTTCACTGTGCAATGTTATACATATTAAGGATATACTTTACATGTTACTTAAGGGATACTAATACTAAAATAAAAACAATATATACTGTGTGTGAGTATGGTTAGATAGACAGACAGACAGACAGACAGACAGACAGACAGACAGACAGACAGACAGACAGACAGATAGATAGATAGATAGATAGATAGATAGATAGATGTGCTTTTTCCTCACTTAGACCATTACCTTCCCACTGTCAAGAACAGCACCAAACCTTTAGGATTGGCCGCCCCGCTGCTTATTTATGTATTATGGGGGTCATTCAGAGTTGTTCGCTTGTTATTTTTTTCTCGCAACGGAGCGATTAGTCGCTAATGCGCATGCGCAATGTCCGCAGTGCGACTGCGCCAAGTAAATTTGCTATGCAGTTAGGAATTTTACTCACGGCATTACGAGGTTTTTTCTTCGTTCTGGTGATCGTAATGTGATTGACAGGAAGTGGGTGTTTCTGGGCGGAAACTGGCCGTTTTATGGGTGTGTGTGAAAAAACGCTGCAGTTTCTGGGAAAAACGCAGGAGTGGCTGGAGAAACGGAGGAGTGTCTGGGCGAACGCTGGGTGTGTTTGTGACGTCAAACCAGGAACGACAAGCACTGAACTGATCGCACTGGAAGAGTAAGTCTCGAGCTACTCAGAAACTGCACAGAGAAGTCTTTTCGCAATATTGCGAATCTTTCGTTCGCTATTTTGATAAGCTAAGATTCACTCCCAGTAGGCGGCGGCTTAGCGTGTGCAATGCTGCTAAAAGCAGCTTGCGAGCAAACAACTCGGAATGAGGGCCTATGACTGCTTGTGCAGCAATGTTTATGAACCCTGTCCATGTCCTGCAATATTTAGTATTGTAAGTCACTTTTTCCTTGTTTTGTTCATTCTGTTGATATTTACGTACTCTTTAAGGTGCTGCAGACCCCTTGTCGCACATAAAGAACAATAATAATAATAATACATCAGGTACTTTTTACTACATTTTGGAAGTTTTGATAATGAAAATATACAAGTGCAGACCCCTTGGAAGATATTCAACTTGTCAAAGCAGAGTATCTAGAGTCAATAGTAGAATATAAAGAAAAGTACAATAGTTCAATGCATTGTGCATGAAACAAGTCATATCCAAGAGGAAGAAGAGGAGTGCTGAATGGTGTGCAGGCCCAAAGCTTGAGGTGGAAGAGGTCTTCTAAATTTAACCTATGTCATCTCCGGGACAGTGGTGAATTGCCCCTTAGGCACGTGAGGCATATGCCTAGGGTCGGCACTTGGATGCGTGTGTTGGTACTGTCAGCCTGAAATGTACCAGTAACTGCAAAATATTTTCACTGTGCAATATGCCATCCTGAATGCAGTGTAAACGGGCAGGACATACTGCCCCTGTAAGCTGTCCTACTTTCTAAATATGTATACATATATTTATTTATTTACTATTCCATTAGGTTGCCAATTATCAAATGAGGGCTTGTAACCAAACACTGGGGGGAAGGGGGGGTTTACTGTTGTGCCTAGGGGCGCCCTCGCCGCTAAATTTGCCCCTCTCAGGGAGAGTACACTGCAAACCTATTGTATGGCATCTAGCAATCCTTGTCAGGATACAGAGTACTAGAGCCTGGGCTCACAAATAAGGAGATTTATGGCAGACTTGCCATTGTTAAATACTCTTTCTGTGAGGTACATTAGTTCCACAGGGAAACATCGGGGTGTAGAGTTGGATCTTGATCCAGGCACCAACAGGCTAAAGCTTTAGACTGTCCCATGATGCATTAAGGCCTCCTCTATAACCCCGCCTCCAGGCACTGTGAGCTCAGTTTCATTAACCAGTCTAATGCAGGAGCAGGTAAAAGAGAAGGTAGATGTTAGTCACATAGAACCACATTCTCACGACAGGAGAAGGGACTAGCGGCTAATGCCATACAAACCCAAAGAATATAAGTGCGTCAGGGTGGGCGCCCTGTGGAACCAGTGTACCTCGCACAAAGAGATTTAACAATGGTAAGTCTACCATAAATCTCCTTTTCTGCAGTAGGGTACATTGCTTTCCACAGAGAAACATTGGGGATGTCCTAAAGCAGTTCCTCATGGGAGGGGACATGCCATAGCGGGTATGAGAACCCGGCGTCCAAAGGAAGCATCCTGGGAGGCGGAAGTATTGAAAGCATAGAACCTAATGAACGTGTTCACTGAGGACTACGTAGCCGCCTTGCACAATTGTTCAGTGGACGCGCCTCGGCGGGCCGCCCAAGAAGGTCTAACAGACCAAGTAGAATGAGCTTTAATAGTAGCAGGAGCTGGGAGGCTTGTGTAGTCACCATTCTAATCCATCTGGCCAAAGTTTGTTTATTTGCAGGCCAGCCACGTTTGTGAAAACCAAAAAGTACAAAAAGGGTATCTGACCTCCTGATAGAGGCAGTCCTCTCCACGTATATACGGAGAACCCTTACCACATCCAAAGACCGCTCTTTGGAGGACAAACCAGAAGAGATGCAAGCCGGAACCACAATCTCTTGGTTAAGGTGAAAAGATGACACCACCTTAGGTAAATAACCCGGGCTAGTTCTAAGAACTGCCTGGTCACGGTGAAATTTCAGTAAGGGCGGATGACAAGACAAAGTGCCTAGGTCTGACACCCTACTAGCAGAGGCGATAGCCAGTAGGAACAGGACCTTGACCTTTAGCCATTTAAGGTCCACTGACTCAAGAGGTTCAAATGGAGACTCTTGCAGGGCATTCAGGACAACAGACAGATCCCATGGAGCCACAGGAGGTACAGAAGGAGGCTGAATCTGTAACACACCCTGAGTGAAAGTTTAAACGTCAGGAATAGACGCAATTTTTCTCTGAAACCACACCGACAAGGCAGAAATATGAACCTTGAGGGAGGCCAGACGAAGGCCTAAGTCCAGGCCTTGTTGCAGAAAAGCCAAAAGTCTGGAAGTTCTGAATTTGTATGCATCGTAATTCTTAGCAGCACACCAGATGAAGTAAGAATACCAGCCCCTATAATAAATTTGCGCATATGCCGGTTTGCAGGCCTTCAGCATAGTTTGGATAACTGCCTCGGATAATCCTTTTGCCCTCAGGAGTGATGCTTCAAGAGCCACGCCATCAAATCCAGTCTGGCCAGGTCTGGGTAGCCACAAAGACCCTGAACGAGGAGGTCTGGGCATTGAGGAAGTAGAAGAGGACGCTCTACTGATAGACCCTGCAGGTCTGAGAACCAATGCCTTCTGGGCCACGCTGGAGCGACTAGAAGTAGAATTCCTCCTTCTTGTTTGAACTTCTGCAGTACCCTGGCCAGGAATGACACTGGAGGGAACACGTAGGGCAGCCGAAAGTTCCATGGAATTGCTAGTGCATCCACAAATGCTGCTTAAGGATCCCTGGTTCTTGATCCGAAGACCGGACCTTTGCGATTGTGTCGAGATGCCATCAGGTCTACATCTGGTAGGCCCCACTTGTCCACTAAGAGTTGAAAGACTTCCTGATGAAGACTCCACTCTCCGGCGTGCACGCCCTGATGACTGAGGATATCCGCTTCCCAGTTGAGGACTCCCGGAATGAACACTGCCGATATTGCTGAGGATATCCGCTTCCCAGTTGAGGACTCCCGGAATGAACACTGCCGATATTGCTGGCAGATGGCGTTTCGCCCAACAAAGGATTTTTGATACTTCCATCATTACCATGCGGCTTCGAGTGCCTCTTGATGGTTTATGTATGCCACCGTGGTGGTGTTGTCTGACCATACTTGAACAGGCCTGTTCTGTAACAGGCAGGGCGAGAGACAAAGCATTGAACACCGCCCACAATTCCAGAATGTTTATCGGGAGGAGTGATTCCTCCTTGGTCTACCGACCCTGGAAGGAGTGTTGCTCCAACAACGCACCCCAACCCCTCAGACTGGCATCCGTCATCAGTAGGACCCAGTTGGGGATCCAGAAGGAACAGCCCCTGCTTAACTGCTGATCCTGCAGCCACCAGGTCAGTTACAGACGAACCTCCGGAGTTAAGGAGATCATGTGAGACCTGATCTGATGAGGTAGGCCGTCCCACTTGCAAAAATTAACCTCTGCAGAGGGCGGGAATGAAATTGAGCGTACTCCACCATGTCGAAAACCGACACCATGAGACCTAGTACTTGCATCGCCGAGTGTATCGACACTCTTGAGCAAGAGAGGAAGTATCTGATCCTGTCCTGAAGTTTCAGGACCTTCTCTGGAGACAGAAACAATCGTTGACTGTGTGTGTCTAACAGTGCCTCCAGGGGCACCATGCTCCGAGCAGGGACCAGCGAGGACTTCTTCAAGTTGATGTGCCACCCATGGGCTTGTAGGAAGTTTACGGTCAGTTGTAGATGACTTAGTATGACATCTTGGGAGTTTGCCAGAATCAACAAGTCGTCCAGATACGGCAGGATTCTGACTCCCTGGCGACGGAGATGAGCCGTCATGACGTCCATAACCTTGGTGAAGATCTGAGGGGCCGTTGCCAGTCCAAACAGCAGAGCCTGGAGGTTGCCAATAGCAAACGGCAGATATTGCTGATGCGATATGGCAATAGTTATATGCAGGTAAGCATCTTGTATATCCAGGGATACCATATAGTCTCCCTGGTTCCATGGCCAGAACAATTGAGAGCAGTGTTTCCATACGGAACTTGTACACTCTCACAAACTTGTTCAGTGATTTGTGGTTGAGTATAGGCCGGAAAGACCCATTGGGTTTCGGGACTAGAAACAGGGTCGATTAGTAGTATCCTCTGCCTCTCTGGGGCAGAGATACTGGCATTACCACTCCTGTATCCAGGAGGGAACGCACCACTAGTTGTAGAGCTTGCGCCTTCAACGGATCCAAAGGGAACTGGCGAGGGGGACGGCTCCTGAAGGTGACTGCGTACCCGTAAGAGACAACTTCTCACACCCATGCATATGAAGTGGTCTTCAACCAGACCTGGGTGAATCGCAGAGGTCGGCCCCATCATGCAGCGTGTTTAGCAGCAGGATGACAGGCTTCCCAGGATTGTTTTGCCTTGGGCTTGGTGGTTTTGGGAGCACAAGATTGTCATGGGAATGTCTGACCTTTAGCTTTCCCTTGAGGCCGAGACGAGTGAAAAGTGGTACCTTTTGCCTTCTGTGCAGAAGGATTAGTATTCAGGAGAAACACAGTCTTAGCAGCCGCTAAGCCAGTCACAATCTTATTGAGACTTCCCTAAATAGGATGTCTCCCTTAAAAGGGAGTACCTCCAAGGTCTTTTTGGAGTCCATGTCCACCTTCCATGACCTCATCCACAGAATACGGTGAGCCAGGATGGACGTAGTCGATGCCTTGGCCGCCAACACACCTGCCTCAGAGGACGCCTCCTGAATGTAATAGGCGGCGGTGGTAATATGAGACAGGTATTGTCTGGCTATGTCAGATATATCTTGAGGCAGCTCTTCCTCTAATGCCTGAACCCATACTTCAATTCCTTTTGCAGACCAGGAGGTTGCTATAGTGGGCCTATGTACAGCACCTGTAAGGGAGTAAACAGACTTCAGGCAACCCTCCACACGCTTATCTGTTGGTTGCTTCAGTGAGGTGACAGTGGTGACAAGCTACCATCATTTTAGATAGGGAGAATTTCTTTCCTGGTGAAGACCAGGGTTCTTGATGTATGTCTACTAAATGATGAGAATGCGGTAATAATGTTTTAGTTATCTTCTGACGTTTAAACTTATCAGGTCTCTTAGAAACTGTAGTGGAATCCTCATCATCATCATCATCATCATCATCAGTGATCTGCAGGATCTGCTTAATAGCAACCACTAAATCAGGGACATCAACCTGAATAGTAGAGTCCTCGTCAGAAGCAGCTGTATCAGTGTCTGATGGTTCAGTATACTCCCCATCCTCATCAGAAGACTCTTCAGAGAGATTAGTGGATTGGGAGGAGGAAGTGGCCCGCTTAGATGACCCCTTGACACAAGACACAAGAGTGACTTGGGGTTGGTTTATGTCTGATTGATTCAATTGCTGCAACTGGATAGACAAATTATCTGCCCAAGGCGGATTTACCATAGGGACAATATGTGGCTGCAATGGTCCCATAGGGGGGCGTAAGGCATGTCATAAGCGTATTGAGCATAGTTGGGAATGCCCCCAAGGTGGCTCTTGATTGGTTACAGGAGCTGCGGACAGACTGGGAGATGTATGGCACATAGTACACAGACCGTCATACAAGGCATCCCCCTCAGGAAATCCCTGGCACATGCGCTGCATGATACAGGAGCGTCCGTGGATTTCCCGCCCTTTGTGTTAGACATTTTAGTGAATGTAACCGCAGTGCGTATGAGTACAATACAGCCAGACAGAGTACAATACCTGCAAATAAATCCCCCCAGTATGTGACAGCGTCTAAATCCGGTACTCTGTGACTGCGTACACAGTACACAACACCATCGAATACATACGGTATTATGTGACTGAGTACACAGTAGAATACACTTGACAGTAAATACTGTGAAGATTTATATATGTGACCCAGACGCACCTGGACCCTTAGGGTACAGAATACAATGATAGTAAAGCTGGGATACACCGAAAGTGAAATCCACACAGCAGATACAGGCACACACAGTCACAGTGACAATGCAGATAATTATTTTAGTAAGACAATAAAACTGCACTGGACTAGTATGTGTATGTATATATATAAAACAATGCGCGGTCCAGGACCGGATGTATATATCAGAATACTTGTACAATATATTCTGGCACAGGTACACTTGTTCTTAACTAACGCTGTCTTAATAGTGACATGTAGAATACTTAAGTGTCTGTAAAATCACAGCGCTGATGTACAGGCGGATTTACAGAGGAGACCTTGCCCTGCAGTTCCGGAGACCAGTCGCAGCTAATCATAGAAGATGGCGCCCATTGTCTCAGTCAGGAAGTGAGGGAGAGTGTGAGGCAGCTCCAGGGCAGGAATACCAGCAGTAGATAGCGCCCGGAGCTGGGGGAGGGGCTACAGGTCAAGCGCCTTCTCCCCTATGCTGGTCCTCACCACCTGGTACTATGGAGTCTTAATAAAGAGGATATTTATATGTCCGACCTGTACTCCTATGCCCTGGTGGATACAGTGGGGTCCCTGCTCTGTTACAGTGTCCACGCCAGCGTCGCAGTCCGTCTCCTTAGAATGCGACCGGAACGCGATTCAATGGCGGGTCCCGCCTTGGGACCCTCTTACCTCCTCCCTTCTGTAGCAGCCACGCGAACCAGGAGAGCGTCTGTGGCCGTGTGCCTAGAGCTGGAGCATCTCCGCCGCAAGTACCCGGGAACAAAGCCAGTGGGAGTATGCAACGCCGCAGGGGAGGTGACGGAGCTGCAGCACAGAATGTCACCCTGACATGTAAGTGTGCGACCCTTGAAGTCTTCTAAAAGCTTTTTCAGGGCTGCCCTTTGCAGCCCCCCTGTTAAGTGACTTGCTTCTGCAGGCACCAACTCGAAACTGAGCTCACAGTGCCTGGAGGTGGGGTTATAGAGGAGGCCCCAGTGCATCCTGGGACAGTCTAAAGCTTTAGCCTGTTGGTGCCTGAATCAAGAACCATCTCTACACACCGGTGTTTCCCTGTGGAACCAATGTACCCCGTTGCAGAAATATACTTTGTTTCCTAGGTTTGCAGATCACACAGCTTATGTTTACAGCAGCAGCCTCTCAACCCAGCCCAGCACACGGCACATGCTGCTGTGCGCTGTGCTGGGGAAAGAGAGTGGCAGCAGCAAGCGTTCAGTCCTCTCTCTCTCCGTTATCGCACCAGCCCCACTGCCCACCGGATCCTTCACAGCACCACTTCAACATAACCAGTTCTAAAAAAAACTCCCACCTTACTAAATTTACCCCTAGAGGGCCCCATACACTAGAACGATAATGCCCGATTTCATCCGATTTCGGGCATTCGGCCCGATACATTGGATGAAATCGGGCATTTTGGAGGTGTTTCCGATCCGATGCGCGTTCCCGTGAGCATCGGATCGGATCCCCCAGATTGACCGTGCTGCACTAGCAATCATGGCCGACACCGCAGGCATGGCTGGGATCGCACAAGATACATTGTATGCAAAAGGACAGCATACGATGTATCTTGGGCGATCCTGCCGCCCAGGGAGTCTGCCGGGGTGATCGCCTGCGACATGACGGTCGGACATGTCGCAAAAGTGTATGGGGCCCTTTAGTCATAAAGCTATAAAGAATAGCCAGAAATATCACCATATCGCCTCAAACAACAGTTTGCATAATAACATTATAATGATGTCAGTGGCAGTGTGAGTGCTGTCACTTCATTGGTAAGATTTCTGCAAACAGCTTGATGATCTTGAAGGTAATTACTGATCCCAGTTGCTCGGTCAAAGTGTCCGCTACTGCCTTGTTAGAGTGCAGATATAAATCACCCACTCCAGTCACACTTGGGTCTCTGAACTGCGGGCTTCTCCAGGTGGATGTTAATGCAGTAATAAAGGTGAACACTCCACATCCCAGCAATCCAACATTTTGGAATGTTCGAACTAAGGGTTAATTCAGATCTGATCGCTGCTGTGTGTTTTTGCACACGGGCAATCAGATCCTAACTGCGCATGCAAAAGGAAAGGAATTACCCTGGGGTAATCCACTCCTGGCGCTAGATAGGGAGATTCAACCCAGCAGCTAAAAAAGACCCCAAACAATGGAAAGACAAAAGAACAAATAGCGCTAATAGGTCACAAATGAGATGAGTAAGTCATCACAATACACATGTTTAATATAATATTCACAGCCAAATTCACAATGAATTAAAATTTCAAATTGTCATCACACTTAAAAACACTAATAAAAGGTTCATGTGGTGCTGCTCTCAATTAAAGGTAAAAGGCTAATGTGAAGTTCATAGGACCTGTTCCGCATGTACAGTCCCCTTGATTCCGTATGGACCTAAGCAATAAACATCCGTGATTGATAGTTACCACAAGCGTGTTTCAAGGCGTTTAAGCGGTTCTGCGTATGCACCACAATGCGCGTTGGACAACAACAACGGGCATCGCCGGTCAGCGACGGGATGGTGCGAAAAATCCGATTGCACGGACGCTCGACAGGAAGAGGCCGTTTGTGGGTGGCAACTGAGCATTAACTGGGAGTGTCCTGAAAAACACAGGTGTTCCCAAGTGTTTTCAGAGAGGGTGTCTGACGTCAGCTCCAGCCCTGATCAGCCCGTCCTCATCGCACTGGAGGAGTAAGTCCTGGGTTGCGCACAGACTGCACAAAGTGGATTTTTGAAGCTTAGCTACACATGCGATTGCACACCTGCACGGGGAATTACCACTCCTCCTGCAGGGGCGACTATATGATCGCAGGACAGCAAAAAGTGCCGTTCAGTGATCCGATCTGAATTAGGCCCTGAGCTAGCCTGGTAGAAGTGTAGACGTCAACAACAAGGTTACCCATAACTAGAATACAAACAATTCAGAGCTTGCTCTTTTTTGAACTGCCATATTCCCACAATACTAGGACACGGGATCAGGTCTTTAGGTCGACAGCACTAAGGTCAACACTCATTAGGTTGACCACTATTGATCGACATGCATTAGGTCGACATAGTCAATATGTCGACATGGTCACTAGGTCGACATGAGTTTTCACTTTTTTTTTTCTTAATTTTTTTTTACTTTTTCATACTTTACGATCCACGTGGACTATGATTGGGAATAGTAATCTTGCCCAAAGCATGGCGAGCGGATACGGTGCACTAATTGGGGTTCTCTGTCACTTTACGAGGAAAACAACACCACATTTTGAAAAAACTCACGTCGACCTTTTTTTCCATGTCGACCTATTACATGTCGACCTAATCCCCGTGTCGACCTATTTCAGGCGTCAACCTAGTCACTGTCGACCAATAGTGGTCGACCTAATGACTGTTGACCTAGTTACTGTCGACCCTATGATCCACCTAGGACACACCCCTGGGGTGTTGTCACATTTGGATTATACTAGGATTGGCTATAGTAAGGAAAAGGGCTGTTACAGCATGCCGGAACCTGGCTTCTTCTTACCGAGTTCGGCAGCGCTGGTTCTCCCCTGGAGGCTATGTGTGCTACAGCCAATGAGTGCCAGTCTTCTACCCCTCTGCCTGGTATCCGTGTGGTTAGTCTAACTAGGTGCAGTGCAGGAGGCTCTGACTTCTTCCCTCCGGGCAGCAGGGATTCCAATAGGGAAGCACATGGCTCAGTGTAAAATTTAAAGGGATAGGTGCTCCAAATGTGAAATCATGTTTGGCACCAAGGGGCAGATGTATTAAGCCTGGAGAAGTGATAAAGCAGTGATATAGCAGTTATAAGTGCAAGGTGATAATGCACCAGCCAATCCCCTCCTGTCAATTTACATATTGGAGCTGATTGGCTGGTGCGTTATCACCTTGCACTTATCACTGCTTTATCACTTCTCCAGGCTTAATACATCTGCCCCCAAATTCAAATCTCCTCTGTATATAAGGAAGTCTCTGAGCACTACTCATTGCCAAAGTATTAAGCTCACATCCTGCTAGGGATGGCCGTCAGTATGGTTGCCATCAAAGGAAAAAACAGCTTGAGCTGTCAATTGTATTAAACTATGTGATGCCGTACCATTGATGGGTTTAACCATCTTAATATGATAGGTTCATAGTTGACTGCACCTCTGGGAAGTGTGTTGTTGGCCCCTATTCCCAATATGGATGTATAGCTGTCTATATCTATAGCTGTAGATGTAGCATATCTAGACTTTAGTAAGGCATTTGACAATGTCCCACATCGCAGGCTGCTAAATAAACTTGAAAGCATGGGGGTGGATTATAAAACAGTTCAATGGATAAGAACCTGGTTGTAGGATAGGAAACAGACAGCTGTAGTAAATGGAGTGCAATCTATGGAGGGAAATGTTACCAGTGGAGTACCCCAGGCTTCTGTACTTGGTCCAGTTATCATTAATATCTTTGTTGGTGACATTGCAGATGGTATTGAAGGAAATGCCTTTTTGCAGATGAAACAAAGATTTGCAACAGGGTAGACACACCGGGAGGGGTAAAACAAATGATTGATGACCTAGGTAGGCTTGAGAAATGGTCAAGAACATGGCAACTACAGTTTAATGCTAAAGAATGCAAAATTATGCACTTGGGTCTCAAAAACCCAAAGGCTAAATATAGTATCAAGGGTACTATAATGGAAACTACTGAGGAGGAAAGGGATTTAGGAGTCAATATTTCAAGTGACTTGAAGGCAGGAAAGCAATGCAACAAAGCAATGAGAAAGGCAAGTCAGATGCTTGGTTGCATAGGGTGTTAGGTTCCTGGTGCTCAGAACAAAGGAGATGTTGCGCAGTGAGTCCCGAGCACCAGAACGCGACGCTGAAATAAAGTGTGGTGTGGAAATAGCCCCTAGCACCCTACCTCCGTTGCTCCACCCGTGTGGTCAGTTCACGCCTGAGTGACCATGGTCTTCTGGGCCCACGGCAGCCGCGCCTGAAGGGCGGACTATGTCTGCCCAACTCCGATGCCCCCAGGTCCTAGCGTGAGACAAGGCGTGAACCAAGACAGGATAATAACAAGGGGACCTCCGACCAAAACAACAGAAAGCTAGGGGCTACTAACTACCCCAAAACTAAATATATGTGCGGCACGCCGCCAAAGGAAAAGAACAACCAAGGAAATGCTGTCCACTCGCCGACACAATACTGTTGTGTACCGGCGGTGACAGCATAAGCAGAACCCTCTGCAAAACACCAGCAACAAAATATAACCAAAGAATACTGCGGCCTAGGCCGACGGACGCGGCAAAGCCGCCACTCACGGAACCGGTACAAACACTGGCAAACGGACAGGAACCCCCAATGTAGCCGACACAGACTCTCAGAACCGGAGGACAGGCAGAATCCCAAACGACAGACCGGTGGACACCAAGAATCCAGAAACTCGACCAGGCACAGACAAAGCCACAGGACTTCTGGACAGGAACACTTCACGGCAGGACACAGGAACCGACACAGGAATCGACACAGGAACCAACACTGGAAGCAGCTAGACAGACACTGCTAGACAGGAGCTCAGGAACTGGCAGGGACTAGCTCAGAACGCAAGAACTCTGGAAGTCTAGAAACCTGGAAATACCACCAGCGTCTGTGAATTGCACTGAGCCAGCATATAACAGAGAGTCCTAATTAATTATGTCGTGCAGCTGCCCCGCTGCACAACTGAGAGGTGCAATCAAGAGACAGGTGAGGCTGAACACATGGGAACAAGCTGCAATTACACAGACTCACCACTGGCAGCAAACAAGAATATTCCTAAACCAGAGCAACGGGAAAACCTGGCCTGCAAGACAACCATAAACACAAAATAGGAATGAACCACTACCTGTGGTTCACAACAGCACCCTTTCCCCAAGGGTGAACTCCGAACACCCCATGACACCCACGGGGAACACGAACAGAAGTATAACATAAAATACATAACCAAAAATGCAAAACAGGAATGAGCCACAGCCGTGGCTCATAACATAGGGAGAGGAATCAGTAGCAGGAAAAAAGAAGTGATAATGCCACATGTATAGGTCATTGGTACGGCCCCATCTGGAATACTGTGTCCAGTTGTGGAGACCATATCTCCAGAAGGATATAAGTACATTAGAGAGTGTACAAAGAAGGGCAACTAAAATGGTGCATGGCCTACATCACAAAACTTACCCGGAAAGGCTAAAAGATTTTAACATGTATAGTATGATAGGAGAGAAGGGAAAAGGGGGGACATGATAGAAACTTTCAAATATATCAAGAGTCTTAACAAAGTTCAGGAGGGAAACATTCTTCAAAGGAAGAGAAGTATTAGAACTTGAGGACATACACTGAGACTGGAGGGGGGGAGGTTCAGGGGAATTTTAAGGAAAAATTACTTCATAGAAAGGGTAGTGGATAAGTGGAATAGCCTCCCATCAGAGGTGGTAGGGCTAAATGGCCGTATTCACGACCCGATTTGGGGAGAGATGTGTGCTGAGCGAACCGCTCAGCACATATCTCTCCCCCTACTCAGCACTGTGCGATGTGTGCTGAGCGTGTGGGGGTAGACGGGGGGCCGCTCATTTCACCCAGCGGGTGGAATGAGCGACCTGCTAGATTGAGCCTGCATGCAGGCCAATCTAGCACCAGCGATAGCAATGCGTGAGGAAGTGCCGTAACTAGACATTTCAGCGCTGTGTGCAAGAAAAAGCATCGGCGCCCCCCCCCCCCCCCCCATATACAAATACAGAGCCAGTGCGCTCAAAATATAGGGGGCGTGGCTTCATGGGGAAGGAGCATGGCCACAGAGCTCCCTTTTACACATTACGGCCGGTATAGTACCCTTTTTACACATTACGGCAGGCAGAGTCCCCGTTTTACACATTACGGCTGCAGAGTCCCCCTTTTTACACATTAGGCAGGGAGACAGTCCTCCTTTTACACATTACGGCAGCAGAGTCACCCTTTTACACATTGAGGCAGCAGTCCCCCTTTTTACACATTACGGGAGATACAAGGAGGGTGAGGATAAGGGTGCTGAGGGGGAGGTACAGGGAGGGAGAGGATCAGGGTGCTGAGGGGGAGACACAGGGAGGGTGAGGATCAGGGTGCTGAGGGGGAGACACAGGGAGGGTGAGGATCAGGGTGCTGAGGGGGAGACAGGGAGGGTGAGGATCAGGGTGCTGAGGGGGAGACACAGGGAGGGTGAGGATCAGGGTGCTGAGGGGGAGACACAGGGAGGGTGAGGATCAGGGTGCTGAGGGGGAGACACAGGGTGGGTGAGGATCAGGGTGCTGAGGGGGAGACACAGGGAGGGTGAGGATAAGGGTGCTGAGGGGGGAGACACAGGGAGGGTGAGGATCAGGGTGCTGAGGGAGAGACACAGGGAGGGTGAGGATCAGGGTGCTGAGGGGGAGACACGGAGGGTGAGGATAAGGGTGCTGAGGGGGGAGACACAGGGAGGGTGAGGATCAGGGTGCTGAGGGGGATACACAAGGAGGGTGAGGATCAGGGTGCTGAGGGGGAGGTACAGGGAGGGTGAGGATCAGGGTGCTGAGGGGGAGACACAGGGAGGGTGAGGATCAGGGTGCTGAGGGGGAGACACAGGGAGGGTGAGGATCAGGGTGCTGAGGGGGAGACACAAGGTGGGTGAGGATCAGGGTGCTGAGGGGGAGACACAGGGAGGGTGAGGATCAGGGTGCTGAGGGGGAGACACAGGGAGGATGAGGATCAGGGTGCTGAGGGGGAGACACAGGGATGGTGAGGATCAGGGTGCTGAGGGGGAGACTAGTTCCACGTTCTATAGGCTTCAGGGCTCCTCGTGCAGCAGGAGAGTCAGGGCGCAGGGCAGTGTGGGAGAGACGTCTGACATCATCACGTGACGTCTCTCCCGAATTGCAGGAGAGGGGTGCCGGGCTGCCGCTGGGCCATCTGTTATACTGACGCCGCAGCGCTGCACTGAGCTTACAGCAGCAGCGGCAGCTTGAAAACCTCCTCTGAAATGAAGTTGAAGCCGCCGCCGCCCGCCCGTGTCCAGCTGAAGCCGGCGGCTTCAACTAGACACAGGCAGGCGGACGGCGGCGGCGGCTTCGGCTTCAACTTCAGTTCAGAGGAGGTTTTCAGAGGAAGTTGCGGGTGAGTGGGCAGCGGCTGCAGAGGGACACGGGCGGGCGGCGGCGGCAACTTCAGCAGGATCATGCAGGCGGCGCCGCCATCCGTGGGACACAGGCGGCACCGCCGCCATCAGCAGTCAGTCGGAGCTAGCGGGTGTGATGGCCGATGGTGCGCCCTCAGTGCATTTGCGCTGTGGGCAAGGCACCATCGGCACACACCTAGTTACGGCTCTGGCGTGAGGATGCGCATCGCTATCGCTGTGGGGGTACACACCGAGAGATCAGTGCTTAAAATCTAAGCAGTCTAGTCAGATTGCTTAGATTTTAAGCAGCGATCGCTCCGTGAGTACCCCCCTTAAGACTGTAGAGCAATTTAAACATGCATGGGATAGGCATATGAATATCCTTACAAAGAATTAAGGTTCAAAAAGGGTTGAGATTACCTAAAGGATAAAAAGGGGGCAGACTAGATGGGCCAAGTGGTTCTTATCTGCTGTCAAATTCTATTTCTATGTTTCTATATGTTGTATGGTTGCAGTCTTTAAATGCACAGTGCAAAGTCAGATGTGAAGCTGTGTACATAGAGACGGTGGTGTCCTGCACCTCTAGTAAACACCATCTTACCAGTGTGATGCGTGTCGGGATTAAGGGCTAAATCTTGGTTTCATAAATCCTAGTATTGTGCTTGAAGAGAATTTCTGTAACCAACCACGATTCTTCCAGTGACGCTTACTATAGTGGCTCTTAGAGGTGTCCATATCGGATACGGGGCACAGTTGTCTTCTGTGTATTAAACCGGGAGAAGTGATCATTACAGGTTTGAAAAAATTACAGGAGCGGATTGGATGGTGCATTTTCACCTAGCACTTATCACTTCTTTATCACTTTTCCAGGCTTAAATACATCTGCCCCCTGAGTCCTGTAGTGTTGATTGTACTAGTTAGCGAGGCCAATCAGTGGGATCCCGAGATACTGGCCCTAAAAGGCCGGGATTTGGCTCCTGATTTGGCTCCAGAGACTCCTGATTGGTTGTTGGATTACACAGATAGGGAAAAAATGAAGAACTGCGCTAATCCTACACACAGCTCTTTTAAGCTTGTTGCTGCTAAATAACACAACGTGGGTATACTATAGGATCCCACTAAAAAACGAACAGATATGGTAGATACAGTGTTCAGCGCACCCCTAGCTTAAATATTTCATTAAAGTGTTCTATGTCTATAAATAATGTCCACAATGAGACAATAACGAAAAGTTTAAATATCAATTTTATTTAAAAAGAAATAAATTGTTTATATGAAAAAAGGTGTAATTAATTACACTGTTTATGCTAAAAATTAGGCTATCTAGTACCGGTACACATAACAAACATATAACACATAGACAGACATGTATGCAACCTGTGGGCACACTTGTTAGTGTTTTACCCCACTAATGGTTGAGTATCAGATAAAAGTCAATATGGAAGCAGTCTCTGCAAATTAATTAGACTTTTCCCGTTTCTCTGCTTTGATTAACACAGTGTCAGATGAAAGTCAATAGGGAAGCAGTCTCTGCAAATGAATGAAACTTTTCCCGTTTCTCTGCTTCAATTAGCACAGTGTTGGTATGAGGTAAGTCCTCTGCCTACCGTTTTCCTCCTCGATCGTCCACTTAATACAGCTGTCCATACACGGTACACTGATTCAACAGTATTTTAGTACATCTTTTAGTGATTTCAATATTTTCATGAACTCATCAACACTCGTGTATTCTCATCAATCTGTAATAAATAATGACTCCTTTCATCTTGTTTGAGGAAAAAAATTATTTTTGTTTCACATTTATTTTAATAAAATGATTATAAATATAAATAAAAGCAAAATTATTATCGATAATTACACTATACAGAGCAGTAAGATTATACCCATACGGTAAAGGAATTATTTATTTGGAACTATACTTATTATTACTTTTTATTCTTTATAATTTTTCTTGATTACACTTGTATTAATAAAAGGCAGTCCACTAAGTGGATCTGCAATTGTTAGAAACACATGTATACATTGAATGGGAGCTGGGGTCACGTATCCAGAGCTCGGACTTTAGATCCGTGTTTTCTGTTGTGTAAACGTTAGACCAGATGACCATATTGACAGAGGGGACACTTAGGGGTATATGCAATTAGCGGCGAATCGCGGCAATTTTTCGCCCGTTTTTTAATTCGACACAATTCGACCATCTAATTTCGGCAAGTGGGTGCCGAAATTGACCATATTCAATAAAAAACGGATTCGACAGTCCCGCTGACGAAAAACGTCCGATTTGACGGATTTTGTTCCGATTTTTAAAAAACGGGAAAAAACGGGGGGAAAGCCGAAAAAAATTGCGTGGGGTCCACCCTCCAAAGCATAACCAGCCTTGGGCTCTTCGAGCCGGTCCTGGTTCTAAAAATCCGGGGGAAAAAATGTCATGGGATCCCCCGTATTTTTAAAACCAGCACCGGGCTCTGCGCCTGGTGCTGGTGCAAAAAATACGGGGGACAAAAAGAGTAGGGGTCCCCCGTATTTTTTACACCAGCATCGGGCTCCACTAGCTGGACAGATAATGCCACAGCCGGGGGCCACTTTTATACAGCGCCCTGTGGCCGTGGCATTAAATATCCAACTAGTCACCCCTGGCCGGGGTACCCTGGGGGAGTGGGGACCCCTTCAATCAAGGGGTCCCCCCCCAGCCACCCAAGGGCCAGGGATGAAGCCCGAGGCTGTCCCCCACATCCAAGGGCTGCGGATGGGGGGCTGATAGCCTTTGGAAAAATGAAAGAATATTGTTTTTCCCGTAGTACTACAAGTCCCAGCAAGCCTCCCCTGCAATCTGGTACTTGGAGAACCACAAGTACCAGCATGCGGGAGAAAAATGGGCCCGCTGGTACCTGTAGTTCTACTGGGAAAAAAATACCCAAATAAAAACAGGACACGCACACCTTGAAAGTACAACTTTATTTCACACCTGCCGACACACACATACTTACCTATGTTGACACGACGTTCGGTCCACTTGTCCAAGTAGAATCCGGGGTACTTGTGAATAAAATTATACTCACCTCAATCCAGTGTCCAGGTTATAATCCACGTACTTGGCAAAACAACAAAACGGCAACCCGGACCAAACGGACTGAAAGGGGTCCCATGTTTACACATGGGACCCCTTTCCACGAATGCCGGGACCCCACGTGACTGCTGTCACAGAAGGTCCCTTCAGCCAATCAGGAAGCGCTACTTCGTGGCACTCACCTGATTGGCTGTATGCGCGTCTGCTGTCAGACAGCGCATCGCACAGCTCCCTCCATTATATTCAATGGTGGGAACTTTGCGGGTAGCGGTGGGGTTACCCGCGGTCAGCCGCTGACCGCGGGTGACCTCACCGCTGACGCAAAGTTCCCACCATTGAATATAATGGAGAGGCTTTGCGATGCGCTGTCTGACAGCAGACGCGCATACAGCCAATCAGCAGAGTGCCAGGACGTTGCGCTCGCTGATTGGCTGAAGGGACCTTCTGTGACAGCAGTCACGTGGTGTCCCGGCATTCGTGGAAAGGGGTCCCATGTGTAAACATGGGACCCCTTTCAGTCCGTTTAGTCCGGGTTACCGTTTTGTTGTTTTGCCAAGTACATGGATTATAACCTGGACACTGGATTGAGGTGAGTATAATTTTATTCACAGGTACCCCGGATTCTACTTGGACAAGTGGACCGAACGTCGTGTCAACATAGGTAAGTATGTGTGTGTCGGCAGGTGTGAAATAAAGTTGTACTTTCAAGGTGTGCGTGTCCTGTTTTTATTTGGGTATTTTTTTTCAGTAGAACTACAGGTACCAGCGGGCCCGTTTTTCTCCCGCATGCTGGTACTTGTGGTTCTCCAAGTACCAGCTTGCGGGGGAGGCTTGCTGGGACTTGTAGTACTACTAGAAAAAACAATATTCTTTCATTTTTCCAAAGGCTATCAGCCCCCCATCCGCAGCCCTTGGATGGGGGGGACAGCCTCGGGCTTCACCCCTGGCCCTTGGGTGGTTGGGGGGGACCCCTTGATTGAAGGGGTCCCCACTCCCCCAGGGTACCCCGGCCAGGGGTGACTAGTTGGATATTTAATGCCACGGCCGCAGGGCGCTGTATAAAAGTGACCCCCGGCTGTGGCATTATCTGTCCAGCTAGTGGAGCCCGATGCTGGTGTAAAAAATACGGGGGACCCCTACTCTTTTTGTCCCCCGTATTTTTTGCACCAGCACCAGGCGCAGAGCCCGGTGCTGGTTTTAAAAATACGGGGGATCCCCTGTCATTTTTCCACCCGGATTTTTAGAACCAGGACCGGCTCGAAGAGCCCGAGGCTGGTTATGCTTTGGAGAGGGGACCCCACGCCATTTTTTTTTCGGTATTTTACCATTCCATTTAAAAAAAATTATAATAATATTTTTTAAAATATATAAATAATACTTGTGCCTCCAAAATAGACAAACCAAGTACCTAATCCCTTCTAATATAAATAGATATGCTATTACCAATAAAAAAAAACACCAAAAAAAACATGTTTTTAATTTTTTTTATTAGATTCCCCCACCAAAGTGTGGCGGATTGAAAATGACGAATTTACTGTCTAAAAGCACTGTTGTCGAATTTCCAAACTTCAATTGAATATACTTTTGGCGAATTGCCGCATTTGTACCATTGCAGAAATGTCGAATTTGAGAAATGTCGAATTTCAAAAAGTCGAATTTTGAAAGTCCGTTTTTTTGACGGAAAGTACTGAATTGCATTGTCGATTTTTTGGGGGGGGCGAAAAAGTCTTGTTTTTCGACAATTTCGGGAATTCGACCGCAATTGCATATACCCCCATGAAGGAGACTTGTTATTAGCAAGCCTCTTTGCACTACTGAATCCCGAATAGCTGATTTAGATCCTTATGCATCGGCACTCGGCTACTCTGGACTGAGAGTGATAGGATCAGTGACGTATGTTGCTTACTTTGCACATGCGCCACCGGGTCCCCAGCCTCGCGAAACTCCCGTCAGTCAAGGGAGCGAGGCAGGATGAAAATGACATGACGACGGTGGATAGGCGGGCTTGTTTGAAAAGCGGATGTGATTGGTCGCCGCACCATAACAGTGGGGGGAAAAAGCGGATCCGGAAAGCAATCGGCTTGCCTCTGACAAAGCTAAATAGCGAAAACGCCACGTTAGGTTGTCTCTGCATATGTGAAAATGATGTACTCCATGACATAATAATGTTAAATATTTCATTATGGATCCTGTGTAAATACATCTATACCAACAGTTGTTGATTCACTTGGTGCTCATCTGCCCTGCAGTGGCAGAAATAGTGTTGGAGACACAGGAATTACATATGCATTTATAATAATCCCTGGCATTGATCTAGTTTGGGTATAATGGAACTATAAACGTGTTTACAATTCTGGGCCCTCTAATCCAGCCCTACAACAGGGGAGGTGTATTATATATTCCTTATTAGTTAATTCTATTCATAAGAAGCATACCTATATCCACATTTATTCCAACACTTCTCTCCCTCAGTGTATTGATTTAATTTGAGACTTGGGAGTCATCTATAATCCCCTAACTCAATGGTACAAAAATAGATATAACACTTATAGGGAAGTATCCTCTGACAGTGCCACAGATCTCACGAGATAGGAGGCAATTTAATCTCTAGACGTGGAGCAGGTTATAATAATTATATTTAAATTATTATTTGAATTTACATCTGGATATATCACATGTTGTCAAGTAGTGGGCTTTAACACTTTTTAATATATCATACATAGAAATTGCCATCCTTGGCTGCTTTTCTTCAACTGCGAGGTTAAAGACTATGATGTATGACAGTTCTATGGGGACACTATTGGACTCTACCTACTAGGGCATATCATAAAGTGTATAGTTACATGTAAAAGATGAGCCCACAAGGTCCCCTTGATCCATCAGTTACTAATACTTTTTGAAGATGATATTGTGTTTAAAATGAGATATTATACCATAAGACTAGTGATGAGCGGGTTCGGTTTCTCGGAAACCGAACCCCCCCGAACTTCACCCTTTTTACACGGGTCCGAGCCATACTCGGATTCTCCAGTACGGCTCGGTTAACCCGAGCGCGCCCGAACGTCATCATCCCGCTGTCGGATTCTCGCGAGATTCGGATTCTATATAAGCAGCCGCGCGTCGCCGCCATTTTCACTCGTGCATTGGAAATGTTAGGGAGAGGACATGGCTGGCGTCCTCTCCGTTTATTCATTGTTGAGTTGATGCAAATATTTGTGCTTGCTTATATCATTGTGGGGACTGGGGAGCAGCTTTATATTAATATAGGAGGAGTACAGTGCAGAGTTTTGCTGATCAGTGACCACCAGTTTTATCCGTTCTCTGCCTGAAAAAAACACTCCATATCTGTGCTCAGTGTGCTGCATATATCTGTGCTCACACTGCTTAATTGTGGGGACTGGGGAGCAGCTGTATTATATAGCAGGAGTACAGTGCAGAGTTTTGCTGACAGTGACCACCAGTATACGATGTCTGCCTGAAAAACACTCCATATCTGTGCTCAGTGTGCTGCTTTATTGTGGGGACTGGGGAGTCGGGACCACCAGTATAATATTATATAGGAGGAGTACAGTGCAGAGTTTTGCTGACACAGTGACCACCAGTATATATAGCAGTACGGTACGGAAGGCCACTGCTGTACCTACCTCTGTGTCGTCATTAAGTATACTATCCATCTACATTCTATACCTGTGGTGCATTTCAGTTGTGCAGTTTGCTGACACAGTGACCACCAGTATATATAGCAGTACGGTACGGAAGGCCACTGCTGTACCTACCTCTGTGTCATCATTAAGTATACTATCCATCTACATTTTATACCTGTGGTGCATTTCAGTTGTGCAGTTTGCTGACACAGTGACCACCAGTATATATAGCAGTACGGTACGGAAGGCCACTGCTGTACCTACCTCTGTGTCATCATTAAGTATACTATCCATCTACATTTTATACCTGTGGTGCATTTCAGTTGTGCAGTTTGCTGACACAGTGACCACCAGTATATATAGCAGTACGGTACGGAAGGCCACCGCTGTACCTACCTCTGTGTTGTCATTAAGTATACTATCCATCTACATTCTATACCTGTAGTGCATTTTAGTTTTGCAGTTTGCTGACACAGTGACCACCAGTATATATAGCAGTACGGTACGGAAGGCCACTGCTGTACCTACCTCTGTGTCGTCAAGTATACTATCCATCTAGATTCTATACCTGTGGTGCATTTCAGTTGTGCAGTTTGCTGACACAGTGACCACCAGTATATATAGCAGTACGGTACGGAAGGCCACTGCTGTACCTACCTCTGTGTCGTCATTAAGTATACTATCCATCTAGATTCTATACCTGTGGTGCATTTCAGTTGTGCAGTTTGCTGACACAGTGACCACCAGTATATATAGCAGTACGGTACGGAAGGCCACTGCTGTACCTACCTCTGTGTCGTCATTAGGTATACTATCCATCTACATTCTATACCTGTGGTGCATTTTAGTTTTGCAGTTTGCTGACACAGTGACCACCAGTATATATAGCAGTACGGTACGGAAGGCCACTGCTGTACCTACCTCTGTGTCGTCAAGTACACTATCCATCTAGATTCTATACCTGTGGTGCATTTCAGTTGTGCAGTTTGCTGACACAGTGACCACCAGTATATATAGCAGTACGGTACGGAAGGCCACTGCTGTACCTACCTCTGTGTCGTCATTAAGTATACTATCCATCTACATTCTATACCTGTGGTGCATTTTAGTTTTGCAGTTTGCTGACACAGTGACCACCAGTATATTTAGAAGTACGGTACGGAAGGCCACTGCTGTACCTACCTCTGTGTCGTCATTAAGTATACTGTCCATCTACATTCTATACCTGTGGTGCATTTTAGTTTTGCAGTTTGCTGACACAGTGACCACCAGTATATATAGCAGTACGGTACGGAAGGCCACTGCTGTACCTACCTCTGTGTCGTCAAGTATACTATCCATCTACATTCTATACCTGTGGTGCATTTTAGTTGTGCGCAGTATATATAGTAGTAAGCCATTGCTATTGATACTGGCATATAATTCCACACATTAAAAAATGGAGCACAAAAATGTGGAGGTTAAGATAGGGAAAGATCAAGATCCACTTCCACCTCGTGCTGAAGCTGCTGCCACTAGTCATGGCCGAGACGATGAAATGCCATCAACGTCGTCTGCCAAGGCCGATGCCCAATGTCATAGTAGAGAGCATGTAAAATCCAAAAAACAAAAGTTCAGTAAAATGACCCAAAAATCAAAATTGAAAGCGTCTGATGAGAAGCGTAAACTTGCCAATATGCCATTTAGGACACGGAGTGGCAAGGAACGGCTGAGGCCCTGGCCTATGTTCATGGCTAGTGGTTCAGATTCACATGAGGATGGAAGCACTCATCCTCTCGCTAGAAAAAGGAAAAGACTTAAGCTGGCAAAAGCACAGCAAAGAACAGTGCGTTCTTCTAAATCACAAATCCCCAAGGAGGGTCCAATTGTGTCGGTTGCGATGCCTGACCTTCCCAACACTGGACGGGAAGAGCTTGCGCCTTCCACCATTTGCACGCCCCCTGCAAGTGCTGGAAGGAGCACCCGCAGTCCAGTTCCTGATAGTCAAATTGAAGATGTCACTGTTGAAGTACACCAGGATGAGGATATGGGTGTTGCTGGCGCTGGGGAGGAAATTGACAAGGAGGATTCTGATGGTGAGGTGGTTTGTTTAAGTCAGGCACCCGGGGAGACACCTGTTGTCCGTGGGACGAATATGGCCATTGACATGCCTGGTCAAAATACAAAAAAAATCAGCTCTTCGGTGTGGAAGTATTTCAACACAAATGCGGACAACAGGTGTCAAGCCGTGTGTTGCCTTTGTCAAGCTGTAATAAGTAGAGGTAAGGACGTTAACCACCTCGGAACATCATCCCTTATACGTCACCTGCAGCGCATTCATCATAAGTAAGTGACAAGTTCAAAAACTTTGGATGACAGCGGAAGCAGTCCACTGACCACTAAATCCCTTCCTCTTGTAACCAAGCTCCTGCAAACCACACCACCAACTCCCTCAGTGTCAATTTCCTCCTTACCCAGGAAAGCCAATAGTCCTGCAGGCCATGTCACTGGCAAGTCTGACGAGTCCTCTCCTGCCTGGGATTCCTCCGATGCATCCTTGAGTGTAACGCCTACTGCTGCTGGCGCTGCTGTTGTTGCTGCTGGGAGTCGATTGTCATCCCAGAGGGGAAGTCGGAAGACCACTTTTACTACTTCCAGTAAGCAATTGACTGTCCAACAGTCCTTTGCGAGGAAGATGAAATATCACAGCAGTCATCCTGCTGCAAAGCAGATAACTCAGGCCTTGGCAGCCTGGGCGGTGAGAAACGTGGTTCCGGTATCCACCGTTAATTCAGAGGCAACTAGAGACTTGATTGAGGTACTGTGTCCCCGGTACCAAATACCATCTAGGTTCCATTTCTCTAGGCAGGCGATACCGAAAATGTACACAGACGTCAGAAAAAGAGTCACCAGTGTCCTAAAAAATGCAGTTGTACCCAATATCCACTTAACCACGGACATCTGGACAAGTGGAGCAGGGCAGACTCAGGACTATATGACTGTGACAGCCCACTGGGTAGATGTATTGCCTCCCGCAGCAAGAACAGCAGCGGCGGCACCAGTAGCAGCATCTCGCAAACGCCAACTCGTCTACGCTTTGTATCACTGCTTTCCAGAAGAGGCACACAGCTGACAACCTCTTACGGGAACTGAGGAAGATCATCGCAGAATGGCTTAGCCCAATTGGACTCTCCTGGGGATTTGTGACATCGGACAACGCCAGCAATATTGTGCGTGCATTACATCTGGGCAAATTCCAGCACGTCCCATGTTTTGCACATACATTGAATTTGGTGGTGCAGAATTATTTAAAAAACGAGAGGGGCGTGCAAGAGATGCTGTCGGTGGCCCGAAGAATTGCGGGCCACTTTCGGCATTCAGCCACCGCATACAGAAGACTGGAGCACCACCAAACAATCCTGAATCTGCCCTGCCATCATCTGAAGCAAGAGGTGGTAACGAGGTGGAATTCAACCCTCTATATGCTTCAGAGGATGGAGGAGCAGCAAAAGGCCATTCAAGCCTATACATCTGCCCACAATATAGGCAAAGGAGGGGGAATGCACCTGACTCAAGCGCAGTGGAGAATGATTTCAACGTTGTGCAAGGTTCTGCAATCCTTTGAACTTGCCACACGTGAAGTCAGTTCAGACACTGCCAGCCTGAGTCAGGTCATTCCCCTCATCAGGCTTTTGCAGAAGAAGCTAGAGACATTGAAGGAGGAGCTAAAACAGTGTGATTCCGCTAGGCATGTGGGACTTGTGGATGGAGCCCTTAATTCGCTTAACCAGGATTCACGGGTGGTCAATCTGTTGAAATCAGAGCACTACATTTTGGCCACCGTGCTCGATCCTAGATTTAAAACCTACGTTGTATCTCTCTTTCCAGCAGACACAAGTCTGCAGAGGTTCAAAGACCTGCTGGTGAGAAAATTGTCAAGTCAAGCGGAACGTGACCCGTCAACATCTCCTCCTTCACATTCTCCCGCAACTGGGGGTGCGAGGAAAAGGCTAAGAATTCCGAGCCCACCCGCTGGCAGTGATGCAGGGAAGTCTGGAGCGAGTGCTGACATCTGGTCCGGACTGAAGGACCTGCCAACGATTACTGACATGTCGTCTACTGTCACTGCATATGATTCTCTCCCCATTGAAAGAATGGTGGAGGATTATATGAGTGACCGCATCCAAGTAGGCACGTCAGACAGTCCGTACGTATACTGGCAGGAAAAAGAGGCAATTTGGAGGCCCTTGCACAAACTGGCTTTATTCTACCTAAATTGCCCTCCCTCCAGTGTGTACTCTGAAAGAGTGTTTAGTGCAGCCACTCACCTTGTCAGCAATCGGCGTACGAGGTTACTTCCAGAAAATGTGGAGAAGATGATGTTCATCAAAATTAATTATAATCAATTCCTCCGTGGAGACATTCACCAGCAGCAATTGCCTCCAGAAAGTACACAGGGATCTGAGATGGTGGATTCCAGTGAGGACGAATTAATAATCTGTGAGGAAGGGGATGTACACAGTGAAAGGGGTGAGGAATCGGAGGATGATGATGAGGTGGACATCTTGCCTCTGTAGAGCCAGTTTGTGCAAGGAGAGATTGATTGCTTCTTTTTTGGTGAGGGCCCAAACCAACCAGTCATTTCAGTCACAGTGGTGTGGCAGACACTGTCGCTGAAATGATGGGTTCGTTAAAGTGTGCATGTCCTGTTTATACAACATAAGGGTGAGTGGGAGGGCCCAAGGACAATTCCATCTTGCACCTCTTTTTTCTTTCATTTTCTTTGCATCATGTGCTGTTTGGAGACAATTTTTTTGAAGTGCCATCCTGTCTGACACTGCAGTGCCACTCCTAGATGGGCCAGGTGTTTGTGTCGGCCACTTGTGTCGCTTAGCTTAGTCACACAGCGACCTTGGTGTGCCTCTTTTTTTCTTTGCATCATGTGCTGTTTGGGGACTATTTTTTTTAAGTGCCATCCTGTCTGACACTGCAGTGCCACTCCTAGATGGGCCAGGTGTTCGTGTCAGCCACTTGTATCGCTTAGCTTAGCCATCCAGCGACCTCGGTGCAAATTTTAGGACTAAAAATAATATTGTGAGGTGTTCAGAATAGACTGGAAATGAGTGGAAATTATGGTTATTGAGGATAATAATACTATGGGATCAAAATGACCCCCAATTTCTATGATTTAAGCTGTTTTTTAGGGGTTTTTTTTTTTTAAAAACACCCGAATCCAAAACACATCCGAATCCGACAAAAAAATTTCGGTGAGGTTTTGCCAAAACGCGTCCGAATCCAAAACACGGCCACGGAACCGAATCCAAAACCAAAACACCAAAGCCGAAAAATGTCCGGTGCACATCACTACATAAGACACAAATAAATTAAACACAGATCTCTCTCCATTTATTGAATCACTTATAGAAGCACTTCATGGAGCCTTTTCACATACAGTATAGCGACTTTTAACACACTTTTTTCATTTCTTTTGACACTTCATCACTTTTTAAACTAATTTTTGCTTTTTATGAATACCTTTTTATTCAGAATACTAATAAAGGTTATATTTTAGCTATTGTGTAACTTTCTGCACACCACAGATTGGACATTTTCTTTCGTCATTTGAATTATGTGATCATACATGGACATCCTCACCTTCGTTGGCGGTGTAGTGGTGATGACTGTAGTCTGCCGGCAGACTCCCGCTGCTCCGTGTCTCCATCCGTGCGGCCACTCGAGCGGGATTGATTATTCTGCAATCGGATTGCCTGTTCTGACCGGCTGACGGCCAGCACTACATTTGAAATGCCGTCGGCGCGGTCAGTGTTTGTCCATGGCTGCCCACCCAATAGTAAATAGTAAGTTTTGCTGCCTAAACCCACCCTCGCTCACTGCTCCCTACATCCTCCCTCCCGCACTGCTCCCTACATCCTCCCTGCTCCCTACACCCACCCTCCTGTGCTGCTCCTTACATGCACCCTACACCCACCCTTCCTTGCTGTTCCCTACACCCTTCTCCTCTGCCATCCACTTCCACTCTCCCTGCTCCCTACACGAATCCCAAGAATCCCGGTATTGAGCATTTTTCAATTCCGAATACCGGGATTGAAAAAATAGCCAGGGATTGGCCTCCCTATTACCAGTGTGTGATCATGCACACCACTGTTTCACCACAGCGAACAGATGACTCCCAGAGTGACATCTCTTCTTTGGCTAGAGAGGAAATTTAGGTATATTCAGAAGGTGTATGTTGGCATGTGTGTCTCCAATGCATTTCAGCTTCACTAAACCTTCCTCTCAAAGTGGATCAGCCAGAGTATTAAGTCAGTCCCTAGCACAATTCATCAAAGATATTTCCAATCAAAAGAGTTATAGCAACATCCAGGGACACCAATACCCTCTCCCCAGTCAACTGGGATATTGGAAAGTGCATGTAGAGATGCTTGAGATTAAAGGTAGGGGGTTTTCTAAGTATAACTCCAGTCTGGTCTGGATGGATGACCTGAGTGGTTACTGCACTGAACCTGGCGGACAAACTCAAGGTTTTAGCATCTGTGGCAAGAAGGGAGAGAGGATGATATGAATCCGGGAAGAGGGGATCCTTATCTGACTTAAGAATCAAGACCACTAGAGCTTCACACGTGGAAGGGACAAAGATGATAATCAAATATTTCTTTAAGCTTGGGAACAAAAAATTCTAAAACTTTTTCTATACCACCAATGCCAATGGGATGCCGTCTACACCAGGTACCTCCTGCTAGGTAAGGAAGGATATTAAATATTAAACATGAGATAGGAACTGGAAAGCCAGCAGCATGCCTCCCTCCCCAGGCTCAGTCAGGAATTGCCTTCCACCCCCTTTAACAATGTTGGGATTTGTTGTCACCTATATTATTTTTCCTTAAGTTTTGAAACACCTCTGTTAATTCAGAACATGCTCACAGGATGCTGCCATGTTTTGCCAAATGACGTCTCAGTTACTGGGAAGAATTAGATATGCGCAGCTACAGCAGACTTGAATTACCTCCTTTACCTGTTTATCCATCGCACTGTGAAGAGCTGAAATGACTGCGTGAACATTGCTTTGTCTATTCTGCGGTGCCCATGTACTTAATGGGATTAGCAGAAGTGAGTGCTGACTCCTGAAGGGTGGAATTTTCTTATGGTTTTGTTTGTTTATTTTACTGATTAAGTTAGCTGGGGAAGACAGCAGGTACGGATGTTAGATTTATCTAATGTATTTTGAACTAGAATTTTCCAAAGTTCAGGGAATGAGGTGGAGAGAGAAGAACCAGGAAAAATCTGTTTTCCCCTCCTAGAAAAAGGAGACAGGCCGAAGAGTTAGTTGTTAATATTGGTGTACAAGTAGAATGTTTGTCTCTCAGAAAGCAGAGCGAGAGCTGCTGTGGAATACAGTATATCCTTCTGTGGATTACTATATCGTCTTATGTGTGGATTAGGCTTTGTATTCTGAGGACTTTAAATTCTTCTTTTTATTTTGTGAGATACAGTTTCAACAGTGCACTGAAAGCTTATAACCCCAACTCTGTCGATCGCAACTTTTAATTTGCTGTAGATCTGCAGCCCAACCTATGGACTATGCTATTTGTAGAGACCCACATGCTGTGTGACCAGTCTGTTCTTAATTTGTTATTTGGCTAAATAATACAGTGTATTTCATCACAGATGCACGCTCAGTGCTAAGAAACTTCCTCTGATTTCTCAGTACAGTACCTAACATTCAGGGGGTGATGTTTCAAACCTTGGAGAGACATAAAGTGGAAAGAGATAGAGAATCTCATATTTAGAAAAGTTGCCATTGTAGAACTGAAGTAAGGCAACAGAAATAGACATGTATTAATTTATGACCTTATACCCACTGTTGGTTGAACACTGCAAGCTCAAACATCAGTGTTACTGCATTCATGCGTGTTCACAGATGACATGATTGTTAACACTTGTTGCATTCTGCAAATGCTGACATGCTCATTACCAACGTCCTGTTCCCTGTATTGTGTTCGGCGTGAAGTGTCCACATCAGTCACTTCACTCCTCTAGCAGGACTCCTGAGCACTATGCGCTATGGCCTGTCTTATCACCAGGAATTCATTAAATATACTCAATGTATATAGGGTGATTACTGCTAATGGCAGAGATGGTTTCACTTCATTTACATATACATGCAAAATCAATGTAATATAGCAATGGTTTCTAAATGACATAAGGAAAGAATATCTAAAGGAATTTACCTGTACAGATTGTACGTGGTGCCCAAAGCCATAGTAAGCAGACCTATAGTGAGGGTTTATAGTTATACACAATATTTATTATTAAAATATTATCTGAAAAGACCTTTATCTGATTCGTCTGTGTATTAGACGTGGCATAGAGTGCCTCTGTTAGTACTGCAGGTGGATAATACCTTACTCAGTTATTACAGAGCATATCAGGGCACACAAAGCATTCACAGCCTATGAATGAATACAAAGTGATAGATACCATCTATCTTTAGCTAATCAGGCTGCAGAATAGACGAGGCAAAGGACATCATCAGAGTTAGTACATGTGTTATGGTTATGTGGATACCAAAGGACTTTTCAACATAAGCAATAACTCTTATTGAGTGGATGTTACAGCTGCAATATACGTATCAACTATCTCTGCTAAAAGCAGCTACATAATTGCCCAACTTGACTATCTAACAGAAATGTATTTCTAATTTGAGTAGACTTATAATTAGGAATGATTAGATTTGAGTATAATTAATTGACACTGTTAAGTTTGTTTAAATTACAAGGAAAAGCAATATCTTATCACACTGTGGTTTGAGCCGCTGCGGCCGCTAATCATATGCATATAACCGCTAAAATGTGTATATACGTTGCGTATACACGCCGACACGTTATGCGCACAATACAGCGACACGTGTGGCTGAATACACCTTACCCCAAACAAGAACGGAATGCGACACCAGTAGTTAAATGTAATGTTGTGGTCCAACGCAGTATGTGTGTATATATATATATATATATATATATATATATATTACAGGTGAAAGATACAACAACATACAGAGAAGAGCTACAACCAATAATACATACGTTTGATCGCGAGCGCTCCTGGATCGAGGACTCAGTCAGTCTTAGCAAGATGACCTTCAGAGAATAGAGACTGAGCCTGGTCAGGAGGCCTCTCTTTTATACAATGTGTCCAAATACAGTACAATGGGAACTGTAAGCTCTTCTTTCATAGGTCAGAGGGCAAGTTATTTACCGTACATGAGGGGTCATAGGTTCGTTTGAATGAATGGACGATGCTTGGTCCAGGTGTACTTGCAGATGTTCGCCACTGGGTTCCCGCCGAATATCATGAGTACAGTATTACAGCAGTTTGTGAATATTAAAATTCTGCGTATATCTATACGCAGAAACATGCGATAAACTGGAAATAGCCACCGGAATGTGGATCACAAAATACTGTACATCTGGATGCCAAACACTAAGACCCAATACTCCTCCATCCCCTCACACTATGTAAAGCTGAATAGCTCTGTTGTTTTACCTCTTAAGTGTATGTAAGTTGCTGACAATGTGTATGGAGACTATGTGTGAATTTTGCACTATATGAATAAAGTATTGAATATGTCTTTGTGGCTTTTCTGTGCGAATGCTACCGTATATACTTATACCACATGGCAACACGCAAGGCTCGTGTACTTGTGTACGTAACGTGCGTGTATGCGAAAGCATGGTGGCAAGGCGCCCGAACAGAGGCCACTCTGTTTGGAGTTTGCATGTTGTGTGCTGTATTATTTTTGACTTTGACATTCCACCCTTTGATAGTCAATTAAAACTATCACTAAACAATTATTCATATTCTATTTTCCGTATGCACAACATTTGAGTATGTACCTTAGAAGAGGAGGAAGAGTTGTAGGTGGGAATATATCTAATTTTGTATGACCTAGTGGGATAGGTAAAGCGTATATGTATGGGTGTGTGTTTGAGGGTAATGTATCTTCGTGCCGTATAAATCTTGGTTCTACAAAAGCTTCAAGGTCATGCAAAGTAATCATTTAATCCTTCTCATCCCATATTAAGGGTCTGTAAATGGTCCAACAAACATTTACCGAGCTCTTTCTTGACAAGGGCTTTTCTAGCTGCCCTCATCTTGTTTGGCTTATTAATAAATGGGGAGCACATTTACCTGAAGATACATTTGGGGGGGATGTATGTGTATGCCATTATGTGTGGATAATGTTCCTGCATCAGCTATGTGTATTATTAACTGGGGATTACAGAAATGAGAGTAAGACAACATTTATAATGACATTTATATACACCTATACACTTATGTCATATCCGGTTGGAGATTTCTGGGTTGAGGGGAAAACGCAAACAAATGGTGAAAGAAACAGACCATGAAATTCATTTACATTCCTTATCACAATACTGTTTCTATCGTCAGATCATATACCAGATCTGCCACATTTACAACGCACCCGCTCCTTAGACTCATCAAATTTGTATTGTAATTTATCCTTTTTCGCCGCGTCAAAATCTGAACACATTTGAATATCAGACCGATAATTATGACATCACCCAGGATACAGAGGAGAAGCTTCCCCACATTTGCTATCATTCCTTGTGCCCACTCTCCTAACACAGAGAACCATTTGAGTGGGTTCAACCATGAGACCCATCCAGTCAGTTCATTACCCACAGCCGCTAAAGTGAGATTGTGTTTCCTTCTAAACTCCCATTTTAACTGCAATATCTCATCTATCTTTTGATCAATGATTTATTTTGCATACTCAGTACTGTTTGTAATATACGTGCAGCACTTCACACCATACTGAGTTGCTAAAGTAACACAATACCCACCCGTCACGGCCGTGACGTAATTCAAGACCATTCTGTGCTGTACCCGTTCCTTTTTGTAGGCCTGTAGTTCCCTACCCATATACCTGAAGGTGTCGTCAGACATCTCAGTGATATTATCTATCAAATTCGCTAGCGCATGGATATACCTATAATTTATGATTCCTCTGGCAGTACGGGTGATGCGAGAAGGATCTGAATCCCGGTGGATTCATGAATCAGAATAGAGGCCGCGGGCTCTCCCCTGTCTATGAGGTGTCTCTTAAAAATGTGTTCGTAATGGGTGTGAGTATAAGGAGGCGGAGCGCTGCGGTGAATGTCTTTCATTTTGTCATGTGCAATGGTCATGATTTCTGGTAGTACTCTGCCTATGTAACATAACCCTTCAGAGCTCGGAGTAAGCCACTTGTACGCTTTTCTTCCACATATGAAATAAGCGTCATCTGGGAGAACATAGGGGACAAAATGCATTAATATCATGTCACAGATAATTCTCACAAAGAAACCTGTCCCCAGTTTTTCCATTTGCTTGACACAAGTATCTGGCTGGATGATGTGCGCACAATATCCCTGTGACACTTTTCCAGCCCACATGGTTTTGGTCCCACGTGTATACTTGTATCGGATTACTTCCCACTTGTGGCTATCCCACGTACAAGTTCAGAGTTGATGGGCTCCTCGTCAGCTCTGTTTGAGAAGGTCATTGTCTGATTATTCCAAGTCACTTCCCAATTTCCTGGTTTCTGGAAATTGGTTACATTGAAACAAAGAAGGGATCTGTCTACGTGGTATTGGTGGAGCTTTAGGCTAGGGGGTCTAGATGTATTGTATTTTCTGTCCACCGGTCTCCCCCCATGTAATTCGAGTACCTCATTTACTGTTAATGGGTACGGCACTAATCCCGATTTACTCTGTCCTTGAGGTACTTGTGAGCACACCCAGCATTCTGTTTGGTTTAAGACCATACCCACTAGTGAGTGATAATCACTCAAAGGATGTCCGTCAATATCGATATTATTGTTTGACTGACATCTCTGGATGCACTCATCTTCTATTATGGGGTCGCAGTACTTACATATACAGTACTCATCAGACAATAACCCCTCACATTGCCTCTGAACTCCATGACTACCAGATCTCTTACTTGTACCAGCTTTGACCAAAGTGATGGACTGATCCTGGGATCCTACAAATTCATCCTCTCCATCAGAACCCCTTCCAGATCCTTGCTCGACTTCTCGGAGGCCCTTGCAAAAACAAATTGTCCTGATCAAAAAATAGAGTCACAATCACAATCCGGAATAGAGATAACACAGTCTCTCGATGCAAATCCATTTTGAAGAGAACAAAAAGGGAGGGGGTGTTGGAGAGAAGAAAAAATAAGATAACAGTCCTTGATTTTGTTTTTCACCATGCTCAGGTACAGTTCAACAGTTCTGCCTTTTAGCTTTCCCGGAACAAATTCTCCAGTGATATCAGGTTTTCTTCACCTTTCTCACAAGCTTTCTCCAGGTTGGTGACCTTCTTGCAGTGGGATGAGTGGACCCAGGTCTCTCTTTCGGCAACCTTCAGTGATGTCATGCTGGTCAACAAAACTTGATACAGTCCTTCCCACCTGTCTATTAAGCAACCTGAGCGTAGAAAATTTTTAATTATCACATAGTCCCCAGGTTCAATTTCATGACAGATCGTCCTGGGAATCTATCATTATGTGGGGCTGTTGTCCAAAAAGAATTTAAAAGAGTGATAGGTTAAGCGGTGACCTGGGAGTGGTTCTGATGCTGTACAACACTAGCGGCAGCGCCTCCGGCCACAACAGTCCAGTTTCAGCCATCACTTTGCTCAGCTTGTTTTTAATAGTGCTGTTCATTCTCTCCACCTTTGCACTGGCCTGTGGTCGGTAGGGAGTATGAAGTTTGCTATTAATACCCATAAGTTTGCACATAACCTGAAAGACTTCACCTGTAAAATGGGTACCCCTATCACTCTCAATGATTTTAGGAATACCATATCTACACACAAATTCCTGCACAATTTTCTTTGTGGTAAACATAGCAGTATTTGTGGCAGCAGGAAATGCCTCTACCCAGTTTGAGAAAACATCAGTGCATACCAGTACATACTTCAAATTCCTACAGGGTGGTAGCTATATAAAATCGATTTGTATTACCTGGAAAGGCCCGTATGTAGGAGGGATATGGGATGACCCATTCGGTATTGTCTTACCAATGTTCTTCCTCAAGCAAGACATGTCGTTGCTTTCGTGCTTGCCTGAGAAGAGAACCCTGGTGCACTCCAGTAAGCTCTTACTAATTTGCACTTACCTTCCTTGCCCAGATGAGTCAGAGCATGTGCTGCTTCAGCTAGGCTTGGGAGAGATGCACCCTGGGGGCTGCTGGTTTACCTTGTCCATCTCTCCAGAGTCCTGAGGACTCCTGACCATACCCCTTCGCCTTCCAGACTGCCTTCTCCTGTAGGGAACACAAATCTTGCATCTCAATTAACTGTTGTGTATTTACTATATTGAATGTCATCAGTTGTGTGGTGGTAGTTTGTGTAGTGGTGCTTGCTGCCCATTTAGCAGCTTCGTCCGCCCGGCTGTTACCAAGTGAAATTGGGTCTTGGTTGTAAGTGTGTGCTTTACACTTGATACACAGCCACTCTGTCAGGTTCCTGTATGGCCGTCAGCAGTCTTTTGATGTGTGACGCATGCGCCACAGGTGTGCCAGCTGCCGTAATGAAATTTCTGAGGTGCCACAAGGCCCCGAAATCATGCACTACTCCAAAAGCATATCAAGAGTCCGTGTATATATTAGCTAACTTACCCTTTGCCAATTCAGATGCTCTGGTCAGTGCTACCAGCTCAGCGACTTGTGCTGAGTGAGGTGGACCAAGGGGTTCAGCTTCTATGATAGCTTCATCATCTACCACTGCATATCTGGTGCACAGATCTCCTGAATCCGTCTGTCTGTGACAATTACCGTCCGTGTAAAAGGTAAGGTGTATGTCTTCTAGTGGGTTGTCACTAATGTCAGGTCTCGCAGTGAAGGTCTGGTTCAAGTATTCCATACAGTCATGCATATCAGTGTCTGTATTAAATCCTCCTTCACCATCGTTCTCATCCTCCACCCTTTGTGCATTACCAGGCACACTTGGCAAATAGGTTGCAGGATTTAGTGTGTTACACCTTTTTATAGTGATGTTTACAGGAGCCATCAGTGACAGTTCCCATTTTGTAAACTGAGCGGATGAGACATGTCTGGTTTGGGCGGAGTTTAGCAAGGCTGACACTGCATAAGGTGTATGGATTGTCAGGTCATGCCCTAGCACTACTTCTTCACTCTTACTTACCAACAAAGCTATTGCGGCAACGCCTTTGTAGGCAAGTGGGGAGAGACCGTGCTACAGTGTCCAACTGTGCACTGTAGTAGGCTACCGGTCTGCTGGCATCACCATGTTTTTGTGTTAGGACCCCTGCCGCGCACCCAGCACTTTCGGTACCATATAATTCAAAAGGTTTCTCATAATCTGGCATCCCCAATACTGGTGCTTTTGTCAAGCACTCTTTCAGTCTCTCAAATGCCAGTTCGGACTCCTCAGTATGAGAAATCCGTTCTGGTTTACTTGAAGAGACCATTTCTTGCAGTAGTAGTGCCAGAATAGAGAACCCCCGGAATCCAATTTCGACAATATTGACACATTCCTAGAAATGTGCGAATTTGTTGCTGAGTCTGCGACAGAGTCATGTCACGGATGGCCTGTATCCTGTCTGTGGTCAGGTGTCTTAGTCCTTGCATGAAGCAGTGTCCCAAGTATTTAACCCTTGTCCGGCACAACTGTAATTTATCCTTAGAAACCTTGTGTCCTGTCTGGGAGAGGTGAACAGAAGCTGTTTAGTATCTCTGACAAGGACGACTCAAATGAATCAGAGCATAACAACAAGTCATCAACATATTGTATCAGCACTGACCCATTCTCGGGCTGAAAGGATTACAAACAGTCATGAAGGGCCTGGGAGAAAATACTTGGGCTGTCAATGAAACCTTGGGGAAGTGGGTCCAGGTGTACTGTACTCCCCTGTCAGAGAAAGCAAAGAGGTACTGGCTGTCGGGGTGAAGATGAACAGAAAAGAAAGCTGAGCAGAGGTCAATTACAGTGAAGTAAGTAGAAGTAGAGGGGATCTGCATAAGAATGACAGCTGGATTGGGCACTACTGGGAATTGGCTCTTGACTATTTTTTTTATCCCCCTTAAATCCTGCAGTAGCCTGTAGCCCCTCCCCCCACTCTTTTTCACAGGGAAGATGGGACTATTGGCTGTGCTGGACATCCTGACTAGGATGCCCTGCTATAGCAGCCGTTCTATGACAGGGTATACTCCTAATTCCACCTCTGGCTTCAGAGGGTACTGGGGGATTTTTGGGGCTCTCCTACCATCTTTTATTTGCACAACTACTGGGGCTACATTTGCCATCAATCCAGTGTCCTGTCCATCTTTAGTCCATAGGGAAACCGGTATTTGCGAGATCATTTCCTCTACCTGCGATGGACATGTGTCTAGAACGGTAGAGTGCAAGAGCCTTTGAGGGATGTCTAACATATCTTGTACTTCCTGCGCGTGGCCTTCAGGGATATCTAAAAACACACCCTCAGGGGTTCAATATATAAAACACCGCATCTTTCATAATAAGTCTCTGCCAAGTAGGTTCGTTGGGGCCGCTGCAGCCAACAAGAATGAATGTTTGGTATGCAAGGGCCCTATAGTAACCTCTGCAGGTCTAGTCAAAGGATACTGCTGCACTTTTCCCATTTCTCCCATTGCCAAAACAGTTTTGCCCGTGGTCCTTATTCTTCTAGAAGAGGTTAATACAAATCTGGCCGCCCCTGTATCTACAAGGAAGGGTTGTCTTGTGCCAGCTACATTGACCATGACCCCAGATTCATCTCTAAGGCCGGTGGTCAGTCTTACTGGCTGCAGAATACAGGTGTGACCTGACCCCTATTGTGGATATGGGACTGCCCGCAGAGCATTGGCAGCTAATTTGTGTGGGGAAGCTATCTGTGAAGTTTCGGAGGCCTGTCAGTCCTTCTTTGGTGGGTACCTCTGTGTTTCCCCTCCGTGTGGCTCATAATCCCTCCTATATGTTCCCTGGTCCCGTCTATGTGTCTGATAACGTGGCTCATGTTCTTGTCTAGGGGGTCTATACTTACTATGTGTCCCTGTGTTCCTACGCTCTCTAGCAAAATGTCCCTCCATCTGGTAAATATAACATTTTATTGACCTTCTCCTGCTTTCAAAGTTCTGGGGTTTCGGTTGGTTGGTCATTCCTTCAAGTGCCAGTATACTTACCACCATCAACCTCTCCCCCTGTGCCTCCTTCCGTCTCAGAATGTTTTTGTCATGTTCCACTGCATATTCCCTAAGGGCGTCCACTGTTATCCCTCTCCAATTGGGCAGAGAGGTCTGTACCCTGACTCTCAATGGTTCCCTGAGTCCGTCCATTAACACCGAGACAGCCACCTCCCTATGATTCACCTCGTCTTTGATATTCTCGAACCCAGTGTGTTTAGCCATTTCTGCTATCGCTCTATGAAAATAGTCTGCTGCCGGTTTGCTTTCCTTTTGTTTGATGGTAAATACAGTATATTACCCACTACCGGAAAATATAGTCCCAATTAAACATTATTTTTTTTAATGTTCTCTTGGTTATATTCATCCGTTAGAGGTTCATCTTTCTCTATTTTGCAATCATTTATACATTTTTGGTGGTCAATAGTATGGGGAAGGCACGCTCGCAACACAATCCGACAATCTTTGTTTGTGGGTTCATGGGCATTACCCAGATCCCTGATGAATTTTTGACATTTGGCCAAATTCTTGCTAGGATCGGGGAATTCTGTAATGATTGACTGCAGTTCAGATCTGGTCCACGGGCAATACATTGCAATATTCCTCATGGGGGTTACCCCGTCCCTTTCAGTTCTCCCATTGGGGACAGCTATTATACTGACGGGGTGTAGCCCAGCTATATCACTTATTTCTGAATCAACATGGGGATACACTGTCTCTTCATAATGGACGGACCCATACTTACCGGTAGTTCTGATCCCAGCCGTCTCACCTGAAGAGGAAGCAGTTGTAGCTCTTACCGGTTGGGCATGCCCCACCTGGGTTTCTTGCATGGTCATTGCCTGAGAGAGGGCTGAGATCAGGCTAGGTTCGTCATCCTCCTCTGAACTATGATCCTTGAAAGAACTAAGGACAGGGTACAAGTTGCAAGGGTTAGGGTTAATACATTTTATAAGTGCATTTCTGTAATTTCCTGGTATGTTATTGGTTGTAGCGGCCTTCTCTCCATCGACATATGGCGGTGGTGGTGCGCTTGCATTCACATTTCTGTCTGGTTTTGACCTTGCTGCACAAGCAAGTTCCATTTGCGTTTCTCCTTCTTGTTGCCATATGTTTAAGCAGTCGTTATGTCTGATCCTCAGTTTCCTGGATTTGATCAGACATATTCTATTTCTAACATTTTGTAGTACCTCTGTGTCAAAACTACCTAGGAAATGATGCCCTATCTTCATCAGTCATTCGTGACCATTCATCACAAAAAGCCTCCGTGTAAGGACCATACTTCCTACACATAATATAACCTGCGGACCCTTTCGGCCCCTGAACTTCAGCTTGAACCCTAGCTGCCGAACGTTTTTCGCTGGTGCACTTGGCTCCCATCGTGGGTCTTTTAACACAATCCCCAAATGGACAATACGAGCAAACGGTGAAAGTCCTCAGAGTTCTTTCACAAACTCCTTCTCAACTGAGTATACAACGACCCGCCGGCTGATGACATGCGTATATCAGAGAAGACCCTATCAGACCCCTCAGGCACTGGGAGCACAAAATGTATTAACCAAGTAATACCACGCCTTTCCAGTGGAGGTTACAGGCCTGCTACTTTTGAGTTTCTTTCCACTGGAATTCTGTGTGGGAAACGTCACCACACAATCCAATGAATGTCCACCAAGAATCTTCCTGGGAGAGCAGTGAAGTTCTTAACTCTTTACTCAATCACCTCTGCGTATGCAAACACAGCGCGTATGATGACGCTATTTGCGCAAAATTATGCAAAAACCTATCACGTTGCGATGCGTATCACATAAGCAGGGATGCGGTCAAATCGCACGACTCATAAATACTTGTTATTTGTGTGCCTTACGATTATGAAGACAATTTTATTTTTTACAGTAGGCTATGTCTCCATCACCTGGAGTGTTTTACACATGGGCTAACTCCACACCTGTCTATACTAACGTGTGGTTGCGAGCCACCACACCACCGCAGCTCCTCCTCGCTGAGTGTCAACCTACGGGATCCCCGAATTCCGGGGTTCAATCCACTCACACTTACTTTCAACCGACACAAATTCACAATATTTTTCTGTACAGAAAAAAAAATCACTCCCTTTGATTGATAACTTGACCCAGAGGTAGTACACTTATAATAAGATTTTGAGTAATCTGTCTAAAATCGGATAGTTACTTGTTAATATATAACTCTTTTATCCCTCCTTAAAATGAAATTCTATTGTGTGGCAAACTTGCGCTCGCTAACATACGGAATTTTGCGTAATTACGCAACCGTGCGTGTAATCGTGTGCACGCTTCACGTACCTTTGTACTGTGCCACGTGTGTACCGTGCGCTCGCAATTACATATTCCTGCGTATGAATATACGCAGCAACCACACTTATATCAATCAATGTAAACAATAGAACAAAACTTGTGCCTCTATTGCTATTGATTAATACACAATACTTCCTTTGTTCCCCACACACAATGGAAGTGACCCACCTGGATAACTTCCTTTGAGTGATGCCCAAACTTTATGCAGGAACAGAGTCTTGTATGTGCTTTTACAAGTAACCACTAAACAAATACCACAAATGTATAACAAATAACTTATCCGATTATATGCAGATCTACAATGACTACTACAATCTATGGCAACAATATATGAGAGTATATGGAAAATCTCTGTACGCTTGTGCGTTTTTTCGCGCCAAAAGTAACACAAAGAAATAGCTTTTCCTTGCTGTCCCTCGGTTTGCGCCAGCACCTCTGAGACTATACAGGACAGACGTGGTTTAACAACATTAGGTAATTTTTTGCACAAAAAAAAAAAAGTTTTACTTTAGACGCGTCCTCCACCCTTTGTTGTTAGACCAAAGTCTGTAAGGCCCTGCAAGTCCGCGAGTGTGAGGTGAACCGGAGGAGCCCCCAACTGTTAAGTTTGTTTAAATTACAAGGAAAAGCAACACCTTATCACACTGTGGTTCGAGCCGCTGCGGCTGCTAATCATATGCATATAACCACTAAAGTGTGTATATACGTTGCGTATACACGCCGACACGTTATGCGCACAATACAGCGATACGTGTAGCTGAATACACCTTACTCCAAACAAGAACGGAATGCGACACCAGTAGTTAAATGTAATGTTGTGGTCCAACGCATCAACAGTATTTACTTTAAAAAAAAAAAAAAAATATATATATATATATATATATATTTTACAGGTGAAAGATACAACAACATACAGAGAAGATCTACAACCAATAATACATAAGTTTGATCGCGAGCGCTCCTGGATCGAGGACTCAGTCAGTCTTAGCAAGATGACCTTCAGAGAATAGAGACTGAGCCTGGTCAGGAGGCCTCTCTTTTATACAATGTGTCCAAATACAGTACAATGGGAACTGTAAGCTCTTCTTTCATAGGTCAGAGGGCAAGTTATTTACAGTACATGAGGGGTCATAGGTTGGTTGGTTTGAATGAATGGGCGATGCTTGGTCCAGGTGTACTTGCAGATGTTCGCCACTGGGTTCCCGCCGAATATCATGAGTACAATATTACAGCAGTTTGTGAATATTACAATTCTGCGTATATCTATACGCAGAAACATGCGATAAACTAGAAATAGCCACCGGAATGTGGATTACAAAATACTGTACATCTGGATGCCAAACACTAAGACCCAATACTCCTTCATCCCCTCACACTATGTAAAGCTGAATAGCTCTGTTGTTTTACCATTTAAGTGCATGTAAGTTGCTGACAATGTGTATGGAGACTATGGGGGTCATTCCGAGTTGATCGCTAGCTGTCGTTGTTCGCAGCGCAGCGATCAGGCTAAAAAATGGCAATTCTGCGCATGCGTATGGGGCGCACTGCGCACGCGCGTCGTATTTTCACAAAAGCCAATGTAGTTTTACACAAGCTCTAGTGACGCTTGTCAGTCGCACTGCTGATCGTTGAGTTATTGACAGGAAGTGGCTGTTTCTGGGTGGTAACTGACCGTTTTCGGGGGTGTAGTACGGCTGACCGGCGGTCAGGAGACCGGCGGTCAGCTTACCGACGCCGGGATCCCGGCAGCATACCGACGCCGGGATCACGACGGGGAGGGGCGAGTGCAGCAAGCCCCTTGCGGGCTCACTGCGCTCGCCACGCTGCGGGCTCGGTGGCGATCTGCGGTCGCCACGGGTTCTATTCCCACTCTATGGGTGTCGTGGACACCCACGAGTGGAAATAGTCCCTGTTGGTCGGCATGCCGACCATCGGGATAGTGAGCCGTCGGGACGGTGGAGGAGGTCATGTGACTGTCGGTCAGCTGACCGGTGGTCACATGAATACCACCCGTTTTCGGGGAGTGTGTGTAAAAACGCAGGCGTGCCAGATAAAAACGCAGTTGTGGTTTGGGAAACGGGGGAGTGGCTGGCCGAACGCAGGGCGTGTTTGTGACGTCAAAATAGGAACTATATAGTCTGAAGTGATCGCAAGCTAGGAGTAGGTCTGCAGCTACTCAAACTGCACAATCTTTTTTTGAAGCAGCGCTGCGATCCTTTCGTTCACACTTCTGCTAAGCTAAGATACACTCCCAGAGGGTGGCGGCTTAGCGTTTGCACTGCTGCTAAAAGCAGCTAGCAAGCGAACAACTCAGAATGACCCCCATGTGTGAATTTTGCACTATATGAATAAAGTATTGAATATGTCTTTGTGGCTTTTCTGTGCGAATGTGTATGCTACTGTATATACTCATACCACGCGGCAACACGCAAGGCTCGTGAACCTGTGTACGTAACATTCGTGTATGTGTACGCATGGCAGCAACGCGCCTGAACAGAGTCCACTCTGTTTGGAGTTTGCATGTTGTGTGCATGTATTATTTTTGACTTTGACACACACAAAATTGATATAAAGTGGATTGTAAGAACACTATTGATCAACACTATATAAAACTCACAAATATCTCAGGATCATTTGGCATATTCATTTATGAGCCAGAATCGCATACTTGCCTACATTAAATTTCTCCTCTCCGGGAGAAGCCCGGAGAGGAGACGCTGCAGGAGACTTCAGAAATGGGGGCAGGCTGTTACATAATCAAGCCCCGCCCCCACATCGGAAAACGCCTTGATTCGCAGGTCCATGGGAAGGTGGCGGGGCTAAAATGACGCAATTTGCATAATTTTAACCCCTTCCCCACCCCACGGATGCGCGAATACGGGAGATTATCTCTCCATCCCGCCCACATCACTAGTGTGGAGACCTTCCTACTCTTCCGGGGGTGCAGGGGGCTACCCCAAAAAACGGGAGCCTCCCGCAGCTTCCGGGAGAGTAGGCAAGTATGCAGAATCAATACTTCTCTGTTGAACTTTATTGATAAAAATATTTGGATACAACATGTGAATTCTACATGCATATACAGTCGCGTATGTAGATATGTATGTAGGAGCATATGTAGCAGCGTATGTAGATACTTAAACAGATAGTGAGTAAAAACACTTTTAAATGTTACCTTCTATTCAGCAATTTGTTATATTATTGTGTTCTTACTTTTCACATATCATGGCGATTTTAATAAATATGAAATAAATGTTTTATTTTATTATATAAGAAAAACTTTTTTCCTAAAGTGCACCAACAAAGAGACAATCTTTTTATATCTTTGCTGGTATCTTCCATTTTTTGACAAACAATTTGGCAGTTGCTCAATCATACCTGGGGATAATTATATATCAGGTGCTGGAAGGGGGAGGGGTCACAGACAAACAACAGACAGAGAGGAGGGGGGTGCAAATCCCCACCCCTAAATTCCCTTCCGCACACTGAAAATTACCTGTAACCATCCCTTCCATTTTTCATTGTCTTTGGTGGCTCCCCCATATCTGAGATTGGACCTTGATATTATTACTAATTGGGCATTCTATATAGGTTATCCAGTACCTACTGGCATAGGCGCTGATTCTGTGGGTGCTCCCGGGTCCAAGCACCCATGGACACTCAGGAGCACCCGCGGAACCAGCTGCTAGCCGCCACAGCCCCTGCAGTGAGACGTGCTTGGGGCTGTGGAAGCGGTTCCATACAGTGCAGTGTAATAAACCCCACAAAAAAATGGCCGCCGCATTATAAAGTATTTTTTTACACAGCTATGTACGAAAGCGCTTCCACAGCCCCCAGCGCATCTCAGTCCACTGTGAGGGACTGCGGGGGCTAGCAGCAGTGGCCAAGAAGTACAGTTATCATCAGGGAGCCCGCCTCTCACAACAAGGTAAAATGTACTAAATCAAATTTAATAAAACCATAACACTGGCTGTATGGCTGCCTGCCCGGCAGCTGCGGGGCAGGAGAAAGATGCAGCTTATCACCCAAAGTGCTGCACTGGTACCTTAGTGGTGATCAGTCAGTGTATGCACGTGTTGTGGAGCTGTGAATGCTGATGGAGACTCACTGTATGTATGTGTGTGTGTCACCATGCCACCCCTCCCCCAGGACCCACTGTGTGTGTGTGTGTGTGTGTGTGTGTGTGTGTGTGTGTGTGTGTGTGTGTGTGTGTCACCATGTCCCCCCTCCCTCAGAACCCACTGTATGTGTGTGTGTGTGTGTGTGTGTGTGTGTGTGTGTGTGTGTGTGTGTGTGTTACCATGCCCCCCTCCCCCAGGACCCACTGTATGTGTGGGTGCGTCACCATGCCCAACCTCCCACAGGATCCACTGTATGTGTGTGTGTCACCAGGTCCCCCCCTCCCCCTGGACCCACTGTATGTGTGTGTGCGTCACCATGCCCCCCTCCCCCAGGACCCACTGTATGTGTGTGCGTCACCAGGTCCCCCGCTACCCCAGGACCCACTGTATGTGTGTGTGCGTCACCATGCCCCCCCTCCCCCAGGATCCACTGTATGTGTGTGTGTCACCAGGTCCCCCCCTCCCCCAGGACCCACTGTATGTGTGTGTGCGTCACCATGCCCCCCCTCCCCCAGAAGCCACTGTATGTGTGTGTGTGCCACCATGTCCCCGCCTCCCCCAGGACTCACTGTATGTGTGTGTCACCATGTCCCCGCCTCCCCCAGGACTCACTGTATGTGTGTGCGTCACCATGCCCCCTTCCCCCAGGATCCACTGTATGTGTGTGTGTGTCACCATATCCCCGCCTCCCCCAGGATCCACTGTATGTGTGTGCGTCACCATGCCCCCCCTCCCCCAGGATCCACTGTATGTGTGTGTGTGTCACCATGTTCCCGCCTCCCCCAGGATCCACTGTATGTGTATGTGTCACCATGTCCCCCCTCCCCCAGGACTCACTGTATGTGTGTGTCACCATGTCCCCGCCTCCCCCAGGACTCACTGTATGTGTGTGTCACCATGTCCCCGCCTCCCCCAGGACTCACTGTATGTGTGTGCGTCACCATGCCCCCTTCCCCCAGGATCCACTGTATGTGTGTGTGTGTCACCATGTCCCCGCCTCCCCCAGGATCCACTGTATGTGTGTGCGTCACCATGTCCCCCCTCCCCCAGGACTCACTGTATGTGTGTGTCACCATGTCCCCGCCTCCCCCAGGACTCACTGTATGTGTGTGTGTGTCACCATGTCCCCGCCTCCCCCAGGATCCACTGTATGTGTGTGTGTGTCACCATGTCCCCGCCTCCCCCAGGATCCACTGTATGTGTGTTCGTCACCATGCCCCCCCTCCCCCAGGATCCACTGTATGTGTGTGTGTGTCACCATGTCCCCGCCTCCCCCAGGATCCACTGTATGTGTATGTGTCACCATGTCCCCCCTCCCCCAGGACTCACTGTATGTGTGTGTCAACATGTCCCCCCTCCCCCCAGGACCCACTGTATGTGTGTCACCATGCCCGCCCAGTATATGTATCATCAAGCATTACGGTGTGTGGCATATTGTGTAATGGGCATTACGGTGTGTTGCATAATGTGTAATGGGCATTACGGTGTGTTGTATAAGGTGTAATGGAAATTACGGTATGTTGTATAATGTGTAATGGGCATTACGGTGTGTTGTATAATGGGCATTACGGTGTGTTGCATAATGTGTAAAGGGCATTACGGTGTGTTGTATAATGTGTAATGGGCATTACAGTGTGTTGCATAATGTGTAATATGCGTTAGTCATTGCTGCGGCCGCCCATTCATTCCCGCTCCCGCCGAGCACCCACCAGCAAAAACATAAATGGGCACCTATGCCTACTGGTGCATAAATTTGTTCCTTTCCCCATACCCTTATGTTCTAACCTAACAGTGGGCCTGATGCAGAGAGATGTACACTAATGCATATGCAGTATTTGTGCAAAATGATGCTAATGCTGCAGCTGCCTGAGAATGTACTGAGATACTCTCCAGACTCATCGCAGCTTCTGCAAATGTACAGACATACCCAGCAACGGATACAGATCAGGAAACATCAGCTCCCTGCATAAGTCAGTGTCAGTCTAAGTCATACTTACCTACTCTCCCGGAAGCTGCGGGAGGCTCCCGTTTTTTGGGGTAGCCGCCCGCACCCCCGGTAGAGTGGCCAGGTCTCCCGCATCCTGCTCGCACCCTAATGATGCGAGCAGGATGGAGAGATAACCTCCCGTATTCGCAGGTCCGTCGGGTGGAGAAGGGGTTAAAATGACGCAAATCGCGTCATTTTAGCCCCGCCCCCTTCCCGCGGACCCGCAAATCGCGGCATTTCCCGATGCGGGGGCGGGGCTTAGTGATGTCACAGTCCGTCCGTCCCCCCCCCCCCCTTTCTGTGTAGGGTAAATACTGGCTGCTTTATTTTTACACTGCAATTTAGATTGCAGATTGAACTCACCAGACCCAAATCTATCTCTCTCTGCACATGTTATATCTGCACCCCCAGCAGTGCACATGGTTTGCCCAACTGCTAAAAAATTTCCTGCTGCGATCAACTTGGAATTACCCCCAGTATTCTCACTTATACACGTTACACCACAGAAGAGCCCCTTATGCACATTATACCAGGTAGAGCTCCTACACCTCATTCCTCCTCATCATTGTTCTCAACTAATGGAGGAGGGAGAGGTGGAAAGAGAGAGGTGTGTGTGTGTGTGTGTGTGTGTGTGTGTGTGTGTGTGTGTGTGTGTGCGTGTGTGTGTGTGTGTGTGTGTGTGTGTGTGTGTGTGTGTGCGCGTAGGCCTGGCAACAGGGGAGGACAAAGGGGACACCCATACAGGGGGCCAGACGATCAGGGGAACAGAAATGGGTCTGCGTTGCCTAATAGTAATTTTTTTAAGTAACCGAGCTGGCCACCCACAAATGAACTATGCTGGCAACAGAAAAACACATTTTCAAGCTGCACATCCACCCCCCCCCCCCCCCCCCCCCCCCCCCCACACCATTCCTGCTTATCCCTGTCACTTGGTATGATCCCAACCCCTGGCGGTCCTTGCTGCGTTGTTGTTGGATTACATTGCAAAGTTAGTGCGCATGACGCTGGGCCACCTAAGAAGAGGAGCTGACAGCTGGCATGGAGAACCGTCATTGCTACGTCTATTGCAAGGTGCAAAAATGCTGGTTGGAGTACCGCTTGTTCCATTGGTTATCGGAGCCTGGATATGTATGTTATTTTAAGGAAGGCAGCCTAGCATTACCTATTTTTTGTCACAATTTAAAAAAGAAATCTAATTATTAAAGTTTTCAGTCAGTGGTAGATGCAACAGACTTTTATCACAGGTACTGCACTGAGACTCAGGTTGCAGGACACGGACTGCCCATCCTTCATTAGCAGAAGCAGCAGCAGACAACTACAGGACAGCCCTGTCACAATCATGCCTTCTCAGAGCTGAGGGTAAGATTGGCTGTGCCTGGCGTGGTGATGTAGGAATTGGTGCAGCCTGCAGGAAGCGCTGGGAAACTGTACAGCGTAGGGCGGGCTTGTGAAGCCTTCTTCTGCGCTGCCATTTGTAACAGTGTTATGCGGCATTTGCACCCCGCCGCGGCCAGCCTGTGGGACGTGTGTTGCAGTTGTGAATATGGGGACCTAAAGCTGCTCTTTATCAAATCTGATGGAGACAGAAGCAGCGGCGCTGCTGTTCTACTTTGGAAAAAAAAAGTCGGACACGACAGGGGAAGGCATGGGCCTGTGTACCCCCCGGATCCAACTAAGGAGGTCGGGGTGGAAGTGAGTGCAAGCCACTCCAGGAGCACAGGGTGACCTCCCAGCGCTGCAAGCTGTCATATAGACAGCAACCAGTGCTGCAGCTCTTGGCTCTTCCACACACAGCGGTTCGGGGTGAGCGCAGATGGCATGGCGTGCAAAGCACTGTTTGCACTGCCCTAGTTACCGCCCTGTACTCAACGCATCCATTACATATCACCACCCCGGAGTACCACATAACATAATAGATATCGGGATATGTAGTATGGTCACTACACACTCTGAGGAATCTGGTTACATTTGAATTGCTATATACTAAAATCTCAAAGTTACACAAATATAACATTTCTTTGTTTTCTTTTAATAAAGGTGTGTTATGTTATCTGTAAGTAAAGGTGCAATTAACATATGATAGAAATTTGAATTGACTGAATTTGTGAATTTGATTAATACTCGAATTCAATATTTTAGATTCTCATGTCAAACTACTTCTAAATAGAAGACAAGAGATTTTCCTCATATTTAAGATATTTATTCTGTCATTTAAGGGTCTCATTTAAGATAGTAATGTACATTTAACAGTGAATCTTTCACCAAACAGTCCAGCAAATACTGTATCATGGGGAATGGGGTCATTGATCTGTTCAATTAAATTTTTCACTTATTCCTCTTTCTTTCCTCCCATTCTTTTCAATATTCCGCAATGGTATTTTATTATCTTACAAGTATATTTTCAATTAATAAATAATAAGGAATATTTTATTAATTAGTTTTATATGTTGTCAATTGTTATATTCAAAACAGGTAATAGAATATTTCTATGAGCTCTAATGAGAACTTTTGTCAATAGAAACTTCTGCTTACAATAGAAATCTGTTTTCAATGTATTATTGGATATTGTTTTTGGTGTTTGAATATTTAATAACAGTATGTGTTTGTTTTCCTATTACGGTAAATAACAGAGGAGGCTAAACTCCATCCTTATTCCTTAAGGACCCCTAACAGTTCATGTTTTACAAAACAACTGTGGATCTTTTAGAATGGGTCAGGTAGTGCTGAATGCACCTATGCAACAGTTAGGAGATTTAGAAAACATGAAATGCTATTGGTCCTTGAGGACTGAGTTTGGCCACCCTTTCTGGACAATGGCACATCACATAATGTAACCTACAGTAGAATTGAAATATTAACACAGAGGCATAGACTTCCCAAAAAAAGGGTAAACTTTTATTTCAACTGAAGCGAGGGGCAGAGAAATCATACCCTTAACTTATTACACAGTCAAATCAGAATGGGAGACTATAATTATTAAAGAGGCAATGGCCTCTAAGATGGTACTCTCAGAAGGTGCTGGGGATGCTGACCTCTCAGATGGTGCTGACCTCTCAGAAGGTGCTGGAGATGCTGACCTCTCAGATGGGGCTGGGAATGCTGACCTCTCAGATAGGGCTGGAAATGCTGACCTCTCAGATATGGCCGGGGGGGGGGAGGGGGGGTCTGCTTGGTGCCTTCTGATGGTTCCGGTTCCCACTTGTGGTCTGTCTGATGGTGCAGAGGCCCACTTTTGTCCTGTGTGATGGCGCTGGGGGCCCACTTGTGGCCTCTCTAATGGCCTGTTGCCTAACTGATGGCCCCAGGTGCCTGCTTGTGGCCTGTCTGATGGTGGCAGTGGTTCGCTTATAGCCTGTCTGATGGTGCCAGGGAGGGGGGCGCTTGTGGTCTGAATTGGGGGGCCCGCTTCTGGCCTGTCTGCTGGCCTGTGGCGGGTGGCCCGCTTGTGGCCTGTCTGATGGTGCCGGGGGCCTGCTTGTGGCCTATCTGATGGCCTGTGCCGGGTGGCCTGCTGTGGCCTCACTGATGGTGCTGGGGGCCCACTTGTGGTCTGTCTGATGGCACCGGAGGACCGCTTGTGGCCTGCACTGGGGGGCCGCTTGTGACATGTCTGCTGGCTTGTGCCAGGTGGCCCACTTGTCTGAAGGCACCGGGGGGCCCGCTTGTGGCCTGGCTGATAGCGCCGGGGGCCCACTTGTGGCCTGTCTGCTGGCCTGTGCGGGGTGGCTCGCTTTGTGGCCTTTTTGATGGCACTGGGGGCCCGATTGTGGCCTCTCTGATGGCACCGGGGGACTGCTTGTAGACTGTCTGATGGTGTTGGGGGCCCACTTGCGGCCTGTCTAATGGTCTGTTGCAGGGTGCCTGCTTGTGGCCTAACTTATGGCACTGTGGGCCCGCTTATGGCCCATCTGATGGCACCAGGGGCCCGCTTGTGGCCTGTTGGCCTGTGCTGGGTGGCCCACTGACCTATCTTATGGCACTAGGGGCCCGCTTGTGGCCTGCACTGGGGGGCCGCTTGTGATATGTCTGCTGGCTTGTGCCAGGTGTCCCACTTTCTCGCCTATCTGAAGGCGCCGGGGGCCCGCTTGTGGCCTGGCTGATCGTGTCGGGGGCCCGCTTGTGGCTTGTCTGCTGGCCTGTGCCAGGTGGCCCGCTGTGTGGCCTGTTTGATGGCACCGGGGGTCCACTTGTGGCTTGTCTGATGGCACCGGGGGTCCACTTGTGGCTTGTCTGATGGCACCGGGGGTCCATTTGTGGCCTGTCTGATGGTGCTGGGGACCTGCTTGTGGCCTGTACCAGGTGACCCACTTGTCACTTGTCTGATGGCACCGGAGGCCCGCTTGTAGCCTGTCTGCTGGCCCGCTCGTGGCCTAACTGATGTTGCTGGGGGCCTGCTTGTTGCCTGTGTGGTGGCACCGGGGGCAGATTGTGGCCTGTCTGATGGCCGGTGGCAGGTGGCATACTTGTGGCCTGTCTGATGGCACTGGGGGGCCCACTTGTGGCCTGTCTGATGGCACCGGGGGTCCACTTGTGGCCTGTCTGATGGTGCCAGGGACCTGCTTGTGGCCTTTCTGATGGCCTGTGGCAGGAGGCCCGCTCGTGGCCTAACTGGTGGTGCTGGGGGCCTGCTTGTGGCCTGTCTGATGGCCTGTGCCAGGTGGCCCACTTGTCACGTCTCTGATGGCACTGGGGGCCTGCTTGTGGCCTGTCTGCTGGCCTGTGCCTAGTGGCCCACTCGTGGCCTAACTGATGGCACCGGGGGCCTGCTTGTGGCCTGTCTGATGGCACTGGGGGCCCGCTTGTGGCCTGTCTAATGGTGACGGAGGCCAAATTGTGGCCTGCCTGATGGCCAGTGGCCTACTTGTGGCCTGTCTGATGGCGCTGGGGGCGCGTCTCTGATGGCCTGCTTGTGGCCTGTCTGATGGCCTGTACTGGGGGGCCCGTTCGTGGCCTAACTGATGGTGCCAGCTGCCCGATTGTGGTCTGTCTGATGGTGCCAGTGGTCCGCTTGTGACCTGTCTGCTGGCCTGTGCCGGGGGCCCGCTTGTGGCCTGTCTGATGGTGCTGGGAGGCCTGCTTGTGGCCTGAACTGGGGAGGCCTGATTGTGGCCTTTCTGCTGGCCTGTGCCTGGTGGCCCACTCGTGGCCTAACTGATGGCATCGGGGGCCTGCTTGTGGCCTGTCTGATGGCACTGGGGGCCCGCTTGTGGCCTGTCTAATGGTGACGGAGGCCAAATTGTGGCCTGCCTGATGGCCAGTGGCCTGTCTGATGGCGCTGGGGGGCCCACTCGTGGCCTGTCTACTGGCCTGTGCCGGGGAGCCTGCTTGTGACCTAACCGATGGTGCCGGGTGGCCTGCTTGTGGCCTGTCTGATGGCACCGGGGGGTCTGCTTGTGGCCTGTCTGATGGTGCCGGGGGCCTGCTTGTGGCCTGTCTGATGGCCTGTACTGGGGGGCCCGTTCGTGGCCTAACTGATGGTGCCAGCTGCCCGATTGTGGTCTGTCTGATGGTGCCAGTGGTCCGCTTGTGACCTGTCTGCTGGCCTGTGCCGGGGGCCCGCTTGTGGCCTGTCTGATGGCACTGGGGGCCCGCTTGTGGCCTGTCTAATGGTAACGGAGGCCAAATTGTGGCCTGCCTGATGGCCAGTGGCCTACTTGTGGCCTGTCTGATGGCGCTGGGGGTTTACTCGTGGCCTGTCTACTGGCCTGTGCCGGGGAGCCTGCTGGTGACCTAACCGATGGTGCCGGGTGGCCTGCTTGTGGCCTGTCTGATGGCACCGGGGGTCTGCTTGTGGCCTGTCTGATGGTGCCGGGGGCCTGCTTGTGGCCTGTCTGATGGCCTGTACTGGGGGGCCCGTTCGTGGCCTAACTGATGGTGCCAGCTGCCCGATTGTGGTCTATCTGATGGTGCCAGTGGTCCGCTTGTGACCTGTCTGCTGGCCTGTGCCGGGGGCCCGCTTGTGGCCTGTCTGATGGTGCAGGGAGGCCTGCTTGTGGCCTGAACTGGGGGGGCCTGCTTGTGGCCTTTCTGCTGGCATGTGCCAGGTGGCCCGTTTGTGGCCTGTCTGATGGCACCGGGGGTCAACTTGTGACCTGTCTGGTGGTGCCAGGGGCCTGCTTGTGGACAATCTGATGGCCTGTGCCAGGAGGCCCGCCGTAGCCTCACTAATAGTGCTGGATGCCCGCTTGTGGCCTGTCTGATGGCAACGGGGGACCAATTGTGGCCTGTCTGATGGTGCTGGGGGCCCACTTGTGGCCTGTCTAATAGTCTGTGCCAGGGGGCCTGCTTGTGGCCTAACTGATGGCACCAGGGGACCGCTTCTGGCCTGTCTGATGGCCTGTGCTGGGTGGCCCGCTGACCTGTCTGATGGCACCGGGGGCCCGCTTGTGGCCTGCACTGGGGGGCCGCTTGTGACATGTCTGCTGGCCTGTGCCGGGTGTCCCGCTTTGTGGCCTGTTTGATGGCACCAGGGGTCCACTTGTGGCCTGTCTGATGGCATAAGGGGTCCACTTGTGGCCTGTCTGATGGTGCCGGGGGGCCTGCTTGTGACCTATCTGATGGCCTGTGCCGGGAGGCCCGCTCGTGTTTTAACTAGTGGTGCCATGGGCCTGCTTGTGGCCTGTCTGATGGCCTGTGCCAGGTGGCCCACTTATCACTTCTCTGATCGCACTGGGGGCCCACTTGTGGCCTGTCTGTTGGACCGATTGTGGCCTAACTGATGTTGCTGGGGGCCCGCTTGTTGCCTGTCTAATGGTGCCGGGGGCCAGATTGTGGCCTGTCTGATGGCCGGTGGCAGGTGGCCTACTTGTGGACTGTCTGATGGCGCTGGGGTGCCCACTTGTGGCCTGTCTGCTGGCCTGTGCTGGGGAACCTGCTTGTGACCTAACGGATGGTGCCGGGTGGCCTGCTTGTGGCCTGTCTGAGGGCACCAGGGGTCTGCTTGTGGCCTGTCTGATGGTGCCGGGGCCCCCCTTGTGGCATGTCTGATTGTGCTCGGGGCTTGTTTGCGGACTGCCTGATGGCGTCGGGGGTTCGCTTGTAGCCTGTCTGCTGACCTGTACTGAATGGCCTGCTTGTGGCCTGTCTGTTGGCACCTGGGGCCCGCTTGTGGCCTGTCTGATGGTGCTGGGGCCCAATTGTGGCCTGTCTGCTGGCCTGTGCTGGGTGGCCTGCTGGCCTGTCTGATGGAGCCAGGGGTCCGTTGGCCTCTGCTGGATGGCCCGCTGGCCTGTCTGATGGCACCGGGGGTCTGCTGGCCGGAACTGGGTGGCCCACTAACCTGTCTGATAACGATGGGGGTCTACCGACCAGTGCTGGGTGGCCCGTTGGCCTATCTGATGGCGCTGGGGGCCCACTTGTGGCCGGTCTGATGGCGTCAGGGGCCTGCTTGTTGCCTGTCTGCTGTCCTGTGCTGGGTGGCCTGCCTGATGGCACCGGGGGCCCACTTGTAGCCTGTCTGCTGGACTGTGCCGGGTGACCCGCTTGGGGCCTGTCTGATGGTGTCAGGGGCCTGCTTGTTGCCTGTCTGCTGGCCTGTGCTGGGTGGCCTGCTGGTCTGTCTGATGTCACTGGGGGTCTGCCAGCTGGTGCTGGGTGGCCTGCTGGCTTGTCTGATGGCTCCAGGGGTCTGATGTCCTGTGTTGGGTGGCCTGCTGGCCTGTATAATGGTGCCAGGGGTCTGCTGGCCTGTGTTGGGTGGCCTGCTGGCCTGTATGATGGTGCCAGGGGTCTGCTGGCCTGTGTTGGGTGGCCTGCTGGCCTGTATGATGGTGCCAGGGGTCTGCTGGCCTGTGTTGGGTGGCCTGCTGGCTTGTATGATGGCACCGGGGGTCAGCTGGCCTGTGTTGGGTGGCCTGCTGGCCTGTATGATGGCACCGGGGGTCAGCTGGCCTGTGCTAGGTGGCCCGATTGCCTGTCTGATGGTTCCAGGGGTGTCCTGGGTGGCCCTCTGGCCTATCTGCTGGTGCCGGTGGTCTGCTGGCCAGTGCTGTGTGGCCCACTGGCCTGTCTGATGGCACCAGGGGGGCTGCTGGCCTGTGTCTGTAGTCACTTACACACCAGTCTCATTGGTATCAATTTACCTAGTTGTCGAATATCCAAATTAAAACATACCCTAAAATGTACCAACTATTATTATTATGTAAAAATTGGCATCATTATGAAACTACAGGTTTCATGTAGCAAAGTGTATTTAGTTAGTAGCAGAGCAGCAGCTCCCAGTGGCGCCGAAAACAGTTTGCAGTGTAATACACACATGACCAGTAATAAAGACAGCCTACACAGTTAAGTTAAAGATAGAAGCCTGGAAAGCTCATTTAGGAATCAGTGACTTAATTTTCATATAATGATCTACATATTGAAGGATACTTGTTGACTTCTGAATGACTGCTTTCTTTTTCCTATTATTGTATGAAAATATTGCAGAATTGTTCAGTTTTTACATAATTTCATTGTCACCTTTGTAGAATTCAATGATGGGCTAACCCATTTGTTAACAAAGCCTTGTGTCAACCTGAAACCTCAAACTTTGGGACTAGCAAAAGATGCCTGGGAAATAACGAGAGAGTCCATCACCCTAGACAAAAAACTAGGACAGGGCTGCTTTGGGGATGTCTGGAAAGGTAAGAAGCTGTTTTCAATCTCTTAACCATTGACAAAGATCCTATGTGGACCAGGGGCGTAGCCAGAACTCTGTGGGCTACATTTTGAAGGGGCCCATACCCAAATGCTTCTAGACACCTCTCCACAGCAGTTGCTAATGTTATGCCCCATAATAAGCCCTAGTTCATTTTTGGTCCATAGCAGTGCCTTGGTTTACGTATATTATGCCCCATAGCAGTGATTTAATTCATTTTCTGAACCATAGTAGCTCTCTAATTTTCATTGTAGGGCTGCCAGTACACATTAGGCCACACAGTATCAATTCACATTATGATATACTGTACAGTGTCCCCAGCTCATATTATGCCACAATACAGTGCCTTCACTTCATACTGTGCCACATTTCAGGGCCACAGTTCATATTATGCAACATTCTAATTCCCCTCCAGTTCATTTTATGCCACATTACAATAAACAGCTCAACAAGATAGATTGCAGGCTCCAAGGCAAATATTTGTAAGTGCCCCTATGTACCACCGAATGATGAAATATGTATATTACTTTGTCAGGTAAAAGGGGCCCCTCTCAACCCTGGGCCCCATAGCAGCTGCACTGCCTGCACTTATGGTAGCTACGCCATTGATGTGTACTGTTGGGGAAATTGTGTTATTTACTATGAATTCAAAAAATATTTTTTATATTTTTCTAAATCTTGAATGTTTATGTTTCCATCTTTTTCTTTTTTGTTCACAGAAAGGTAATGGCTATGGCCAATATTTCTGTAGACTTTGCTTCCTGTGTCCATATGAATCTTAGTGACCATGCGGCTATCGAAAATATTTGTCCATGTGTACAACCTTAAATGTAATTTTCATTTGACCTGTTTTGATAACTAGTACAAGATAGCTCTCATGCTACAATTTAAATTGATACTGATAGCAATCCTGCCATATAATGGTAAAGCTGGGTACACACTACCCAATAAAGTGTACTGATCCGATAAACGTTCCTATCCAAAGGATCGAATATTGAAACGGTGGGCACCTGTACACACTGAGCAATTTCTCAGTGTGTACTTTCTTTTGATTCTTCGGGAAGTTGGGAACGATATAGCGTGTGCATTATATGCATTATACGCTGTATCGTCCTTCCGATCTGACCATTACAAGAGCATATGAAGCTGTTTATCAGCTTCAAATGCTCTAACGCTCTTGCATACACACTATTCAATTTTCGGGCTGATCAGCCAATTATAGGCTTATTGGCTTGATAATTGGATAGTGTGTGTCTAGCTTTAGTCAGTTTGGGCAAATTGACTGAAGAAATTAGCCAAAACTATACCATGTGTCTGCAGTTAAAAAAAAGCAAATGGATACTTTTTTTAATTCAATACTTTATATTGGTTTTTCATTTTGCATTGTAAACAATATAACAAAAACCACTAAACAAAAAAGGAACAAAAGCAAAAAACAAAATTCCATGCAAAGGAATACGCAGATTCCCAATTCAAAAACAATACAGTCATTATAAATGCGATGTGCAGGCTTAGCTCTTTAAACATACATTTGTAAATCAGGGCAAAATGACACATATCAAGACAATTATCCAAATACAGTAGTCAAGTACTTTTTCAGATAACCAACCAGCTAATTATAAATATACAACCCCTATCTACAAGTGCGGGCAAATGGGGTGCCGGTTGCGGGTCCCAAGGGCAATGTACAAGAGGAGAAATCACTGATGCTAGTATAAACCCTTCTTACATAACTCTACATGTTCCCCACGGAGCGTGGCCCATCTCTCCTGCACACGCCCATATTAGTCACACAGTGGTGAGTATCAGTAATTATGGTTCGTTGAGTTAGGAGAGCTGAGCCATCTGCCCCACAAACCGTAGTACTTTTTCCTTGCTTTCCTGGCCATATATACATACTTCTCGTGAGCGGCCGTTTCATTAACAAGCGAAACCCAGGACTGTACTGTGGGAGCATCTTTAGCTAGCCATAGTCTAGCGACACACACCTTAGCTAGGGCGCACAGATTAATCAGATATCGTTTGCTAGGAGCGTCCAGGGCATCATCCTCCAAGGCCGACAGCACACACACCGCCGGAGTATACACAACCGATGGAATTCCAGTAGACACTATGATATTAATAATACCAGACCAGAATGTTGCTATCCTAGGACAAAGCCATATAACGTGCCAGTAATCAGCACCCAAATTGCCACACTTAGGGCATCTGACAGAGTGGGTACCACCCATGCGGGCCAATCTCACCGGCATCATATACACTCTGTTAACAATAAATAACTGAATTTGATGCCAAAATCTCGTCCGAAATTGGTCCCAAGTCGGATTCCCATTTATTTCTAAGAGAAGACAACGAGTCAGAGTAGTGAGATTGAAGCAAGCTGGTATATATATTAGAAACCAAATGCCCCAGATTCTGTAAAAGTGATTTAATTGGGGAGTCTAGAATCATCGGAGGGGCATTAGAAAACTGTACATTAATTGCATGTCTCAGTTGTAAATACCGATAGAAGTAAGAGGAGGGTACATTATAGTCCCGTTGGAGCTGCTGAAAGGACTTCAATATATCGCCATTATACAAATGCCCCAGGGATGTTACCCCCCACCTCCCCCACACCGCTCTAGTTTGGAGCGAGGCCAGTACTGGGAAACCTAGGACATTATCCAATGGAGTGTCCGGGTCTATACCCTGGCCCCGCAGGACAGCATGTACCTGCTTCCACACGAGAGTGGCCTGTTTTATTATAGGGACCTTAGATAATATAACATTCCCACAGAGTAACATCTGTAACGGCGTGCCCTCAGGATACTCCTGCAAAAAACATTTGCGAGTGTATAGAGAGACCATCGGAGCCCGTCACCAACTCCCAAATATGTGCTAATTGCGCTGCGCAATAGTAAAATTTAAAAATAGGGAGGGCAAGGCCCCTTGCCGATCTTGGTCTGGACAAGGTGTCAAACTTCAACCGTGCTCTCCTGCTAGCCCAAATCAAGGAAGACAGTAAGCTGTCAATTTGCCTGAATATTTTCAAGCCTATATATATAGGCGCCTGCTGAAGGACATAGAGGAGCTTAGGTAGATACACCATTTTCACCAAGTTGACCTTACCAGTAACAGTCAGAGGCAAAGTCCCCCAAACCTTAACTTTTGAACGGAGATAAACAATCAGCGGCATAATGTTAAGAGAGACATAAGTACAGGGGTCGTTCGACACCCATATACCCAGATACTTGAAAGAGTCTACCCACCCGAGCGGGACGTGGACCAATGGGGCTACCGGGATAGGACCTTTAAGTGGGGTGATATTGGATTTGTCCCAATTTATTTTGAGCCCGGAAAAGTGGCCATAGACATTAATCATATCCAAAATTATAGGCATAGAGGAGACATAATCATCAACGAATAGCGAGAGATCGTCAGCATATAATGCTATTCTATCCTCCCTTGCGCCCACCCTAATACCCTGAATATCAGGACTAGCCCTAATCAAACATGCCAATGGTTCAATAGTAACGGCAAACAAGGTGGGGGACAGAGGGCAGCCTTGCCTCGTTCCTCTGGACAGGGGGAAGGAAATCGATACATATCCGTTCACTGAGACTCTGGCCATGGGTAGAGAGTAGAGCAATTTAACATATTTAATAAAATTAGGACCCATGCCAAATCTACTCATAGTTTCCCATAGGAAGGTCCACTCCACCGAATCAAAGGCCTTTGCGGCATCCAAAGAGGCAACAACAGAAGAGCAGGCCTCCCCACGAGAAACCTGAAAATGAGTGACCAAGCGCCTTAAATTAACAGCAGTGGACTTACCAGGCATAAAGCCTGTTTGGTCCGGGTGAATGATTTGGGTTATAACCTGACTGAGTCTGGAAGCCAGTATTTTGGCCAGTATTTTAACATCGGTGGGTAATAGAGAGATAGGAGGATAGGACTCAACTCTCTTGGGGTCCTTATCTGGCTTGGGAATCACTATGATCAATGCCTCAGCCATAGAAGGCGGAAGCATATTTTGCGCAAATATAGTATTGAATAAATTAAGCAACCGAGTGGCGAAAAATTTGGCGTGTTTCTTATACAATTCCGATGGAATACCATCAAGGCCAGAGGCCTTACCATCCGGAGATGCGGTGATAGCTGCCTCTACCTCTTCCAACGATACAGGAGCATCTAGAAGAGTTCTAGCCTCAGTAGAGATAGAAGGCAGCTGGATTTGATCTAAATATTCACTCAGTTCCGGTGGGGAACATGCTAGTTTGGAGCTGTACAGCGCCTGATAATACGATACAAATTCCGTGACAATTTGGGGGGTGCGATCCAACACTGTCCCAGCCGAGTTCACAACCTCTACCACTGTATGAGAGGAACGGTCCCCTCTTGCAAGATTAGGCAGATATGAGCCCGGCCTGTCCCCTGTGGCGTATTGAACATGGGAGGAGAATAGAAGCCTATGCTGGGTTTTCCCCCATAGATACTCCCTCCATTCTGTCTGAGCTTGGAGCCAGTCCAATTTAGAACTGTCCAAGCAATCCCGTATGTATACCGACTCAGAAGCAACAACCCGAGCCTCTAGGTCAGCTTCACATTTCCTAAAAGAGGATTTAAGACTACCCACTCTTTTGATCAACGTCCCTCAATAAAGGTATCCCTAATAAATAAAGGCTTTAAAGGTATCCCACAATAAGGAGATATCGGTAGTATGGGAATCAAAAAATTCCAACCAGCTAACCTCCAATTCAGATCCCTCACCCATATGCGTGAGCCAGAAAGGGTTAAGTTTCCATACCGGCTGGCCTCTCTGACAGCTGAAGTCAATATGTACAGATACAGGGGAGTGATCCGAAATGCCCCCAGTCTAATACCCAACACCATGTATCACAGGCAGAAGCTCCCGAGTGAGGAGAGCCAAGTCTATCCTAGAGAAGGAAGAGTGTGAGTGTGAGAAGCACGAATACTGCCTCAGATCAGGATATTTCAATCTCCAGGGATCGACCAAGCCCAGCTCAGAGACAGTATCTGCAAATGGGGAACGTCTTGGCTGCGGGTTGGAGGGTGCCGTAGACAGCCTATCCAGCTCATGATTTAAAACATTGTTAAAGTCATCCATACAGATAGTAGCCACCCCCGGAGATGCAGCCATGAAAGTAGATGCCTTTTTAAGCACGTCAGACGAGGGGGCACATACACAGCTAGCAACAGTAAAGGGACAGAGTTAATTTTACATTTTAGAAACACATATCTCCCCCATTGATCCGTTTGTACACTTTTAAGCAAGAAGGGAACAGACTTTCTGATCAAGATCGACACTCCCCGGGACGTTGCGGTGTGCATGGAATGGAAAGCCCACCCCACCCATGGTTTTTTGAGAGACATAATTCTAGTACCCACCAAGTGGGTCTCCATTAAACAGATTACATCCGATGCATATTGTTTGATCTGTCTAAGGACCAGGGAGCGCTTGATCTTGTCATTGATCCCCCTCACGTTCCAGAACAGAAACCTAACCAAAGCCATAACAAAGCAGCATGATGATGAAACAGATGACCCACGACCAGCCACCCCCAGCACCTATCCAGCAAACCATACTCGTAATTAGCTGTAACATAAACACATCAGAAACAAGCACATTGCACATCAGAAAATAAAAACAAAACAGCAATACCTTAACAAAACCCCCACCCCATATACCACTAAGAACTTGTAGCATACCTAATTCCCTAACAACCAACGCTCCCGAAAAAACAGTCTTCAAAAACGAAGGCAAGAAATACCTTTACACATTCTATAAAATCAAAGAGAAACCAAAACCAAAAAATGGGCTAAGAATTTAGTGACCTGAAAGCAGGAGAAGCTTCCAGCTAAATTCAAGTCCCCCCCAAGCCATCAGAACAACCCCATCTAAATAACCATTCGGGACCCTACAGCAGGACATATATATCCAGGTAGCTCTGAAAACAACATATAAAGCTATACCAGGATATTAGCCAGAGGCAGCAGGAGGCAGATACCTGAAGAGAAATGATCACCGTAACAACATAATATAAGCATAACAACAGTCATCAGGAATATCCCAGTATGTCCCCCGCTAACAATGAGCACATATCCCTCCCAAGAAACATAGCAGGCAGAGGAGAAACAGTATACTTGCGAATAGAGAAACCGAATGCATGAGTTCAGTCAGCGACCATCGCCCGCCGCGCCGGAAAGCGTCTGTCCAGCCACACTGATGCCTCACGGGGAGACGTGAAGAATTTGGTTTCTCCATCTGAAACTACCCGCAATTTAGACGGAAAGAGCATGGCATAGGGGGATGTTCAGTTCACGCAGCCTGCGTTTCACAGGGACAAACTGAGCTCTATCCTTCTGAACGTCAATGGCAAAATCCGGAATGACTGATATCGGAGAACCGTTCCGCTTGAGGGGACCCTTAGTACGGGCCAGTTTCAGAATCACATCCCTGTCCCAGTAATGAAAGAGCTTGGCAATGAACGTACGGGGAGGTGCCCCTGGAGGCAATGGACGCATCAGAACCCTGTGAGCGCGCTCCACTGCAAAATGTGAGGTGAATTCCTCCGCTCCAAATGTATCCAGCAGCCACTTCTCAAGAAATTTTTCAGGGGAGTTACCCTCCTCTTTCTCAGGGAGTCCAACGAAGCGGACATTATTCCGTCTCAATCTTCCTTCCATATCCGTCATCTTTTTATGTACCTCCGACATCTGTGACTCCAAAGCAGAAGTACGTCTACCAAGTGGCGTAACCGTGTCTTCCAGAGTGGATGTGCGCGTCTCAACCTCACCGACTCTCTCTCTCACCCGCTGGAGGTCCTGGTGTATAATGGATAAGTCCGCCTGGACCTGACCGATCCTGTCGGCCAATCGGGTCTTGCTGCCCGTGACCGCATCCAGCACCTTCTGCAAAGCGGCATCTGTTGCCTCCGCAGAAGAGGAGCTGGCCGACGGAGAAGGTGGCGATGAGGTCAACTGCACCTCCCCCCCTTGTTGGGATCGTGTCGGAGGATTTCTGGAAAACTTCTCTAACTTGGCCGCGGTTGTCTGATGTGGTTTGACCATTATAGCCAAGCTGATGGCAGAGAGCAGGGAATAATAGTATATCAAAACTGTCCAGCTACTACGTAGAAATTATATAGTATATCAAACTGTCCAGCTAGCCGGCTGCCGCCTTTTGAACAAATAGTATATCAAAACTGTCCAGAGGTTGCAGACGGAGAAGGCAGTATATCAAAGCCGTCCAGTTACAGCCCATCCAGATGCTGCCCGCAATAGGATCTGCAGGGGCCACCAGGATAGGGTGAAGAATCACCTGCACTGTGACTAAATCTATATACTCTGGTAGGGTAATGGGGCAGCCCTACAGAGGAGCTCCATGCAGCCCATATACTGAGTGCGACAGTCCTGATACAGGGAAGCACTCACACGACTCCCCCAGGGTGCACTCTGTACCCCCAGCAATGTAGAAGGCTTCCCAAGAGGCAGGCAAGGGAGCAGGAGCTGTGGCAGTATAACAGGGGAGCGGCAGCGGGACCCATGGCAGCGTTGTAGCAGGGATTTCCCCGACCTTACCCCCCAAGCAGGGCCAAGCAGTGTCAGGCAGATCGCTCACCACGGCTCCACACAGCGGCAGCAGCGGGAGCGGACTTAGGCAGCGTGTAGTGCGGCAGCGCGGGGAGAGCGGTGTACCACGTGTTTCAGCAGGTCCCGGCGCCCGGCTTACACAAACCTTCCGGCTGCAGTGGGAGAGCGCTGCACGGCCCCCAACCTGGCAGAGGAGTCCCTCCACAGCTTCACCCAGGTAGCGGGGCTGTCTTCAAACCCGGGGGAAGGGACATGATGTTAAAATTGGATATGATAGCTGGAGAGTCACACAACCTGTGTGCTACTCCATGCCCGCCGTAGCCACGCCCCAGCAAATGGATACTTACTGATATTATGTGTTGCTCTACATAGAAACCTAACTGCTGAATTGCAGGGCTACTCTCTTCATAACCCGCAATACAATCTGTTCTCAATCTATTGCTCTCAGGTATCTCAAATAGGCCAATGATATTCTTATTTACTTGTTTAGTATTAAACACAACTGATCCACTTGTCTTGTTTATAAAATAACATTTAATTATTATATGTTAAAATCCGTTATTTATTTTTTTGCAATACTTTTTCAATCACCACATTCTCAAGGTACATGGAGTGGAACCACTACAGTTGCAGTGAAGACCCTCAAACCTGGCACTATGTCCCCGGAAGCATTTTTAGAGGAGGCTGAGATCATGAAGAAGCTTCGCCATGATAAACTAGTCCAGTTATATGCAGTGGTGTCTGAAGAGCCCATATACATTGTTACTGAGTATATGACACAAGGTAGGTTGATGGACTGCACTTGACATTCCTGTGGGTGATCATCAACTGTCTGACATATGATGTCTCCATAAATACCTTTAACAAATAGTTTCTTGTTCTGTGGCCCTCTTCGTTGCTGTAATGTGACATCTCGTGCACCTCCGGTTAAGTGTGGTTACTGATGTTATAGATCAGTTGTTATCTTCTCCTATTTGACAATTTAGCAACTTGCCCATCCTCTACTTGTCTGTTCTGTTCCCCAGGAAGCTTGCTGGATTATCTGAAAGAAAAGGACGGGCGATACTTGAAGTTACCGCAATTAGTGGACATATCAGCACAGGTGAGTGAGAACGTACTCTCAGTTTCTCTCATTTACACCTTAAAACAGAAAGGGGGATATGTATCAAGCCTTGGAGAGAGCTAATCTGGAGACTGTGTCCAAATGAACCAATCAGCTTCTGTCATTTCATAGACTGCTAGATAAATGACAGAACCTGATTGGTTGATTTGGGCAAAGTCTCCACTTTATAGTCCAAATGCTATAAATCTCTACAGTCAGCTGATCGTTAACTCATCTACTCCACTGTTCCCCAAACCTATGTGGTGCGCTATTTACTTCACTTTCCCTCTGCCCGTTAGATTATTTATCACATCTGCTGCCTTCAGGCCACCACAACATTGTAGGAAACATAAAATCCAAAATTTTGGGACATCACAACAGACCAAAGTATAAAATATACATTCATGACTTAGCAGCATCATTTGCACAGTGGTAGGATATGGAAGGGGTTATGCTGCTTTCCAATAGATGCAATCATTTTTATATATGTATAATTGACAAACTTTTCATACTGCTAGCTTCACTCTGCTAGCTGTGTTTTTACCACCTTAAAAGTAACTTCCCAACAGAAATGTGTAGAGGACGAGCATGTGCGTCTCTTGGAGTCGCCATGGACATACAGACATTCATTATGTCAGCTGCATGCATCCCTGTACATTGTAACAGCTGCCAGGCTGTCACTTCCAGAGTTCCAGGGACATAGCCAGGAAACATTTCATGCTGTTCCTAGCCACTCGATCAGGGCTGCCATACATGCAGACTCTTGGACTTCCGCATCTGGGTAAACCTCAATTATGGAGCCCCTGGGGTTATCCAGGCTGAAGTGGGAACTTCTGAGTCTAAAGAAACCAAACTTAGCTTTTTTTGTTTCGACCTAGCAGGAGCTGATACATTAGTTCTAAAGTGAAAAATTCATGTGGATAAACTAATAGAAAAACAAATTCACTTTCTCTGACGTCCTAAGTGGATGCTGGGGACTCCGTCAGGACCATGGGGAATAGCGGCTCCGCAGGAGACAGGGCACAAAAGTAAAAGCTTTAGGATCAGGTGGTGTGCACTGGCTCCTCCCCCTATGACCCTCCTCCAAGCCTCAGTTAGATCTTTGTGCCCGGCCGAGAAGGGTGCAATCTAGGTGGCTCTCCTAAAGAGCTGCTTAGAGTAAAAGTTTTGTTAGGTTTTTTATTTTCAGTGAGTCCTGCTGGCAACAGGCTCACTGCATCGAGGGACTTAGGGGAGAAGAAGTGAACTCACCTGCGTGCAGGATGGATTGGCTTCTTAGGCTACTGGACACTAGCTCCAGAGGGACGATCACAGGTACAGCCTGGATGGGTCACCGGAGCCGCGCCGCCGACCCCCTTGCAGATGCTGAAGAGAGAAGAGGTCCAGAAATCGGCGGCTGAAGACTTCCCAGTCTTCTTAAGGTAGCGCACAGCACTGCAGCTGTGCGCCATTGCTCGCAGCACACTTCACACCAACGGTCACTGAGGGTGCAGGGCGCTGGGGGGGGCGCCCTGAGCAGCAATGAAAGTACCTATGCTGGCTAAAAATACATCACATATATCCCCTGGGGCTATATGGATGTATTTAACCCCTGCCAGGTTGTCAGAAAAACGGGAGAAGAAGCCCGCCGAAAAGGGGGCGGGGCCTATTCTCCTCAGCACACAGCGCCATTTTCCCTCACAGAACTGCTGGTGGGAAGGCTCCCAGGCTCTCCCCTGCACTGCACTACAGAAACAGGGTTAAAACAGAGAGGGGGGGCATTTTTGTGGCGATATTATTACATATTAAGATGCTATAAGGGAAAACACTTATATAAGGTTGTCCCTGTAAAATTATAGCGTTTTGGTGTGTGCTGGCAAACTCTCCCTCTGTCTCCCCAAAGGGCTAGTGGGGTCCTGTCCTCTATCAGAGCATTCCCTGTGTGTGTGCTGTGTGTCGGTACGTGTGTGTCGACATGTATGAGGACGATGTTGGTGAGTAGGCGGAGCAATTGCCTGTAATGGTGATGTCACTCTCTAGGGAGTTGACACCGGAATGGATGGCTATTTAGGGAATTACGTGATAATGTCAACATGCTGCAAGGTCGGTTGACGACATGAGACGGCCGGCAAACCAATTAGTACCTGTCCAGGCGTCTCAAACACCGTCAGGGGCTTTAAAACGCCCATTACCTCAGTCGGTCGACACAGACACGGACACTGACTCCAGTGTCGACGGTGAAGAAACAAACGTATTTTCCATTAGGGCCACACGTTACATGTTAAGGGCAATAAAGGAGGTGTTACATATTTCTGATACTACAAGTACCACAAAAAAGGGTATTATGTGGGGTGTGAAAAAACTAACTGTAGTTTTTCCTGAATCAGATAAATTAAATGAAGTGTGTGATGATGCGTGGGTCTCCCCCGATAGAAAATTAAAGGCGCTCACACGCTTATCAAAACAAGTGGCGTTACCGTCTCCAGATACGGCCGCCCTCAAGGAGCCAGCTAATAGGAGGCTGGAAAATATCCTAAAAAGTATATACACACATACTGGTGTTATACTGCGACCAGCGATCGCCTCAGCCTGGATGTGCAGCGCTGGGGTGGCTTGGTCGGATTCCCTGACTGAAAATATTGATACCCTTGACAGGGACAGTATTTTATTGACTATAGAGCATTTAAAGGATGCATTTCTATATATGCGAGATGCACAGAGGGATATTTGCACTCTGGCATCAAGAGTAAGTGCGATGTCCATGCCTGCCAGAAGATGTTTATGGACACGACAGTGGTCAGGTGATGCAGATTCCAAACGGCAGTATTGCCGTATAAAGGGGAGGAGTTATTTGGGGTCGGTCCATCGGACCTGGTGGCCACGGCAACAGCTGGAAAATCCACCTTTTTAAACCAAGTCACATCTCAGCAGAAAAAGACACCGTCTTTTCAGCCTCAGTCCTTTCGTCCCCATAAGGGCAAGCGGGCAAAAGGCCAGTCATATCTGCCCAGGGGTAGAGGAATGGAAGAAGACTGCAGCAGGCAGCCCCTTCCCAGGAACAGAAGCCCTCCACCGCTTCTGCCAAGTCCTCAGCATGACGCTGGGGCCGTACAAGCGGACTCAGGTGCGGTGGGGGGGGTCGTCTCAAGAGTTTCAGCGCGCAGTGGGCTCACTCGCAAGTGGACCCCTGGATCCTACAAGTAGTATCCCAGGGGTACAGATTGGAAATTCGAGACGTCTCCCCCTCGCAGGTTCCTGAAATCTGCTTTACCAACGTCTCCCTCCGACAGGGAGGCAGTATTGGAAACAATTCACAAGCTGTATTCCCAGCAGGTGATAATCAAAGTACCCCTCCTACAACAAGGAAAGGGGTATTATTCCACACTATTTGTGGTACTGAAGCCAGACGGCTCGGTGAGATCTATTCTAAATCTGAAATCTTTGAACACTTACATACAAAGGTTCAAATCAAGATGGAGTCACTCAGAGCAGTGGTAGCGAACCAGGAAGAAGGGGACTATATGGTGTCCCTGGACATCAAGGATGCTTACCTCCATGTCCAAAATTGCCCTTCTCACCAAGGGTACCTCAGGTTCGTGGTACAGAACTGTCACTATCAGTTTCAGACGCTGCCGTTTGGATTGTCCATGGCACCCCGGGTCTTTACCAAGGTAGTGGCCGAAATGATGATTCTTCTTCAAAGAAAAGGCGTCTTAATTATCCCTTACTTGGACGATCTCCTGATAAGGGCAAGGTCCAGAGAACAGTTGGAGGTCGGAGTAGCACTATCTCAAGTAGTTCTACGACAGCACGGGTGGATTCTAAATATTCCAAAATCGCAGCTGATTCCGACGACACGTCTGCTGTTACTAGGGATGATTCTGGACACAGTCCAGAAAAAGGTGTTTCTCCCGGAGGAGAAAGCCTGGGAGTTATCCGAGCTAGTTAGGAACCTCCTAGAACCAGGCCAAGTGTCAGTGCATCAATGCACAAGAGTCCTGGGAAAAATGGTGGCTTCTTACGAAGCGATTCCATTCGGCAGATTTCACGAAATAATTTTTCAGTGGGATCTGCTGGACGAATGGTCCGGATCGCATCTTCAGATGCATCAGCGGATAATCCTGTCTCCACGGACAAGGGTGTCTCTTCTGTGGTGGCTGCAGAGTGCTCATCTACTAGAGGGCAGCAGATTCGGCATTCAGGACTGGGTCCTGGTGACCACGGATGCCAGCCTGAGAGGCTGGGGAGCAGTCACACAGGGAAGAAATTTCCAAGGAGTGTGGTCAAGTCTGGAGACTTCTCTCCACATAAATATACTGGAGCTAAGGGCAATTTACAATGCTCTGAGCCTAGGAAGACCTCTGTTTCAAAGTCAACCGGTGCTGATCCAGTCGGACAACATTACGGCAGTCGCCCACGTAAACAGACAGGGCGACACAAGAAGCAGGAGGGCAATGGCAGAAGCTGCAAGGATTCTTCGCTGGGCGGAAAATCATGTGATAGCACTGTCAGCAGTGTTCATTCCGGGAGTGGACAACTGGGAAGCAGACTTCCTCAGCAGGCACGACCTCCACCCGGGAGAGTGGGGACTTCACACGGAAGTCTTCCACATGATTGTGAACCAGAAAAATGATGGCGTCCCGCCTGAACAAAAAACTGGACAGGTATTGCGCCAGGTCAAGAGACCCTCAGGCAATAGCTGTGGACGTTCTGGTAACACAGTGGGTGTACCAGTCGGTGTATGGGTTCCCTCCTCTGCTTCTCATACCTAAGGTACTGAGAATTATAAGACGTAGAGGAGTAAGAACTATACTCGTGGCTCCGGATTGGCCAAGAAGGACTTGGTACCCGGAACTTCAAGAGATGCTCACAGAGGACTCATGGCCTCTGCCGCTAAGAAGGGACTTGCTTCAGCAAGTACCATGTCTGTTCCAAGACTTACCGCGGCTGCGTTTGACGGCATGGCGGTTGAACGCCGGATCCTAAGGGAAAAAGGCATTCCGGGAGAGGTCATTCCTACCCTGGTCAAAGCCAGGAAGGAGGTGACCGCACAACATTATCACCACATGTGGCGAAAATATGTTGCGTGGTGTGAGGCCAGGAAGGCCCCACGAAGAAATTTCAACTCGGTCGATTCCTGCATTTCCTGCAAACAGGAGTGTCTATGGGCCTCAAATTGGGATCCATTAAGGTTCAAATTTCGGCCCTGTCGATTTTCTTCCAAAAAGAATTGGCTTCAGTTCCTGAAGTCCAGAAGTTTGTCAAGGGAGTACTGCATATACAACCCCCTTTTGTGCCTCCAGTGGCACTGTGGGATCTCAACGTAGTTCTGGGATTCCTCAAATCACATTGGTTTAAACCGCTCAAATCTGTGGATTTGAAATATCTCACATGGAAAGTGACCATGATGTTGGCCCTGGCCTCGGCCAGGCGAGTGTCAGAATTGGCGGCTTTGTCTCACAAAAGCCCATATCTGATTGTCCATTCGGACAGGGCAGAGCTGCGGACTCGTCCCCAGTTTCTCCCTAAGGTGGTGTCAGCGTTTCACCTGAACCAGCTTATTGTGGTACCTGCGGCTACTAGGGACTTGGAGGACTCCAAGTTGCTAGATGTTGTCAGGGCCCTGAAAATATAGGTTTCCAGGACGGCTGGAGTCAGGAAAACTGACTTGCTGTTATCCTGTAGGCACCCAAAAAACTGGGTGCTCTTGCTTCTAAGCAGACGATTGCTAGTTGGATGTGTAGTACAATTCAGCTTGCACATTCTGTGGCAGGCCTGCCACAGCCAAAACATGTAAATGCCCATTCCACAAGGACGGTGGGCTCATCTTGGGCGGCTGCCCGAGGGGTCTCGGCTTTACAACTTTGCCGAGCTGCTACTTGGTCAGGGGCACACCCTGGCTGAGGAGGACCTGGAGTTCTCTCACTCGGTGCTGCAGAGTCATCCGCACTCTCCCGCCCGTTTGGGAGCTTTGGTATAATCCCCATGGTCCTGACGGAGTCCCCAGCATCCACTTAGGACGTCAGAGAAAATAAGAATTTACTTACCGATAATTCTATTTCTCGTAGTCCGTAGTGGATGCTGGGCGCCCATCCCAAGTGCGGATTGTCTGCAATACTTGTACATAGTTATTGTTACAAAAATCGGGTTATTATTGTTGTGAGCCATCTTTTCAGAGGCTCCGCTGTTATCATGCTGTTAACTGGGTTCAGATCACAGGTTGTACAGTGTGATTGGTGTGGCTGGTATGAGTCTTACCCGGGATTCAAAATCCTTCCTTATTGTGTACGCTCGTCCGGGCACAGTATCCTAACTGAGGCTTGGAGGAGGGTCATAGGGGGAGGAGCCAGTGCACACCACCTGATCCTAAAGCTTTTACTTTTGTGCCCTGTCTCCAGAGCCGGCCATAGCTATAGGCAAACTAGGCAATTGCCTAGGGCATTTGATATGCCTAGGGGCATCTGCAGCTTCTGCTGATTAAAATGATATGCGGCATGCCTATATTCTGTATAGCATTTCATATGCAGATACAGCCACAGTCTCACACAGTATATAGACATGCTGCATATCATTTTAATCAGCAGAATCTGCTTGTGCATCCTAGCCACATAGCAATGCAAATAAGATGCATTTTCATAAAAAAAGGTGCCCGACGTTAGCATGGAGGCAAGATTTATGAGGACACATCTGTATCCAAGCAGAGGCAGAGGTCACAGTGTTAGTGGAAGTGTGAGTGCTGTGTGCATGTGAGTGGGTTGGTTGTGCAGTAGTGTTCGGAATATGTGTAAGGAGCATTATGTGTGTCATGTAAAAATGCATTAATAATGTGCAACACATGTGTAAGGGGCACTATGTGTGTCATTATGTGTATAAGGGCATTAATAATGTGTGGCATATGTGTAACAGGGTACTACTGTATGTGTGTCATTATGTGTATAGGGGCACTAATAATGTGCAGCAATTGTGTAGGGGGCACTATGTGTCATTATGTGTATAAGGGTATTAATAATGTGTGGCATATATGTAAGGGACATTATGAGTAAAAGGGCATTAATAAAGGTTGTGTAAGGCACATTATTTTTATAAGGACATTAATAATGTGTAAGGGGCATTACTGTGTGGAATTATGTGTATAAATGCATTACTAATGTGTGGCATTATGTGTATATGGTGCTCTACTATGTGGTGTTGCGTATAGAAAGGGCACTACTGTGTCATCTAATATGAATAAAGAGCAATAGGGTGTGATGTAATGTGAATAAGGAGCAATTCAATGTGATGTTATGTGAATAAGGGGCTCTACTGTGAGGAGTAATGTTAATAAGGTAAAGTAATACTACTGTGGGATGTAATATGAATTATGGACACTATCGCATGATCAAATGTGAATAAAGTTGCAGTACTGTGTGGCGTAATTGGAATTGGGGTTACTATTGTGTGGCCATGCCCCTTGCCAGCAAAAACACACCCTTTTTGGGCTGTGCGCCAAATGTGCGAACTGTTCCTATTTAAAATATAGGGGGTACAAACACCAAAATAAGGACTGCTATGGGTGAGGGGTGATGGTGCTGGGAAAGAGGTGCAACCAGTGGTGGTGCTAGGGGGCACCAGCCAAAATCTTGCCTAGGGCATCATATTGGTTAGGGCCGGCCCTGCCTGTCTCCTGCGGAGCCGCTATTCCCCATGGTCCTGACGGAGTCCCCAGCATCCACTACGGACCACGAGAAATAGAATTATCGGTAAGTAAATTCTTATTTTTTGGAGCATACATTTCTCTAAACTTTAAACTTCATATGCTTGGATTACAAAACATTGCTAAATATATTTAAAGACAGAGAAAGACAAGTGTGGCAAACAAAACACTTGTATTTTACTGCTGTGATTGGAATTGCTGTCTTGAAGCCTTAGGACTCCGGTTCTGATCTAACCAGGGTAATATTTGTGCGGAGCTTGGTTTCATATGGGTGCTCTGTTTTTCCTGTCAAAGTAGCAAATATACTGGTTAATTGGTTTCAGTGTGTGGTCTGGTGCTAAGAAAGTATGAATGCAAACGCCATTTAGGCAGATACTGATATAAAGAAATATGCTCTGATTGTCCAGCACTGTGTAATATGTTGGCACTATACTGTACACATCTAAAAAATAATAATGTTAACCCGCATGACATGACAAGCAGGCATGATTAAAATGAAATTGCATGCTGCCTGAAGCCGCATTGAGATTCTCTGACTAGATTGCTTAGAAATTAGCTGAACATCGCTCCGTGTGTAGGGGTGCCGGCGACAGGGATGCGCGATCCCGCGCGTCGCTATCGCCGGTGCTAGATTGGTCTGCATGCAGGCACAATCTAGCAGGTCACTCATTTCACCGTGGGGTGAAATGAGCGATCCCCGTGGCCGCCCACCCCCCCTCGCTCAGTACATCGCGCTGTGCTGAGCTGGGGGAGAGATGTGTGCTGAGCGGTCTGTGCTAGATCGCTCAGCCCACATCTCTGGGGAAATCTCCCTGTCAGTACGGCCCTTTGTAATCATCTGAACAATGTCTTTTTGTTCCTTTAGATTGCAACTGGTATGGCATATATTGAACGAATGAATTATATTCACCGTGATCTCAGAGCTGCTAATATTCTTGTGGGGGACAACTTGATCTGTAAGATTGCAGACTTTGGACTTGCTCGTCTCATAGAAGACAACGAGTACACAGCTCGACAAGGTAAATGCATTTAACTTTTCATCTCATGGTAATTGTTTCAGTAATCTTCAGCCCTCGTCTCACACTAAACTGTAGCTCTCAGTAGGACCAACCCTCATCAAATCCCAAATGTCCATATAAATTAACGGTAGCAATTCATTACAAAATGTGAATAGCAAATACATAACGCTGTATGTAAAGTGCACACCTTTTCACAATTTCAGGCAAATGTGAGTGACCTTGTAAAAGTGTGATTGCTTCTTTGTATATTATGTACAGTAAGTAATAGTTTGTGCATGCATGTAAGCATGGAAGTATATATTACTTTTGGGGAGATTTATCAATGCTTGGAGAGAGGAAAAAATGAGAGAGTAGCAACTAATCAGCTACTAGCTGCCATTTTATAGGTTAGGATTGCACAATGACAGTTAGGAGCTGGTTGGTTGGTACTTTATCTCTCTCCACTTAGGGGGAGATGTACTAAGCAGTGAAAAGAATGGAGGTGTGAGCCAATGGAGATGCCGCCCATGGCAACCAATTAGCATTGAAGTAACATTTATCATATGCATACTATAAAATTAGCAGCTGATTGGTTGCCATAGTCAACTTCTCTAGTGGCTCATTTCTCCACTCTTATCACTGATTAGTACATCTCCCCCTCAATCTCTCTCCAAGCATTGATGAAGCTCCCCCTTTGTGTTTTCCTAACATACCTTCCATATGGTATCGTCCTGATTCTAGAGACTGTCCCAACAGAACTTTTGCCCCTCTCTTTGGAGGTATGTTCTGCTCACCACCTCAGCTTTGCACTACAGAGTGGCAGTGAGTGGGTGCCATGCACACCTTTCATTGATGATTGCAAGTTTTCTGCCTGTTTTTTTTTATTTTTTATAGAACAAAGAATGGTTTGGGGTGGCTTAGATTTTCATAAGAACTAGGCACATCTCTGGGCGATGTGGCATATTCTTTCGTAATTTGTCTACTCCCATCATTTCCAGGGGTCCAAAAGTATGTCAGTCTTCCAATGTGTAATTTAAATAAATTGTAAATTAAAAATTTACCGACGTGACATTATAGTGAAACCGCTAAAGAGGCAATCCCCTAGAAAAAGTATGACAATCACTGTAACCCAAAAACATATTCTTGAAACCAGACCAAGTGCACCTAAACGTTTAAAAATATATTGTAATGATGTCTCTTTAAATTAGAGATGAGCGGGTTCGGTTTTACTCGGATTTACTCGGTTCTCAAACGGCATTTTATTGGCTCACGGATGTCACGTGTTTTGAATAGCCAATAAGATGCCGTTTTGAGAACCGAGTAAATCCGAGTAAAACCGAACCCGCTCATCTCTACTTTAAATATGATTCACACTGGGGGGGAAATTTAGTAAGAGGGTTGTGTCCAACCGATATCTGGCAAGGTTTTTTATATTGACACGCCGCACCTCACTGGCTAAGAGGCAGGACTGCAGTGGGCTGTGTGGCCGGGATGTGTTAGGCATCCCGACAGTCGGGATGCCGGTGGTCAAGTGACCAATGCCGGAATCCCGACAACCCTCGGGGGACACCCATAGCTGACATCCCGAAGGTTAGTATCGGGTTGGAGGTAAGGTTAGGGCCGGGGGAAGGGGGGGGGGCTTGGGGAGTGTTAGGGTTAGGCACTGTGGTGGGGGTTAACCATAGCTGAACCCCACTTGAGGGTAATCCCTAGGGTTAGGGGAGGGGAGAGGGGTAAAATACATACCCAGCTCCAGTGTCGGGATTTTCACTGTTAGAATGTAGAGATGAGCGGGTTCGGTTTCTCTGAATCCGAACCCGCCCGAACTTCATGTTTTTTTACAAGGGTCCGAGCGACTCGGATCTTCCCGCCTTGCTCGGTTAACCCGAGCGCGCCCGAACGTCATCATCACGCTGTCGGATTCTCGCGAGGCTCGGATTCTATCGCGAGACTCGGATTCTATATAAGGAGCCGCGCGTCGCGGCCATTTTCACACGTGCATTGAGATTGATAGGGAGAGGACGTGGCTGGCGTCCTCTCCGTTTAGAAATTAAAATAGATAGGAGAGTGAGACACTTCATTTACTTACTGGAGCTTAGGAGGAGTTATACTAGTGACTGATGACCAGTGACCTGACCACCAGTGCAGTTTTATAATTTATTATTATTTAATAATCCGTTCTGTTCTTGTTCTCTGCCTGAAAAAAACGATACACAGTGACTCAGTCACACTCACATACCATATCTGTGCTCAGCCCAGTGTGCTGCATCATCTATGTATAATATCTGACTGTGCTCACACAGCTTAATTGTGGGGGAGACTGGGGAGCAGTTATAGGTTATAGCAGGAGCCAGGAGTACATATTAAACAGTGCACACTTTTGCTGCCAGAGTGCCACTGCCAGTGTGACTGACCACTGACCACTGTGACCAGTGACCTGACCACACTGACCACCAGTATAGTATATTGTGATTGAATGTCTGCCTGAAAAAGTACACTCGTCGTGTGACTTGTGTGGTGTTTTTTTATTCTATAAAAATTAAAAAACTCATTCTGCTGACAGACAGTGTCCAGCAGGTCCGTCATTATATAATATATACCTGTCCGGCTGCAGTAGTGATATATATATATTTTTTATATCATTATTTATCATCCAGTCTATACTAGCAGCAGACACAGTACGGTAGTTCACGGCTGTAGCTACCTCTGTGTCGGCACTCGGCAGTCCATCCATAATTGTATACCACCTACCCGTGTTTTTTTTTTTCTTTCTTCTTTATACATACTACATCTCATTATCATCCAGTCTATATTAGCAGCAGACACAGTACAGTACGGTAGTCCACGGCTGTAGCTACCTCTGTGTCGGCACTCGGCAGTCCATCCATAATTGTATACCACCTACCCGTGGTTTTTTTTTTCTTTCTTCTTTATACATACTACATCTCATTATCATCCAGTCTATATTAGCAGCAGACACAGTACAGTACGGTAGTCCGCGGCTGTAGCTACCTCTGTGTCGGCACTCGGCAGTCCATCCATAATTGTATACCACCTACCCGTGGTTTTTTTTTTCTTTCTTCTTTATACATACTACATCTCATTATCATCCAGTCTATATTAGCAGCAGACACAGTACAGTACGGTAGTCCACGGCTGTAGCTACCTCTGTGTCGGCACTCGGCAGTCCATCCATAATTGTATACCACCTACCCGTGGTTTTTTTTTTCTTTCTTCTTTATACATACTACATCTCATTATCAACCAGTCTATATTAGCAGCAGACACAGTACAGTACGGTAGTCCACGGCTGTAGCTACCTCTGTGTCGGCACTCGGCAGTCCATCCATAATTGTATACCACCTACCCGTGGTTTTTTTCTTCTTTCTTCTTTATACATACTACATCTCATTATCAACCAGTCTATATTAGCAGCAGACACAGTACGGTAGTTCACGGCTGTAGCTACCTCTGTGTCGGCACTCGGCAGTCCATCCATAATTGTATACCACCTACCCGTGTTTTTTTTTTTCTTTCTTCTTTATACATACTACATCTCATTATCATCCAGTCTATATTAGCAGCAGACACAGTACAGTACGGTAGTCCACGGCTGTAGCTACCTCTGTGTCGGCACTCGGCAGTCCATCCATAATTGTATACCACCTACCCGTGGTTTTTTTTTCTTTCTTCTTTATACATACTACATCTCATTATCATCCAGTCTATATTAGCAGCAGACACAGTACAGTACGGTAGTCCACGGCTGTAGCTACCTCTGTGTCGGCACTCGGCAGTCCATCCATAATTGTATACCACCTACCCGTGTTTTTTTTTTTCTTCTTTATACATACTACATCTCATTATCAACCAGTCTATATTAGCAGTAGACACAGTACAGTACGGTAGTCCACGGCTGTAGCTACCTCTGTGTCGGCACTCGGCAGTCCATCCATAATTGTATACCACCTAGTCCTACCCGTGTTTTTTTTCTTCTTTCTTCTTTATACATACTACATCTCATTATCATCCAGTCTATATTAGCAGCAGACACAGTACAGTATGGTAGTCCACGGCTGTAGCTACCTCTGTGTCGGCACTCGGCAGTCCATCCATAATTGTATACCACCTACCCGTGTTTTTTCTTTTCTTTCTTCTTTATACATACTACATCTCATTATCAACCAGTCTATATTAGCAGCAGACACAGTACAGTACGGTAGTCCACGGCTGTAGCTACCTCTGTGTCGGCACTCGGCAGTCCATCCATAATTGTATACTAGTATCCATCCATCTCCATTGTTTACCTGAGGTGCCTTTTAGTTGTGCCTATTAAAATATGGAGAACAAAAATGTTGAGGTTCCAAAATTAGGGAAAGATCAAGATCCACTTCCACCTCGTGCTGAAGCTGCTGCCACTAGTCATGGCCGAGACGATGAAATGCCAGCAACGTCGTCTGCCAAGGCCGATGCCCAATGTCATAGTACAGAGCATGTCAAATCCAAAACACCAAATATCAGTAAAAAAAGGACTCCAAAACCTAAAATAAAATTGTCGGAGGAGAAGCGTAAACTTGCCAATATGCCATTTACCACACGGAGTGGCAAGGAACGGCTGAGGCCCTGGCCTATGTTCATGGCTAGTGGTTCAGCTTCACATGAGGATGGAAGCACTCAGCCTCTCGCTAGAAAACTGAAAAGACTCAAGCTGGCAAAAGCACCGCAAAGAACTGTGCGTTCTTCGAAATCCCAAATCCACAAGGAGAGTCCAATTGTGTCGGTTGCGATGCCTGACCTTCCCAACACTGGACGTGAAGAGCATGCGCCTTCCACCATTTGCACGCCCCCTGCAAGTGCTGGAAGGAGCACCCGCAGTCCAGTTCCTGATAGTCAGATTGAAGATGTCAGTGTTGAAGTACACCAGGATGAGGAGGATATGGGTGTTGCTGGCGCTGGGGAGGAAATTGACCAGGAGGATTCTGATGGTGAGGTGGTTTGTTTAAGTCAGGCACCCGGGGAGACACCTGTTGTCCGTGGGAGGAATATGGCCACTGACATGCCTGGTGAAAATACCAAAAAAATCAGCTCTTCGGTGTGGAAGTATTTCAACAGAAATGCGGACAACAGGTGTCAAGCCGTGTGTTGCCTTTGTCAAGCTGTAATAAGTAGGGGTAAGGACGTTAACCACCTCGGAACATCCTCCCTTATACGTCACCTGCAGCGCATTCATAATAAGTCAGTGACAAGTTCAAAAACTTTGGGCGACAGCGGAAGCAGTCCACTGACCAGTAAATCCCTTCCTCTTGTAACCAAGCTCACGCAAACCACCCCACCAACTCCCTCAGTGTCAATTTCCTCCTTCCCCAGGAATGCCAATAGTCCTGCAGGCCATGTCACTGGCAATTCTGACGAGTCCTCTCCTGCCTGGGATTCCTCCGATGCATCCTTGCGTGTAACGCCTACTGCTGCTGGCGCTGCTGTTGTTGCTGCTGGGAGTCGATGGTCATCCCAGAGGGGAAGTCGTAAGCCCACTTGTACTACTTCCAGTAAGCAATTGACTGTTCAACAGTCCTTTGCGAGGAAGATGAAATATCACAGCAGTCATCCTGCTGCAAAGCGGATAACTGAGGCCTTGACAACTATGTTGGTGTTAGACGTGCGTCCGGTATCCGCCGTTAGTTCACAGGGAACTAGACAATTTATTGAGGCAGTGTGCCCCCGTTACCAAATACCATCTAGGTTCCACTTCTCTAGGCAGGCGATACCGAGAATGTACACGGACGTCAGAAAAAGACTCACCAGTGTCCTAAAAAATGCAGTTGTACCCAATGTCCACTTAACCACGGACATGTGGACAAGTGGAGCAGGGCAGGGTCAGGACTATATGACTGTGACAGCCCACTGGGTAGATGTATGGACTCCCGCCGCAAGAACAGCAGCGGCGGCACCAGTAGCAGCATCTCGCAAACGCCAACTCTTTCCTAGGCAGGCTACGCTTTGTATCACCGGTTTCCAGAATACACACACAGCTGAAAACCTCTTACGGCAACTGAGGAAGATCATCGCGGAATGGCTTACCCCAATTGGACTCTCCTGTGGATTTGTGGCATCGGACAACGCCAGCAATATTGTGTGTGCATTAAATATGGGCAAATTCCAGCACGTCCCATGTTTTGCACATACCTTGAATTTGGTGGTGCAGAATTTTTTTAAAAACGACAGGGGCGTGCAAGAGATGCTGTCGGTGGCCAGAAGAATTGCGGGACACTTTCGGCGTACAGGCACCACGTACAGAAGACTGGAGCACCACCAAAAACTACTGAACCTGCCCTGCCATCATCTGAAGCAAGAAGTGGTAACGAGGTGGAATTCAACCCTCTATATGCTTCAGAGGTTGGAGGAGCAGCAAAAGGCCATTCAAGCCTATACAATTGAGCACGATATAGGAGGTGGAATGCACCTGTCTCAAGCGCAGTGGAGAATGATTTCAACGTTGTGCAAGGTTCTGATGCCCTTTGAACTTGCCACACGTGAAGTCAGTTCAGACACTGCCAGCCTGAGTCAGGTCATTCCCCTCATCAGGCTTTTGCAGAAGAAGCTGGAGACATTGAAGGAGGAGCTAACACGGAGCGATTCCGCTAGGCATGTGGGACTTGTGGATGGAGCCCTTAATTCGCTTAACAAGGATTCACGGGTGGTCAATCTGTTGAAATCAGAGCACTACATTTTGGCCACCGTGCTCGATCCTAGATTTAAAGCCTACCTTGGATCTCTCTTTCCGGCAGACACAAGTCTGCTGGGGTTGAAAGACCTGCTGGTGAGAAAATTGTCAAGTCAAGCGGAACGCGACCTGTCAACATCTCCTCCTTCACATTCTCCCGCAACTGGGGGTGCGAGGAAAAGGCTCAGAATTCCGAGCCCACCCGCTGGCGGTGATGCAGGGCAGTCTGGAGCGACTGCTGATGCTGACATCTGGTCCGGACTGAAGGACCTGACAACGATTACGGACATGTCGTCTACTGTCACTGCATATGATTCTCTCAACATTGAAAGAATGGTGGAGGATTATATGAGTGACCGCATCCAAGTAGGCACGTCACACAGTCCGTACTTATACTGGCAGGAAAAAGAGGCAATTTGGAGGCCCTTGCACAAACTGGCTTTATTCTACCTAAGTTGCCCTCCCACAAGTGTGTACTCCGAAAGAGTGTTTAGTGCCGCCGCTCACCTTGTCAGCAATCGGCGTACGAGGTTACATCCAGAAAATGTGGAGAAGATGATGTTCATTAAAATGAATTATAATCAATTCCTCCGCGGAGACATTGACCAGCAGCAATTGCCTCCACAAAGTACACAGGGAGCTGAGATGGTGGATTCCAGTGGGGACGAATTGATAATCTGTGAGGAGGGGGATGTACACGGTGATATATCGGAGGATGATGATGAGGTGGACATCTTGCCTCTGTAGAGCCAGTTTGTGCAAGGAGAGATTAATTGCTTCTTTTTTGGTGGGGGTCCAAACCAACCCGTCATATCAGTCACAGTCGTGTGGCAGACCCTGTCACTGAAATGATGGGTTGGTTAAAGTGTGCATGTCCTGTTTATACAACATAAGGGTGGGTGGGAGGGCCCAAGGACAATTCCATCTTGCACCTCTTTTTTCTTTAATTTTTCTTTGCGTCATGTGCTGTTTGGGGAGGGTTTTTTGGAAGGGACATCCTGCGTGACACTGCAGTGACACTCCTAGATGGGCCCGGTGTTTGTGTCGGCCACTAGGGTCGCTTATCTTACTCACACAGCTACCTCATTGCGCCTCTTTTTTTCTTTGCGTCATGTGCTGTTTGGGGAGGGTTTTTTGGAAGGGACATCCTGCGTGACACTGCAGTGACACTCCTAGATGGGCCCGGTGTTTGTGTCGGCCACTAGGGTCGCTTATCTTACTCACACAGCTACCTCATTGCGCCTCTTTTTTTCTTTGCGTCATGTGCTGTTTGGGGAGGGTTTTTTGGAAGGGGCATCCTGCGTGACACTGCAGTGACACTCCTAGATGGGCCCGGTGTTTGTGTCGGCCACTAGGGTCGCTTATCTTACTCACACAGCTACCTCATTGCGCCTCTTTTTTTCTTTGCGTCATGTGCTGTTTGGGGAGGGTTTTTTGGAAGGGACATCCTGCGTGACACTGCAGTGACACTCCTAGATGGGCCCGGTGTTTGTGTCGGCCACTAGGGTCGCTTATCTTACTCACACAGCTACCTCATTGCGCCTCTTTTTTTCTTTGCGTCATGTGCTGTTTGGGGAGGGTTTTTTGGAAGGGACATCCTGCGTGACACTGCAGTGACACTCCTAGATGGGCCCGGTGTTTGTGTCGGCCACTAGGGTCGCTTATCTTACTCACACAGCTACCTCATTGCGCCTCTTTTTTTCTTTGCGTCATGTGCTGTTTGGGGAGGGTTTTTTGGAAGGGACATCCTGCGTGACACTGCAGTGACACTCCTAGATGGGCCCGGTGTTTGTGTCGGCCACTAGGGTCGCTTATCTTACTCACACAGCTACCTCATTGCGCCTCTTTTTTTCTTTGCGTCATGTGCTGTTTGGGGAGGGTTTTTTGGAAGGGACATCCTGCGTGACACTGCAGTGACACTCCTAGATGGGCCCGGTGTTTGTGTCGGCCACTAGGGTCGCTTATCTTACTCACACAGCTACCTCATTGCGCCTCTTTTTTTCTTTGCGTCATGTGCTGTTTGGGGAGGGTTTTTTGGAAGGGACATCCTGCGTGACACTGCAGTGCCACTCCTAGATGGGCCAGGTGTTTGTGTCGGCCACTAGGGTCGCTTAGCTTAGTCATCCAGCGACCTCGGTGCAAATTTTAGGACTAAAAATAATATTGTGAGGTGTGAGGTATTCAGAATAGACTGAAAATGAGTGGAAATGATGGTTTTTGAGGTTAATAATTCTTTGGGATCAAAATGACCCCCAAATTCTATGATTTAAGCTGTTTTTTAGGTTTTTTGGAAAAAAACACCCGAATCCAAAACACACCCGAATCCGACAAAAAAAATTCGGTTAGGTTTTGCCAAAACGCGGTCGAACCCAAAACACGGCCGCGGAACCGAACCCAAAACCAAAACACAAAACCCGAAAAATTTCCGGCGCTCATCTCTATTAGAATGCCGCTGCCGGTCATGTGACCGCCGGCATCCCGACCACCGGCATTTGGCATTTCCTACCCAATTGATTTGGCCATACGGGAGCAGGTATCCATGCCAGGAATGTTAATGCTGCTACGTTTTTCAGGTGCACCTGGATCATCAAGCCCTCTCACTTTTGCAGTACCCGAATGGTTCACACAATGTACCCTTGTTGGTGGTAACAGCTACCCAGCTTGCTACAGGCTGCTAGCAATGGGCTCCTGCCAGGGCAGCTCTTGCTGGTCACAGAATGTGAGAGTGTATTCGTTTTAAATAAACCTGGCAGGAGGCAGCACCGTGCACAGTAGATCTGGTGTGCACACATGTGCCAATGTGATGACATCATTTCTATTAGTGTTTTATTTAATTAGACGAGTACAATCATTCACTGATGATTGGAGCAAAAATATTAAGGGGCCGATTTATCACTAGACACATCTGAGGATGTGGATGTTATGTTAAAATCGCCCCAATTCACACGGATGTATCAATAATTGCATGCAAGGTCAGAACTTGTGAAAATCGGCGATGCCACCACGGCCACGACAATCCCCCACCCCTGTGCTGCGACCACCCCCACCACAGCTCATACTCACCAGGCAGGGATCGGTGATCAGCCTTCCTGGAGAGCTACCGGTCATCGGGGCTCCCCGCTGCTGTGACCACCGGTGCTTTAAAGTGAGCTGCCGCTTTGCAGCACCACTGTACTGCAACGGAGGTCACAGGAGCAGGGAGCCCCGAAGATTTGGGGGTTTCTCCTGCAGGGTCCACAGGGTATCCACAGGATACTTTGGGATATGGTTGAGCGACAGCGGATCTTGCACCAATTGGTCAAAGCTTTCTGGCCTCCCAGCATGCAGTAGGCAAATCCATATATTCCTGTCTCCTGGCTCAGGCAAATCAGTTTTTTGTTTGGTGCGGCAGGAGCCGGAACATGGTCATTAGTCCAGAAGCCAAATGGGTCGTTCCGGTCCATACTCAATAAAAAAATGCTGAACAAGTACATTTGGGTACCTCGGTTTCATATGGAGACCTTACGTTCCATCATTTTGGCTATGGAACCAGTGGATTTTATGGTTTCCCTGGATATACAGGATGCTTACCCTGCGTGTTCCTATAACCCTAGCCCATCAGCGCTATCTCAGGTTTGCTATCCTCCAACAGCATTGTCAGTTTCAGGTCTGGCCACAGCCCTCAGAGTATTCGCCAAAATGATGGTGATTATGACAGCTTATCTCCGCCAGCAGGGGATAAAAATATTATCATGCCTCGACGATCATTTAATCCTGGCACAGTCTCAGGAATTGCTTCTGTGTCATCTGCAACAGACAATAGAGTGTTTGCAGAGACACGGTTGGCTCATATATTGGGCAAAATCGTCTTTGGTTCTGTCACAACGGATGACTCACTTGGGGGCTGTATTGGATTTGAGCCTTCAGAGAGTCATTTTACCTCTGACCAAAATAACCAAACTTCAGTTAAGGATCCATGAGCTTCTACACAGTCGAAGAGTATCCATTCACGCAGCAATGGGTGTGATGGGATTAATGGTGTCAACATTCGACATGGTAGAGTATGCTCAGTTCCATTCAAGGCCTCCGCAACATCTGATCCAAACCAAGTGGAATGGGGTTCATCAGAAAATAAAAATGCAGACTATGGTTCTTCCTCTGGAAGTAAGGAGGTCATTACCCTGGTGGCTACAGACAGCCCATCTGGACAAAGGGAGACCCTTTGGGATATCAGATTTGGAAATTCTGACATCAGATGCCAGCCTTCAATCACACTTCTGTGAAATCAAACTGTCCACTTAGGAAGCAACACTGATTGACAATCAATTTCACATGCTGTTGTGCAAATGGAATAGACAACAGGTGGGAATTATAGGCAATTAGCAAGACACCCCAATAAAGGAGTTGTTCTGCAGGTGGTGACCAGAGACCACTTCTCAGCTCCTATGCTTTCTGGCTGATGTTTTGGTCACTTTTGAAAGCTGGCGGTGCTTTCACTCTAGTGGTAGCATGAGACAAAGTCTACAACCCACACAAGTGGCTCAGGTAGTGCAGCTCATCCAGGATGGCACATCAATGCGAGCTGTGGCAAGAAAGTTTGCTGTGTCTGTCAGCGTAGTGTCCAGAGCATGGAGGCGCTACCAGGAGACAGGCCAGTACATCAGGAGACGTGGAGGAGGCCGTAGGAGGGCAACAACCCAGCAGCAGGACCGCTACCTCCGCCTTTGTGCAAGGAGGAACAGGAGGAGCACTGCCAGAGCCCTGCAAAATGACCTCCAGCAAGCCACAAATGTGCATGTGTCTACTCAAACAATCAGAAACAGACTCCATGAGGGTGGTATGAGGGCCCGACGTCCACAGGTGGGTATTGTGCTTACAGCCCAACACCGTACAAGACGTTTGGCATTTGCCAGAGAACACCAAGATTGGCAAATTCGCCACTCGCGCCCTGTGCTCTTCACAGATGAAAGCAGGTTCTCATTGAGCACATGTGACAGACATGACAGAGTCTGGAGACGCCAAGGAGAACGTTCTGCTGCCTGCAACATCCTCCAGCATCCTCCGGTCACCGGTTTGGCAGTGGATCAGTAATGGTGTGGGGTGGCATTTCTTTGGGGGGCCGCACAGCCCTCCATGTGCTCGCCAGAGGTAGCCTGACTACCATTAGGTACCAAGATGAGATCCTCAGACCCCTTGTGAGACCATATGCTGGTGCGGTTGGCCCTGGGTTCCTCCTAATGCAAGACAATGCTAGACCTCATGTGGCTGGAGTGTGTCAGCAGTTCCTGCAAGACGAAGGCATTGATGCTATGGACTGGCCCGCCCATTCCCCAGACCTGAATCCAATTGAGCACAACTGGGACATCATGTCTCGCTCCATCCACCGAGCGACAGACTGTCCAGGAATTGGCGGATGCTTTAGTCTAGGTCTGGGAGGAGATCCCTCAAGAGACCATCCGCCACCTCATCAGGAGCATGCCCAGGCATTGTAGGGAGGTCATACAGGCACGTGGAGGCCACACACACTACTGAGCCTCATTTTGACTTGTTTTAAGGACATTACATCAAAGTTGGATCAGCCTGTAGTGTGTTTTTCAACTTTAATTTTGAGTGTGACTCCAAATCCAGACCTCCATGGGTTAATAAATTTGATTTCCATTGATAATTTGTGTGTGATTTTGTTGTCAGCACATTCAACTATGTAAAGAACAAAGTATTTAATAAGAATATTTCATTAATTCAGATCTAGGATGTGTTATTTTAGTGTTCCCTTTATTTTTTTGAGCAGTGTATATTGGAACTTCGAGCCATATACATGGCATTGAATCAGGCAAAGGACATCCTTCAGGGGAAACCAATCCAGATCCGCTCTGACAATGCAACGGCAATAGCGTACCTCCTCCACCAGGGAGGAACTCGCAGCTGGAAAGCAATGAAAGAAGTAAGTCACATGTTAAAGTGGGCAGAACGTCATCTTCCAGCCTTGTCCGCAGTGTTCATTCCAGGAGTCCTAAACTGGAAAGCGGATTTTCTCTGTCGGCACACCATTCATGTAAACAAATGGGCTTTACGCCCGGAAGTCTTCCAGACCTTGGTCGACAGATGGGGGTTGCCAGAGATAGATCTTATGGTGTCTCGTCAGAACCACAAGGTGCCCGCATACGGATCAAGAACAAAGGATCCCAAAGCGATCTTTGTGAATGCCCTGTCATTGAGATAGGACTTTCATCTGGCCTATGTGTTTCCTCCCATCGCCCTGTTATCCAGGGTGGTGAGATAGGTAAAACAAGGAAAAAGTGCTGTGATACTAATAGCTCCGGCTTGGCCAGAAGACATTGGTCCACAGATCTGCAGAGGATATCGATGGATGCTCCATTCCTACTTCCTCAACGTCCAGATCTACTTATTCAGGGGCCTTGTCATCACAGACATTTGGATTGTCTGTCTTTGACGGCGTGGCTCTTGAGACCTCCATCCTGAAGTCAAGAGGATTCTCATAACAGGTCATTCAAACAATGCTTAGAGCAAGGAAACCTTCCTCAGCTCGCATTTATCACAGAAAATGGCAAGCCTATATTCAATGGTGCAGTGAACGGAAACTTGACCCCAGGTCTTTCAGAGTTTCCAGAATCCTAGCATTCATTCAGGCAGGAATGGATAAAGGTTTAAGGGTGGCTTCCTTGAGAGTGCAGTTGTCAGCACTAACTGTATGGTTCCAAAAGAAAATTGCCAACCTACAGGATGTGCGCACTTTCCAGGGAATGCTGCGCATTCAACCTCCTTTTGTTCCTCCTACAGTGCCTTGGGACCTAAGATTAGTTCTAAAGGCCCTTCAAGTTGCCCCATTTGAACCACTTAAAAGAGTGGATTTTAAATAGTTGATAGCTAAACTTCTCTTTCTACTCTTTCTTCCTGTCAAACCAACTTACTTGGCTTTTATGAAACAGTAAGCGCAAACCTAGATCAGGGTAAAGACGTGGATGTAATCTTTTTAGACTTTGCCAAAGCGTTCGATACTGTACCACACATGAGACTTATAAACAAGCTACAAGAATCAGGGCTAGGAAGCACAATATGCACTTGGGTCAAAAACTGGTTAGATAATAGGAAGCAGCGCGTTGTGGTTAATGGATCTTTTTCAACTTGGACTGAAGTGCTAAGTGGTGTGCCGCAAGGATCAGTATTAGGACCGCTATTGTTCAATATTTTCATTAACGACCTAACAGAAGGTCTAGAGAGCATGGTGTCAATTTTTGCAGATAATACCAAATTGTGTAAGGCTATAAATACAGAGGAGGATGCCGAGTCTCTTCAGAACGACTTAGTTAAATTAGAAGCATGGGCAGCCAAATGGAGAATGCGCTTCAACACAGACAAGTGTAAGGTAATGCACTGTGGTAACAAGAACAAAAATTACACCTACCTACTAAATGGGATAAAATTAGGGGATTCTGTACTGGAAAAGGACTTAGGTGTCCTCATAGATAGCAAGCTAAGCAGTAGTACCCAAAGTAGGACTGCAGCAAAGAAGGCTAATAAGATATTAGCATGCATAAAACGGGGTATTGATGCTAGGGACGAGAGTATTATACTCCCGTTATATAAATCACTAGTGAGGCCACACCTTGAATACTGTGTACAGTTCTGGGCACCGTACTACAAAAAGGATATCCTGGAGCTTGAAAAGGTACAGAGGAGGGCGACCAAACTAATTAAGGGCATGGAGATGATGGAATACAAGGAAAGGCTTGAAAGACTAGTCATGTTTACATTGGAAAAGCGGAGACTAAGAGGGGATATGATCAACATCTACAAATATATAAGGGGACAATACACAGAGCTTGCGCGGGACCTGTTTTTGGTTAGATCAACACAGAGGACTCGTGGACACTCGCTCAGGTTAGAGGAAAGGAGATTCCGCACAATACGGCGTAAAGGCTTTTTCACGGTAAGGACAATACGTGTTTGGAATTCCCTGCCCGAGGGAGTTGTAATGGCGGAATCTGTCAACACCTTTAAGAATGGGTTAGATAAATTCCTATTGGATAAGGATATCCAGGGGTATGGTGCATAGTCATGCATTATAGTTACTATAAATAGGGATAAAATGCAATGGCTGACAGCAGCATCAGTCAGAAATTTTAGTCAAATCATCATGCATAGGACACCACAAATAGGTTGAACTCGATGGACAATTGTCTTTTTTCAACCTCAGATACTATGTTACTATGTTACTGGCCATGGCTTCAGCTAGAAGAGTTTCAGATTTAGGCGCATTATTATGTTGTCCTCCATTTTTTCCCAGATAGAGCAGTTCTCAGAACTAAATCTGGGTATCTTCCTAAGGTGGTGTTTAAATTCCACCTCAACGAAGAAATTGTAGTCCCAGATTTCCAGGGCCATTGTTGGACGTAGTCTGTGCCTTAAGGATCTACGTAGATCGTACCAGTGCTATCAGAAAGACAGATTCTCTCTTTGTTCTCTACGGATTTCACAGGAGAGGATGGCCTGCTGATAAGCAAACACTGGCGAGGTGGCTTCGGATGACGATTTCAGAAGCATATTCTCAGGCTGATCTCCTGGCTCCAGATAATGGGGTAAATTTACTAAGATGGGAGTTCTATTTAAGATGGGATGTTGCCTATAGCAACCAATCAGATTCCAGGTATTAGCGTCTAGAAAGTGCTAGATAGATGAGAAGTAGAATCTGATTGGTTGCTATGGGCAACATCCCATCACATCTCTGCTCACTGGACTCGTAAGGTAGGTCCATCATAGGCAGCACAGCGTGGTGCTTCAGCGGAACAGATATGGAAGACCATGCGGCTGCCTTACATTAACACATTCATTAGACATTATGCCGTAGATACCTTTGCCTCTCAGGATGCTGAATTCGGGCAAAGGATTCTCTTTTCTAATAAGGAGCATCCCCACCACTAAATTGCTTTGGGACATCTCTAGGTATCCTGTGGATACCCTGTGGACCCTGCAGGAGAAATATACGTTATGGTAAGAACTTACCGTTAATAACAGTATTTCTCCTAAGTCCACAGGTATCCCACCCTGATGCACCTGATTTGAGGATCTTTTTACTCACTCACCTCTTCCCTCTTGTACGGAAAGGTGTGCATGTGTGTTCTTCTCGCCTGATTAGGACTCTACATGATGCTCCTGCCTTAAGTTTTGGAAAACAACTGATTTGCCTGAGCCAGGAGACGGGGCTATATGGACGGGTCCACTGCATACTGGGAGGCCAGACAGCTTTGACCGATTGGTGAAAGATCCACTGTCGCTCAACCATATCCAAAGGTATCCTGTGGAACCTGTGGACTTAGGAGAAATACGGTTATCAGCTGTAAGTTCTTACCATAACGTGTATTTTTTACTTTCTTCATCTACTTTTTTTCAGTGATTAGCCTGTATGTCCATCGGACAAACATAGCTGATCACACCGCTGGCTCCCCGCACAGTTTTTCTGCCTGCTGGCAGAGAAAGCCATCTATATCTCTCTCTCTTTCTCCCTCTATATATATGCTTGCCATAATACCATTTTAATCTGGAAAACCTACGATTTACACAGGTTCTATGACTGATAAAAACCAGGTGAAATGCAGGCTTGAATTTAGTCAACCACAAAACATATTGTAAATCACAGGTTTCTGAGATTAAATGGATATTATGGCAAGCCTTTATATGTCCTTATCTTCCTCTCCCGCCGCTCTACATCTGCTACTTCCCTTCGACAAATCTACACTGGCTCCCATTCCCCTACAGAATCCTCTTCAAACTCCTCACCCTCACATACAAGGCCATCTCTAATTCCACTGCTCCCTACATGTCCAATCGCCTCTCCCTTCATACTCCCTCCCACACTCTACGGTTGACCAATGACCTTCGCCTCTCCACCGCCCTGGTCACTGCTTCCCATGCTCAAGTTCAAGACTATGCCCGTGCTGCACCCCTTCAGTGGAACGCGCTCCTCTGCTCCATTAGACTCTCCCCGACCTTGCAAAGCTTCAAACAGGCACTAAAAACCCACCTATTCATCAAAGCATACCCTCCCAACGCATAACCTAGTCCTGAGGCTGCTCCTCCATCCCATGCCTCACGCCTTGAACATCTCTGCTTTGCTAACATACTGCCATCAGGCTACCTCCCGCTTGCTTGCACCTCATGTCATCTGTCGGTCGACCCTTCCTATTAGATTGTTAGCTCTTCAGAGCAGGGTCCTCTTTCCTCTTGTTTTCTAAGCCCTCTTCTCGACACATTTCACTGGCAGCTCTCACCTACTCAGCGACCATCTTTGCCCGCTTTTTCTCCTGCTGGTAAAGGCTCATCTCCATCTATGGCCACCAGCCCCTAGTAGTACGATGATTACTCCCTCGCTACTTACATCTTAGCTATATTACGTCTTGAGAATTGTGGTGCTCTTTGTTACCTGTACTCTTTCTCTGACGTCCTAGTGGATGCTGGGGACTCCGTAAGGACCATGGGGAATAGACGGGCTCCGCAGGAGACTGGGCACACTATAAGAAAGATTTGGTACTACCTGGTGTGCACTGGCTCCTCCCTCTATGCCCCTCCTCCAGACCTCAGTTAGATTTCTGTGCCCGGCCGAGCTGGATGCACACTAGGGGCTCTCCTGAGCTCCTAGAAAGAAAGTATATGTTAGGTTTTTTATTTTACAGTGAGACCTGCTGGCAACAGGCTCACTGCAACGAGGGACTAAGGGGAGAAGAAGCGAACCTACCTGCTTGCAGCTAGCTTGGGCTTCTTAGGCTACTGGACACCATTAGCTCCAGAGGGATCGACCGCAGGACCCGTCCTTGGTGTTCGTTCCCGGAGCCGCGCCGCCGTCCCCCTTACAGAGCCAGAAGCAAGAAGATGGTCCGGAAAATCGGCGGCAGAAGACTTCAGTCTTCACCAAGGTAGCGCACAGCACTGCAGCTGTGCGCCATTGCTCCTCATACACACTTCACACTCCGGTCACTGAGGGTGCAGGGCGCTGGGGGGGGGGGGCGCCCTGAGCAGCAATAAAATCACCTTGTCTGGCAAAATAACCACAATATATAGCCCCAGAGGCTATATATGTGGTAATTACCCCTGCCAGAATACAGAAAAAAGCGGGAGAAAAGTCAGCCGAAAAAGGGGCGGAGCCATCTCCCTCAGCATACTGGCGCCATTTCTCCCTCACAGTTCTGCTGGAAGGAAGCTCCCTGACTCTCCCCTGCAGTCTACACTACAGAAAAGGGTAAAAAAGAGAGGGGGGGGCACAAAATTGAGGCGCAGTAAATATTATAGCAGCTATAGGGGACATAATTCAGTTAGTCCCTGCATTATATAGCGCTCTGGTGTGTGCTGGCATACTCTCTCTCTGTCTCCCCAAAGGGCTTTTGTGGGGTCCTGTCTCCTTTAAGAGCATTCCCTGTGTGTGTGTGCGGTGTGTCGGTACGGCTGTGTCGACATGTTTGATGAGGAGACTTATGTGGAGGCGGAGCAGATGCCTATAAATGTGATGTCACCCCCTGCGGGGCAGACACCTGAGTGGATGGACTTATGGAAGGAATTACGTGCAAGTGTCGACTCCTTACATAAAAAATTTGACGACATGCCAAATGCGGGACAGCCGGCTTCTCAGCTCGTGCCTGCCCAGGCAATTCAAAGGCCATCAGGGGCTCTAAAACGCCCACTACCTCAGATGGCAGACACAGATGTCGACATGGATACTGATACCAGTGTCGACGACGATGAGTCAAATTTAATGTCCGCTAGGGCCATTCGTTGCATGATTGAGGCAATGAAAGAGGTTTTACACATTTCTGATATAAACCCAGGTACCTCAAAAAAGGGTATTATGTTTGGGGAGAAAAAACTACCAATAGTTTTTCCCCCATCTGAAGAATTAAATGAAGTGTGTGAAGAAGCGTGGGCTTTCCCTGATAAAAAATTAGTGATTTCAAAAAAATTACTAATGGCGTTCCCTTTCTCACCAGAGGATAGGTCACGTTGGGAAACTCCCCCTAGGGTGGATAAAGCGCTCACACGTTTGTCTAAAAAGGTGGCACTACCGTCTCCGGATACGGCCGCCCTAAAGGAACCTGCTGATAGAAAGCAGGAGGCTATCCTAAAGTCTATATATACACACACTGGTGTTATACTGAGACCAGCTATTGCTTCGGCGTGGATGTGCAGTGCTGCTGCTGCTTGGTCAGATTCCCTGTCAGAAAATATTGACACCATGGACAGGGAAACTATATTGCTAACCGTAGAGCATATAAAAGACTCAGTCTTGTACATGAGAGATGCACAGAGGGAAATCTGCCGGCTGGCATCTAGAATAAGTGCATTGTCCATTTCTGCTAGGAGAGGCTTATGGACTCGGCAGTGGACAGGGGATGCAGATTCTAAAAGGCACATGGAAGTTTTGCCTTATAAGGGTGAGGAGTTATTCGGGGATGGTCTCTCAGACCTTGTTTCCACAGCAACAGCTGGGAAGTCAGCATTTTTGCCCCATGTCCCCTCACAGCCGAAGAAAGCGCCGTATTATCAGGTACAGTCCTTTCGACCCCAGAAAAACAGGCGGGGAAAAGGCGGGTCCTTTCTGTCTAGAGGCAGAGGAAGGGGAAAAAAGCTGCACCACGCAGCAGGTTCCCAGGAACAAAAGTCCTCCCCCGCTTCTTCCAAATCCGCCACATGACGGTGGGGCTCCACAGGCGGAGCCAGGTACGGTGGGGGGCCGCCTCAAAAAATTCAGCGATCAGTGGGTTCGCTCACGGGTGGATCCCTGGATCCTTCAAGTAGTATCTCAGGGGTACAAGCTGGAATTCGAGGCGCCTCCCCCCCGCCGTTTCCTCAAATCGGCCTTACCGACAACTCCCTCGGGCAGGGAGGCTGTACTAGAGGCAATTCACAAGCTGTATTCCCAGCAGGTGATAGTCAAAGTACCCCTACTTCAACAAGGACGGGGTTACTATTCCACACTGTTTGTGGTACCGAAACCGGACGGTTCGGTGAGACCCATTTTAAATTTGAAATCCTTGAACACATACATAAAAAGATTCAAGTTCAAGATGGAATCGCTCAGGGCGGTTATTGCAAGCCTGGACGAGGGGGATTACATGGTATCACTGGACATCAAGGATGCTTACCTGCATGTCCCAATTTACCTTCCTCACCAGGAGTACCTCAGATTTGTGGTACAGGATTGCCATTACCAATTCCAGACACTACCGTTTGCACTGTCCACGGCACCGAGGGTGTTTACCAAGGTAATGGCAGAAATGATGATACTCCTTCGAAAAAAGGGAGTTTTAATCTCCTAATAAAGGCGAGGTCCAGCGAGCAGTTACTGGTCGGAGTAGCACTATCTCGGGAAGTGCTACAACAGCATGGCTGGATTCTAAACATTCCAAAGTCACAACTGGTTCCTTCCACACGCTTACTGTTCCTGGGGATGATTCTGGACACAGAACAGAAAAAAGTGTTTCTCCCGCAGGAGAAAGCCAAGGAGCTGTCATCTCTAGTCAGAGACCTCCTAAAACCAAAACGGGTATAGGTGCATCACTGCACACGAGTCCTGGGAAAAATGGTGGCTTCGTACGAAGCAATTCCATTCGGCAGGTTCCATGCAAGGACCTTCCAGTGGGACCTCTTGGACAAGTGGTCGGGATCGCATCTTCAGATGCATCAACTGATAACCCTGTCTCCAAGGACCAGGGTGTCTCTACTGTGGTGGCTGCAGAGTGCTCATCTTCTAGAGGGCCGCAGATTCTGCATACAGGACTGGGTCCTGGTGACCACGGATGCCAGCCTTCGGGGCTGGGGCGCAGTCACACAGGGAAGAAATTTCCAGGGACTTTGGTCAAGTCAGGAGTCGTCCCTACACATAAACATTCTGGAACTGAGGGCCATTTACAATGCCCTAAGTCAGGCAAGGCCCCTGCTTCAAAACCAGCCGGTTCTGATCCAATCAGACAACATCACGGCAGTCGCCCATGTAAACCGACAGGGCGGCACAAGAAGCAGGGTGGCGATGGCAGAAGCCACAAGGATTCTCCGATGGGCGGAAAATCACGTAATAACACTGTCAGCAGTGTTCATTCCGGGAGTGGACAACTGGGAAGCAGACTTCCTCAGCAGACACGACCTACACCCGGGAGAGTGGGGACTTCATCCAGAAGTCTTCCTACTGTTGGTAAACCGTTGGGAAAGGCCACAGGTGGACATGATGGCGTCCCGCCTCAACAAAAAGCTAAAGAGATATTGCGCCAGGTCAAGGGACCCTCAGGCGATAGCTGTGGACGCTCTAGTGACACCGTGGGTGTACCAGTCGGTTTATGTGTTCCCTCCTCTGCCTCTCATACCAAAGGTACTGAGAATAATAAGAAGGCGAGGAGTAAGAACGATACTCGTGGTTCCGGATTGGCCAAGAAGAGCTTGGTACCCGGAACTTCAAGAAATGTTATCAGAGGACCCATGGCCTCTACCGCTCAGACAGGATCTGCTACAGCAGGGGCCCTGTCTGTTCCAAGACTTACCGCGGCTGCGTTTGACGGCATGGCGGTTGAATTCCGGATCCTAAAGGAAAAGGGCATTCCGGAGGAAGTCATTCCTACGCTGATAAAAGCCAGGAAAGAAGTAACTGCAAATCATTATCACCGCATTTGGCGAAAATATGTTGCGTGGTGTGAGGCCAGGAAGGCCCCTACAGAGGAATTTCAGCTGGGTCGTTTTCTGCACTTCCTACAGTCAGGAGTGACTATGGGCTTAAAATTGGGTTCCATTAAGGTCCAGATTTCGGCTCTGTCGATTTTCTTCCAGAAAGAACTGGCTTCACTGCCTGAAGTTCAGACTTTTGTAAAGGGAGTGCTTCATATTCAGCCCCCTTTTGTGCTTCCTGTGGCACCTTGGGATCTCAATGTGGTGTTGAGTTTCCTAAAATCACATTGGTTTGAACCACTTAAAACCGTGGATCTGAAATATCTCACGTTGAAAGTGGTCATGTTATTGGCCTTGGCTTCGGCCAGGCGTGTGTCAGAATTGGCGGCTTTATCATGTAAAAGCCCTTATCTGATTTTCCATATGGATAGGGCAGAATTGAGGACTCGTCCCCAGTTTCTCCCTAAGGTGGTATCAGCTTTTCACTTGAACCAACCTATTGTGGTGCCTGCGGCAACTAGGGACTTGGAGGATTCCAAGTTACTGGACGTAGTCAGGGCCTTGAAAATTTATGTTTCCAGGACGGCTGGAGTCAGGAAAACTGACTTGCTTTTTATCCTGTATGCACCCAACAAAATAGGTGCTCCTGCTTCTAAGCAGACTATTGCTCGCTGGATTTGTAGCACAATTCAGCTGGCGCATTCTGCGGCTGGATTGCCGCATCTTAAATCAGTGAAAGCCCATTCCACGAGGAAGGTGGGCTCATCTTGGGCGGCTGCCCGAGGGGTCTCGGCTTTACAACTTTGCCGAGCTGCAACTTGGTCAGGGGCAAACACGTTTGCTAAATTCTACAAATTTGAAACCCTGGCTGAGGAGGACCTTGAGTACTCTCATTCGGTGCTGCAGAGTCATCCGCACTCTCCCGCCCGTTTGGGAGCTTTGGTATAATCCCCATGGTCCTTACGGAGTCCCCAGCATCCACTAGGACGTCAGAGAAAATAAGAATTTACTCACCGGTAATTCTATTTCTCGTAGTCCGTAGTGGATGCTGGGCGCCCATCCCAAGTGCGGATTGTCTGCAATACTTGTATATAGTTATTGCCTAACTAAAGGGTTATTGTTGAGCCATCTGTTGAGAGGCTCAGTTATATTTCATACTGTTAACTTGGTTTAATATCACGAGTTATACGGTGTGATTGGTGTGGCTGGTATGAGTCTTACCCGGGATTCAAAATCCTTCCTTATTGTGTCAGCTCTTCCGGGCACAGTATCCTAACTGAGGTCTGGAGGAGGGGCATAGAGGGAGGAGCCAGTGCACACCAGGTAGTACCAAATCTTTCTTATAGTGTGCCCAGTCTCCTGCGGAGCCCGTCTATTCCCCATGGTCCTTACGGAGTCCCCAGCATCCACTACGGACTACGAGAAATAGAATTACCGGTGAGTAAATTCTTATTATTTCTGTTATTTATTTACTGTAATGCTAAGTTTTGTCTCCCTGTACTGTCCTTTGTACGGCGCTGCGAAACACTTGTGGCGCCTTATAAATAAAATGTAATAATCATAATAATAATAATAGTAGTAATAATAATAATATGTATATACGGGCTGGGTATGTTTTACTGGCGTCTGGCTATGTTCACCACCCACGAGTGGGAATAATCCCTTTTCTCTGACGTCCTAGTGGATGCTGGGAACTCCGTAAGGACCATGGGGATAGCGGCTCCGCAGGAGACTGGGCACAACTAAGAAAGATTTAGGACTACCTGGTGTGCACTGGCTCCTCCCTCTATGCCCCTCCTCCAGACCTCAGTTAGAATTTTGGCCCGGCCGAGCTGGATGCACACTAGGGGCTCTCCTGAGCTCCTAGAAAAGAAAGTATAATTTAGTTTTTTTATTTTCAGTGAGATCTGCTGGCAACAGACTCACTGCTACGAGGGACTAAGGGGAGAGAAGCGAACCTACCTGCTTGCAGCTAGCTTGGGCTTCTAGGCTACTGGACACCATTAGCTCCAGAGGGATCGAACACAGGCCCAGCCTCGGTCGTCCGGTCCCGGAGCCGCGCCGCCGTCCCCCTTACAGAGCCAGAAGCAAGAAGACGTTCCTGGAAATCGGCGGCAGAAGACTTCGGTCTTCATCAAGGTAGCGCACAGCACTGCAGCTGTGCGCCATTGCTCCCCATGCACACCACACACTCCGGTCACTGATGGGTGCAGGGCGCCGGGGGGGGGGGGGGGGGGGGGCGACCTGGGCTGCAATAATAGTACCTTGCTGGCAAAATAAACACATAATATAGTCATTAAGACTATATATGTGTAAAATCCCCTGCCAGATATACATATAAAAAAGCGGGAGATGTCCGCCGGAAAAGGGGTGGGGCTATCTCCCTCAGCACACTGGCGCCATTTTCCCTCACAGCTCCGCTGGAAGGACGCTCCCCAGGCTCTCCCCTGCAGTTTCCAGACTACATAGGGTAAAAAAGAGAGGGGGGGCACTAAATTTAGGCTCAATCTGTGTAATATCAGCAGCTATAGGGGAAAAATCACTGTGGGCAGTGTGAATCCCTGTATATATAGCGCTCTGGTGTGTGCTGGCATACTCTCTCTCTCTGTCTCCCCAAAGGACTTTGTGGGGTCCTGTCCTCAGTCAGAGCATTCCCTGTGTGTGTGTGGTGTGTCGGTACGGCTGTGTCGACATGTTTGATGAGGAGGCTTATGTGGAGGCGGAGCAGATGCCGATAAATGTGATGTCACCCCCTGCGGGGTCGACACCTGAGTGGATGGACATGTGGAAGGAATTACGCGACAGTGTCAACTCCTTACATAAAAGGTTTGACGACATAGCAGATGTGGGACAGCCGGCTTCTCAGCCCGTGCCTGCCCAGGCGTCTCAAAAGCCATCAGGGGCCCTAAAACGCCCACTACCTCAGATGGCAGACACAGATGTCGACACGGATACTGACTCCAGTGTCGACGACGATGAGACTAGTGTACATTCCAATAGAGCCACCCGTTACATGATTACGGCAATGAAAAATGTGTTGCACATTTCAGATATTACCCCAGGTACCACAAAAAAGGGTATTATGTTTGGGGAGAAAAAGCTTCCAGTAGTTTTTCCCCCATCTGATGAATTAAATGAAGTGTGTGAAGAAGCGTGGGTTTCCCTCGATAAGAAACTGGTAATTTCTAAAAGGTTACTAATGGCGCACCCTTTCCCGCCAGAGGATAGGTCACGTTGAGAGACATCCCCTAGGGTGGAGAAAGCGCTCACACGTCTGTCAAAAAAGGTGGCACTACCGTCTCCGGACACGGCCGCCCTAAAGGAGCCTGCAGATAGAAAGCAGGAGGCTATCCTGAAGTCTGTATATACACACCCAGGTACTATACTGAGACCTGCTATTGCTTCAGCATGGATGTGCAGTGCTGCAGCTGCGTGGTCAGATTCCCTGTCAGATAACATTGATACCTTAGACAGGGACACTATATTGCTAACCATAGAGCATATTAAAGACGCAGTCTTATACATGAGAGATGCACAGAGGGATATTTGCCGGCTGGCATCTAAAATAAACGCAATGTCCATTTCTGCCAGGAGAGGATTGTGGACTCGGCAGTGGACAGGTGATGCTGATTCTAAAAGGCACATGGAAGTTTTGCCTTACAAGGGTGAGGAGTTGTTTGGGGATGGTCTCTCGGACCTCGTTTCCACAGCTACAGCTGGGAAATCAACATTTTTACCCCATGTTCCCTCACAGCCGAAGAAAGCACTGTATTATCAGGTACAGTCCTTTCGGTCCCAGAAGGCAAGCGGGTTAAAGGCGCGTCCTTTCTGCCCAGAGGCAGAGGTAGAGGGAAAAAGCTGCAGCATAAAGCCAGTTCCCAGGAACAAAAGTCCTCCCCCGCTCCCTCTAAGTCCACCGCATGACGCTGGGGCTCCACAGGCGGAGCCAGGTACGGTGGGGGCCCGTCTCAAGTACTTCAGCGACCAGTGGGCTCGCTCACGGGTGGATCCCTGGATTCTACAGGTAGTATCTCAGGGGTACAAGCTGGAGTTTGAGATGTCTCCCCCTCGCCGTTTCCTCTAATCTGCCTTGCCGACAGCTCCCTCGGACAGGGAGGCAGTGCTGGAGGCAATTCACAAGCTGTATTCGCAGCAGGTGATAGTCAAGGTACCCCTCCTTCAACAAGGACGGGGTTACTATTCCACAATGTTTGTGGTACCGAAACCGGACGGTTCGGTGAGACCCATCCTAAATTTGAAATCCTTGAACACTTATATACGAAGGTTCAAGTTCAAAATGGAATCGCTCAGGGCGGTTATTGCAAGCCTGGACGAAAGGGATTACATGGTATCACTGGACATCAAGGATGCTTACCTGCATGTCCCCATTTACCCCCCTCACCAGGAGTACCTCAGATTTGTGGTACAGGACTGTCATTACCAATTCCAGACGTTGCCGTTTGGTCTGTCCACGGCACCGAGGGTATTTACCAAGGTAATGGCAGAGATGATGATACTCCTTCGAAAAAAGGGAGTTATAATTAATAGTTATAATTAATAATCCCGTACTTGGACGATCTCCTTATAAAGGCGAGGTCCAGGGAACAGTTGTTGATCGGAGTAGCACTGCCCCGGGCAGTGCTACAACAGCACGGCTGGATCCTGAACATTCCGAAGTCGCAGCTGGTTCCTACAACGCGTCTACTGTTCCTGGGGATGGTTCTCGACACAGAACAGAAAAAAAGTGTTTCTCCCGGAGGAGAAGGCCAAGTAGTTGTCATCTCTAGTCAGAGACCTCCTAAAACCAAAACAGGTGTCGGTGCACCACTGCACGCGAGTCCTGGGAAAAATGGTGGCTTCTTACGAAGCAATTCCATTCGGAAGGTTCCATGCAAGGATTTTTCAGTGGGATCTGTTGGACAAGTGGTCCGGATCGCATCTTCAGATGCATCGGCTGATAACCTTGTCTCCAAGGGCCAGGGTGTTGCTGCTGTGGTGGCTGCAGAGTGCTCATCTTCTAGAGGGCCGCAGATTCGGCATACAGGACTGGGTCCTGGTGACCACGGATGCCAGCCTTCGAGGTTGGGGGGCAGTCACGCAGGGAAGAAACTTCCAAGGACAATGGTCAAGTCAGGAGACTTCCCTACACATAAATATTCTGGAACTAAGGGCCATTTACAATGCCCTAAGTCAGGCAAGACCCCTGCTTCAACACCAGCCGGTGCTGATCCAGTCAGACAACATCACGGCGGTCGCCCATGTAAACCGACAGGGCGGCACAAGAAGCAGGATGGCGATGGCAGAAGCCACAAGGATTCTCCGATGGGCGGAAAATCACGTGTTAGCACTGTCAGCAGTGTTCATTCCGGGAGTGGACAACTGGGAAGTAGACTTCCTCAGCAGACACGACCTCCACCCGGGAGAGTGGGGACTTCATCCAGAAGTCTTCAAAATGCTGGTGAACCGTTGGGAAAGACCACAGGTGGACATGATGGCGTCCCGCCTCAACAAAAAGTTGAAAAGATATTGCGCCAGGTCAAGGGACCCTCAGGCGATAGCTGTGGACGCTCTAGTGACACCGTGGGTGTACCAGTCGGTTTATGTGTTCCCTCCTCTACCTCTCATACCCAAGGTACTGAGAATAATGATAAGAAGAGGAGTAAGAACTATATGTTAGGGTCTCCTGCCCTGTGCTGCCACGTCGTCATGGCAACCGGGAGACAAGTGCTAGCGGCGTAACCTGAGCGCAGCTGATACTCCGGTTCGGGTCTTTTGCTGTGCAGTGGTTACAGGCTCTGTGCACGGCAGGGGATCCGGTGCTGGTTTTTGTGCTCACAGTCTGTGAGGTCTGAGTGGGGCGTGGACAGCACCTGCTATATAAGGCCTCTTCTCAGGTTAAGCAGATGCTGCTGAATCTTTGTTGGTTAGTCAGTTCCTGAAAGTTAGCCAGTACTGTGTAGCTTTGTATTTGTTGTTGCTTACTGCAAATAGGCCTGGGGATTTGGTACTACACTCTGCCAATCCAGATCTAGCAGTAAGACTGGAGTCAGTCGTTTAACTTGCTGGGGTTCTTTTGCTACTCTGTGAACTTAGCAAGTTTGCGGCTGTATTCTCAGACTTGCCTGCCTAAATCCTGTCTCACTGTGCAAGGTGTTCAGGTGTCAGTTTAGTGGCAGTAAGCTGAACCTGTGCACTGCAAGTGAGGATTAGGATTGTGGGGACTCTCCTTGTGTCTATCATTCCATCTCTGACCAAGGAGTTTACTGCCACACCCGTTGGTAACCCTATAGGGTTTTGCTGTTGCCCTTAGCAACAGCATTTCGGGTTCTCTACGTAATAAAACACAACATCTTGCTTTTTCCATCTGAGCATTACTAATACTAGGGAGACACCCAGTTTCTTAGCCTCTGGGCTTCTCTGTTCACTTTGTGTTTATTTTGTTACCCTATCACCTTCTGTGTACGTAATGTCATATTCCCCAGTCTGTCTGTGAGTTCATTTGTTTTGCATCCCTATCCGTTCAGACACCAGTACATTCCTGCAGGCACTGGTGTGCATAACAGTTCAAACACCAGTACATTCCTGCAGGCACTGGTGTGCATAACAGTTTAGACACCAGTACATTCCTGCAGGCACTGGTGTACATAACATATTCAGCAGCCTAATACTCCTGTTGAAATTTTGTGGGAATATGGAGCATACCCCTCAAAATACGTTGCAACAGGTGGTCGATCAGGTGCAGGTCCTGACTCGACAATTTAATGATTTGTCCATTAAAATGCACACCTCCCAGGCCGCTGGCGGAGCTCCCGCAGCAGCAGCACCTTCAGGGGTTAAGGAGCCGAAAGTAAATCTCCCGGATCGTTTTTCTGGAGATCGCTCGCAGTTCTTTTGTTTCAAGGAGAGCTGCAAGCTATACTTCCGGCTTAGGCTTCAGTCTTCTGGGTCGGAGATTCAGCGGGTGGGCATAGTGATTTCCTTGCTACAAGGAGACCCACAGGTCTGGGCATATGGGTTGCAGCCTGACTGTCCGTCGCTTAAAAGTGTTGATGCTTTTTTACGGCACTGGGCATGTTGTATGATGACCCTGACAAGACGGCCTCAGCCGAGGCTCAGATTTCGATCCTTAAGCAAGGGCGAAGGCCAGTTGAGGTTTACTGTACGGAGTTTCGGAGGTTGGCCCATGATACCCAGTGGAATGACCCAGCCCTGAGACACCAGTACCGAAGAGGTCTTTCTAACCAGATAAAAGACCAACTGGTACAATATCCCTTGCCTGATAGCTTGGATCAGCTCATGCAGTTATCCATCCGGGTGGATAGACGGCTGAGAGAGCGTAGGCTTGAAAGGGAGACCGAGGTTTCCTTCTTTCCCAAGGGAACCTCAGACTCTCAGGAATTTTCCGAGGAGCCTATGCAGATTGGGGCTACCCACCTCTCCTCGCGTGAGAAGACGCGGAGGAGACAGCAGGGGTTGTGTTTGTACTGTGGGAATAAAGGTCATGTGGTAGTATCATGCCCAGAAAAGCCGGAAAACTTCAGGGCCTGAGGGTGATGGGAAATATCCTGTCAGGCCAGAAGTCAGAATTTCCCAAGAAGACTTTTATCATTCCGGTGACCTTGAAGATCCTCGGTCAAACTGTCAAGACTGAGGCCTTTGTGGACAGTGGGGCCGACGGGGTTTTTATGGACCGCCAATTCGCCCTGAAACACTCTGTTCCCTTAGTACCGTTGGCATCGGAAATTGAGATTTGTGGGTTAAACGGGGAACCATTATCCCAAGGTAAAATTACCTCTTGCACTAGCCAGATTTCTTTGTTTATTGGAGCCACACACTCTGAAAAATTGTCCTTTTATGTGACTGTCTGTACTTTTGCCCCATTGGTGTTGGGGTTACCCTGGTTAAGGGCCCACAATCCTCAATTTGACTGGGTCTCTGGGGAGATTCTTAGTTGGGGTACTGATTGTTTCAGGAGTTGCTTGAGCCTTCCAGTCAGGCTCTCGCAGCTAAGTTTGCCAGGATTGCCAGGGTGTTATGCAGATTTTGCGGACGTGTTCTCCAAAAAAGTTGCAGAGGTACTACCTCCCCATCGCCCCTATGACTGTGCCATTGATTTGTTGCCAAATGCTAAGCTTCCCAAGAGCAGGTTGTACTCCCTGTCACGTCCTGAGACTCAGGCTATGGCAGAGTACATTCAAGAGAACTTGGCTAAGGGATTTATCAGACCTTCACAGTCTCCAGTTGGGTCGGGGTTCTTCTTCGTGGGTAAAAAGGACGGTTCGTTGCGACCCTGCATCGACTTCAGGGAATTGAACCGTATCACGATTAAAAACTCATACCCACTGCCTCTCATTTCGGTCTTGTTTGACCAGCTTCATACTGCCACCATTTTTTCTAAGATTGACCTACGCGGTGCGTACAATCTAATCCGAATAAGAGAGGGGGATGAATGGAAGACTGCCTTTAATACCCACTCAGGGCATTATGAATATTTGGTGATGCCTTTTGGGCTCTGTAATGCCCCGGCAGTCTTCCAGGATTTCATGAATGATGTACTCAGGGAATATTTGGATAGATTCTTAGTTGTATACTTAGATGACATCCTAATCTTCTCCCATTCCCTGGAGGAACATCGGAAGCATGTACGCTTAGTCCTCCAGAAACTCAGAGACCACCGGCTTGGGGCGAAGCTGGAGAAGTGCGAATTTGAAGTTCAGCAAATCGCATTTCTAGGATATATTATCTCCCCAGAAGGTTTCCAAATGGAGGGTTCCAAGGTACAGGCAGTCCTGGATTGGGTGCAGCCCACTAGTTTGAAGGCGCTTCAGCGTTTCCTGGGCTTTGCGAATTTTTATAGACGATTTATCGCTGGATTTTCGTCTATAGTGGCGCCCTTGGTGGCACTCACTAAGAAAGGGGCGGATGTTGCTCACTGGTCTTGTGAGGCTAAAGCGGCTTTTGCCCGTCTCAAAAGGGCATTTGTATCGGCCAAGGTGCTGCGACACCCAGATCCAGAGCGTCCTTTTGTGGTGGAAGTGGATGCCTCTGAGATGGGTATTGGGGCAGTGCTCTCTCAGATGGGAGTGTCTGATAATCGCCTTCATCCCTGTGCTTGCTTTTCCCGTAAATTTTCGCCTGCCGAGATGAATTATGACGTGGGTAACCGGGAATTGTTGGCTATTAAGGATGCACTCGAGGAGTGGAGACACTGGCTTGAGGGGGCTAAGTTTGTGGTCTCAATTCTCACCGACCATAAGAATCTGGCATATTTAAAGTCAGCGAAGCATCTCAATGCCAGGCAGGCACGATGGGCTTTGTTTTTTGCTCGCTTTAATTTTTTGATAACATATCGCCCTGGGTCAAAAAACATCAAGGCTGATGCGCTCTCGCAGAGTTTTGCTCCAATCCAGGAGACCACCGAGGAGCCGTTGCCCATTGTGTCCCCATCATGTATTAAAGTGGGCATTACCCAGGACCTCTTATCATTAGTCCTTAGAGCACAGGAGCAGGCTCCTCCAGACCTTCCGGTAGGTCTTTTGTTTGTGCCTCCTAGGTTAAGACAGCGAGTGTTCCTGGAATTCCATGCCAAGAAGTCGGCAGGTCACCCGGGTATTGCCAGAACTCGGGAGTTGCTATCTAGGGCGGTGTGGTGGCCCTCGGTGGCTAAGGATGTGGATCAGTGGGTTCGGGCATGTGACATCTGTGCCCGAAATAAGACTCCTAGAGGGGTTCCTGTTGGCCCATTACATCCACTCTCTATCCCATCTAAGCCATGGACCCACATTTCAATGGATTTTGTGGTGGACTTGCCCAAATCCTCGGGGATGACAGCCATCTGGGTTGTCGTTGACAGGTTTTCGAAGATGGCGCACTTCGTTCCACTGGTTGGGCTGCCATCGGCCAGACGCCTGTCTGAATTATTTATGCTGCATGTTGTGCGTCTCCACGGGTTGCCACTTGATGTGGTCTCTGACCGCGGATCCCAGTTTGTGGCCAAATTCTGGAGGGCATTTTGTTCCGATCTCCAGATTTCTGTCAGCTTGTCGTCAGGCTACCATCCGCAGTCTAATGGGCAGACTGAAAGGGTGAACCAGTCCTTGGAGCAGTTCCTCAGGTGTTATGTCTCCAAGTGTCAGACTGACTGGGTTGCTCATCTGTCCATGGCGGAGTTTGCCTATAACAACGCGGCTCACTCTGCTACAGGGATCTCTCCCTTCCTTTGTGTGTATGGGCATCATCCTAAGGCCAATTCTTTTGACCCCCGGGACTCCACGCCTGGTGGTTCCTCTGTGGTTTCGGTCCTTAGAGGTATTTGGAGGAAAGTGAAGAAAGCCCTTGTGTCTGTGTCATTAGTGACCAAAAGGGTTTTTGATAAGCGGAAAAGACCCTGCAGCTTCAAATTAGGAGACTTCGTCTGGTTGTCTACCAAGAATTTGAAGTTGAGACAGCCATCTCATAAGTTAGGCCCCCGGTTCATCGGCCCTTATAAGATCACCAGGGTTATCAATCCGGTGGCATTTCAGTTAGATCTGCCCCGTTCTTTGGGTATCAATAAAACATTTCATTGTTCCCTTTTAAAACGGGCGATTAGTAATCCTTCTTCCAGTGGAAGACCTTCCCCTCTTCTGATACGTGGCCAGAGGGAGTTTGTTGTTGAAAGGATTCTTGACTCCAAGATGGTTCGGGGTCGGCTGTCATTTTTGGTGCACTGGAAGGGGTATGGCCCGGAGGAGCGGTCGTGGGTGCGCAGTTGTGATCTTCATGCCCCCAGACTGATACGCTCTTTCTTCTCGCAGTTCCCCGATAAACCCGGTGGTAGGGGTTCTTTGACCCCTCGTCAGAGGGGGGGTACTGTTAGGGTCTCCTGCCCTGTGCTGCCACGTCGTCATGGCAACCGGGAGACAAGTGCTAGCGGAGTAACCTGAGCGCAGCTGATACTCCGGTTCGGGTCTTTTGCTGTGCAGTGGTTACAGGCTCTGTGCACGGCAGGGGATCCGGTGCTGGTTTTTGTGCTCACAGTCTGTGAGGTCTGAGTGGGGCGTGGACAGCACCTGCTATATAAGGCCTCTTCTCAGGTTAAGCAGATGCTGCTGAATCTTTGTTGGTTAGTCAGTTCCTGAAAGATAGCCAGTACTGTGTAGCTTTGTATTTGTTGTTGCTTACTGCAAATAGGCCTGGGGATTTGGTACTACACTCTGCCAATCCAGACCTAGCAGTAAGACTGGAGTCAGTCGTTTAAATTGCTGGGGTTCTTTTGCTACTCTGTGAACTTAGCAAGTTTGCGGCTGTATTCTCAGACTTGCCTGCCTAAATCCTGTCTCACTGTGCAAGGTGTTCTGGTGTCAGTTTAGTGGCAGTAAGCTGAACCTGTGCACTGCAAGTGAGGATTAGGATTGTGGGGACTCTCCTTGTGTCTATCATTCCATCTCTGACCAAGGAGTTTACTGCCACACCCGTTGGTAACCCTATAGGGTTTTGCTGTTGCCCTTAGCAACAGCATTTCGGGTTCTCTACGTATTAAAACACAACATCTTGCTTTTTCCATCTGAGCATTACTAATACTAGGGAGACACCCAGTTTCTTAGCCTCTGGGCTTCTCTGTTCACTTTGTGTTTATTTTGTTACCCTATCACCTTCTGTGTACGTAATGTCATATTCCCCAGTCTGTCTGTGAGTTCATTTGTTTTGCATCCCTATCCGTTCAGACACCAGTACATTCCTGCAGGCACTGGTGTGCATAACAGTTCAAACACCAGTACATTCCTGCAGGCACTGGTGTGCATAACAGTTTAGACACCAGTACATTCCTGCAGGCACTGGTGTGCATAACACTATACTAGTGGTTCCGGATTGGCCAAGAAGAGCCTGGTACCCGGAACTTCAAGAGATGTTATCAGAGGACCCATGGCCTCTGCCGCTCAGACAGGACCTGCTGCTGCAGGGGCCCTGTCTGTTCCAAGACTTACCGCGACTGCGTTTGATGGCATGGTGGTTGAACACCGGTTGAACACCTAAAAGAAAAAGGCATTCCGGAGGAAGTTATTCCTACACTGATTAAAGCTAGGAAAGAGGTGACCGCAAACCATTATCACCACATATGGCGGAAATATGTTGCGTGGTGTGAGGCCAGGAAGGCCCCAACGGAGGATTTCAACTGGGTCGTTTTCTGCACTTCCTGCAGTCAGGAGTGACTAGGGGCCTGAAATTGGGCTCCATTAAGGTCCAGATTTCGGCTCTGTCCATTTTCTTCCAAAAAGAACTGGCTTCACTGCCTGAAGTTCAGACTTTTGTTAAAGGAGTGCTGCATATTCAGCCCCCGTTTGTGCCTCCAGTGGCACCGTGGGATCTCAACGTGGTGTTGGATTTCCTAAAGTCGCATTGGTTTGAGCCACTTAAGACCGTGGAGCTAAAATACCTCACGTGGAAAGTGGTCATGCTGTTGGCCCTGGCGTCGGCCAGGCGTGTATCAGAATTGGCGGCTTTGTCATGTAAAAGCCCTTATCTGATTTTTCATACGGATAGGGCGGAATTGAGGACTCGTTCCCAATTCCTTCCTAGAGTGGTATCAGCGTTTCATGTGAACCAACCTATTGTGGTGCCTGCGGCTACTCGGGACTTGGAGGACTCCAAGTTGCTGGACGTAGTCAGGGCCCTGAAAATATATGTTTCCAGGACGGCTGGAGTCAGGAAAACTGACTCGCTGTTTATCCTGTATGCACCCAACAAGCTGGGTGCTCCTGCTTCTAAGCAGACTATTGCTCGCTGGATCTGTAGCACGATTCAACTTGCACATTCTGCGGCTGGACTGCCGCATCCTAAATCGGTAAAAGCCCATTCCACGAGGAAAGTGGGCTCTTCTTGGGCGGCTGCCCGAGGGGTCTCGGCTTTACAACTTTGCCGAGCTGCTACTTGGTCGGGGTCAAACACTTTTGCAAGATTCTACAAGTTTGATACCCTGGCTGAGGAGGACCTTGAGTTTGCTCATTCGGTGCTGCAGAGTCATCCGCACTCTCCCGCCCGTTTGGGAGCTTTGGTATAATCCCCATGGTCCTTACAGAGTTCCCAGCATCCACTAGGACGTCAGAGAAATAAGATTTTACTCACCGGTAAATCTATTTCTCGTAGTCCGTAGTGGATGCTGGGAACTCCGTAAGGACCATGGGGATAGCGGCTCCGCAGGAGACTGGGCACAACTAAGAAAGATTTAGGACTACCTGGTGTGCATTGGCTCCTCCCTCTATGCCCCTCCTCCAGACCTCAGTTAGGATACTGTGCCCGGAAGAGCTGACACAATAAGGAAAGGATTTTGGAATCCCGGGTAAGACTCATACCAGCCACACCAATCACACCGTATAACTCGTGATACTATACCCAGTTAACAGTATGAAAAATAACTGAGCCTCTCAACAGATGGCTCTAAACAATAACCCTTTAGTTAGGCAATAACTATATACAAGTATTGCAGACAATCCGCACTTGGGATGGGCGCCCAGCATCCACTACGGACTACGAGAAATAGATTTACCGGTGAGTAAAATCTTATTTTTAGTTGGCATGGCGACTGTCGGGATTTTCAGGCTTCGGGATGTAGGGGGAGGTTTTGTGACCGCTGGTCACATAACTACATCCCGTATATACTGCTGCACCTTTGTATAATGCCCACATGAGCCAGATCAGATGTGTGTGTGTAAATGTGGCTCTAATACTAGCCAGTGCCTCCCCAGCCACTGACATCACTGCATGTCACTGGTGGCCTGCATGTGACATGGTGCACTGTTCTATTGAGTATGGCTGAGTATGAAGAGGTAATTGTGTTATTTTTTCAACCTGTAGTTATTTACACATGCAGAACCAAGTAGGTAGAAAAGTTCCAGTTCAATAGTCATTCCTGTATCCGTATTTACTTTACTATCCCCAGTAAGAGAACACGGCCATCAATAGGGGTGTGTAAGTGGGAGCAGGGTACAGGGGACGGCACCATTGTCACCCCACAGCTCCTGCATCTGGCTAGCAGGGTGCCTGGAACAGTGCCATACTTCCCGGTGCTAGTGACCCCTTCGGTACAATGTCATGCACCCAGGGGGCAGGGCCGGCACAGGCTGTCCTGTTACAGCACCGTGTGTAACACTATGAATTAGATGTTGTACTCACTCTTGCTGTTTATGGGGCTGATGCAGAGTGAGTACTATGCCTGTTTGTAGTGTAGCTTATGTGAAGTCTCTCTGTGCTTGTTCACAAAAAGAACATGCAATTTGCATGTATGCAGACTGGTGCATATCCAGCACTATCTGGCATATCCGGCAAATCCTTACAACAGGAGAGGCTGAACGGTAGAAAGAAGGGCTGTCTGACATAGGCTGAGCAAAGTAAGGGTCTGATTATGCAAATGCCATTCACGCAGACCTGCAGTAATATAAATATATACCTGCTAGGGGGTATATACTCTGCATCTGCTAAAGGCAGATGCAAATACATGTTGATGCTGGTGATGATGACTACCGACGCGGAGTCAGACATCTCACGATATGTGCAACTCTGGAAGAAGGCAGAAATATTTGCATGTGCTTATATCTTTTAGAGTCATCTACGTATTTTGCCAACAACTATATATTATGTTCAACCATTCGTTATCAATTACTGAGTTGTTTGAGTATATCTGTTTGCACAATATGTAAGTTTTTATACACCCTATATAACAGGCATGAATACTTACTGTTATTGGTCTTCCCTCTAAGGAAGAGTAGGAAAAACGAGGGGACAGACTTAGGGGGAGATTTAGTAAATCTTGAAGAGAGTTAAAGTTGAGAGTAATAAAGTACTACCCATTCAGCTCTTAACTGCCATGTTACAGGCTGCGTTTGAAAAACGTCAGGAGCTGACAGGTTGGTACTTAATCTCTCTCAGCACTATCTCTAACTAGGGTTGTGCAAGCGTTGCTGCTCTACACAGTGCACGGCCCTGTGGGTGACACCGTCGCTGCTCCACAGACCCAGCATTTGGCTAGCAGGTTGCCTAGAATGGCACTCTGCAGCCATAATCTCTGCTGCAGCACTGGCTGCGGTGTGCTTTTGACCCTCCAGACAAGCATTCTGCAGTCTCTGTTGCCCGCCACTTCCCTATGGAAATGCTGCACTTACCAGTGACCCTGCCCCCTTAGTGACATCATTGACCCCGCTGTTGGTGTCACCACTTCCTTTGTGCCACCATTGGTCAAGGCCAGTGGTCAGGGGTGTGACCGACACAGGGTGCCGTACTGCCCAGTCACGGCACTGTAAAGGCAACTCTGTATGTGTATTGGTTTGGACTTGAGTCAGGTATAGTACAGAGGTTCTCAAGCGTGGTCCTCAAGGCACCCCAATGGTCCAGGTTTTAGGTATTTTCATGGATCAGCACAGATAGTTAAATAAAATTGACTGAGGTACTAATTAAGGGGCAGATGTATTAACCTGGAGATTGCATAAGGAAGTGATAAACCAGTGATAAATGCAAGGTGATAACACACCAGCCAATCAGCTCCCATATGTAAATTAACAGTTAGGAGGTGATTGGCTGATGCATGCATCACCTTGCATTTATCACTGGTTTATCACTTCCTTATGCCATCTCCAGGTTAATACATCTGCCCCAATGTCACCTGTCGCCAAGTATGGATAAATTTAAAACCGGGACAGTTGGGCTGCCTTGGTGACCACGTTTGAAAACCTCTGTTATAGTATATGAGGGAGACATTTACCTATATCTAATCTGTTGCCATATGTTATGTATTGTCTGTGTGTCAATTTTTCCAATGTGATGCATGCCATACAGTGGGCCTCAAAAAACACCCTTACAGGGTATCACACATCGGAGTACTGAACCCCGTTACTGTGTCTGGTGGTGTCACCTTACTGCCATCTGTGTCCCCACTGACCACCTGCAGCATCACTGAGACCTGTAATTGCTCATCTGTATTCGCTTCCCACTGTTCTACATTATGGGCGTTGTCATCTTGGACAGTATCACACGATCCATAGTCTCCACCAACTCTGGTCACATGATTCATCCGGCTTATCAGCGCTAAAGGTGCCCTATTTAAACCAGAAACTGCTGACAGCTCATTGTCAGTTCAACATCTCTATCTGAGGATCAGTACCCTGGCTCCTAGTTTAGTATCTGCTCCAGTATTTCTACACAGTATTCTGTCAAGTGAAATTCAGAAAAATTACTCTCTGGTCCAGTGCACTGATTGAGGACTCACATGCAGCAAACTTGGTACAAGAAGCTACTACCACTGGGCATGTGCAGCAGCTCCACTCTGTTCCTTAAACTGCATGATGTGGCAGCAGCTCTAGTAATCATATACCGTTGCTCAGGGCCGTAACTAGGTGTGGGCGGATGGTCCGTAGCGCACAGCGTATTTGCAGCATCCACCCCATTTGGCCACCGCCAGCAGCAGCGCTGAGCACTACCTATAATATATCATAACAGCGTTGCATCCAGCTCCTTCTCTGCTGGACGCACAGCTTCTAAAATACTTTACAGGTGGCAGCAGCAGCGCTCCCCCCCTCCCTTGACTGCAGCAGCGTGCTGAACACACAGAGCCATGACGCGCCTCCGGCTCCTTCTGGTGGGCAGCTGCGAAGAGGATGGTAGAGTTTTAATTAGCGGGCCACAGCAGCTCCATACCCCATTACCCGCATGGAGACATCCCTCGCTGTGGCCATGGCCGCCTGCAGCTCAGATCACCTATGGGTGGGTGCTCTGAAGCAAGTCCTGAGGGGAGGGGGGGTTTAGCTGCGGCGGTCGCTGGGTGAGTGGAGGGGTGTTTACAGCGGTAGCCAGACCTGGGAGGAAAGGATACTTGTGGTGGCAGGTCCATGGAGGGGTGGTCAGGATATTGTAACTGGCCGGGCATTAACTGTCTCCACTGACGCTATGTATCGCTCACATGTCGGAGGTGCTGACAGGGGAGGTCACAGGTGAGTGTAATACTTTTATTTTCTCTCTCTCTCTCTCTCTCTCTCTCTCTCTCAGACTCTGCCTGCCTAATGTGTAAACAGGGGGGCTCTGCCTGTGTAAACAGGGGGGCTCTGCCTGTGTAAACAGGGGGGCTCTGCCTGTGTAAACAGGGGGGCTCTGCCTACCGCTATGTGTAAACAGGGGGGCTCTGCCTACCGCTATGTGTAAACAGGGGGGCTCTGCCTACCGCTATGTGTAAACAGGGGGGCTCTGCCTACCGCTATGTGTAAACAGGGAGACTCTGCCTACCGCTATGTGTAAACAGGGGGACTCTGCCTACCGTTATGTGTAAACAGGGGGACTCTGTTGCCGTAATGTGTAAAAAGGGGGACTCTGCCTGCCGTAATGTGTAAAAGGGAGCTATGTGTCCACGCCCCTTCCCCATGAAGCCACGCCACTCTATTTTTTTGTGTGCACGCACTGGCCCTATTTTGTATATATAGGGAGGAGGGGAGGGGGGTGCCGATGTGGTTTCTTGCACACAGTACTGTCTAGTTTCGGCACTTCAATTGCTATTGTCATAATTTGAGCCACTTGGTAAGAGGAGGGGGGTTTCTGGGCATTTTTCCTTTTTTATTTTCTACATGTATTGAAATGTATCATTCCATCTGTGTTTTTTCATAGATAATAAACATTTCCTTACATATACAGTAGTAGCTAAAATTGTGGAAACCTTTTGGAAAATAATTACGTGAAGAAGGTAACATTTACAATGAAATTATAAGTAAAGTAGATGGCTACATAACTAAAGAAGGAACTTTGAAACTGTGGAATAAATATAAACAGACTCAGGGGTATTTCAGACCTGTTCGTAGCAACAAACTTGTTAGCAGTTGGGCAAAACCATGTGCACTGTAAGGGGGGGGGGGGGGGGGGCAGATATAACATGTGCAGAGAGTTAGATTTCGGTGGGGTGTGTTCAAACTGAAATCTAAATTGCAGTGTACAAATAATGCAGCAAGTATTTACTCTGCACAGAAACAAAATAACCCACCCAAATCTAAAGGCCCATACACACTGGGCAATTTTGAGCTGAAAGCAGCTCACTTTTGGTGTTTTGAGCTGCTTTCAGCACAAAACCGCCAAGTGTTTTTTTCCCCCGGCGATGAGTGATCAGCGCTGATGCGCTCCCCCGCTTCATCACCAGCGGCCGCCGTTAATCTGCTGGTATAACCAGCAAATGAACGGCGGGGTGAACGGCTTTCCATAGTGTCCATGGGCGTCGGAACTGGGGGGGCAAGGGGGCAACTCGCCCCCCCCCCAAATATAGAGAGGCGCCGACAATGCTCATGCAGGCGCCTACATTCACTGCACGGAGCGGAGGTGCGGTCTTTCTCCTGACCGCACATTGCTCCTCCGCTCCTCCTGTACATTCACTGCACGGAGCGGAGGTGCGGTCTTTCTCCTGACTGCACATTGCTCCCCCGTGCCTCCTCCTGTACATTAGCGCTCGGTGAGAACTTCTGCGCATGCGCAGAAACACCGTAAAGACCAGCAAGACATGGCCGCCGGGGGGAGCTGCTGCGCATGCTAGTCACTGCTTGCAGAGCCCGGCCCGCGGTTTCTACCGGCGCGTATTTGATTGCCGCTGGCCAGCCTGTCACTCAATACTGTGCTGCCCCACATCATAGCACAGTAGGAGGGAGAAGGGAGGCTACTGAGAGACACACAATGAGGGGCACAGAGTGAGGGGGTAACAGAGTGAAGGAGTGGCCACACACACACATATTATATATATATATATATATAATATGTGTGTGTGGCCACTCCTTCACTCTGTTACCCCCTCACTCTGTGCCCCTCATTCTGTGTAACACACACACACAGCCTCCGCCGACCACAGCCTCCTCTGCACCGCTGCTGCTGATCACAGCCTCCCCCGCCGACCTCAGTCTCCTCTGCACTGCCGCTGCCGACCACAGCCTCCTCTGCACCGCTGCTGCTGATCACAGCCTCCTCCGCCGACCACAGCCTTCTCTGCGCCGCTGAAGCCGATCACAGCCTCCTCCGCCGACCACAGTCTTCTCTGCACTGCCGCTGCCGACCACTGCCTTCTCTGCACCGCTGAAGCCGATCACAGCCTCCTCCGCCAACCACAGTCTTCTCTGCACTGCCGCTGCCGACCACTGCCTTCTCTGCACCGCTGAAGCAGATCACAGCCTCCTCCGCCGACCAGTCTTTTCTGCACTGCCGCTGCCGACCACAGCCTCCTCCGCACCGCTGCCGCCGACCACAGCCCCCTCCTCCTCACCGCTGCTCATTAGGTAATCTAACCCTGCTGCCTTTCTCTCTCTCTACTGTATGTCCTTGCTGTCTCTCTGTCACTCTCCTGTCCCCGCTGTCACTCTCCCTGTCCCTATGTCCCCGCTGTCACTGTACCTGAATTTTGGCTCATACTGTGTGGCATAATGTAAATTTCGGCTCATACTGTGTGGTGTAATATGAATTTCGGCTCATACTGTGTGGTGTAATGTGAATTTGGCTCATACTGTGTGGTGTAATGTGAATTTCGGCTTATACTGTGTGGTGTAATGTGAATTTGGCTCATACTGTGTGGTGTAATGTGAATTTCGGCTCATACTGTGTGGTGTAATGTGAATTTCGGCTCATACTGTGTGGTGTAATGTGAATTTCGGCTCATACTGTGTGGTGTAATGTGAATTTCAGCTCATACTGTGGTGTAATGTGTATTTTAGCTCATACTGTGTGGCGTAATGTGAATTTCAGCTCATACTGTGTGGCGTAATGTGAATTTCGTCTCATACCATATGGTGTAATATGAATTTCGGCTCATACTGTGTGGTGTAATGTGATTTTTCACTTTGATCTACAGTATGGTGTCCAATCATGTCAGTTATTATTATTATTATTATTATTATTATTATCCCCTTTGGCTATTGTGCCTATATATAGGTATATACAGATAGATATAGTGTTTGTGACATATATTTGGGTTGGGGTCACATTACCGGCGGCCGGGATCACATAACTACATCCCATATATTTTCCGTACAGTATGCTGCAGCATGTGTGGTGAGATGGTCACTAGTATAATGTCACGCCAGCTTCTGAGGGGGTTAACCATTAGCCCTCCCTAATCCTTTAATTGAATGAATATATTAACCCCCTCATTACCTCCCTCACTACAATCAAAATAAGTATTTCATCTTCATCTAGTTAATATCCCGGCTATCAGGATCCCAGCGTTTAGGATTTTGACAGCCAGGAATGCCGACAGCACTCGCCAAGGCTATTCCCACTTGTGGGTGTCCTCAACACCCATTGAGTGTGAATAAAACCTGGCGCATGACGAGAACAGCAAGCCCGAATGGGGACTCTTTTCGTTCACCCCGCTGCCGGTTTCTGGCAGCCGGGATGCCGCTGTCAGTATATTGACAGGCGGCATCCTGTCCGCTGGGAGATCATTACCATCCCATAAGGATATACAGATATAGCCATGCTCATTGTTGCCGCAATGCGTACGCACGGCGTATGCATCGCGGCAGTGCGCATATGCACTGCACTGTGACTAAGTGCAGTCAGCGATGACACCATAGTAGTCAATTGCATGTGCGTGCGTACGCTACATGCGCCATAGACGTGGGCACACTAGTCGCACCACGCATCATGGCAACAATGAGCTTGGCTACATGTGTAGGGTAATGAGTGCCAAGGTTCTGTAAAAAAAATGTAGTGTCAAATATATGTTTATGTAAATGCTGTGATGGCACCTGCAGGAAAGGAAAAAAGTGCGGCAACTTAGTTGTTCAGTGCCACTCGTTTTCCCCACCAGTCATACCAGCAGAAGCAGGTGGTGACACTAGCTCTAGCTGACCCTACCTCATGTGGCAGTTTGAGATCATTAAGGGGGGTACTCACGGAGCGATATGCTAAGCAATCTGACTAGATTGCTTCGAATATCAGCCTGATCGCTCTGTGAGTACCCCTTACAGCGATAGCGAAGCGCAGCTCCGCGCATCGCTATCGCTGCTGCTAGATTGGCCTGCATGCAGGCCAATCTAGCAGGTCGCTCACTTCACCCGCTGGGTGAAGTGAGCGGCCCCCCGTCTCCCCCCGCACGCTCAGCACAGATCGCACTGTGCTGAGCGGCGGGAGAGATGTGTGCTGAGCGGTTCGCTCAGCACACATCTCTCATGCATCGGCCCGTGGGTACTGGGCTTTAGCCCCATCTAAGGTGACCGGTAGCCAATTCAAGTGTTTCCCTGCTACGTGGGGCACATGGTGGGAAAATTTAAATTGCACGAGCGTTCGCAAGCTGATTGACAGGAAGAGGGCATTTGTGGGTGGTAACTGACCGTTTTCTGGGAATGTCAGGGAAAACGCTCCAGACCCGATCGCCCTGATTCCTTCGCACTGGAGGAGTAAGTTTTGAGCTACGCACAGACTGCACACACTGCACAGAATGGGAAAAACATTCGATGGTGAGTGTGATGTGAACGGATTTGCAGCTGTCCGCTGCCTGAGGGGAATTTTCGCACAGCGTACACATGGAATCGCACACTTGCACGTGATGAATTTTCACTCCCCTTGGGCGGAGACAATCTGATCGCAGGACAGTGTAATTTGCAGCACAGCAATCAGGCCCTGTATTCGGCTTTTCTGGGTGTGGTAATTCAGTGTGGATTCAGCCTTTTCAATGCATTTCATAAGCGATTCAGCAATTTAGGGGCGCCGAAATGAGATTATATCTTGCCCCCCCCAACCTAAAAACGTTCTGACGCCCCTGATAGTGTCCTACTATGGAAAGCCGTTCACCCCCGCTGACATCGCTGGACAGGAAGGAAAATTGCTCAGTGTGTATGCACTGAGCAATTTTCAGCCCAGCGATGTCAGCGATCATCGCTGTGCATACACGCTGGCCAAAAACGGCCAGTGTGTATGTACCTTAACTCTCTCTGCAAATGTTATATCTGCCACACCTGCAGTGCACATGGGGGGTCATTCCAAGTTGATCGTAGCTGTGCTAAATTTAGCACAGCTACGATCAGGCACTCAGACATGCGGGGGGACGCCCAGCACGATCAGGCACTCAGACATGTGGGGGGACGATCAGGCAGAGGGGATCGCTAGGCAACAACGGCCTTCAGCCATCTGGCATGCGTCGGCGCACTGCGGCGCTGGCGCATGCACAGTTCTGACCGGATCCCTGCGCTGCGATACACTACAGCGAGCGATTGGGTCGGAATGACCCACATGGTTTTGCCCAACTGCTAACAAATTTGCTGCTACGATCAGGTCTGCATTAGGCCCTCAGTTTATTCCGAAACAAACTGGTATAGTTAAGGAAAGATCCCCAACACCATGCTGTGATAGAAGAATGAAACAAACTGGGCTTCAGAGACAGAAAAAGATCGTCTGAGGCAATTCAAAATGATTTATGTGAACTTGGTGTAAACATCAGTGCCAGGACTGTTCGACGCAGACTTCAATATTTAATTATAAACACCAGAATTCCAAGAAAAAAAAATCACTTTTATCTCTCAAACTAAGACAGAAAAGATTAGAATGGGCTAAAAAGCATTATTAAGTGGTCAGAAGAACAATGGAACAGTGTCATCTGGAGTGATGAAACCAGAATATCCATATTTGGTAGTGATGGAATGGAATATGTCCGCAGAAGAATTGCAGAAGATTTGCTACCTGAGTGCACAACACCTACCATGGGGTGTGGTATGGTATGCCGGCGGCCGGGCTCCCGGCGACCAGCATACCGGTGCCGGGAGCCCGACCGCCGGCATACCGACAGCGTGGCGAGTGCAAATGAGCCCCTTGCAGGCACGGTGGCGCGCCACGCTATTTATTCTCCCTCCAGGGGGGTCGTGGACTCCCACGAGGGAGAATAAGTGTCGGTATGCCGGCTGTCAGGATTCCGGCACCGGTATACTGTGTGCCGGGATCCCGACAGTCGGCATACTGAAGACCACCCCCTACTATGAAGCATCCAGTTAGTGTTATGCTGTGGGGATGTATGACAGCAAAAGGTGCGGGACGAATGTGTGTGATCAATGGCATTTTAAATAGCAGCAAATAAATCAGTGTCCCACAGTGGGGAGGAGGGAGCAGTTGGGGGGAGCACAAACTGTGCAGAGCAGTGGGTAAGCAGCTGGTGAATAGATGGTGTGCGCATGCGCTTAGCATCTATACTCAGTGCAGAGAGAGCTTGGGGGCAGCCCAGCATAACGGAGAGTGCTGGGCATACCCCCGCAGTGCCAGAAACGGGAGTAACATGAGGCCTGTCCCCTTATCCCTAGGCCCCACCCCTTTTCTGACTTGGTCGTGCTTTTGATACGCCAAAGGTCCAGATCCACAGGCCACCAATGTTGGGAGGTATGAAATTGCAGCAAAAGGCTTCCCAACGAAGTACTAATGAATATTGTGGGCCATTCAGATCTGATCGCAGGACTACAGGGGGAGTGGATTTTCGCTGTGTAGGTGTGCGATCACATGAGTAGCTGAGCTGCACAAACTGATTTTGTGCAGTCTCTGCGCAGCCCAGGACTTACTCTTACAGTGCGATGAGAACAGGCTGATAGGGATCGGAGCTGACGTCAGACACCCTCCCTGAAAACGCTTGATCACACCTGCGTTTTTCCGGACACTCCCTTAAAAAACGGGCAGTTGACATCCACAAACGGCCACTTCCTGTCAATCTCCTTGTGAACGCCAGTGTGAATGGATCCTTCGCACCATCCCGTCGCTGACCGGCGAAGCCCGTTGTAGCTGTGTGACGCGCTGGCGCAGTGTGGTGCATGCGCAGTTCGGATCTGATCACCCACTGTGCGAAGAAGCACAGCAGCGATCAGATCTAATGACTCCCTATGTGTGAAACTAAGAAATGCACTTTCCCACAGTTAAGTACATATAACTGTTTTCAAAATGTAAAATTGTGTTACAATGAACTTTATATTATGTTGTATTATGTTCTAAATTAAATTGCCATTGTAATGACGTTATAATTCTTTTTTTTTATAATTCTAAAATATATTAGTGCTATAAACTGTTAAACGTCAAAAATGCACATTTTCAAAAAGGTTTCCACAAGTTTGGCCACTACTGTATGCTTGTTGTAGGATTTGTATTTTAGTACACTAACAATTTTGAGACAATTGCCACTTCCAAAACTCCTTATTTTAAACATACTACTGTCTACATTTAAATACAGCCTATTGACTTAGAACCTCATGAAATACAGCATATAATCAATTGATCTCAGTTTTGCATATTGATCCATATGATTCTCTCTGTATTGTAAGGCAGTAATAAAGATGCTCCTAATATTGTAAGTAGTGATGTGCACCGGCAATTTTTCGGGTTTTGTGTTTTGGTTTTGGATTCGGTTCCGCGGCCGTGTTTTGGATTCGGACGCGTTTTGGCAAAACCTCCCTGAAACTTTTTGTCGGATTCGGGTTTGTTTTGGATTCGGGTGTTTTTTTTTTACAAAAAAACCTCAAAAACAGCTTAAATCATAGAATTTGGGGGTCATTTTGATCCCATAGTATTATTAACCTCAATAACCATAATTTACACTCATTTTCAGTCTATTCTGAACACCTCACAATATTATTTTTAATCCTAAAATTTGCACTGAGGTCGCTGGATGGCTAAGCTAAGTGACACAAGTGGCCGACACAAACACCTGGCCCATCTAGGAGTGGCACTGCAGTGTCAGGCAGGATGGCACTTCAAAAAAATTGTCCCCAAACAGCACATGATGCAAAGAAAAAAAGAGGCGCACCAAGGTCGCTGTGTGACTAAGCTAAGCGACACAAGTGGCCGACACAAACACCTGGCCCATCTAGGAGTGGCACTGCAGTGTCAGACAGGATGGCACTTCAAAAAAATAGTCCCCAAACAGCACATGATGCAAAGAAAAAAAGAGGCGCAATGAGGTAGCTGTGTGACTTAGCTAAGGGACCCAAGTTGCCGACACAAACACCTGGCCCATCTAGGAGTGGCACTGCAGTGTCAGACAGGATGGCACTTAAAAAAAATAGTCCCCAAACAGCACATGATGCAAAGAAAAAAAGAGGCGCACCAAGGTCGCTGTGTGACTAAGCTAAGCGACACAAGTGGCCGACACAAACACCTGGCCCATCTAGGAGTGGCACTGCAGTGTCAGACAGGATGGCACTTCAAAAAAATAGTCCCCAAACAGCACATGATGCAAAGAAAAAAAGAGGCGCAATGAGGTAGCTGTTTGACTAAACTAAGCGACCCAAGTGGCCGACACAAACACCGGGCCCATCTAGGAGTGGCACTGCCGTGTCAGACAGGATGGCACTTAAAAAAAATAGTCCCCAAACAGCACATGATGCAAAGAAAAAAAGAGGCGCAATGAGGTAGCTGTGTGACTAAGCTAAGCGACCCTAGTGGCCGACATAAACACCTGGCCCATCTAGGAGTGGCACTGCAGTGTCAGGCAGGATGGCACTTCAAAAAAAATTGTCCCCAAACAGCATATGATGCAAAGAAAAATGAAAGAAAAAGAGGTGCAAGATGGAATTGTCCTTGGGCCCTCCCACCCACCCTTATGTTGTATAAACAGGACATGCACACTTTAACGAACCCATCATTTCAGCGACAGGGTCTGCCACACGACTGTGACTGAAATGACTGGTTGGTTTGGGCCCCCACCAAAAAAGAAGCAATCAATCTCTCCTTGCACAAACTGGCTCTACAGAGGCAAGATGTCCACCTCATCATCATCCTCCGATTCCTCACCCCTTTCACTGTGTACATCCCCCTCCTCACAGATTATTAATTCGTCCCCACTGGAATCCACCATCTCAGATCCCTGTGTACTTTCTGGAGGCAATTTCTGGTGAATGTCTCCACGGAGGAATTGATTATAATTCATTTTGATGAACATCATCTTCTCCACATTTTCTGGAAGTAACCTCGTACGCCGATTGCTGACAAGGTGAGCGGCTGCACTAAACACTCTTTCGGAGTACACACTGAAGGGAGCGCAACTTAGGTAGAATAAAGCCAGTTTGTGCAAGGGCCTCCAAATTGCCTCTTTTTCCTGCCAGTATACGTACGGACTGTCTGACGTGCCTACTTGGATGCGGTCACTCATATAATCCTCCACCATTCTTTCAATGGTGACAGAATCATATGCAATGACAGTAGACGACATGTCAGTAATCGTTGCCAGGTCCTTCAGTCCGGACCAGATGTCAGCACTCGCTCCAGACTGCCCTGCATCACCGCCAGCGGGTGGGCTCGGAATTCTTAGCCTTTTCCTCGCACCCCCAGTTGCGGGAGAATGTGAAGGAGGAGCTGTTGACGGGTCACGTTCCGCTTGACTTGACAATTTTCTCACCAGCAGGTCTTTGAACCTCTGCAGACTTGTGTCTGCCGGAAAGAGAGATACAACGTAAGTTTTAAATCTAGGATCGAGCACGGTGGCCAAAATGTAGTGCTCTGATTTCAACAGATTGACTACCCGTGAATCCTGGTTAAGCGAATTAAGGGCTCCATCCACAAGTCCCACATGCCTAGCGGAATCGCTCTGTTTTAGCTCCTCCTTCAATCTCTCCAGCTTCTTCTGCAAAAGCCTGATGAGGGGGATGACCTGACTCAGGCTGGCAGTGTCTGAACTGACTTCACGTGTGGCAAGTTCAAAAGGGTTGCAGAACCTTGCACAACGTTGAAATCATTCTCCACTGCGCTTGAGTCAGGTGCATTCCCCCTCCTTTGCCTATATCGTGGGCAGATGTATAAGCTTGAATGGCCTTTTGCTGCTGCTCCTCCATCCTCTGAAGCATATAGAGGGTTGAATTCTACCTCGTTACCACCTCTTGCTTCAGATGATGGCAGGGCAGGTTCAGGAATGTTTGGTGGTGCTCCAGTCTTCGGCACGCGGTGGCTGAATGCCGAAAGTGGCCCGCAATTCTTCGGGCCACCGACAGCATCTCTTGCACGCCCCTGTCGTTTTTTAAATAATTCTGCACCACCAAATTCAATGTATGTGCAAAACATGGGACGTGCTGGAATTTGCCCAGATGTAATGCACGCACAATATTGGTGGCGTTGTCCGATGTCACAAATCCCCAGGAGAGTCCAATTGGGGTAAGCCATTCTGCGATGATGTTCCTCAGTTTCCGTAAGAGGTTGTCAGCTGTGTGCCTCTTATGGAAAGCGGTGATACAAAGCGTAGCCTGCCTAGGAACGAGTTGGCTTTTGCGAGATGCTGCTACTGGTGCCGCCGCTGCTGTTCTTGCTGCGGGAGGCAATACATCTACCCAGTGGGCTGTCAGTCATATAGTCCTGAGTCTGCCCTGCTCCACTTGTCCACATGTCCGTGGTTAAGTGGACATTGGGTACAACTGCATTTTTTAGGACACTGGTGACTCTTTTTCTGACGTCTGTGTACATTTTCGGTATCGCCTGCCTAGAGAAATGGAACCTAGATGGTATTTGGTACCGGGGACACAGTACCTCAATCAGTCTCTAGTTGCCTCTGAATTAACGATGGATACCGGAACCACGTTTCTCACCACCCAGGCTGACATGACCTGAGTTATCCGCTTTGCAGCAGGATGACTGCTGTGATATTTCATCTTCCTCGCAAAGGACTGTTGGACAGTCAATTGCTTACTGGAAGTAGTACAAGTGGTCTTCCGACTTCCCCTCTGGGATGACGATCGACTCCCAGCAGCAACAACAGCAGCGCCAGCAGCAGTAGGCGTTACACTCAAGGATGCATTGGAGGAATCCCAGGCAGGAGAAGACTCGTCAGACTTGCCAGTGACATGGCCTGCAGGACTATTGGCTTTCCTGTGTAAGGTGGAAATTGACACTGAGGGAGTTGGTGGTGTGGTTTGCAGTAGCTTGGTTACAAGAGGAAGGGATTTAGTGGTCAGTGGACTGCTTCCGCTGTCATCCAAAGTTTTTGAACTTGTCACTGACTTATGATGAATGCGCTGCAGGTGACGTATAAGGGAGGATGTTCCGTGGTGAGGTAACGTCCTTACCCCTACTTATTACAGCTTGACAAAGGCAACACACGGCTTGACACCTGTTGTCCGCATTTGTGTTGAAATAATTCCACACCGAAGAGCTAATTTTTTTTGTATTTTGACCAGGCATGTCAATTGCCATATTCGTCCCACGGACAACAGGTGTCTCCCCGGGTGCCTGACTTAAACAAACCACCTCACCATCAGAATCCTCCTTGTCAATTTCCTCCCCAGCGCCAGCAACACCCATATCCTCATCCTGGTGTACTTCAACAGTGACATCTTCAATTTGACTATCAGGAACTGGACTGCGGGTGCTCCTTCCAGCACTTGCAGGGGGCGTGAAAATGGTGGAAGGCGCAAGCTCTTCCCGTCCAGTGTTGGGAAGGTCAGGCATCGCAACCGACACAATTGGACTCTCCTTGGGGATTTGTGATTTAGAAGAACGCACAGTTCTTTGCTGTGCTTTTGCCAGCTTAAGTCTTTTCATTTTTCTAGCGAGAGGATGAGTGCTTCCATCCTCATGTGAATCTGAACCACTAGCCATGAATATAGGCCAGGGCCTCAGCTGTTCCTTGCCACTCCGTGTCGTAAATGGCATATTGGCAAGTTTACGCTTCTCATCAGACGCTTTCAATTTTGATTTTTGGGTCATTTTACTGAACTTTTGTTTTTTGGATTTTACATGCTCTCTACTATGACATTGGGCATCGGCCTTGGCAGACGACGTTGATGGCATTTCATCGTCTCGGCCATGACTAGTGGCAGCAGCTTCAGCACGAGGTGGAAGTGGATCTTGATCTTTCCCTATTTTAACCTCCACATTTTTGTTCTCCATTTTTTAATGTGTGGAATTATATGCCAGTATCAATAGCAATGGCCTACTACTATGTAATACTGCGCACAACTGAAATGCACCACAGGTATGGATGGATAGTATACTTGACGACACAGAGGTAGGTACAGCAGTGGCCTACTGTACCGTAATGCTATATATTATATACTGGTGGTCAGCAAACTGTGCAAAACTGAAATGCACCACAGGTATGGATGGATAGTATACTTGACGACACAGAGGTAGGTACAGCAGTGGCCTACTGTACCGTAATGCTATATATTATATACTGGTGGTCAGCAAACTGTGCAAAACGGAAATGCACCACAGGTATGGATGGATAGTATACTTGACGACACAGAGGTAGGTAGAGCAGTGGCCAACTGTACCGTAATACTATATATTATATACTAGTGGTCAGCAAACTGTGCAAAACTGAAATGCACCACAGGTATGGATGGATAGTATACTTGACGACACAGAGGTAGGTACAGCAGTGGCCTACTGTACCGTAATGCTATATATTATATACTGGTGGTCAGCAAACTGTGCAAAACTGAAATGCACCACAGGTATGGATGGATAGTATACTTGACGACACTGAGGTAGGTACAGCAGTGGCCTACTGTACCGTAATGCTATATATTTTATACTGGTGGTCAGCAAACTGTGCAAAACTGAAATGCACCACAGGTATGGATGAATAGTATACTTGATGACACAGAGGTAGGTACAGCAGTGGCCTACTGTACCGTAATGCTATATATTATATACTGGTGGTCAGCAAACTGTGCAAAACTGAAATGCAGCACAGGTATGGATGGATAGTATACTTGACGACACAGAGGTAGGTACAGCAGTGGCCTTCTGTACCGTACGCCTATATATTATATACTGGTGGTCAGCAAAATTATGCACTGTACTCCTACTATATACTACAATGCAGCACAGATATGGAGTGTTTTTCAGAGGCAGACAAGTTAACGTATACTGGTGGTCACTGGTCAGCAAAACTCTGCACTGTACTCCTCCTATATAATATTATACTGGTGGGCCCCAGTCCCCACAATAAAGCAGTGTGAGCACAGATATATGCAGCACACTGAGCACAGAGATGGAGTGTTTTTCAGGCAGACAACATATACTGGTGGTCACTGTCAGCAAAACTCTGCACTGTACTCCTCCTATATAATACAGCTGCTCCCCAGTCTCCACAATTAAGCAGTGTGAGCACAGATATATGCAGCACACTGAGCACAGATAAGGAGCGTTTTTTTCAGGCAGAGAACGGATAAAACTGGTAGTCACTGATCAGCAAAACTCTGCACTGTACTCCTCCTATATTAATATACAGCTGCTCCCCAGTCCCCACAATTAAGATATAAGCAAGCACAAATATTTGCATCAACAATGAATAAACGGAGAGGACGCCAGCCACGTCCTCTCCCTAACATTTCCAATGCACGAGTGAAAATGGCGGCGACGCGCGGCTGCTTATATAGAATACGAATCTCGCGAGAATCCAACAGCGGAATGATGACGTTCGGGCGCGCTCGGGTTAACCGAGCCATACGGGAGAATCCGAGTATGCCTCGGACCCGTGTAAAATGGGTGAAGTTCGGGGGGGTTCGGTTTCCGAGGAACCGAACCCGCTCATCACTTATTGTAAGGTGGTCACTAGGATGCTTTCTGTATTGTATGGCAGTTACTAGGATGCTCTATATTGTATGTTAGTAACTAAGGGGGTCATTCCGAGTTGTTCGCTCGCAAGCTGCTTTTAGCAGCTTTGCACACGCTAAGCCGCCGCCTACTGGGAGTGAATCTTAGCATCTTAAAATTGCGAACGAAAGATTCGCAATATTGCGATAAGACATCTCTGTGCAGTTTCTGAGTAACTCGAGACTTACTCGGCATCTGCGATCAGTTCAGTGCTTGTCGTTCCTGGTTTGACGTCACAAACACACCCAGCGTTCGCCCAGACACTCCTCTGTTTCTCCGGCCACTCCCGCGTTTTTCCCAGAAACGGTAGCGTTTTTTCACACACTCCCATAAAACGGTCAGTTTCCGCCCAGAAACACCCACTTCCTGTCAATCACATTACGATCACCAGAACGATGAAAAAGCCGTGAGTAAAATTCCTAACTGCATAGCAAATTTACTTGGCGCAGTCGCAGTGCGAACATTGCGCATGCGCACTAAGCGGAAAATCGCTGCGATGCGAAGAAATTTACCGAGCGAACAACTCGGAATGACCCCCTAAGATCCTTTCTGTGTTTAATAGCAATTACTTGGATACGCTGTGCATAGCATGGCAGACCCTTGGATGTTCTCTGCATTGAATGGTAGCCATTAAGATACTTTTATATATTTTCAGCTTGCGTGTCCTTTATTTCTCCCCATTTGTATGCCTGTCTGACTAGCCTGACTCCTTTTACCTCTCTTATAGTTATCCCTCCGAAATTAGATTGCACCTCTCACTTTTTCCGTGCCCCTCACAACTCACTTTTTCTCGTGTCTTTCTCACACCACCCACATCTTCTTCCACTTATGCCTTCTTCACTCATAAATCTTCCTCATCCTCTTCTACTGAAATCAATGGCTTCCCACAGGCTGCCCATCAGTAGTCATATGTAAAAAAAAATCTGTTTTTAATCATTTTTGACCTATAGAGCAGCTCCAGTGCTGCACAAATTATCAGGAAAGTGACTCCTCATATTACTGTGTACTGTATTGGTCTTGCCTACCACCAATGTGGTTAAGGATAATTATGTTCTAGCAACACCTACTTGTGTTGGCCCCACCCACAGTTGATATGATCCCATATACATAGGGCCACTGTAAATTCCCAATCTGTCGCTACTTGCAATGTATTTTTGCACAGAGAGGTAACTAGGCATTTTTAGTGCCCTGTGCTAGAAAGAGAATGGATGCCCCCTTCCCCCATATTTAAAATAGGTACTGTACAGTGCGCACCGAAGGCACGTGCAAAAAAAAAGAAGGGCATGGCTTTGTGGGGAATGGGGTGTGGCTACAGTATAGTACCAATTTACATTACACCGCACAGTGTCTGCTATTCGCATTACATCACACAGTAGTACTTCTTATACGCGTTACACCACAGTAGAGCCCCTTATACAAATTACGCCAGGTAAAGCCCCTTATACACATTACGCCAGGTAGAGCTTCTTATACACATTATGCCAAGTAGAGCCTCTTATACATATTACGCAAGGTAGAGCCCCTTATACATGTTATGCCAGGTAGAGACCCTTATACACATTATGCTAGGTAGAGCGAGTTAGGATAACACCCATAGCTGGCTTATAATAAATATTGCATATGGGATGTAGTGTTCTTATCAACAATCAATTCGTTGACAACACAATGGGGGCCCTGGAAGGCAGATACTGATGTGTCGGCACGTGTTAAATGCTACATACGGAATTGTACACTTTATAGTTGTATAAATGTACATGATTATAGTTGTGCTGTCGGCATGCATAAAATGCTTAAAGATAAACTTGCCGTCATCGCAGCTCCTGCCTTCCTTTTTCCACTTACTGCTACTCGGCACTTTGATTGTTAACAAGTTATCGTATGTATGGCATACACCACCTATTTCTTGCATTTGTCAAAAAGCAAATTTAAATTTAATTCTCTGTGTTTTAGAAATCATTTTCTGCTTCACATTTCTCTGTAAAGCCTGGATACAAGCCTCTTAACATCTAATGATTAATACATAGCATAATTACTGTGCATCCAAACAGGTGCCAAATTTCCCATCAAGTGGACAGCTCCTGAGGCTGCTATGTATGGCAGATTCACCATTAAATCTGACGTCTGGTCATTTGGAATCCTAGTGTCTGAGCTGGTGACGAAAGGAAGAGTTCCGTATCCAGGTACAAATGTTCTGCTAGGCAACAGAATCTGGGGAGCTTAGTATTATGTATAAACACACAGCTGTACTTAAATTTCACATTTATGTATCAAATATATTTAGACATATACAATATCTTCACTGTTGTAAGTGAATTTCCATAAATAAAGACAATTCTTCTCACAGGGGTGGATTGGCCATAGACCTCACTTGGAGTTATAATGGGGGGGGCTGGGAATCTGGTCTTTATTTTTTCTGCAACAATTTGTTTTCTGGGTTCTAAGGGATCTAACCACCTATGACATGGTTTTCACGGAACAGCCTACCCCTTTATAAGCCACCTACTCACCTTCACCAGGCTCCCCTCTGGTAGTGTCACAAAACACTGGCTTTACTCCTTGCACCCCGATCCAGCAACTTCCCTCAGCGGGATAACCATCTAAGTACAGCAGGGGCCATTAACCATCTGTGTGACTCCGCCGATCCACGTGTGCCCTGGTGAAAGCGGCTGTTTGGATCTGGATTGCTGTATGCTGCTGTTGAGCTGGTATCCGGACACGTCTACACTGCTGAAAATTGGGTGCCATCTGCCCATCTGTTTGCATTTTTATCAGGAGCCAAGGGTAGCAATGTGTAGATATAGGCAAATTGGATGTCTGCCCTCATTGAAAGACTACATTGTAGTCACTTCAATTAGCGCCTGCTTGTTTGTCACTTCCTTGTGCCTACTCCCTTCCAACTATGTCTTTATCCTGGGGCCCAGCCCAGCAGTGTTAATTAAAAGAGTGGCCAACAGGAAGCTGCAGTCCATGCAAAGCTTGGTTTATTGTCTTTAAGATCATAAGGGTGAATTACAACACCCGGGGGGAGCATGAAAATGGTGCCAGATGAGTGTGAGTACATGGAGGCACCAAAAGGAGTATGAGTACACACAGTAGGGAATACTCAGGAGTCAGCACATGAGTATGAGTGCACAAGGGTAAGCAGGTAAACAGGGCAGAATGGGTAAGTGGGAGTATACAGGGCTCCCTAGGTGAGTACTGTATGGGTTAATGTGCCTACCCTCTGTATTGGTGACTGTTATGTGGATTCTATCTGTGTTTCATAGGATGGTCTACAGTGTCGGACTAGGTCATGAAGGGCCCACCGGGGAAATGCAGTGATATGAGCCCATGCTTAAGGGTGTGGCCAGACTCCAGTGGGGGTGTGGCCAGCCACCACTGAGTTCTGGCTAACCAAACCACATTAACAACAATAATGCACTGTAGAAAATACACCAAGGCACTGTGCAGTATAATGTAACATATGTATATTGTATAATTTGGGAACACTAGGATAGAGTCTGGAACCTGATTCCTGGACGAGGAGGAGTTAGGCCCACGGACAGTGTGGCCCACCAGGGGTTTCCCCTGTTGGCTGGTGGGCCAGTCCGACCCTGATGGTCTCTGTACTGAATATCTGCCACTGGGGTGGTCACTGTATTGAACATGTCACTGGGATGGTCTTCAGAAAGTATGGCAGCCATGGGGATGGTCTCTGTACTCTATGGTTGCCATGAGTATAGTCAGCGTTAGGTGCTGCTTTCTTGGCACTTTATTTGTCTCTAAAGTTTGATAAATATCCCCTTTGAAGACAGTTAGTGTTTGACAGTGGATGATCTAGATCAGTGGTAGCCAACCCTGGTCATTGAGAGCTACCAACAGTTCACGTTTTCCAGCTCACCTAGCAGGTGCACAGGTGCAGTCGTTACTCACTGACACATTTTAAAAGATTCATAAATGGAGCTAATTATTCCACTTGTGATTCTGTGAGGAGACCTGGAAAACGTTAACTGTTGGCAGCTCTTGAGGACCAGGTTTGGTTACCCCTGATCTGGATTACAGTGACAGCGTTTCATCCAACAGCCAAACCTAGTTCCCAGGTTTTACTATTTTCACTACAGTGCTAAAACTGGACTGGTGTATTAATTCTGACTACTTGATCCCACCTACAAGAGACCATTTTCAGAGTTTTCCAGGGCTACTATGAATTCCCAGTCCTCCCCTGCTTTTAATTGACATATAATTATAATTTTAAACTTTGTCTTATATTTCTTATATAAAATTCTATTTTCCTATTATCTTTTTTTCTCTATACTAGGCATGAGTAATAGAGAAGTACTGGAGCAATTAGAAAGAGGGTACCGCATGCCATGTCCTCAGAGCTGCCCCCCATCTCTGCATGACCTTATGTTACAGTGCTGGAAGGGAGACCCTGAGGAGCGTCCAACATTTGAATACTTGCAGTCCTTTCTGGAAGATTACTTTACGGCCACTGAACCTCAGTATCAGCCTGGAGAAAACCTCTAAGGCCAAGAAGAGGTGACAACTAGGATCATGGAATTAGAACTCTTATGACATCTCCATTTTGAATGTTTACAAAAAAAGGAAAACCAAGAAGGTCACTTTAATAGACTACCACAAACGTGGATTGTCCATCGACTATAGGATATCTAATGCCTTATTGTCAATCAATATCTGGGTTTTATAGAGGTGCAATGAATTTCCAGGAGAACAAGCATAGAGGAATCAGGTCTTAGATGTATTTATGATAACAGACTGCATATTGACATTGATGAAGCTGTGGATAAAAATTTGTAGTATCTGCTGGAGAACATGCATTGTGAGAATATGTATATGTGAGCATACCTGGGAACTTACTGACTTTGACCCTGAGTCTCTGGAATATTCGGTATATCTCAGGGATTAATGGCTACAATCTCAGTATCACTCCCAGTTGTCTCAAAATGCCCTAGTTTCTCTTGTTACTGGAACTCTCACCTGGCACTTCGCTCCATAGCTGACTCTGCACTACGGCAGACACAGGTACCATCCTCCATGCGCCCAAGACATCACTCTGTCTCTGCCAGCAGGCTACCAGCATTGCTAGGCCACACTACACACTGGTCGGGTCCTGGGTGTTGCTATGACAGTCCAGGTCAGCTATACGCTGATCAGTCAATTATAGACTAGCCGGAGCAAGCCTGAACCACCTGGCATTATCCAGCCTATCCCTGCACTTCCAGGGGTATAAGGCTGTAGAACTGGAACACTCAAATTGCCAGTGCAACTGTTTGGCATATTGTAGTTCTTACTATGCACTGCTGTTCCTGAGCCTCCGTGACTAGTTTCCAGTACTAGTGTTTTCCCTTTTACCGGTGCTGTATTCCTTCTGGCTGCTCTGCGTATCCAGTGTCCAGGTTACTGCTACTTTGTCTTTGCTATCCCAGACTCCAGAACACAGATGGCCTCTAGATATTACTGGAATCCTGTTTCCAGCTTCAGTCTCATCTGTGTCACTACAGACCAGCAATTGTTCTTTGAGTCCAGCAACCTCCTAAGCTATTGCTGTAGTTATTAGCAGGGCTGCCATCAAGGGGGTGCCCTGTGTACAGTTGTCCCGGGCCCGGCCACTCTGACAGAGTGGAGGGCCCGGGCTGCACACACAGTCACCCGTGGACCTTTGATTGGCTCACGGATCGGCGCTGAATTGAACGGGGACACCCGCACCCGCCGGAGACTGAGGAGAAGGAGAGGCGCAGGCTGCGCTCTCCTCTCCTCACACACACAAACAGGTGAGCAGCAGGGGAGGGCTTCCTGTATATCTGGCACTGGGGGCATATCTGGCACTGGGGGGGCATGTATACCTGGCAATGGGGGCATATCTGGCACTGGGGGCATATCTGGCACTAGGGGGGCATGTATACCTGGCAATGGGGGCATAGCTGGCACTGGGGGGGGGGCATGTATACCTGGCAATGGGAGCATATCTGGCACTGGGGGCATATCTGGCACTGGGGGGGCATGTATACCTGGCAGTGGGAGCATATCTGGCACTGGGGGGCATATCTGGCACTGGGTTGGGGCATGTATACCTGGCAGTGGGAGCATATCTGTCACTGGGGGGACATGTGCATCTGGCACTGGAGGCATATCTGGCACTGTGGGGGCATTTGTGTATCTGGCACTGTGGGGCAATGTGTATCTGGCACTGTGAGGCAATGTATATCTGGCACTCTGGGGGCATTTGTGTATCTGGAACAGTGGGGGCATTTGTGTATCTGGCACTGTGAAGCAATGTGTATCTGGCACTCTGGGGGCATTTGTGTATCTGGCACTGTGGGGCAATGTGTATCTGACACTGTGGGGCAATGTGTATCTGGCACTGTGAGGCAATGTATATCTGGCACTCTGGGGTCATTTGTGTATCTGGCACAGTGAGGCAATGTGTTTCTGGCACTGTGGGGCAAGGTATATCTGGCACTGTGGGGCAATGTATATCTGGCACTGTGGGGCAACGTGTATCTGGGGGTCATGTGTATCTGCCCCTCCCCCCATATGTGTATCACGCCCCCATTTTCATTGGCCACACCCCATGTGGCATTTGGCCACACCCATTATTTGGCGCGCGCGCCTTCGGCGCGAGCACACAGTACCTGTAAGACATTTTTTCTACTTGCACCACTGGCCGCCGGTGACACTGACCGCGGCTGACCTGCTGCTAGTCAGTGGCAGATTTAAGAATTGAAGCCACCGCCAGCGGCGCTGGGTCCACGCCTGACTTCCGCGGGCCGGGCCGTCCGAGCAGCAGCAGCAGCACTGACTGAGTGTGAGAGACCGCCCTCCACCACTGCTGCTGCTGGTAGGTTGTGATGCGGGGACTGCTTTACTAACGTGGCTATTACCTCCATGAGGGGGGGAGGGGTGGGGCCCTGCTTATTTTTTCAGTCCCAGGCCCCACAATTTCTGGTGGCAGCCCTGGTTATTAGACTGCAAGACCTCAGCAGTGGTAAGAAACTGTGTTTGTCTGCAGAGTATCTAATCACCCATATAGTGATTCATCTGTGCTTTCCAAATCAGCTACAAGGAACTCTGGTTTACTGCTGTGCTGTTAACCCTTGTAATCCCTGCATTCCAGGATTTTCTTTCCCTCTGCTTCTATCAAGATATCAGCACCAAGTAGCACAGTCTACCATCAAAGTTTGTCTAGCCACAGTTCCTCCTGAGCAGGCTATCTTGAGCTCCTGACAGGGCCGGATCTAGGGGGGGGGGGGGGGCGAAGTGGGCGACCGCCCCCCCTAACACAGTCATAGCCACGCCCACTTTTGAGCAGAAGAGAGCTCTCCGGGGAGAGCATGAGGCAGAACGATGTGCTGCAGCTTATACCACAGCAGCACAGAGGAGCCAGGAGAGCAAGGGTTACAGAGCATTTGCCCCTCACTTGCTGGTGTGTGGGTACTAGGGCTAATAAATACAATTACCCCATAGCACAGTCACATGTACATAGAACGATCACAAAGCTCTATCTCAGTCTCACTCAAAAAGTTCAGTCAGAATTGAGAGAGGAGGAGTTTGGATTGCAGATGGGAGGAGTTGGGACTGTAGAGGGAGGAGTCAAGATTAAACAGTAAACCGCCCCCCCTAAAGAAAAGTCTAGATCCGTCCCTGGCTCCTGACCTGTTTATTTAAGTAAAGTAGTATTTCCAGCAAGGTGCAGTTTTGTTAATAGTTACACTACCAGTTCCAATCTGGTTTCTGCACATGTGAAGGCCTTCCATCTGGCTGCACAGTCAGTTTTAGCAGACATCCAAGTACCATCGATTCCAGACGATATTCCTGTAACCATCTAGCACACTTCCAGCTGATACGCTACACCATTGCTTCGGTCTGCAGTTGTCTTCATTGACTCCTTAGTTCTCAGAACTCTGCATTCCTGTTAACCTACCAAGACCCTAGCTTCTGCTCAGAGGATATCAGTATCTTTTTAGTGCCGGTACTGGAAGACCCATACAGGGGGCTACGACCTGCAAGTTGCGCGCATCGAAACCCAAACTTCCTTGCGGGGGTCCCTGCGAAAACCACTGGCGTGTTAGATTCCGTGCCCCTGTTCTAGGTCTTTGCCAACTATACAGTACTGGTTATAATTGCTCCTAGTCTATGAGCAGCAATTATATTAAGCCAGCTACTTTCAAGACACAACTCTCTCAATCTGTACCAGTCCAGGATCCAAACCCGAATTCACCAAATCCCCAGAGCGTGACACCAGTGTCCGTCCTTTCAAGTTGTTGCTTTTTATATGAAAAGTGATATTCCAAAAATCAAATAGATCTTTAGACATTGTGGTACATTTAACTCACGTATGTAATAAATAATGATTTTAGGATCACAACATCAATAATGCATTAATATTAATATTAACTTTTAAATCAATAAGAATTGCTATTGAAGACTTCTTGTCATAAACTATTTTGGAGTCATCTTATTAAAGCTGCCCACATATGCTGTAATATTCCAGCTGATGTCAAGATATTAGAGCATTATTGCAGCATGTGTCACTGTCACCCCAAAATTACAGTAATACTAGGATCCTTGTAAGATCAAAATGCTTGCTCCAAACAACTATGAATTGTATCTTGACTGGTTGGGCCACCTATGTGTGTTGCTAGGCTCATTCATGCTGCAGGGAGGAACAGTTGATGCTAGCCACCTTTGGAATGTTCCCAGCTACATACAAGGCTCGTTGTAGTTGGAAATCAGGAGCAGGGTGGACAATGAAGTATCAGGTCACTGTGACAAGATTGCTTTATTAGCATGTTCAAGAACATAAACATTTAAATCATCTCTCTTCATTTAAGTTCAGTCTTCCTATACTTCTATGCTAGATGCCCTTTCTCTTTTTCTTTTAATACTGAATCATTCTTTCCTCTCCATCTCTATATTTCTCTGTATCTCTTTCTGTCGTCTTCTCCCTCTCTCGGGGTTATATTACAGACACCTCTCAGCTGATTCAGATGTTTTCACACCTCCCTCCTTGTGTAAAGTCCCCTCTCCCTCCTCCCTTTAACTCCCAGACTAGATTTTTCTGCTGTGTGTGCAGAGACAGATTGGCATTAAACCAGCCCTTTCCCTGTACAAACAGTGTGCCAGCCCCTTGCCGCCCTCTACACCTCTGGGAGCTGTAAAGGGAAAGGAAGCAGAGGATGGGAAGAGGTAGTGGAGGGGCAGATGGCATCATGTGCATGAAGAAGAGGAAGGTTAGATAGAAGTAGGGAGGAGGGGGTGTGGAATGGAATCAGTAATAGGAGACGTGACGAGAGAAGGTGAGGAGCAGCAGTTTGGTGATAAAGAGTTATTAGGGGTGACTAAAAGTGATTGAAAGCTCTGTAGAGGAGATGAAAAAAGGCAGGGTGGTTAGGTGGTAGGAGGTCATGAGGAGATGGAGTGCTTGGAGAGGTATGCATGTCATGAAAAATATTGTGCACTTAATCAGAGGTGACATGTTGAAGTGTGTGTGTGTGTGTGTGTGTGTGTGTGTGTGTGTGTGTGTGTGTGTGTGTGTGTGTGTGTGTGTGTGTGTGTGTGTGTGTGTGTGTGTGTGGCACAGCATAAGGGGCACGGATGCTAAAATCCCACGCAATTAAATTATGTCATCACCTCATTCCTGTTTATGGTTGGTAAATGCTACCCAGCTTTGCAAATGAACTAGTAATACCCACTCTATATATATGCACCGCCCATTCATCAGGTGTTGTATTTCTAGCTTCAGTTCCAGTTGTGTGGGATATAGTCACAAACTGTAGGACCCAGTTACTTGGACTACTTGCATTAACTCCTTATCAGTATTATTAATTAGACTAGTTTAACAGTTGCTACTTTCAAACAGTATGACTTTAACATTTACTATAATTAATAATATGGTATATGTACAGTATATAGTGCTACAATACTGTACATAGTAAGATAACCATGTTTTTCTTTACTCACACAATCTTTTTCCTATCTTTCTCTCTGTGTATGAATATATATATACTAGGTGCTTCATCGCGCCCTACGGGCGCTCTTCACACCGTCGCAAGGGGCTACACCCCCTTAACCCTTGCATGCCTTTCTGGGGTTCAATATTTGTATTATATGGAGTATTACCTGCATTCCTTTGTCAGTGGTTAAATATTGCACAATGAAAGTGCGTGCCATGGTGAAGGAGGCACAGCCCCTTGCGACGGTCTGGAGGCACCGTGGGTAGGGGAGGGGCAGGTACGGGTGGTGCGGCGGATGGGGAAGGGGGTCTGGAGGCGCTGCAGGTGGTGGAGGGGTAGGTGCGGGGGTGCCATGGGTGGGGGAGGGTCGGGTGAGGGGGACCGCAGATGGAGGAGGGGGTCTGCAGATGCTGCGGGTGGAGGGGGGCAGGTGTGGGGGGAGACATATATGGGGGTGGATGGTGGAGGGGGTCTGGAGGTGCTGTGGGTGGTGGAGGGGCGGAGGAGTGGGAGCCACGGGTGGTGTAGGGGGTCTGGAGGCACAGCGTGTGGGGGAGGGGTGGAGTGCCGCATGTGGTGGAGGGGAAGGTGCGGAGGTGTGGTGCATTGAGGAGGGGTCTGGAGGCGCTGCGGGTACTGTACCTGTCAAAAAGGTAGTTGGAGGGCATGCAGTAACAGGGCCAGGACAGGCGTGACAGGGCCAGGATAGGGGTAAAAGGGCCAGCATAAGGGTGAAAGGGCCAGGATAAAGGTGACAGGGCAAGGTCAGAGGTGACAGGGACATGACAGAACACAGGGCACGGGAGAGATTGGTATTAGGGACAAAACAGTGGTGACAGACAGATGTGTCTTACCGGAGTCACGGCTGCTGCTGTTCCACTCCAACCTGTTGGGATCTGCTGCTGGTGGAGACTTGGCATGGCTGACTCTCTCAGGCTGGAGTCCTGCTTCCTCTGCCCGTCAGCATCCCTCCCCCCCTCCTCAGTCACACACCGCAGACCTCGCGCAGCTGCCGGGCACTGTGGTAAGGGGAGACTGGGAGTGACTGGTTAGCCCCCAGGAGACACTGCGACTGGAGATAGGAGGGGGTCATAGCATGCACACGGCACGGACCTCGCGGCTGCTGGGCACTGTGGTAAGGGGAGACTGGGAGTGACTGGTTAGCTCCCAGGAGATGCTGCGGCTGGAGGGAGGAGGGGGTCGGAGCCTGCAAGCAGCTCGGACTTCTGCAGCGCTACCCGCTGGCTAAAGTGTGTGAAGGAGCTGGGCGCACCTCACTGCGGGCGGCAGCACTGCAGCTAGCGGTGGGGTTGCCGGGGCTGGAGATAACAGAGGCAGTACGGAACCTGCACAGCAGCAGGTGCCCCACAAAACTGCAGCTAAGAAGCGTGGAGTGTGCTAGAAAATGATGCTCCTCCGCGCCAGAGAGACCTTGCTGAGTATGCTGATGTGGGGGGTCAAGCACACAGTGAGCCGGTGCCCCTCTGTCTGTACGGCATACCCCTCACACACCCCCATACCTCCCAACTGTCCCGGGGTTCCGGCAGCAGAGCCGGATTAAGGGGGGGGGGCAGGGGGTACGTACCGTGGGACCCACAGTTTTAGGGGGCCCCCCGGCTGGAGTAGCTCTGTCCCAGCTCAGAAGCTCCCTTGTCCTGCCAGCAACAGCGGCAGCATTGTGCTACAGTCAGCACACGCTGCTGCGTGTTGGCAGATCTGTGGTGTTGCCTGCTTTCTTCTGCCTGTGCGGGTGTGTAGGGGGAAGCGACCACCTCCTCTGGCTTTAGCCCTAGCTGAGGGGCCAAAATTCCATATAAAAAAAAATCTGTAATTTGCATAAGGGGGTGTGGCCACGCGGGCCACGATTAGGCCACGCCCCCAGCCCCACAGCAGACACAGCCATGAGATAGGGCTCCCCTGTCTCAAGTGCCCTGGGCCCCCCGGACTCATAATCCGCCCCTGGAGGCATGCCAGCAGCTCACAGAGCGCTGGGCATGCCCCCTCACTGATGAAAACGGGGGCCCTCCCGTAAAGCCACGCCCCCTTTTGTTGAACACGCCCCCTTTTCGCCGTGTGTGTGTGTGTGTGTGTGTGTGTGTGCCCTCCTTCTGCCTGAAGAAAGCTGGGAGGTATGCACCCCTGTCTGCCTGAAGAAAGCTGGGAGGTATGCACCCCTGTCTGCCTGAAGAAAGCTGGGAGGTATGCACCCCTGCCTGTGCCATGCCCATACTATCTGCTTCTGCTCCTAGTCTCCTATAGATTTGCCCAGATCTGTGACTCATTTGACTAACTCCGCCCAGTGTTGTGACTCCGCCCAGCGTTAGCAAATGAGTCACAAAGTCACAGATCTGGGCTATTATATAGGAGATATATATATATATATATATATATATATATATATATATACGGTATATGTCTATGGGTTACCTACGGATGTGAGGTCACCATGCATCTATATATCTGACTTTGAGAAGTTATTGGATTAGAAATCATGTTCCCACAAAATATTGCATCATTTAAGGTTTTAAGGTTATATGCCTTTAATGTGGATGTACCATATATGTGATGATGACGCAGTAATTGTACCAACTGTGATTCATTGTTAATATGTGAATAAATTGAATTTTATAAAGGTTTGTGGTCAAAATTTGGAGATTGACATTGTAAAAAGATATTAATAAGTAACATTTTATACAGCTCCCTTGGAAATCCCACTATTTACATTCTTAATCTGTACTCTATCTAACCAGTATGAAGCTCACTATAGCGCAGAATTAGGTCTTAATATGACCAGAAGTGCCCCATATCAAGACATAGGGGGTAATTCCAAGTTGAATGCAGCAGGAATTTTTTTAGCAGTTGGGCAAAACCATGTGCACTGCAGGGGAGGCAGATATAACATGTGCAGAGAGAGTTAGATTTGGGTGGGGTGTGTTCAAACTAGAATCTAGATTGCAGTGTAAGAATAAAGCAGCCAGTATTTACCCTGCACAGAAACAATATAACCCACCCAAATCTAACTCTCTCTGCAAATGTTACAACTGCTCCACCTGCAGTGCACATGGTTTTGCCCAATTGCTAACAAACTTGCTGCTGCGATCAACTCAGAATTACCCCCATAGTAAATATAATTACTAAGGCAAGTACAAAGAGCAAGCTTTGGAACTAATCACCCACACACAACTAGAGAGAGTTTTGTCGTAGCATCACAACACATTGGCAATTGGATGAGAAAAGAAATATTATAAAACAGTAGTATAAAAATAAATAAAAGTAAAACAAAAGGGGAAGAAATGAAAGAGAAGAATAGAATAAGAAAAGCTAAGTAAGGGAGGAAAAGTTTCCCATGTCAATTAAGGTACCATGGGAAGCGGGGTGATAACATGCGAGCCATAATCTGAACTTTCCTTAAAACTCAACCAATTGTGCCAAGTGCCCCTAAAATTAGTGGAAAATTATTTAAAGGAAGAAGTGAGTTCCTCCATGAACATAGAGTGGTCAATTCTCTGGAACCACCAAGCAGGTCGAGAATCTCCATAAAACATGGTATAGTTGCTCTCGCAGCATTCACCAGATGTTGAAGCGATAACTTTTTGTAGGTCGAAATGGATATATCCATTATGGTGAGCAACCAAAACTCAGAAGTTACCAAGAAAAAAGTATAAAGAACTACTGCACACACAGGCGGCTCCAGTGGGAGTTATTAAAGGTGGGTCATCTACCACCCAACAGCATATAATACAAAGAAAGACAAATAAAACCCACTACTGCACACAGCATTATAAGATGATCCTACTTAATTTGAGCAAAATAAATACCATATATAAAATAATGTTCTAATTAATAAAAATGTACAACATACAATATAAAGTGCAATGGTACCACAATGAGGGTAATTCCACAATGTTAGACCTCTAAGAGGAATCCTAGAAAGTTCAAATAGTGTCACTAGTCCTAGAGAGCCAAAGTACATCATAGGCTGTATTGAACTCACAACCTGTCCATCTGTACGTCCAGGAATCTCCCCCAAGAATGTAATACCTCTGTCCAGTATTCCTCAGAAAAGGAGACAGAAAAAAAGACAAGGGGAAACAATGGTGTAGTATGTCTCAAACTTTGGTTTGATAACCCCCAGGTGCTCTCGGCAGTGCCACCAAATTTGAAGGAAAGCCCAATGCCTGGCCACATCTCCAGCATAGATGGAAACATCTGATGAATGTGTACAGGGCACCTGCAACACCTAGCTAGAATCTTATACTGAGTCTCTAAGACTTGGAGTGAAGAGAAGGCAACAAAAGTATAACTAACAATTTGCAACCATTGTTTCTCTGTCAACTCCCTCTCTAATTCACCTTGCCATGTAGACACATAGGAAGGCAAGAAGATCGTAGAGCTATCAAGATTCAACTGGTACAACAAAGAAATATTGTGTCTCAGCGGAACTTCAGTAAGACAAAAAAGATTCAAAAACTTAGTTGGGGTCCATAGGGGACCACCAATAGTAAGAGAGGTAATATATATAATGTCTAATCTGGAGGTAGACCCAGAATGAGCAGGGTAGGAGATGATAAGCCTGTTGGAGATCTGTGACGGACCATAAACCACTTGCGGTAACTAAATTAAATAAATGTGAAACACCTATTGAGGACCACCTGGATAGGCTGGGGGCACTCTTTGCCTGGAAGAAAATCAGGATTGCCCACAGGGTCGCAGGCAATGAGGCCCCTGTCCTAAACAGTATAGCCCCCATCCCTATATCTATTTTATGTCTACTTTTCTAGGTATTTTTTTATACAAAATTTTTCCATGATGCTTTTGTTATTCAACTTATAAATATGTTTGCACAGGGCAATATAAATAGGTATATGACATAACCTACTGTATGATAAAGCCAGGTTATATAATGACTTGATCATTACAGGATATTCCATGCAATCACATTTCAGTGTAGACTGCAATTGGGTATGAGGAGATACATGGTTTGGGTTTCCTATGGATGGTAGTCTTGGTAGAGATATTTCCTGTATCCCTGTTAGATAAGTCCCTGCTTTGAGACTAAACTGGGCTGATACTCTAGAGAAGGCAAAGAAATAAAGTTCACCCTTCTCTATACCATCAAACTAATTGTTAACAGTTTAGTACTAATCCCCTTGAGCACAACTGCAGTATAATATATTGCGCTCCACTGAAGTGGACTTACATGGTAAATTTGAACTGTACATACTGTACCTGAATATACGTATGACTCAAAATAGTGTGTAAGGGATGGACATGGCTTATCAACATTCAGAATGTCAACAAGCTCAAGGGAGACAGCAGTATGTTGAACCCACTATACCAACATCGTAGTAATGCATTATAAAGCATCGGAACTGTGTTGGCTTTAGAACTTTAACGATAATGGCAAAACATCATGGATTCCCATGTTGTTGCTCCTCCTACCCCATATTAGCAGTAACCAGTACATATCTTAGCCCCTTTGGTCAAAGGCCTACAGAAGATAAACCTGTTAATAGTCATAACTGAATTTGTTGCCTAAACAAAGAAGGCCACACCCAAATGGATTGTGTCACACCTATGTGTGCATGCCCTTACTGTACACGTGTTGGACATGCATGAACCTGACTTATCTCTCCATGTCACAGAGGCTGCAAGCACTATGCCAACAGTACAATCTTATAAATGTATTTATGCTGTCTTGAAGATGGATTTCTCAGGTGATGTAGAGTCGAAGCTGTGAGTACGTACTGTTGTTGCAGGGTGGAGCTGAAACAAATGATGAGTCACGAAAAAGACTGTCATGTGGAGAGCTGCGCAGAAATCTATCACAGCTAGGTGCAGTGCAAATATGCTTTCTATGCATAAGTAAGCTATGGACAGGAGAGTGGAGAGAGATGGATGTGTGGTAAATGAAGAAGGAAAGTCAATGAGATGGATATGCTGGATGAGCTGGACAGAGAGTGGGTAAGCAGAGATAGCGGGGAGCAAAAGGATGTAAATGAGTAATGTTTAGTTCAAGTAAACTGGAATGAATTAAAAAGGATAAAATATTGAGACAAATGGTGTATATGAGATGAACAAATGTGGAAAAAAAAAAGAGTATATATTAAAAAAAGAAGTGCCCATAGGATGCATATAAGCTTGTAATAACTATATGGGATAAATTATTCTGAATGGAGAGGCTGAAAAGAAGGTGGATAAAAAATTTGATTGTGGGACTACTATCCTGTGAATAGTAAGAAAATATATTTTAATAAGCGTAACAAGTATGCAACAAGGAAAATGAGGCCTGATTCAGAGATGGACGCAATACACACAGCAGCTACACCTTTGAACATAATAACGACAGTGGTGTAATATTGACCCTCGCAGTGGCTTGGGGGCACCATCGCTAATGCTGGAATCTGCTGAAAATGTCCCTCCAAAAATGTCCACTGCCTAGGAGGAGACAGATGCTAGAGGTCCTGCTTGACCCCAGGAAGTACTGGGAATGCTGGCGCCGCTGGGAGAAGATGCAGAAAGCTGCATATTCTGCCATGAAACCCCTGACAATGAGCATGAAACCCCTGGCAATGAACATAGAACCCAGAGCATGAAACCCCTGGCAACGAGCATGGAAACCAGTGCATGAAACCCCTGACAATGAGCATGAAACCCCTGGCAATGAACATAGAACCTAGAGCATGAAACCCCTGGCAACGAACATGGAAACCAGTGCATGAAACCCCTGGCAATGAGCATGAATCCCCTGACAACGAGCATGGAACACAGCATGAAACCTCTGACAATGATATGAGACCCCTGGCAACGAGCAATTAATTTCAACGTAATTAGAGGCCTTACAGTGTGACATAATTTGTAAGGGGCATTATTGTGTGTGGGGCATACAATGGTGTCGGGCATTATGGTGTGTGGCATAATGTGTAATGAGCATTATAAGGTGTGGCATTTTGTGTAATGGGCTTTATGGTGTGTGGCATAGTGTATAAGGGGCATAACGGTGTGTGGAATAATGTGTAATGGTCATAAGGCTGTGTGAAATAATGTGTAATGGCCATTACGGTGTGTGCCATATTGTGTAATGGGCATTATGGTGTGTGGCATGTTGTGTAATGGGCATAACGGTGTGGCATAATGTGTAAGGGGCATTATGGTGTGTGGCATAATGTGTAATGGGCATTATGGTGTGTGGCATATTGTGTAATGGGCATTACGGTGTGTGGAATAATGTGTAATGGGTATTACACTGTGGAAAAATGTGTAATAGCCATTACTGTGTGGGCCATAATGTGTAATGGGCATTACGGTGTGTGACATAATGCATAAGGGGCATTACGGTGTGTGGCATAATGTGCAAGGGGCATTACTATAGGGTGGAAAAATTACAAATAATGTAAAGGGCATATATCAGGATTTTTTTTTTTACCTGTGGTGGCAAATATCTGGGTGTGCAGGTTGCGAAACTTGGGTATAAGGTAGTCTATTCCCGCAAGGCCATGCCCTTGCACCGAGGCCACACACCCTTTTTGGAATGTGTACGCCTACGGCACTGCGAATTCTTTCTTTTTAAAATGTCTATGTCAGGTGGGGGGTGCATTTTTAACTGTTCACACTGTGAGCCAAATTGCCTAGAAACGGCCCTGTTTGTTCTACCAAAATGCCACGGGGATGGGGCACCAGAAATTGTTTTGGCGGGGGGGAGGGGCAAAAATAGGATTTTAATTACCTACCGGTAAATCCTTTTTTCGTTGTCCGTAGAGGATACTGGGGTCCATATTAGTATCATGGGGTATAGATGGGTACACCAGGAGCCATGGGCACTTTAAGACTTTGATAGTGTGGGCTGACTCCTCCCTCTATGCCCCTCCTACCAGACTCAGTCAAGAAACTGTGCCTGAGGAGACGGACAACTTTGAGAGGAGGACTTAACACAGATAGTGGCGAGATTCATACCAGCTCACACATACAAGGCAAACCTAGCTAACCAACTTGAAAACTCAGCAACAGCTGAACAAGAAAACTTAACCAAGTACTTAACCAAGAACAAAGCAGTACTAAACCAAGTAACCACTGCAGGGTCACAAAGCGCTGGGCGGGCGCCCAGCATCCTCTACGGACTCTGAGAAAAGGATTTACCGGTAATTAAAATACTATTTTCTCTTGCGTCCTAGAGGATGCTGGGGTCCACATTAGTACCATGGGGATGTACCAAAGCTCCCAGAACGGGAGGGAGAGCGCGGAGGCTCCTGCAGAACTGATTGACCAAACATTAGGTCCTCAGTGGCCAAAGTATCAAACTTGTAGAACTTAGCAAACGTGATCGACCCAGACCAAGTAGCCGCTTGGCAAAGCTGTAAAGCCGAGACACCCCGGGCAGCCGCCCAGGGAGAACCCACCTTATGAGTAGAGTGGGCCTTAACAGATTTTGGACACGGCAATCCTGCCATAGAATATGCATGCTGGATAGTGACCCTGATCCAGCGAGAGATCGTCTGCTTAGAAGCAGGACACCCAATTTTCTTGGGATCATACAGGACAAACAAAGAGTCCGATTTTCTGTGATGAGCAGTCCTCTTCACATATATTTTCAGAGCCCTTACAACATCCAAGGACTTTGACGGAATTGAGGCGTCGGTAGCAACTGGCACCACAATAGGTTGGTTGATATGAAAAGCCGACACAACCTTTGGAAGGAATTTCTGACGTGTCCGGAGCTCAGCTCTACTTCATGGAAGATCAAGTAGGGGCTTTTCCAAGACAAAGACCCAACTCCAACACATGTCTAGCAGAAGCTAAGGCCAACAAAGTGACTGCTTTCCACGTGAGAAACTTGACCTCAACCTCCTGTAAAAGCTTGAACCAATCCGATTGGAGGAACTGTAACACCACGTTAAGATCCCAGGGTGCTGTAGGCGGCACAAAGGGAGGCTGGATGTGCAGAACCCCTTTCAAGAAAGTCTGAACTTCAGGGAGTGAAGCCAGTTGTTTCTGGAAGAAAATGGATAAGGCCAAAATCTGGACCTTTATGGATCCCAACTTCAGGCCCATATCCACACCTGCTTGCAGGAAGAGGAGAAACCATCCCAGTTGAAACTCCACCGTAGGAAACGTCTTGGATTCACACCAAGATACATACTTTTTCCAAATGCGATGGTAATGTTTAGACGTTACTCTTTTCCTAGCCTGTATCAGGGTAGGAATAACCTTGTTCGGAATGCCCTTCCGAGCTAATATCTGGCGTTCAACCTCCATGCAGTGAAACGTAGCCGCGGTAAGTCTTGATAAGCGAACGGCCCCTTTTGCAGGTCCTCCCGAAGAGGAAGAGGCCTCGGATCTTCCAGCAGTAGATCCAGAAGATCCGCGTACCAAGCCCTTCTTGGCCAGTCCGGAGCAATGAGGATTGCCTGAACTCTTGTTCTCTTTATGAGCTTTAGAATCCTGGGAATGAGCGGAGGTGGAGGAAACACGTACACTGACTAAAACACCCACGGAGTCACTAGGGCGTCCACCGTCACTGCTTGCGGGTCTCTTGACCTGGAACAGTACCTCCGAAGCTTCTTGTTGAGACAGGAGGCCATCATGTCTATTTGAGATACACCCCAAAGATTTGTCACCTCCGTGAACACCTCCGGATGGAAGCCCCACTCTCCCGGATGGAGATCGTGTCTGCTGAGGAAGTCCGCTTCCCAGTTGTCCACTCCCGGAATGAAGATTGCTGACAGTGCCAACGCGTGCCTTTCTGCCCAGAGGATGATCCTTGTTACCTCTGACATTGCAGCTCTGCTCTTCGTTCCGCCTTGTTGGTTTATGTCGGCCACCATCGTTATATTGTCCGACTGCACCTGAATGGCCTGATCTTGTAAAAGATGTGCCGCTTGTAGAAGACCGTTGTACACGGGCCTTACTTCCAGAATGTTGATTAGAAGAATGGATTTCCGACTTGACCACCTTCCTTGGAAGGTTTCCCCTTGGGTGACTGCGCCCCAACCTCTGAGACTTGCATCTGTGGTTAGAAGGATCCAGTCCTGAATCCCGAACCTGCGGCCCTCTAGAAGGTGAGGCAATTGTAGCCACCACCGGAGTGAAATCCTGGCTTTCGGTGACAGACGTATCCTCTGGTGCATGTGCAGATGAGATCCCGACCACTTGTCCAGGAGGTCCAGTTGGAAAGATCGTGCATGAAATCTTCCGTACAGAAGAGCCTCGTAGGAGGCAACCATCTTCCCCAGAAGGCGAATGCACTGATGAACCGATACCCGGGTAGGCTTCAAGACATCCTGGACCATACTTTGGATCACCAACGCCTTTTCCACCGCAGAAATACCCTCTGCACTTCCGTGTCGAGGACCATCCCCAGGAAATACAATCTCCTTGTCGGCTCCAAATGTGATTTTCGAAGATTCAGGATCCATCCATGTTCCCTGAGCAGTCGAGTCGTGAGAGCAATGGACTGCAACAACCTCTTCCTGGAAGTTGCCTTTACATACATAGTAACATAGTATCTAAGGTTGAAAAAAGACAATTGTCCATCGAGTTCAACCTATTTGTGGTCTCCTATGCACGATTATTTTGTAGAAAATGTTGACTGAAGTTGATGACTGCCGTTACGTTTTACCCCTCTTTTTTATAATAACCATAGTGCCCCGTAACCCTGGATATCCTTATCCATTAGGGATTTATCTAACCCATTCTTAAAGGTGTTGACTGAGTCTGCCATTACAACTCCCTCAGGCAGGGAATTCCAAACACGTATCGTCCTTACCGTAAAAAAGCCTTTACGCCGTTTTGTGCGGAATCTCCTCTCCTCTAACCTGAGCGAGTGTCCACGAGTTCTCTGTGTTGATCTAACCAAAAACAGGTCCTGCGCAAGATCTGTATAATGTCCAGGGACGTGCAGTCAGGGGAGGCAGTGCCTCCCCTATCATTAAAGGCATTAAAAGAATACAGAGAAGATACTTATGACATGTTCTGTGTCATAAGTATCTTCTTATAGTAATCTAATCTTTTTTTAGCATTAAATAAAGATTTCGGAGGCACCTTGAACGGTGCCTCTCGGTGTTAATTGTAAATGTCCGGAAGCAGGGGGCGGGCAGGGAGCGTGGCCATGCAGAGGGCTTCAAAAGCCTATTTAAAAAAGCATTGGAAGCGGCACCTATAGAGGTGCCGCAGTGCAGCAGGGACGTGCTTTCAGCCCATGAAAGCACGCCCCTGTCACAGTGATTGGCCAGCAGATGCAGCAGCAGCACTGATGCTGCTGTTACTGGGAGACAACCCGCCCAGCTGGAAGGCGCCGGTACAAGCACCACAAACGCCAGTGAAGTCACGGCTGTCCCGCACCTCGGAGGAAGAAAGGACAGACCACGGTGCGCATCAAGTAGAGGTGAGCTTCGCAGGATGCACTGCGCTCCCAGGGGCTGCCAATAGCTGTAGCCTGCCAGCTTGTGCAGTGTGTGCACAGAGCAGTGGACATGAGGGGAGACATAGTGGGGAAAATCAGGGCTGGATAGGAAAAACGGACAGTGCCACTGAACCACTAAATGAGTCTGATTGCACTGTTGTTGGAACATGCTGCAGTCAGTCTTTATAAAGTAAAATATCATGCAGGTTGCAATACTTTTTTTTTTTTTGTAGTTAAAAGACTGACAGGCTGCCTACAGAGGTGCACTGGCTGATAGGGGGACATGGAGATCTATCTGGGGGAGGGGGGGTAATGTGTTGTAGGGGGAGGAAGGTTATTTAGTGCCAGAGGCGTATTTATTTATTTGCCAGCATAGAACTCTCCCAGGGTGCAGGCTGAGGGGGGGGGGGCACTGACTGGCGCTGCTACCCACTGCCATAGTTCAGATCCAGCAAGAATTAATCTGCAGCAGCAGTGATATGTCTGAGACCCCCTGGACGGGATGCCAGCGGTCAGAATACCGACAGTGGCATCCCGGCCTTTAGAATCCCAACAGCACCACAGAAAGTAACCTAACTCTTCCTTCACACTATCTGTTGGTACCTTACCCTAACCCTCCCCAGTGGTACCTAACCCTCCCTTCCACACTGCCTAAACCCAACCTTCCCCGCTTGGTGCCTAACCATAACCCTCCCTCCCTGGTTCCTAACCCTGCCTTCCCCACTGCCTAAACCTAACCCTCCCCACTTAGTGCCCAAACCTAACCTCCACCTGTAAGTGCCTAACCCCCCCTCCCCAGTACCTAACCATCCCCTTCCTGTCCCTGCACCCTAATCCCCCTTCTAATGCCTAAACCTAACCTCCCCCCCCCCCCCCCCCGTGGCAGAGCACAACTAAAAGTAAGTTCGGGATTCCAGGTGTCGGTATTTTGACTAGAGATGAGCGCCTGAAATTTTTTGGGTTTTGTGTTTTGGTTTTGGGTTCGGTTCCGCGGCCGTGTTTTGGGTTCGACCGCGTTTTGGCAAAACCTCACCGAATTTTTTTTGTCGGATTCGGGTGTGTTTTGGATTCGGGTGTTTTTTTCAAAAAACCCTAAAAAACAGCTTAAATCATAGAATTTGGGGGTCATTTTGATCCCATATTATTATTAACCTCAAAAACCATAATTTCCACTCATTTTCAGTCTATTCTGAATACCTCACACCTCACAATATTATTTTTAGTCCTAAAATTTGCACCGAGGTCGCTGGATGACTAAGCTAAGCGACCCTAGTGGCCGACACAAACACCTGGCCCATCTAGGAGTGGCACTGCAGTGTCACGCAGGATGGCCCTTCCAAAAAACACTCCCCAAACAGCACATGACGCAAAGAAAAAAAGAGGTGCAATGAGGTAGCTGTGTGACTAAGCTCAGCGACCCAAGTGCCCGACACAAACACCTGGCCCATCTAGGAGTGGCACTGCAGTGTCACGCAGGATGTCCCTTCCAAAAAACCCTCCCCAAACAGCACATGACGCAAAGAAAAAAAGAGGCGCAATGAGGTAGCTGTGTGAGTAAGATTAGCGACCCTAGTGGCCGACACAAACACCGGGCCCATCTAGGAGTGGCACTGCAGTGTCACGCAGGATGTCCCTTCCAAAAAACCCTCCCCAAACAGCACATGACGCAAAGAAAAATAAAAGAAAAAAGAGGTGCAAGATGGAATTGTCCTTGGGCCCTCCCACCCACCCTTATGTTGTATAAACAGGACATGCACACTTTAACCAACCCATCATTTCAGTGACAGGGTCTGCCACACGACTGTGACTGATATGACGGGTTGGTTTGGACCCCCACCAAAAAAGAAGCAATTAATCTCTCCTTGCACAAACTGGCTCTACAGAGGCAAGATGTCCACCTCATCATCATCCTCCGATATATCACCGTGTACATCCCCTCCTCACAGATTATCAATTCGTCCCCACTGGAATCCACCATCTCAGCTCCCTGTGTACTTTGTGGAGGCAATTGCTGCTGGTCAATGTCTCCGCGGAGGAATTGATTATAATTCATTTTAATGAACATCATCTTCTCCACATTTTCTGGATGTAACCTCGTACGCCGATTGCTGACAAGGTGAGCGGCGGCACTAAACACTCTTTCGGAGTACACACTTGTGGGAGGGCAACTTAGGTAGAATAAAGCCAGTTTGTGCAAGGGCCTCCAAATTGCCTCTTTTTCCTGCCAGTATACGTACGGACTGTGTGACGTGCCTACTTGGATGCGGTCACTCATATAATCCTCCACCATTCTTTCAATGTTGAGAGAATCATATGCAGTGACAGTAGACGACATGTCCGTAATCGTTGTCAGGTCCTTCAGTCCGGACCAGATGTCAGCATCAGCAGTCGCTCCAGACTGCCCTGCATCACCGCCAGCGGGTGGGCTCGGAATTCTGAGCCTTTTCCTCGCACCCCCAGTTGCGGGAGAATGTGAAGGAGGAGATGTTGACAGGTCGCGTTCCGCTTGACTTGACAATTTTGTCACCAGCAGGTCTTTGCACCCCAGCAGACTTGTGTCTGCCGGAAAGAGAGATCCAAGGTAGGTTTTAAATCTAGGATCGAGCACGGTGGCCAAAATGTAGTGCTCTGATTTCAACAGATTGACCACCCGTGAATCCTTGTTAAGCGAATTAAGGGCTGCATCCACAAGTCCCACATGCCTAGCGGAATCGCTCCCTTTTAGCTCCTTCTTCAATGCCTCCAGCTTCTTCTGCAAAAGCCTGATGAGGGGAATGACCTGACTCAGGCTGGCAGTGTCTGAACTGACTTCACGTGTGGCAAGTTCAAAGGGCATCAGAACCTTGCACAACGTTGAAATCATTCTCCACTGCACTTGAGACAGGTGCATTCCACCTCCTATATCGTGCTCAATTGTATAGGCTTGAATGGCCTTTTGCTGCTCCTCCAACCTCTGAAGCATATAGAGGGTTGAATTCCACCTCGTTACCACTTCTTGCTTCAGATGATGGCAGGGCAGGTTCAGTAGTTTTTGGTGGTGCTCCAGTCTTCTGTACGTGGTGCCTGTACGCCGAAAGTGTCCCGCAATTCTTCTGGCCACCGACAGCATCTCTTGCACGCCCCTGTCGTTTTTTAAAAAATTCTGCACCACCAAATTCAAGGTATGTGCAAAACATGGGACGTGCTGGAATTTGCCCATATTTAATGCACACACAATATTGCTGGCGTTGTCCGATGCCACAAATCCACAGGAGAGTCCAATTGGGGTAAGCCATTCTGCGATGATCTTCCTCAGTTGCCGTAAGAGGTTTTCAGCTGTGTGCGTATTCTGGAAAGCGGTGATACAAAGCGTAGCCTGCCTAGGAAAGAGTTGGCGTTTGCGAGATGCTGCTACTGGTGCCGCCGCTGCTGTTCTTGCGGCGGGAGTCCATACATCTACCCAGTGGGCTGTCACAGTCATATAGTCCTGACCCTGCCCTGCTCCACTTGTCCACATGTCCGTGGTTAAGTGGACATTGGGTACAACTGCATTTTTTAGGACACTGGTGAGTCTTTTTCTGACGTCCGTGTACATTCTCGGTATCGCCTGCCTACAGAAGTGGAACCTAGATGGTATTTGGTAACGGGGGCACACTGCCTCAATAAATTGTCTAGTTCCCTGTGAACTAACGGCGGATACCGGACGCACGTCTAACACCAACATAGTTGTCAAGTACTCAGTTATCCGCTTTGCAACAGGATGACTGCTGTGATATTTCATCTTCCTCGCAAAGGACTGTTGGACAGTCAATTGCTTACTGGAAGTAGTACAAGTGGGCTTACGACTTCCCCTCTGGGATGACCATCGACTCCCAGCAGCAACAACAGCAGCGCCAGCAGCAGTAGGCGTTACACGCAAGGATGCATCTGAGGAATCCCAGGCAGGAGAGGACTCGTCAGAATTGCCAGTGACATGGCCTGCAGGACTATTGGCATTCCTGGGGAAGGAGGAAATTGACACTGAGGGAGTTGGTGGGGTGGTTTGCGTGAGCTTGGTTACAAGAGGAAGGGATTTACTGGTCAGTGGACTGCTTCCGCTGTTGGCCCAAGTTTTTGAACTTGTCACTGACTTATTATGAATGCGCTGCAGGTGACGTATAAGGGAGGATGTTCCGAGGTGGTTAACGTCCTTACCCCTACTTATTACAGCTTGACAAAGGGAACACACGGCTTGACACCTGTTGTCCGCATTTCTGGTGAAATACTTCCACACCGAAGAGCTGATTTTTTTGGTATTTTCACCAGGCATGTCAACGGCCCTATTCCTCCCACGGACAACAGGTGTCTCCCCGGGTGCCTGACTTAAACAAACCACCTCACCATCAGAATCCTCCTGGTCAATTTCCTCCCCAGCGCCAGCAACACCCATATCCTCCTCATCCTGGTGTACTTCAACACTGACATCTTCAATCTGACTATCAGGAACTGGACTGCGGGTGCTCCTTCCAGCACTTGCAGGGGGCGTGCAAATGGTGGAAGGCGCATGCTCTTCACGTCCAGTGTTGGGAAGGTCAGGCATCGCAACCGACACAATTGGACTCTCCTTGTGGATTTGGGATTTCGAAGAACGCACAGTTCTTTGCGGTGCTACTGCTTTTGCCAGCTTGAGTCTTTTCATTTTTCTAGCGAGAGGCTGAGTGCCTCCATCCTCATGTGAAGCTGAACCACTAGCCATGAACATAGGCCAGGGCCTCAGCCGTTCCTTGCCACTCCGTGTGGTAAATGGCATATTGGCAAGTTTACGCTTCTCCTCCGACAATTTTATTTTAGGTTTTGGAGTCCTTTTTTTACTGATATTTGGTGTTTTGGATTTGACATGCTCTGTACTATGACATTGGGCATCGGCCTTGGCAGACGACGTTGCTGGCATTTCATCGTCTCGGCCATGACTAGTGGCAGCAGCTTCAGCACGAGGTGGAAGTGGATCTTGATCTTTCCCTAATTTTGGAACCTCAACATTTTTGTTCTCCATATTTTAATAGGCACAACTAAAAGGCACCTCAGGTAAACAATGTAGATGGATGGATACTAGTATACAATTATGGATGGACTGCCGAGTGCCGACACAGAGGTAGCTACAGCCGTGGACTACCGTACTGTACTGTGTCTGCTGCTAATATAGACTGGTTGATAAAGAGATGTAGTAGTAGTATGTATGTATAAAGAAGAAAGAAAAAAAAACCACGGGTAGGTGGTATACAATTATGGACGGACTGCCCAGTGCCGACACAGAGGTAGCTACAGCCGTGGACTACCGTACTGTACTGTGTCTGCTGCTAATATAGACTGGTTGATAAAGAGATGTAGTAGTAGTAGTATGTATGTATAATATAAAGAAGAAAGAAAAAAAAACCACGGGTAGGTGGTATACAATTATGGACGGACTGCCCAGTGCCGACACAGAGGTAGCTACAGCCGTGGACTACCGTACTGTACTGTGTCTGCTGCTAATATAGACTGGTTGATAAAGAGATGTAGTAGTAGTATGTATGTATAAAGAAGAAAGAAAAAAAAACCACGGGTAGGTGGTATACAATTATGGACGGACTGCCCAGTGCCGACACAGAGGTAGCTACAGCCGTGGACTACCGTACTGTACTGTGTCTGCTGCTAATATAGACTGGTTGATAAAGAGATGTAGTAGTAGTAGTAGTATGTATGTATAAAGAAGAAAGAAAAAAAAAACCACGGGTAGGTGGTATACAATTATGGACGGACTGCCGAGTGCCGACACAGAGGTAGCTACAGCCGTGGACTACCGTACTGTACTGTGTCTGCTGCTAATATAGACTGGTTGATAAAGAGATATAGTAGTAGTATGTATGTATAAAGAAGAAAGAAAAAAAAACCACGGGTAGGTGGTATACAATTATGGACGGACTGCCGAGTGCCGACACAGAGGTAGCTACAGCCGTGAACTACCGTACTGTGTCTGCTGCGACTGGATGATAAATAATGATATAAAAAATATATATATATCACTACTGCAGCCGGACAGGTATATATTATATAATGACGGACCTGCTGGACACTGTCTGTCAGCAGAATGAGTTTTTTATAGAATAAAAAAAAAAACACCACACAAGTGAAGTCACACGACGAGTGTTTAACTTTTTCAGGCAATCACAATATAGTATACTATACTACTAACTATACTGGTGGTCAGTGTGGTCAGGTGGTCACTGGTCAGTCACACTGGCAGTGGCACTCCTGCAGCAAAAGTGTGCACTGTTTAATTTTAATAATAATATGTACTCCTGGCTCCTGCTATAACCTATAACTGGCACTGCAGTGCTCCCCAGTCTCCCCCACAATTATAAGATGTGTGAGCTGAGCACAGTCAGATACGAGTGTTTAACTTTTTCAGGCAATCACAATATAGTATACTATACTACTAACTATACTGGTGGTCAGTGTGGTCAGGTCACTGGTCAGTCACACTGGCAGTGGCACTCCTGCAGCAAAAGTGTGCACTGTTTAATTTTAATAATAATATGTACTCCTGGCTCCTGCTATAACCTATAACTGGCACTGCAGTGCTCCCCAGTCTCCCCCACAATTATAAGATGTGTGAGCTGAGCACAGTCAGATATATACATAGATGATGCAGCACACTGGGCTGAGCAGTGCACACAGATATGGTATGTGACTGAGTCACTGTGTATCGTTTTTTTCAGGCAGAGAACGGATATATTAAATAAAACTGCACTGTCTGGTGGTCACTGTGGTCAGTCACTAGTAAACTCTGCACTCTCTACAGTTCTACAGTACTCCTAAGCTCCAGTAAATCAGGTCAATCTCTCTCTCTCTCTCTTCTAATCTAAATGGAGAGGACGCCAGCCACGTCCTCTCCCTATCAATCTCAATGCACGTGTGAAAATGGCGGCGACGCGCGGCTCCTTATATAGAATCCGAGTCTCGCGAGAATCCGACAGCGTCATGATGACGTTCGGGCGCGCTCGGGTTAACCGAGCAAGGCGGGAAGATCCGAGTCGCTCGGACCCATGAAAAAAAACATGAAGTTCGTGCGGGTTCGGATTCAGAGAAACCGAACCCGCTCATCTCTAATTTTGACACCGGGCTCTTGACTCCTGCCGGTATTTAGACACCAGGATTACGCAGTCGTTCAGGGTTCCGGCTTCAGTATTTTGACCGCCGGAATGCCGTCCGGCGGCATTTTAACTGCATCTCGTTAAGCAGTTTGGACTGTAAATGTAATTTTGGTATTAATATGTGAATTGAGGATTAGTGGGGTTATTGTAGTGTATTGTAGTGGGTCTATATATGTGATGTGGGGACTTGTGGGAACTATTAATTAAATATGGATGGTAATTATATAATGCATTAGCTGGTTGGGGCTATTTGTGTAATATGGCTCAGTTTAAAAGAGGACTGCTTCCTTCCAATGCTAGTGGGAGCTATTAAATGTATTTGGGACTCTTAAAAAATGTGAGGGCTAATAATTTAATGTGGGATTGATGGTGACTATTAACATATTGTAGTTGTAATAATATGATGCAAAATCTATGTATTAAATGTATATGCTAATAAGTTAGTGATCGGGCTAGTTGAGGGGGAGGGTGTTTATTTATTAAATGTGATCATCGTCACATATAACAAATCAGTCTAAGAGAGATGCCATAGTGGGAGGGCAAGACTGCCGCAGATTGCTTCTGACCCAATAGTTCTGTTCCCCAATGGTAATGCATGCAGCTGAGATAACCTCAGAGCTGCAGTATCAGATGAAATACTCTGCTCCTGGTGTTGGGAGGACTGGAGTAGTGGGGGAGAGTTGCGTGGAGTTGGGGGAGGTCTTAGGACTAATGGTGGTGAAGGTATGAGTGGAGTTGGAGGAGGTGTTAGGACTAATGGAGGTAAAAGTGGAGTGGAGTTGGATGAGGTATTAGGACTAATGGTGATGACGGTGTGAGTGGAGTTGGGGGAAAACAAGTTATAAATACATAGTGTAAATTCCAAAGATGGGGGGACGCTAGTCCCTTAGCTTGCCAGGGACGCTCGTACCCCTAGATACACCCCTGTTTAGTGCTAACGGGAGATGAAGGTCTGTCTCGGGGGGGAAAATCTGTACAAGGGAGGGATAATCTGAGAGGGAGGTACGTTATTTAGCGGCTAAAGGGAGATTATGATCTATTTTGAGGGGGGTTTAATCTGTGCTAGGGGGAGATGATCTGTTTGAGGGAGCCATTTTTGAAATCCAATATGGCCGCCGGCTCGCGTGTCATCGCCCTGGCCAGTGCCTCACCAGCAACTGACCTCACCGCACGCCACTGATAATGTCCCCTTATATATTTGTAAATGTTGATCATGTCCCCTCTTAATCTCCTCTTTTCCAGTGTAAACATGCCTAGTCTTGCAAGCCTTTCCTCATATTCCAGCGTCTCCATACCCTTAATTAGTTTGGTTGCCCACCTTTGAACCTTTTCTAGCTCCAGGATATCCTTTTTGTAGTAAGGTGCCCAGAATTGTACACAGTATCCAAGGTGTGGCCTCACAAGTGATTTATATAACGGGAGTATAATACTCTCGTCCCTAGCATCAATTCCCCGTTTTATGCATGCTAATATCTTATTAGCCTTCTTTGCTGCAGTACTACTTTGGGTACTACTGCTTAGTTTGCTATCTATGAGGACACCTAAGTCCTTTTCTCAGTACAGAATCCCCTAATTTTACCCCATTTAGTAGGTAGGTGTTATTTTTGTTCTTGTTACCACAGTACATTACCTTACACTTGTCTGTATTGAAGCGCATTCTCCATTTCGCTGCCCAAGCTTCTAATTTAACTAAGTCATTCTGAAGCGACTCAGCATCCCCTTCCGCATTTATAACTTTACACAATTTGGTATCATCTGCAAAAATTTACACCATGCTCTCTAGACCTTCTGTTAGGTCGTTAATGAAAATATTGAACAATAGCGGTCCTAATACTGAGCCTTGCGGCACACCACTTAGCACTTCAGTCCAAGTTGAAAAAGATCCATTAACCACAACGCGCTGCTCCCTACCAGTTTTTGACCCAAGTGCATATTGTGCTTCCTAGCCCTGATTCTTGTAGCTTGTAGATAAGTCTCATGTGTGGTACAGTGTCAAATGCTTTGGCCAGATAAGGAATTATATTCACCCCCTGCCTGTGGAGGAGGATCATCATCCCTTCCATTACCTTGGTGAACACCCTCGGTGCTGTGGAGTGGCCGAACGGCAGTGCCTGGAACTGATAGTGACATTCCAACACAAATCTGAGACAGGCCTGGTATGGCGGCCAAATCGGAATGTGGAGATATGCATCCTTGATGTCCAAGGATACCAGAAACTCTCGTTCCTACAGCCCTGAGATCACCGCTCCCAGAGACTCCATTTTGAACCTGAATTCCCTTAGATAAGGGTTTAGTGACTTCAGGTTCAAAATTTGCCTGACCGAACCATCCGGTTTCGGTACCACAAAGAGGTTTGAATAGTAACCATGGTTTACCAGATGAGGTGAAACTAGAACAATTACATCTGCCCTTTCCAATTTGTGAATGGCTTCCTGAAGGATAGTCCTGTCTGCCAGCAAAACTGGCAGACCTGATTTTAGCTTTTGCAGACCAAAAGGACTGCACCGAAGATGTAGAAAAGGTTTTCTTCGTCGTCTGAGAAGCTGAGGGAAGAAAGGTAGACTTACCAGTTGTTGCCGTGGAGATCAACGCATCCAATGCTTCCCCAAAGAGAGCCTGACCCGTGAAGGGTAGTTTCTCCACACTTCTCCTGGATTCTGCCTCTGCATAGCCAGAGACCCCTAAGTGCTGAGACAGCTATGGACGATGTCCTCGCAGTCAGATTACCCAGGTCCTTCATGGCCTCCACCATGAAACCCGCAGAATCCTGTATGTTACGTAAAAACAATTCAATGTCACTTCTATCCATAGGAATCTAAGTCCTCTAGTAATGGGCCTGACCACTTTACTATGGCTTTAGAAATCCATGCACAGGCAATAGTGGGCCTTAAGGCCACTCCTGAAGCAGTGTATATGGATTTGAGCGTAGTTTCTATCTTCCGGTCTGCCGGTTCTTTCAAAGCGGTAGACCCCGGGACAGGTAAAACCACCTTTTTAGACAGTCTTTATACAGAAGCGTCTACTATAGGCGGGTTTTACCACTTTTTCCTATCATCCTCAGGGAAAGGAAAAGCCACAAAAACCCTCCTTGGTATATGGATTTTTTTCTCTGGATTGTCCCAGGATTTTTCAAATAATACGTTTAATTCCTTAGACGCAGGGAAGGTCAGGGAAGCTTTCTTATTGTCTGTAAAGTAAGCCTTCTCTACCTGTTCAGGTGGTTTGTCAGTAATGTGTAACACATCCCTAATAGCCTCAATCAGGAGTTGCACCCCTCTTGCCAGGGAAGCCTCACCCCCCACCCCCCCGCAAATCTGCATCACCCTCTGTCGTGTCAGAGTCGGTGTCCGCGTCGACCTGCATAATCTGAGCAAGCGCACGTTTCTTGGACACACCAGGGGATTTTGAGGTAGTGGGGACAGAACCAGACAAAACCTCCACAGATTGTTTTAAAATATGTGATTCAGTCTCATAATGTGCAATCCTAGTAGAAATCTGGAATATCATTCCCTTAATAGAAGCTACCCACTGAGGCTCGGCTTCGGAAGGCTGAGACTAAATATTACATTCCTGAGTACATGGAATGGATTCCTCTGGAGAAGATACATATTCTGCCGCACAAGACACAGAATCCCTGGACATGGTTATGTGATAATTTGCATACACACACACACACACACACACACACACACACACACACACACACACACACACAAATGTCAGACACAGTTTCCCCCAAGTACCTTCAGAGAAATACAGAGATTGGAGCTAGCACACACAGCGCCCCAGCAGACAGCTACAGAGTAATTGTCTTGCGCTGACTGTGTACCTTAATAGATTACACAGTAATTTACAGCACCCCCCCCCCCCCCCTTCTACAACCCCCTGGTACTGCACAGGATAGCTGGAGTCGTGTGGAGGGCAGCGCTCCCTGTCAGCATCTCCTAGTGATGAACTGCAGGAAGAAAATGGCGCTGGTGAGCTGCTGGGTCTGCTCTGAGAAGCTCCACCCCCAAACATGGCGTGGCTTCCCGCACTTTACAGGATTATACTGGCCTGAGGTAATGCATTCTAGCAGCAGAACTAACGTCCCTGATAGGAGAGGTGACCAGTTTAGGGTATATGCGCTGGCCCAGGGCGTCCCTCACAGCGACGCACCTGATGTACTGCTGAGCTGTCCTGGCGCGCAGTGTCAGTACTGCGCTCCCACCCTGATGCCGCCATTTACACTGGCTCCCCGCTTGTCGGGTCTCCAGTGACACACTCACCACCGTGATCTTTTGGCTCTGTAAGAGGGTGGCGGCAAGCTGCGGGAGTGAGCGGTCACCTCGGGGGCTAACGATCATCACCCTCAGAGCTTAATGTCCTGTCAGCGGAGATAGTGGCCATTAACCTCTGAGGGTTGGACACTACTCCCCCCCTAAGTCCCATGAAGCAGGGAGGCTGTTGCCAGCAGCCTCCCTGTGCCTAACATCTTTAAAAAAATAATAAAACTAGAAAAGCTCTAAGAGCTCCCCTAGCTGTGACCGGCTCTTTCGGGCACATTTTCTAATTGAGTCTGGTAGGAGGGGCATAGAGTGAGGAGCCAGCCCACACTATCAAAGTCTTAAAGTGCCCATGGCTCCTGGTGAACCCGTCTATACCCCTTGGTACGAATATGGACCCCAGCATCCTCTAGGACGTAAGAGAAAATAAGAATTTACTCACCGGTAATTCTATTTCTCGTAGTCCGTAGTGGATGCTGGGTACTCCGTAAGGACCATGGGGTATAGACGGGCTCCGCAGGAGACTGGGCACTCTTAAAAGAAAGATTAGGAACTATATCTGGTGTGCACTGGCTCCTCCCTCTATGCCCCTCCTCCAGACCTCAGTTAGGGAAACTGTGCCCGGAAGAGCTGACATTACTAGGAAAGGATTTGGAATCCCGGGTAAGACTCATACCAGCCACACCAATCACACCGTACAACTCGTGATAACTATACCCAGTTAACAGTATGAACAATAACTGAGCCTCTCTCAACAGATGGCTCATACAATAACCCTTTAGTTAAGCAATAACTATATACATGTATTGCAGAGAGTCCGCACTTGGGACGGGCTCCCAGCATCCACTACGGACTACGAGAAATAGAATTACCGGTGAGTAAATTCTTATTTTCTCTGACGTCCTAGTGGATGCGGGGTACTCCGTAAGGACCATGGGGATTATACCAAAGCTCCCAAACGGGCGGAAGAGTGCGGATGACTCTGCAGCACCGAATGAGCAAACTCAAGGTCCTCCTCAGCCAGGGTATCAAACTTGTAGAATTTTGCAAAAGTGTTTGAACCCGACCAAGTACCAGCTCGGCAAAGTTGTAAAGCCGAGACCCCTCGGGCAGCCGCCCAAGAAGAGCCCCCCTTCCTCGTGGAATGGGCTTTTACTAATTTAGGATGCGGCAGTCCAGCCGCAGAATGTGCAAGCTGAATCGTGCTACAGATCCAGCGAGCAATAGTCTGCTTTGAAGCAGGAGCACCCAGCTTGTTGGGTGCATGCAGGATAAATAGCGAGTCAGTTTTTCTGACTCTAGCCGTCCTGGAAACATAAAGTTTCAGGGCCCGCACTACGTCCAGCAACTTGGAATCCTCCAAGTCCCTAGTAGCCGCAGGCACCACAATAGGTTGGTTCAAATGAAACGATGATACCACCTTAGGGAGAAATTGGGGACGAGTCCTCCATTCTGCCCTTCCATATGGAAGATCAGATATGGGCTTTTACATGACAAAGCCGCCAATTCTGACACACGCCTAGTCCAAGCTAAGGCCAAAATCATGACCACTTTCCACGTGAGATATTTTAGCTCCACGGTCTTAAGTGGCTCAAACCAGTTGGATTTTAGGAATCCAACACACGTTAAGATCCCAAGGTGCCACTGGAGGCACAAAAGGGGCTGAATATGCAGCACCCCTGTAACAACGTCCGAACTTCAGGCAGTGAAGCCAGTTCTTTTTGAGAGAAAAAGGGATAGGGCCGAAATCTTGGCCTTTATGGATCCTAATTTTAGGCCCATAGTCACTCCTGACTGTAGGAAGTGCAGGAATCGACCCCCCTGGAATTCCTCTGTAGGGCCTTCCCGGCCACACACCAAGCGACCTATTTTCGCCATATACAGTGAAAAAGTCTTGCATGTCACGTCTTTCCTAGCCTTTATCAGCGTAGGAATAACTGCATCCGGAATGCCCTTTTCCGCTAGGATCCGGCGTTCAACCGCCATGCCGTCCAACGCAGCCGCGGTAAGTCTTGGATCAGACAGGGTCCCTGTTGCAACATATCCTGACTGAGAGGCAGAGGTCATGGGTCCTCTGAGAGCATTTCTTGCAGTTCCGGATACCGAGTCCTTCTTGGCCAATCCGGAGCAAAGAATATTGTTCACACTCCTCCGTTTATTACAATTCTCAGCCCTTGGGTCTGAGAGGAAGAGGAGGGAATATATAGACCGACTGGAACACCCACGGTGTTACTAGTGCGACCACAGCTATCGCCTGAGAGTCCCTTGACCCAGCGTAAAACCTTTTTTATCTTTTTATTGAGGTGGGACGCCATGTAGTCCACCTGAGGCAGTTTCCATCAATTTGCAAAACTGCGTGAAGACTTCCTGATGAAGTCACCACTTTCCCGGGTGGAGGTCGTGTCCACTCCCGGAACGAACACTGCTGACAGTGCGCTTACTTGATTCTCCGCCCAGCGAAGAATTCTGGTGGCTTCTACCCTCGCCACCCTGCTCCTTGTGCCGCCCTGGCGGTTTACATGAGCCCCTGCGGTCTGACTGGATCAGAACCGGTTGGTCGCGAAGCAGGAACTCCGCTTGACTTAGGGCGTTGTATATGGCCCTTAGTTCCAGGATATTGATGTGAAGGCAAGTCTGTTGGCTTGACCACAAACCTTGGAATTTTCTTCCCTGTGTAACTGCCCCCCACCCTCGGAGGCTTGCATCCGTGGTCACCAGGACCCAGTCCTGAATGCCGAATCTGCGGCCCTCGAGAAGGTGAGCACTCCGCAGCCACCACAGGAGAGACACCCTGGCCCTGGGGGATAGGGTGATTAACCGATGCATCTGAAGATGTGATCCAGACCACTTGTCCAGTAAGTTCCATTGTCCTTGCATGGAACCAGCCGAAGGGGATGGCCTCGTATGATGCCATCATCCTTCCCAGGACTCGAGTGCAGTGATGCACTGACACCTGTTTTGGTTTTCAATGGATTCCTGACCAGTGTCATGAGCTCCTGAGCTCTCTCTATCGGGAGATAAACCCTCTTCTGGTCTGTGTCTAGGATCATGCCTAGGCGAGGCAGATGAGCTGTAGGAACCAACTGCGACTTCGGAATATATAGAATCCAGTCGTGTTGCCGTTTCACTTCCAGAGAAGGTGATACGCTGTCCAGCAACTGCTCTCTTGATCTCGCTTTTATGAGGAGATCATCCAAGTATGTGATAATAGTGACACCTTGCTTCCGCAGGAGCACCATCATATCCGCCATTACCTTGGTGAAATTGGTAATGACAATCCCGTACCGCAATTCTGAGGTACGCCTGATGAGGTGGATAAATGGGGACACGAAGGTATGCATCCCTTATGTCCCGATTCATTTCAGGCTTGCAATGACCGCTCTTAGCGATTCCATCTTGAACCTGAACCTTTTCAGGTATATGTTCAGGGATTTTAATACAATATGGGTCTAACCGAACCGTCTGGTTTCGGGATTATAACATGGTCGAATAATAACACCCTCTTGTTGAAGGAGGGGACCCTTGACCACCACCTGTTGAAGATACAATTTATGAATTGCAGTTAACACTGGCTCCCTCTCTTGGGGGGAAGCCCGCCGGGTCCTCGGTGAGGGGGCATCTTCTCACAGTCCAGCCTGTATCCCTGCGATACAATTTCTATTGCCCAGGGATCTAACAGGGAGTGAACCCACTTGTGGCTGAACTTACGAAGGCGTGTCCCCACCGGGCCTAGCTCCGCCTGTGGAGCCCCAGCGACATGCGGTGGATTTTTGTAGAGGCCGGGGAGGACTTCTGTTCCTGGGGACTAGCTGTGTTGTACAGCTTCTTTCCTCTGCCCCCGGCTCTGACAAGAAAGGACGCACCTCAGACTTTCTTGTTTCTTTATTCGAAAAGCTGCATTTAATGTCGTGCTTTCCTAGGCTGTGCAGGAATATAAGGCAAAATATCAGAATTACCAGCTATAGCTGTGGAGACCATGCCCGAGAACCTTTCACCACACAATCCTCAGCCTTCCATATGCCTCTTAAGTCGGCATCATCTGTCCAATGTATATTCTACAGGACACGTCAAGCAGAAATCGACATAGCTTTTGTCTCTAGGACCCAGTATACTCATGTCCCTTTGGGCATGCTTTATAATTATATATCTATCACTTAAGACAGCATCTTAAAATATTTATATGCATACTAGGGTCTCAATCTCTGCTGATAAGGTACCTGTCCACGCTGCCACAGCGCTATAAACCCATGCCGACACAATCGCCGGTCTGGGTAGTATACTAGAATGTGCACACTATCTGCAGGATCCCTGAGAATAGCTAGTGCAAACAGGACACCCAAGGGGAAGATTCTCAACACATCCTGGCCCTAGTGGGGAAAGGATACAGCCTGAGAATTCTCTTGTGGGAAGCTGCCGTCTCTTGTCTGGAGATTCCCGCTCTTTTTCCTCATGAGAGGAGGGAAATTTACCTCAGCATTCTTCCCCTTAACATGTGTACTCTCGTGTCAGGGACAGATGAGTCATCAGTGAAATGCAAATCATCTTTTATTCCAATAATCATATATTGAATATCTTTTAGCCCTCTTGGCTGTAACTTTGCATTATCGTAGTCGACAGTGGAGTTAAACTCCGTGTCGATACTTTGTTATTTTGGATAGTGAACATAGAGAGACTCTGAAGGACTCTGTGACATAGGGACAGACCAGGGTAGATTTCCTTTCTGTTCCCTAACCTTTTGTGCAATAATTTTACCTCAGCACTTACACATATCCAAACAGGTGTCGGCGTTGTCGACGGATACACCCTCCCACACACATATCCGCTCTATCACCTCCTTAGAGGAGCCTTTTACCTCAGACATGTTGACACACGCGTACCGACACACCACACACACAGGGGATGCTCTATATGAAGACAGTTCCCCCACCAGGCCCTTTGGAGAGACAGAGAGAGAGTATGCCAGCACACACCACAGCGCTATATAATACAGGGATGTACACTATACTGAGTGATTTTTCCCCTATAGCAGCTTATATACACAGTTTTGCGCCTAAATTTATGTGCCCCCCCTCTCTTTTTTACCCTTTGTGTACCAGGATACTGCAGGGGAGAGCCTGGGGAGCTTCCTTCCAGCTGAGCTGTGAAGAGAAAATGGCGCCGGTGTGCTGAGGAAGAAGGCCTGGCCCCCTCAGCGGCGGGCTTCTGTCCTTTTATGTACTTTAATGGCGGGGGTTAATGCACATATACAGTTTATCAGACTGTATTATGTGCTTTTCGCCAAGTAAGGTAATCTAATTGCTGCCCAGGGCGCCCCCCCCCCCCCCCCAGCGCCCTGCACCCATCAGTGACCGGAGTGTGTGGTGTGCTAAGGGAGCAATGGCGCACAGCTGCAGTGCTGTGCGCTACCTTAATGAAGACCGGAGTCTTCAGCCAACGATTTTCAACTTCTCTTCGTTCTTCTGGCTCTGCAAGGGGGACGGCGGCGCGGCACCGGGACCGGACGACCGAGGACTGGGCCTGTGTTCGATCCCTCTGGAGCTAATGGTGTCCAGTAGCCTTAGAAGCCCAAGCTAGCTGCAAGCAGGTAGGTTCGCTTCTCTCCCCTCAGTCCCCCGTAGCAGTGAGTCTGTTGCCAGCAGATCTCACTGAAAATAAAAAACCTAACAAATACTTTCTTTTCTAGGAAGCTCAGGATAGCCCCTAGGGTGCATCCAGCTCTGGCCGGGCACAGATACTAACTGATGTCTGGAGGAGGGGCATAGAGGGAGGAGCCAGTGCACACCAGATATAGTACCTAATCTTTCTTTTAAGAGTGCCCAGTCTCCTGCGGAGCCCGTCTATACTCCATGGTCCTTACGGAGTACCCAGCATCCACTAAGACGTCAGAGAAATTTATAGTTACGTCACTGACTAGTGATGTGAAAATATTCTAACGCAGCAGAAGGGGTCTTGTGTAAATAGATACTCCCTGCCAGCTTCTGTCATCCACTGCTGCATCCTAAGACACAGCATCAGCTCACTCTGTGAAAACATTGCCCAGCTGAGTGAGCCTAAGGCTATCGAGCTGTGATTGGCTGTCACCGCTCCGTAGCCAATACCAGGAATCTGCATTGGAAGACACAGACCATTGGCGTGTCATTCCGTGTCTCTCCACCCCTGGCTTGCCCCCAAATGGGATTCAGCATGATTTACTGGCGGACGGGATGCAGGTTGTCAATATTCCGATAGCGACATCTCGCCCGCCAGAATGCTGGCAGTGGGGTGAGTACAAAGAATCCCCTTGCGAGTTCGCTGCGCTCGCCACGCTGCGGGCTCGTGGCTCACTGCACTTGCCACAGGATATATTACCATTCTGTGGGTGTCGTGGACGGGTGGGAATAGTTCTGTTGCGCAGGGATTACGGCTGGCAGCATTGTCAGCTGTCGGGATTCCAGCATCGGTATCCTGACCACCAGGATCCCGAAAGACGGCAAATGAAACGCATCCCCCCAGATGGCCTGTAGTTGTTTGAGAAATTTGCCTGGTTTCTTCACCTTGGAGGAGTAAGTATTGAGGTATGCACAGACTGCACAGAATGGGAAAAACATTAGATATTGAGAGTGTTTTGCGAAAGGTTTTGCAGCTGTCCGCTGACTGAGGGGAATTTTCGCACAGTGTACATATGCAATCGTACACTTGTGCGGGGTGAATTTTCACTCCCCCTGGGCGGCGACTATCTGATCGCAGGACAGTGTAATTTGCAGCATAGCGATCAGGTCTGAATTAGGCCCTTAGTTTGTTAAAAGCAGTCCTTCATAAGAGGGATGGCTGTTAGATTGTTCACTTCTGTTTTCCTCCTGTTTCACTCTGGCATAACTCAGTCAAAAGTTTAACATTCTAATAACACTTAGAATCTATCACTTTGAATCTAACACTGAGAGCACTGTAAAAGAATACACTATGGGGGTCATTCCGAGTTGATGGCTCGCTAGCTGTTTTTAGCAGCCGTGCAAACGCTAAGCCGCCGCCCTCTGGGAGTGTATCTTAGCTTAGCAGAAGTGCGAACGAAAGGATCGCAGAGCGGCTAAAAAAAAAAATTGTGCAGTTTTAGAGTAGCTCCAGACCTACTCAGCGCTTGCGATCACTTCAGACCATTCAGTTCCGGATTTAACGTCACAAACACGCCCTGCGTTCGGCCAGGCACGCCTGCGTTTTTCCTGCCATGCCTGCGGTTTTTCGAACACTCCCTGAAAACGGTCAGTTGACACCCAGAAACGCCCCTTTCCTGTCAATCACTCTGCGGCTGCCATTGCGACTGAAAAGCGTTGCTAGACCTTGTGTAAAAATACAACGCCCATTGTGAAAGTACATCGCGATCAGATGGTCGCCTCCTACAGGGGGAGAGTAAAATCGCTGTGCAAGTGTGCGTTCCTATGTGTTGCAGAGCTGCACAAAAATCATTCAGGACTTACTTATCCGGTGCGATTGAATCCTGCTGATCGGGGCCGGAGCTGACGTCAGACACCCTCCCTGAAAACGCTTGAGCCTGCCTGCCTGCATTTTTCCGGACACTCCCTGAAAACGGTCAGTTGCCACACACGAACGGCCTCTTTCTGTCAATCACCTTGTGAATGCCTGTGCGAATGGATCCTTCGCACCATCCCGTCGCTGACCGCCGATGCCCGTTGTAGCCGTCCAACGCGCCTGTGCATTGTGGTGCATATGCATGCGCAGTTCGGATCTGATCGCCCACTGTGCGAAATCGCACAGCAATGATCAGACCTGAATTAGGCCCACAGTTTGAGCTATCTAGCTGTTTTTTATTTTGCAATTCAATTTTTTTTTTGCAAATATGGTTATTTTCCATTGCTTTTCAGCTTGTATGTGCTACTAATGCTCAGCATACATTGTCCAATTATTAGTCCGATAATTGTCTGATCGGGCCAGTAACTGAACCGTGTATTGCTGCGATCGATTAGTAGTTATCGACCTGTTGGGCATGCAAAATTGTCCAGCATGTCAGATAGACCTGATAATTGATCAAGCGCATCAATGTATGCCCAGCATTACTCATATATGCTGGACCACACTTGGTCAGATAAAATGCCTGTAAGTCTGACAGACGTTTTATCTGACAGTCTGCCACTGGGCCACATGATACCTGATTTCCTCCCCTGGAGAGGAGAAAATAGACGTTATGGTAAGAACTTACCGTTGATAACGTGATTTCTCTTATGTCCACAGGTATCCACAGGATAACATTGGGATATGGTTGAGCGACAGCGGAAATGGCACCAACACGAGCTTTCTGGCCTCCCAGGATGCATCGGGGCTTCACCATATAGTCCCACCCACTGACTCAGTCAAATCAGTTCTTTCCACAGCGATTTAGGCAGGAGCATCAGGTAGAGACCTATTTAGGCGATAAGAACACACATGCACACCCTTCCATACAAGAGGGAAGAGGTTTAGTGATTGTCAAGATCCTCAAATCAGGTGCGTCAGGATGGGATCCCTGTGGATACCTGTGGACATAAGAGAAATCACGTTATCAATGGTAAGTTCTTACCATAACGTCTATTTCTCTGGCTGGGTCCACAGGATTATCTGCAGGATAACATTGGGATTCCCAAAGCCAATTTTATTGGTGGGGACACTCCTGATTACACCAGAGGACCTTTCGCCCGAAGTCTGCGTCATGAGAGGCAAAAGTATCCAAGGCATAATGTCTAATGAATGTGTTTATGGAAGACCATGTGGCTGCCTTACAAATCTGTTCTGCTGAAGCACCCTGTTGTGCTGCCCAAGAAGGACCTACCTTACGTGTAGAGTGAGCAGAGACATTAGCCGGAGTAGGGAGATCTGCATGAGAATAAGCTTCTGATATTACCATTCGGAGCCATCTCGCCAGCGTCTGTTTACTAGCAGGCCATCCTCTTCTATGAAATCCGTAGAGGATGAAGAGAGAATCTGTTTTCCTGATGGCACTAGTACAATCTATGTAGATTCTTAAAGCTCGGACTAAGTCCAGCGACGCTTCTCCCGCAGATAGTCCCGATACCTGAAAAGCTGGGACTACAATCTCTTCATTCAGGTGAAACTTTGCAAACCACCTTCGGAAGATAACCAGATCTCGTTCTGAGAACTGCTCTGTCTGGAAAAAAACTTAGGAAAGGAGACTTACACAGTAACGCTCCTAAATCTGACACTCTTCTGGCTGACGCCATTGCCAGTAGAAAAAATAAGAATTTACTCACCGGTAATTCTATTTCTCGTAGTCCGTAGTGGATGCTGGGAACTCCGTAAGGACCATGGGGAATAGCGGGCTCCGAAGGAGGCTGGGCACTCTAGAAAGATCTTAGACTACCTGGTGTGCACTGGCTCCTCCCACTATGACCCTCCTCCAAGCCTCAGTTAGGTACTGTGCCCGGACGAGCGTAGACAATAAGGAAGGATTTTGAATCCCGGGTAAGACTCATACCAGCCACACCAATCACACCGTACAACTCGTGATATGAAACACAGTTAACAGTATGAAACAATAGAGCCTCTCAACAGATGGCTCAACAATAACCCGATTTAGTTAACAATAACTATGTACAAGTATTGCAGATAAACCGCACTTGGGATGGGCGCCCAGCATCCACTACGGACTACGAGAAATAGAATTACCGGTGAGTAAATTCTTATTTTCTCTGACGTCCTAGTGGATGCTGGGGACTCCGTAAGGACCATGGGGATTATACCAAAGCTCCCAAACGGGCGGGAGAGTGCGGATGACTCTGCAGCACCGAATGAGCGAACTCCAGGTCCTCCTCAGCCAGGGTATCAAATTTGTAGAATTTTGCAAACGTGTTTGCCCCTGACCAAGTAGCTGCTCGGCAAAGTTGTAAAGCCGAGACCCCTCGGGCAGCCGCCCAAGATGAGCCCACCTTCCTTGTGGAATGGGCATTGACAGATTTTGGCTGTGGCAGGCCTGCCACAGTATGTGCAAGCTGAATTGTACTACAAATCCAGCGAGCAATAGTCTGCTTAGAAGCAGGAGCACCCAGCTTGTTGGGTGCATACAGGATAAACAGCGAGTCAGATTTTCTGACTCCAGCCGTCCTGGAAACATATATTTTCAGGGCCCTGACAACGTCTAGCAACTTGGAGTCCTCCAAATCCTTAGTAGCCGCAGGCACCACAATAGGCTGGTTCAGGTGAAACGCTGACACCACCTTAGGGAGAAACTGGGGACGAGTCCTCAATTCTGCCCTATCCATATGGAAAATCAGATAAGGGCTTTTACATGATAAAGCCGCCAACTCTGACACTCGCCTGGCTGAAGCCAAGGCCAATAACATGACCACTTTCCACGTGAGATATTTCAGATCCACGGTTTTTAGTGGCTCAAACCAATGTGATTTTAAGAAACTCCACATCACGTTGAGATCCCAAGGTGCCACAGGAGGCACAAATGGGGGCTGAATATGCAGCACTCCTTTCACAAATGTCTGAACTTCAGGTACTGAAGCTAGTTCTTTTTGAAAGAAAATCGACAGAGACGAGATCTGTACCTTAATGGAGCCCAGTTTTAGGCCCATATTCACTCCTGCTTGCAGGAAATGCAGAAATCGACCTAGTTGAAATTCCTCTGTTGGGGCCTTTTTGGCCTCGCACCATGCAACATATTTCTGCCATATGCGGTGATAATGCTTTGCCGTAACATCTTTCCTGGCTTTAATAAGCGTAGGAATGACTTCCTCCGGAATGCCCTTTTCCTTCAGGATCCGGCGTTCAACCGCCATGCCGTCAAACGCAGCCGCGGTAAGTCTTGGAACAGACAGGGGCCCTGCTGCAGCAGGTCCTGTCTGAGCGGCAGAGACCACGGGTCCTCTGAGATCATCTCTTGAAGTTCCGGGTACCACGCTCTTCTCGGCCAATCCGGAACCACGAGAATTGTGTTTACTCCTCGCTTTCTTATTATTCTCAATACCTTTGGTATGAGAGGTAGAGGAGGGAACACATAAACTGACCGGTACACCCACGGTGTCACTAGAGCGTCCACAGCTATCGCCTGAGGGTCTCTTGACCTGGCGCAATACTTCTCTAGTTTTTTGTTTAGGCGGGACGCCATCATGTCCACCTGTGGACGACCCCATTGATTTACAATCATTTGGAAGACTTCTGGATGAAGTCCCCACTCTCCCGGGTGGAGGTCGTGCCTGCTGAGAAAGTCTGCTTCCCAGTTGTTCACTCCCGGGATGAACACTGCTGACAGTGCTAGTACATGATTCTCCGCCCATCGGAGAATTTTTGTGGCTTCTGCCATCGCCGTCCTGCTTCTTGTGCCGCCCTGTCGATTCACATGGGCGACTGCCGTGATGTTGTCTGACTGGATCAGCACCGGCTGGTGTAGGAGCAGGGATTTTGCTTGACTTAGGGCATTGTAAATGGCCCTTAGTTCCAGAATATTTATGTGAAGGGCAGTCTCCTGACTTGACCATAGTCCTTGGAAATTCCTCCCCTTTGTGACTGCCCCCCAGCCTCGTAGGCTGGCATCCGTGGTCACCAGGACCCAGTCCTGTATGCCGAATCTGCGGCCCTCCAGAAGATGAGCACTGTGCAGCCACCACAGAAGAGACACCCTGGTTCGTGGAGACAGGGTTATTAAACGATGCATCTGAAGATGCGATCCGGACCACTTGTCCAACAGGTCCCACTGAAAAATCCTGGCATGGAACCTGCCGAATGGAATTGCTTCGTAAGAAGCTACCATCTTTCCCAGGACCCGCGTGCAGTGATGCACCGATACCTGTTTTGGTTTTAGGAGGTCTCTGACTAGAGAAGACAACTCCCTGGCTTTCTCCTCCGGGAGAAACACTTTTTTCTGGGCCGTGTCCAGAATCATTCACAGGAACATTAGACGTGTCGTGGGGACCAGCTGTGACTTTGGGATATTCAGAATCCAACCGTGCTGGCTCAGCACTTCCTGAGATAGTGCTACTCCCACTAACAACTGTTCCTTGGATCGTGCCTTTATTAGGAGATCGACCAAGTATGGGATAATTAAAACTCCCTTTTTTCGAAGGAGTATCATCATTTCCGCCATAACCTTGGTAAATACCCTCGGTGCCGTGGAGAGTCCAAACGGCAGCGTCTGGAATTGGTAATGGCAATCCTGTACCACAAATCTGAGGTACTCCTGGTGAGAATTGTAAATGGGGACATGCAGGTAAGCATCCTTGATGTCCAGGGATACCATGTAATCCCCCTCGTCCAGGCTTGCAATAACCGCCCTGAGCGATTCCATCTTGAACTTGAATTTTTTTATGTATGTGTTCAAGGATTTCAAATTTAAAATGGGTCTCACCGAACCGTCCGGTTTCGGCACCACAAATAGTGTGGAATAGTAACCCCGGCCTTGTTGAAGTAGGGGTACCTTGATTATCACCTGCTGGGAATACAGCTTGTGAATCGCTGCTAGCACCGCCTCCCTGTCTGAGGGAGCAATCGGCAAGGCGGATTTTAGGAAACGGCGGGGTGGAGTCGCCTCGAATTCCAGCCTGTATCCCTGAGATACTATTTGAAGGATCCAGGGATCCACCTGTGAGCGGGCCCACTGATCGCTGAAATTCCTGAGGCGGGCCCCCACCGTACCTGGCTCCGCTTGTGAAGCCCCACCGTCATGCGGCGGACTTGGAAGAGGAAGCGGGGGAGGACTTTTGTTCCTGGGAACCTGCTGTTTGCTGCAGCCTTTTTCCCCTGCCTCTGCCTCTTGACAGAAAAGACCCTCCTTTTCCCCGCTTGTTTTTCTGGGACCGAAAGGACTGAACCTGATAAAATGGCGCCTTCTTAGGCTGTGAGGGGACATGGGGTAAAAATGCTGACTTCCCAGACGTTGCTGTGGAAACTAGGTCGGAGAGACCATCCCCAAATAATTCCTCCCCCTTATAAGGCAAAACTTCCATGTGCCTTTTGGAATCTGCATCTCCAGTCCACTGGCGAGTCCATAAGCATCTCCTAGCAGAGATAGATAATGCACTTATTTTAGATGCCAGCCGGCAGATTTCCCTCTGTGCATCTCTCATGTATAAGACTGAGTCTTTTATATGGTCAATTGTTAGCAGGATCGTGTCTCTGTCTAACGTGTCAATATTTTCTGACAGTTTATCTGACCACGCAGCGGCAGCACTGCACATCCATGCTGACGCAATAGCTGGTCTGAGTATAATGCCTGAGTGTGTATATACAGACTTCAGGATCGCCTCCTGCTTTCTATCAGCAGGTTCCTTAAGGGCGGCCGTATCCTGGGACGGTAGTGCCACCTTTTTAGACAAACGTGTGAGCGCTTTATCCACCCTCGGGGGTGTTTCCCAACGTAACCTATCCTCTGGCGGGAAAGGGAACGCCATTAGTAGCTTCTTAGGAATTACCAATTTCTTATCAGGGGAAGCCCACGCTTCTTCACACACTTCATTTAATTCATCTGACGGGGGAAAAACTACAGGTAGTTTTTTCTCCCCAAACATAATACCCTTTTTTGTGGTACCTGGATGTAAATCAGAAATATTTAACACCTCTTTCATTGCCTCAATCATGCAGTGAATGGCCTTAACGGGCATTAAATTTGACTCATCGTCGTCGACACTGGTGTCAGTATCCATGTCGACATCTACTTGTGCCACCTGAGATAACGGGCGTTTCAGAGCCCCTGATGACTTTTGAGACACCTGGACAGGCACGAGCTGAAGACTCGGCTGTCCCACAGTCGGCATGTCGTCAAATTTTTTATGTAAGGAGTCTATACGTGCACTCATTTCCTGCCATAATACCATCCACTCAGGTGTCTGACCCCCAGGGGGTGACATCCCTGCTAAAGGCATCTGCTCCCCCTCCACATCATTATCCTCCTCAAACATGTCGACACAGCCGTACCGACACACTCCACACACACAGGGAATGCTCAAATAGAGGACAGGACCCACAAAAGCCCTTTGGGGGGACAGAGTAAGAGTATGCCAGCACACACCAGAGCGCTATATATATACAGGGACTAACTGAGTTATGTCCCTAATAGCTGCTTTTTATATAATATACTGTATACAGTGCCAATTTTAATGCCCCCCCTCTCTTTTCCCTCTTACTGTACTGTAGAATTGCAGGGAAGAGCCAGGGAGCTTCCTTCCAGCCGAGCTGTGAGGGAAAAATGGCGCCAGTGTGCTGAGGAGATAGGCTCCGCCCCTTTTTTTGCGGCCTATTCTCCCGCTTTTTATGGGATTCTGGCAGGGATATTTACCTCATATATAGCCCCAGGGGCTATATATTGAGGTATTTTAGCCAGCCAAGGTGTTTTTATTGCTGCCTCAGGGCGCCCCCCCCCCCAGCGCCCTGCACCCTCAGTGACCGGAGTGTGAAGTGTGTATGAGGAGCAATGGCGCACAGCTGCAGTGCTGTGCGCTACCTTGGTGAAGACAGGATGTCTTCATGCCGCCGATTTTCCGGACCATCTTCTTGCTTCTGGCTCTGTAAGGGGGACGGCGGCGCGGCTCCGGGACCGAACATCAAGGCTGGGCCTGCGGTCGATCCCTCTGGAGCTAATGGTGTCCAGTAGCCTAAGAAGCCCAATCCGGCTGCAAGCAGGCGAGTTCGCTTCTTCTCCCCTTAGTCCCTCGCTGCAGTGAGCCTGTTGCCAGCAGGTCTCACTGAAAATAACAAATTCTAAGACTATAACTTTCTAAGAGCTCAGGAGAGCCCCTAGTGTGCATCCAACCTCGGCCGGGCACGAAATCTAACTGAGGCTCGGAGGAGGGTCATAGTGGGAGGAGCCAATGCACACCAGGTAGTCTAAGATCTTTCTAGAGTGCCCAGCCTCCTTCGGAGCCCGCTATTCCCCATGGTCCTTACGGAGTTCCCAGCATGAACTAGGACGTCAGAGAAAGTACTTTAACCGTTAACCATTTAAGATCTGCTCTCTTAAGTGGTTCAAACGGAGGTCCCTGGAGGAATTTAAGAACTAAATCCAAATCCCAGGGAGCTGCAGGAGGAACAAATGGAGGTTGAATATGTATAACTCCCTGAAAAAAAGTAAGTACATCCTGTAAATCAGCAATCTTTCGCTGAAACCATACAGTTAATGCTGATACTTGAACTCTCAAGGAAGCTACTTTCAAACCTTTATCAAATCCTGCTTGAAGGAAACCCAAAATCCTAGATACTTTGAAAGATCTTGGATTCAAACTTTTTCCAGTACACCAATGAATATAGGCTTGCCATATTCTATGATATACACGAGCTGAAGAAGGCTTTCTTGCTCTAAGCATAGTTTGGATTACTTGTTTTGAAAATCCTCTAACTTCTAAGACAGAGGTTTCAATAGCCACGCCGTCAAAGACAGACGATCCAGATGACTGTGGCAAAAAGGACCCTGCATTAGCAGATCTGGACGTTGAGGAAGCAGTATCGGTGCTTCCACGGACATTCTCAATAGATCTGTGTACCAATGCCTTCTTGGCCAAGCTGGAGCTATTAGAATTATGGCTCCCTTTGCTTGCTTTATTTTTCTCTCTAGTCTGGGTAACAGGGATATTGGAGGGAACAGATATGCCAGATGAAATTTCCATTCTACTGACAGCGCATCTACAAGGACCGCTCCGGGATCCTTTGTTCTCGATCCGTACCTCGGAACCTTGTTGTATAGACGAGACGCCATGAGATCTATCTCTGGTAGACCCCCATCTGTTCACTAGTGTCTGAAACACTTCAGGGTGTAATGCCCATTCGTTTCCTGAATGGTGTGTCGACTGAGAAAAACCGCTTCCCAGTTTAGTACACCTGGGACAAACACTGCTGACAATGCTGGGAGATGGAGTTCTGCCCATCTTAGAATGGGAGTTACCTCCTCCATCAGTCTCTTGCTGTGAGTTCCTCCTAGATGATTGAGGTACGCTACTGCTGTCGCATTGTCTGAGCGAATCTGGACCGGTCTTCCTTGCAGACTGTCCTTTGCCTGATCTAGAGCCAAGTAAATGGCCCTTATTTCCAACAGATTTATTGGCAGGCGACTTTCCCTTGCGGACCATTTTCCCTGGAACCACAGGCTTCCGAGTATCGCACCCCAGCCTTGCAGGCTGGCATCTGTTGTCAGGACTTGTCATTCTTTTATCCAAAAGGGTCTCCCCTTGTTTAAATGGTCTGTCTGTAGCCACCACCCTAGAGACCTTTTTACGTTTACTGGAAACTTTATCATCTGCTTTTTTATCGTCTGATGATTTCCGTTCCATTTGGTCAGAATAAGGTGCTGCAATGGTCTGGAGTGGAATTGCGCATATTCCACCATGTCGAAGGTTGATACCATCAGACCCAACAGTCGCATTGCTGCATGGACTGACATTGTCTGGGCGTGCAACGCTTCCTGAGCCATAACCTGCACCTTGACTATCTTTTTCTCTGGTAAGAGAACTTTCTGCAGGTCTGAATCCAATATGGCCCCCATATGAACCATCCGCTGTGACGGATTCAGAGACGACTTTTCACAATTTATGAGCCACCCGTGTCTCTGTAAACAAACTATTGTCTGTTGAAGATGGCTCAAAAGTAAATCCTGCGAATGTGCTAGGATTAACAGGTCGTCGAGGTATGGGAATATTCTTATCCCCTGTTTGCGCAGACAAGCTGCCATAACCACCATAATTTTGGTAAACACCCTGGGTGCTGTTGCTAGCCCGAAGGGCAAAGCTTGGAACTGGAAATGTTCCTTGAGGATGGCAAACCTGAGGTAACACTGATGAGACAGTGCTATAGGCACATGTAGGTAAGCATCCCGTACATCCAGGGATACCATATAATCTCCCGGTTCCATAGCCAACATTATGGAGCGTAACGTCTCCATGTGGAACCTTGGGATCCAAATGTATTTGTTCAACATTTTCAGATTGAGAATTGGTCGAAATGACCCATTTGGCTTCTGGATCAGAAATAGATTGGAGTAAAACCCCTGTCCCCTCTGTGATGGCGGTACTGGGACAATCACACCTGACTGCAGTAATTTTTGGACTGCTTCTTGCAGGGCATTGGCCTTTGACTCTATACGAGATGGGCTGGTGCAAAAAAAGCTTTGAGGAGACTGCCTCCTGAATGGGAACCCATACCCCTGAGATACCACCTTCTGCACCCAAGCATCTGTTGTTGACTGTTGCCATATGTGTGCAAAATGAAGGAGTCGGCCCCCAACCCTGGAATCCTCCAGGCGGAGGCCCGTCTCTTCAGGCTGATGGTTTCTGTTCAGGCTTCGAAGCTGGCTTTTTGCTAGCCCACTGCTTCCTACCTCTGGTTTTGAACTGGGGTTGCTTAGACTCCTCTTTAGCTTTCGCTTTGCTTTGCCAACGAAATGAGCAAAACTTTGAACCCTTAGACTTAGGGTTATAAGTAGCCGGAAATCTGACCTTCTTTGATTCAGCCTCTGATTCTAGGATATCAGATAATGGTTTCCCAAACAATATATTACCAATGAAAGGCAATGCTTCCAATTACTTGGATTCCGCATCTGCTTTCCAGGTACGTAGCCAAACTGCTCTGCGAGCGGCTACTGTCAAGGCTGAAGCTTTAGAAGCAACTGTACCCATATCAATTGCTGCTTCTTCCAAGTATTGGGCAGATTGTCTTAAACGGCTTAAATGATACTCTTGCCCCCTATTAGGAGAAGAGATATCATTCTCTAGTTCCTCTATCCATTCGCCCATTGCCTTTGCTACCCAGGCCAAAGCCATAGCAGGTCTTACCACTGCTCCTACTAGAGAAAATACATTTTTCAAGAAGCTATCTACCCTTCTGTCTGTGACATCATTTAGTGAGGTAGATAACAGTGGTAAAGCAGATTTATGCACAAGTCGCAGTACATGTGCATCTACTTTTGGAGGAACTTCTCTTTTCGAACAATTCGCAGCTGGAAATGGATAATAAGAATTCCATCTTTTCGGAATCTTATATTTCTTACTGGGCGTCGCCCAAGACTCATCCATCATTTCCGTCAGCTCATCTGACGCTGGGAATTCAGTTTTAACTGATTTTGTTCGTTTAAACACAGGTGCTTTAGATTTTAACACTGTCTTGGCTGGCTCTTGCAAAGAGAGAACAGCCTTCACAGCATCAATAAGTTCAGATACATCCTCTGAACTAAAACTCTGCGACTGATCATCATACGGAGTATTTGAATATACTGTATCATCATCTGTTGTATCATCTTGTGTAGTCTGCCACATAGACGCATCTGTCTTAGTCTTACCTGTCCCTTGATTGCTTGTAGAGGCTACTGGAACCAAGCCGCAGGAAGGGAGCTGCATGTATGGGTTAATAGTGTAACCTAACCCTTAAGGTGGTGCCACCGGAGTTAACCTGTCCGCTATTGAAGATAAAGTCTTTGCGAACATATTCCATGGTGGCTCTGTTGGTGGTTGAACCAACTCCTGTTTTTTACTTTGCTGAAAAGCAAAACAGTTCGCACACAACCCCTCATAAGTGACCAATTGGTCCATACCAATTAACCCTGTCTTACAAGATAAGCATGCTAGGGATGTAGGAGTGCTTGATAAATTCTCCTCGTCACTTTTGCCGCTCACAGACTGTTAATGACTACACAATTTGTGACTGAAAATCACCTATATATGAGTATATAGAAGTGAGATCAATCTGACCATGCACCTGAATTGAGGGTCAGAACAGGACTGACAACATAGAAAAGTAAGCACACATACTAGCAGTCAGTCACATGTTAAGGCATTAGACATTGTCATATGAGAATACAACCCCCATAACAACTTACAAGTAAGTAGGAAAATTGTACTTCTGTTTCAACTGGTTCTTTTTCAACATAAAATGCAGAAACACAGTAATATACAGATCTCATATGCAATATGTACTAAAAATTAACAATTCATACTAACAAGTAGAGAGAATTTTTAGTACTGTATACCCTTCCTCTGTAGTGCGGGATACAGGGAGACTCACCACACTTCCATATCCAAGCAAATGCGCTCGTAAGACCCTGAGTGGATTCAGACGCTACTGATGTACACTACCGCTCCTGATAACTGATAACGGACACAGTCGCTCACTGACGGACACGGATGCTCAGCGACTTCCACGTGTATGCAGACGCTAAGGCCTGCGACTCGGTCTAGGCGGGATCTCTAGTGTACACAACCACAGCGTTTAAGCTGCGACCGAGTACCCTTGTGGTAGCGTCTGAGACGGAATTGAGGTCATTCAATTCATGGACGGGAGACGTGCGGAAACTGGTCATGAAGTCGGAGGAGGAGCGGCCAGGAGAGCGTCTGAATCCCCCCGTTGACTTAAACTCTATGGATCGCGGCCTCTACCTAGTCCTGGCGCCTATGATCCCTACAGCGTAGCGCTGTCGCACTCGAGATGTTCGGCGCATCAACACACTGTTTGTAGTCTCCACCAATACAGTGTAGCTGTGTCCGGACCCCTCTAGTAAGAGGAAATCCATAGACTTACCTTCCCCCCATGCTCCGGCTACAGCCTGGTTACATCTGCTGGACCTGCTAGAACATCCGACACAGACGCCCGTCGAGACAGCACTGTACCGCGAAGATAAGCGTTGTTGCGACCCGGTGGGGCGTTGTTGGAGCGACTCTTTCCAGTATGCGTTTAAGACGCTGTTAAGAAAAGTCGCTCAAAAAAATATATCAAGCCTATAAAAATAACATAATAAAAGCTTAAGGCTGCTTTATTCACAGCAGCCCTGTGACCATGCGCTTCCTGCCGCACCAAGCAAAAAACTGATTTGACTGAGTCAGTGGGTGGGACTATATGGTGAAGCCCCGATGCATCCTGGGAGGCCAGAAAGCGCGTGACCGTGTTGGTGCCATTTCCGCTGTCGCTCAACCATATCCCAATGTTATCCTGTGGATAATCCTGTGGACCCAGCCAGAGAAAAGAAGATTTATGGTAGACTTACCATAGTTAAATCTCTTTCTGAGAGGTACACTGTGTTCCACAGGAAATACATTGGGGTGTAGAGTTGGATCTTGATCCAGAGGCACCAACAGGCTAAAGCTTTGACTGCTCCAAGGATGCATTGCACTGGAGCTCAGTTTAGTTAACCAGTCCAATGCAGTAGCAGGTAAAAGAGAAGGCAGATGTTAGTCACACAGAACCACGTTCTCACGACAGGAGAAGGGACCAAAGGCTAATGCCATACAAACCCAAAGAAGCTAAGTACGTCAGGGTGGAACCCAGTGTACCTCGCAGAAAGAGATTTAACTATGGTAAGTCTATCATAAATCTCCTTTTCTGCAGTGGGGTACACTGTGTTCCACAGGGAATACATCGGGGATGTCCTAAAGCAGTTCCTCATGGGAGGGGATGCTGCATAGCAGGCAAAAGAACACAGCGTCCAAAGAAAGCATCCTGGGAGGCTGAAGTATCAAAGGCATAGAACCTAATGAACGTGTTCACTGAGGACTACGTAGCCACCTTTCACAATTGTTCAGTGGATGCGCCTCGGCGGGCCACCCAAAAAGGTCCAACAGACAGAGTACAATGGGCTTTAATAGCAGCAGGAGCTGGAAGACCAGCCTGTGCATATGCTCGTGCAATCACCATTCTAATCCATCTGGCCAATGTTTGCTTGTTCGAAGGCCAGCCACGTCTGTGAAAACCAAAAAGTACAAAAAGGGTATCCGACCTCCTGAGAGAGGCAGTTCTCTCCATGTAAAGCCCGTACCACATCCAAAGACCGCTTTTGGAGGACAAACCAGAAGAGATAAAAGATGGAACCACAATCTCTTGGTTAAGATGGAAAGTTGACACCACCTTGGTAGATAGCCAGGGCGAGTTCCAAGAACTACCCGGTCACGGTGAAAAATCAGAAAGGGTGGACGACAGGACAAAACGCCTAAGTCCGACACCCTTCTAGCAGAGGCAATAGCCAGCAGAAACACGTCCTTAAGCTGATTCCGTTGTCCTTCCCAGTGGTCGACTAACGCCTGCAAGACTATGGTTTCTTGTGCCCACGGCAGCCACGTTTGAATGGGCGAATTAGGTCCGCCCAGACTCCGATGCCCCCCGGTCTTAAAAGGAGACAAGGTGTTAACCGAGACCAAGGAGAACAAGGGGGAAACTAACTAAGACTGAAACGACTAACATGGAGAAGGATACAAAAAAATAACAAAGAAGTATATGTGCGGCACGGACGCCTGGGACAACAGCAAATAAAGTAATGCAGCCTAACGGCTAAATAAGAACCCGTCGTAATAAGGCGAGGACAGCAATGCGGAAACCTCCGCAAAAATGACACAATGAAAAACGGATAAAGAAAATATGGCTTGAGCCATAAAGTGAGGCAAAGCCGCTACTCACGACACCACGAAAGGTGTGCACAGGAAACGACCGGAACCCAGAAGTATCGGATACCAGACCACTCTGCTAGAGGGCACCTCAAAACGATCCCTCAGACTGGACTCAGGAAACTGGACACTGTAGTACACCAGCTGGATGCAGGAACACACCAGAGGCAGGAAGACAGGCTCCAGAGGAAGCTGCTGACAGGGACCAGGAGCAAGCTTGCAGGAAGCTAACCAGGAACTGGAACATACAGGTACAATAACAAACTTCTATCACCAGCGCTCAACTGCAGGGCTAGCTGGGTAATAAGGGAAGCATGCCCCAATCAGGATGGCTGGAAGCCAGGCACAAGGTAATGGCCAAAATACTGGCAGGTGAGGCTACACAGACAAGAGCCAGACTGCAGTACACAGACTCACCACATATTGACCAAATTATCTGACAGGTGAGGCTTAACACATAGAAAACAGGCTACAGTTACACAGACTCACCACAGACGGCCAACAAGAGTCTTCTAAACAAGTACAAGAGAAATCCTGGCATGCAAACAGAAATATAACATATCATGAACAGAAAGCAAACAGGAATGAACCACTGGTTATGGTTCATAACACTAAGTTGTAGGTTCCTCGTCAGAAGCAACTGTATCAGTGTCTGACGGATCAGTATATTCCCCATCCTCATCAGAAGAATTATCTGAAATATTAGTGGATTGTGAGGAGGAAGCGGCGCGCTTAGATGACCCCTTGACCCCAGAGGGATGTGGGGTAGACTTATGTCTAACCAAAGATTGATTTAATTGTTTTATCTGGGTAGACAGTGTCCACCCAGGGCGGATACACTACAGGGACCATATGTGGCTGCAATGGCGTAAGACGTGTCACAAGCGTATTCAGCATACTTAAGAACGCTGCCCAAGGTGGCTCCTGATTGGCTACAGAGGCTGCGGGCTGACTGGGAGATGTACGGCACCCAGTACACAAACCATCAGTTAAAACTTTCCCCTCAGGTAAATCCTTGGCGCAAGCATTGCCTGATGCAGGAGCGCCCGCGGAATTCCCGCCCTTTGTGGCAGACATTATAGTGAATGTAGCCGTAGGGCGTAACAGTACAACGAAGCCAGACAAATACAATACCTGCAAAACACTCCCTTATTTATGTGACAGTAAATACAGAACATAAACAGAGAATAAATGCGGTACGAGGTGACTGAAGAGCGCAGTAACATACACTTAACGGTATATACTGCGCAGCACTATATATTAGACCGTGACGCACCTAGCCCCCCAGGGTACAAAATACAGTGATAGCTATAGCTGTGATACACTGAAAGTGAAAATCATACAGCAGATGCAGGCACACACAGTTATAGTGACAATGCAGATAATTATTTTAGACAAACAATAAAACTGCACTGGACTAGTAAATATAATAATTATTTTTGTGATGTGGTCCTGAGGACGGGGTTCTGACCTCGAAAGTACTTGACCGACCTTGAATACATCTATTTGACTTACCTTGCTGTCTCCGAGTGCCTCCCCTTTTTTCTGTGTTGGATATATATATATATATATATATATATATATATAAAACAATGCACAGCCAGAGACTGGGTGTATATATCAGAACACTTGTACCAAATATTCTGGTGTAGAGACGCTTGTTCTTAACTAACACTGTCTTTAAAATGACATGTAGAATACTTAAGTGACTGTAAAAATAAGATTTTAAACCTACCGGTAAATCTATTTCTCCTAGTCCGTAGAGGATGCTGGGGAATCCGTAAGGACCATGGGGTATAGACGGGCTCCGCAGGAGATAGGGCACCTAAAAAGAACTTTGACTATGGGTGTGCACTGGCTTCTCTCTCTATGCCCCTCCTCCAGACCTCAGTTAGAGAACTGTGCCCAGAGGAGATGGACAATACAAGGCAGGATTTAGCAATCCAAGGGCAAGATTCATACCAGCCCACACCAATCATACCATGTAACCGGGAACATACATAACCAGTTAACAGTATGAACAAAAACAACAGTAACGGTCCAAGACCGATGTCAACTGTAACATAACCCTTATGTAAGCAACAACTATATACAAGTCTTGCAGAGTTTCCGCACTGGGACGGGCGCCCAGCATCCTCTACGGACTAGGAGAAATAGATTTACCGGTAGGTTTAAAATCTTATTTTCTCTTACGTCCTAGAGGATGCTGGGGACTCCGTAAGGACCATGGGGTTTATACCAAAGCATCCAATCAGGCGGGAGAGTGCGTATGACTCTGCAGCACCGACTGAGCAAACGCTAGGTCCTCATCAGCCAGGGTATCAAACTTGTAAAATTTAGCAAAAGTGTTTGACCCCAACCAAGTCGCCGCTCGGCAAAGTTGTAAAGCCGAGACGCCTCGGGCAGCCGCCCAAGAAGAGCCCACCTGCCTAGTGGAATGGGCCTTAACCGAATTTGGTACCGGCAATCCAGCCGTAGAGTGAGCCTGCTGAATCGTATTACAGATCCAGCGAGCAATAGTCTGCTTTGAAGCAGGAGCGCCAATCTTATTGGCCGCATACAGGACAAACAGAGCCTCTGTTTTCCTAATTCTAGCCGTCCTGGCTACATAAATCTTTAAGGCCCTGACTACGTCCAGGGATCTGGAATCCTCCAGGTCACCGTTAGCCACAGGCACCACAATAGGTTGATTCATATGGAACGAAGAAAACACTTTAGGCAAAAATTGCGGACGTGTCCTCAATTCAGCTCGATCCACATGAAAAATCAAGTAGGGGCTCTTGTGTGAGAGAGCCGCCAATTCTGACACTCGCCTTGCTGATGCTAAGGCCAACAACATGACCACCTTCCAGGTAAGAAATTTCAACTCAACCTTGTTAAGCGGTTCAAACCAGTGTGATTTTAGGAACTGCAACACCACGTTCAGGTCCCATGGTGCCACTGGAGGCACAAAAGGGGGCTGGATGTGCAGCACTCCCTTTACAAACGTCTGGACTTCTGGAAGAGAAGCCAATTCCTTCTGAAAGAAAATCGAGAGGGCCGAAATCTGTACCTTAACCGAGCCTAATTTCAGGCCCATATCCACTCCTGTCTGTAGGAAGTGGAGAAGACGACCCAGATGAAAAACTTCCGTAGGTGCATTCTTGGTCTCACACCAAGACACATACTTTCGCCAGATACGGTGATAATGTTTTATCGTCACCTCCTTCCTAGCCTTTATTAAAGTAGGAATGACCTCTTCCGGAATCCCCTTTTTTGCTAGGATTCGGCGTTCAACCGCCATGCCGTCAAACGTAACCGCGGTAAGTCTTGAAATACACAGGGCCCCTGCTGCAACAGGTCTTCCCTCAGAGGAAGAGGCCAGGGGTCTCTTGTGAGCATCTCTTGTAGATCCGAGTACCAGGCCCTTCGAGGCCAGTCTGGGACAACGAGTATCGTCTGTACTCTTCTTCGTCTTATGATCCTAAACACTTTCGTGATGAGAGGAAGAGGAGGAAACAAGTAGACCGATTCGAACACCCACGGTGTTACCAGTGCGTCTACTGCTACTGCCTGAGGGTCCCGAGACCTTGCGCAATACCTCCGAAGTTTTTTGTTGAGGCGTGACGCCATCATGTCTATTTGAGGAGTTCCCCAAAGACGTGTTACGTCTGCAAAGACTTCTTGATGAAGTCCCCACTCTCCTGGATGGAGATCGTGTCTGCTGAGGAAGTCTGCTTCCCAGTTGTCCACTCCCGGAATGAAGACAGCCGACAGAGCGCTTACATGATTTTCCGCCCAGCGAAGTATCCTTGTGGCTTCCGCCATCGCGACTCTGCTTCTTGTCCCGCCTTGGCGGTTCACATGAGCCACTGCTGTGACATTGTCTGATTGAATCAGAACCGGTAGGTTTCGAAGAAAACTCTCCGCTTGTAGAAGGCCGTTGTAAATGGCCCTGAGTTCCAACACATTGATGTGTAGACAGGACTCCTGGTCTGACCAAAGACCCTGAAAAGTCTTTCCCTGTGTGACCGCTCCCCATCCTCGGAGGCTCGCGTCCGTGGTAACCAGGATCCAGTCCTGAATCCCGAACCGGCGACCCTCCAGCAGGTGAGCACTTTGCAACCACCACAGGAGGGACACTCTGGTTCCTGGGGACAGAGTTATTTTCCGATGTAAGTGCAGATGGGACCCGGACCACTTGTCTAGAAGGTCCCATTGAAAAGTCCTTGCATGGAACCTTCCGAAGGGAATGGCCTCGTAGGCCGCCACCATTTTCCCCAGAACTCGAGTGCATTGGTGAACTGACACCCTTTTCGGTTTTAGCAGGTCTCTGACCACGTTCTGGATGTCTTGGGCTTTCTCTATTGGGAGAAAGACCTTCATTTGTTCCGTATCCAGTATCATACCTAGGAACGGTAGTCGAGTTGTCGTAATCAACTGTGACTTCGGTAGATTTAGAATCCAACCGTGTTGCTGGAGCACTCTCAGAGAGAGCGCCACACTGCTCAGCAATTTCTCCCTTGATCTTGCTTTTATCAGGAGATCGTCCAAGTATGGGATAATTGTGACTCCATGCTTGCGCAGGACCACCATCATTTCCGCCATTATCTTGGTGAAAATCCTCGGGGCCGTGGAAAGTCCAAACGGCAACGTCTGAAATTGGTAATGACAATCCTGTACAGCGAATCTCAGGTATTCCTGATGGGGGGCATATATGGGGACATGAAGGTACGCATCCTTTATGTCCAGAGACACCATAAACTCCCCCTCCTCCATGTTGGCTATTATTGCTCTGAGAGATTCCATTTTGAATTTAAATCTTTTTATGTACAGGTTTAGGGATTTCAGATATAAAATCGGTCTGACCGTACCGTCCGGTTTCGGGACCACAAATAGGGTTGAATAGTAACCTCTTCCCTGCTGGTGCAGGGGAACCTTGATTATCACTTGCTGTATACACAGCGTTTGAATTACAGCTAACACTACATCCCTTTCCGATGTGGAAGCTGGTAGGGCCGATTTGAAAAATCGGCTCGGGGGCACATCCTTGAATTCCAATTTGTAACCCTGGGAAACTATTTCCAACACCCAGGGATTCAGGTCCGAACTGACCCAGGCCTGACTGAAAAGTCGAAGACGTGCCCCAACCGGTGCGGACTCCCTCAGGGGAGTCCCAGCGTCATGCTGTGGTTTGTGGAGCAGCCGGGGAGGACTTTTGTTCCTGGGTACCTGCCGAAGCAGGTGCTCTCTTGCCTCTGCCCTTACCTCTGGCGAGGAAAGAGGATCCCCGACCTCTTTTGGACTTGTGCGACCGAAAGGACTGCATCTGATAGGGTGTTGCTTTCTTCTGCTGTTGGGGAATATATGGTAAAAAAATTGATTTACCTGCTGTAGCTGTGGAAACCAGGTCCGTCAGCCCATCCTCAAACAATACATCACCCTTATAGGGTAGTACTAGAGATGAGCGGGTTCGGTTTCTCTGAATCCGAACCCGCCCGAACTTCATGTTTTTTTACACGGGTCCGAGCGACTCGGATCTTCCCGCCTTGCTCGGTTAACCCGAGCGCGCCCGAACGTCATCATCACGCTGTCGGATTCTCGCGAGGCTCGGATTCTATCGCGAGACTCGGATTCTATATAAGGAGCCGCGCGTCGCGGCCATTTTCACACGTGCATTGAGATTGATAGGGAGAGGACGTGGCTGGCGTCCTCTCCGTTTAGAAATTAAAATAGATAGGAGAGTGAGAGTGAGACACTTCATTTACTTACTGGAGCTTAGGAGGAGTTATACTAGTGACTGATGACCAGTGACCTGACCACCAGTGCAGTTTTATAATTTATTATTATTTAATAATCCGTTCTGTTCTTGTTCTCTGCCTGAAAAAAACGATACACAGTGACTCAGTCACACTCACATACCATATCTGTGCTCAGCCCAGTGTGCTGCATCATCTATGTATAATATCTGACTGTGCTCACACAGCTTAATTGTGGGGGAGACTGGGGAGCAGTTATAGGTTATAGCAGGAGCCAGGAGTACATATTAAACAGTGCACACTTTTGCTGCCAGAGTGCCACTGCCAGTGTGACTGACCACTGACCACTGTGACCAGTGACCTGACCACACTGACCACCAGTATAGTATATTGTGATTGAATGTCTGCCTGAAAAAGTACACTCGTCGTGTGACTTGTGTGGTGTTTTTTTATTCTATAAAAATTAAAAAACTCATTCTGCTGACAGACAGTGTCCACTCCAGCAGGTCCGTCATTATATAATATATACCTGTCCGGCTGCAGTAGTGATATATATATATTTTTTATATCATTATTTATCATCCAGTCTACTAGCAGCAGACACAGTACGGTAGTTCACGGCTGTAGCTACCTCTGTGTCGGCACTCGGCAGTCCATCCATAATTGTATACCACCTACCCGTGTTTTTTTTTTTCTTTCTTCTTTATACATACTACATCTCATTATCATCCAGTCTATATTAGCAGCAGACACAGTACAGTACGGTAGTCCACGGCTGTAGCTACCTCTGTGTCGGCACTCGGCAGTCCATCCATAATTGTATACCACCTACCCGTGTTTTTTTTTCTTTCTTCTTTATACATACTACATCTCATTATCAACCAGTCTATATTAGCAGCAGACACAGCACGGTAGTTCACGGCTGTAGCTACCTCTGTGTCGGCACTCGGCAGTCCATCCATAATTGTATACCACCTACCCGTGGTTTTTTTTTTCTTTCTTCTTTATACATACATACTACATCTCATTATCATCCAGTCTATATTAGCAGCAGACACAGTACAGTACGGTAGTCCACGGCTGTAGCTACCTCTGTGTCGGCACTCGGCAGTCCATCCATAATTGTATACCACCTACCCGTGGTTTTTTTTTTCTTTCTTCTTTATACATACTACATCTCATTATCATCCAGTCTATATTAGCAGCAGACACAGTACAGTACGGTAGTCCACGGCTGTAGCTACCTCTGTGTCGGCACTCGGCAGTCCATCCATAATTGTATACCACCTACCCGTGGTTTTTTTTTTCTTTTTTCTTTATACATACTACATCTCATTATCAACCAGTCTATATTAGCAGCAGACACAGTACAGTACGGTAGTCCACGGCTGTAGCTACCTCTGTGTCGGCACTCGGCAGTCCATCCATAATTGTATACCACCTACCCGTGGTTTTTTTTTCTTTCTTCTTTATACATACTACATCTCATTATCATCCAGTCTATATTAGCAGCAGACACAGTACAGTACGGTAGTCCATGGCTGTAGCTACCTCTGTGTCGGCACTCGGCAGTCCATCCATAATTGTATACCACCTACCCGTGGTTTTTTTTTTCTTTCTTCTTTATACATACTACATCTCATTATCATCCAGTCTATATTAGCAGCAGACACAGTACAGTACGGTAGTCCACGGCTGTAGCTACCTCTGTGTCGGCACTCGGCAGTCCATCCATAATTGTATACCACCTACCCGTGGTTTTTTTTTCTTTCTTCTTTATACATACTACATCTCATTATCATCCAGTCTATATTAGCAGCAGACACAGTACAGTACGGTAGTCCACGGCTGTAGCTACCTCTGTGTCGGCACTCGGCAGTCCATCCATAATTGTATACCACCTACCCGTGGGTTTTTTTTTCTTTCTTCTTTATACATACTACATCTCATTATCAACCAGTCTATATTAGCAGCAGACACAGTACGGTAGTTCACGGCTGTAGCTACCTCTGTGTCGGCACTCGGCAGTCCATCCATAATTGTATACCACCTACCCGTGGTTTTCTTTTTCTTTCTTCTTTATACATACATACTACATCTCATTATCATCCAGTCTATATTAGCAGCAGACACAGTACAGTACGGTAGTCCACGGCTGTAGCTACCTCTGTGTCGGCACTCGGCAGTCCATCCATAATTGTATACCACCTACCCGTGGTTTTTTTTTTCTTTCTTCTTTATACATACTACATCTCATTATCATCCAGTCTATATTAGCAGCAGACACAGTACAGTACGGTACGGTAGTCCACGGCTGTAGCTACCTCTGTGTCGGCACTCGGCAGTCCATCCATAATTGTATACCACCTACCCGTGGTTTTTGTTTTCTTTCTTCTTTATACATACTACATCTCATTATCATCCAGTCTATATTAGCAGCAGACACAGTACAGTACGGTAGTCCACGGCTGTAGCTACCTCTGTGTCGGCACTCGGCAGTCCATCCATAATTGTATACCACCTACCCGTGGTTTTTTTTTTCTTTCTTCTTTATACATACTACATCTCATTATCATCCAGTCTATATTAGCAGCAGACACAGTACAGTACGGTAGTCCACGGCTGTAGCTACCTCTGTGTCGGCACTCGGCAGTCCATCCATAATTGTATACCACCTACCCGTGGTTTTTTTTTTCTTTCTTCTTTATACATACTACATCTCATTATCATCCAGTCTATATTAGCAGCAGACACAGTACAGTACGGTAGTCCACGGCTGTAGCTACCTCTGTGTCGGCACTCGGCAGTCCATCCATAATTGTATACCACCTACCCGTGGTTTTTTTTTTCTTTCTTCTTTATACATACTACATCTCATTATCATCCAGTCTATATTAGCAGCAGACACAGTACAGTACGGTAGTCCACGGCTGTAGCTACCTCTGTGTCGGCACTCGGCAGTCCATCCATAATTGTATACCACCTACCCGTGGGTTTTTTTTCTTTCTTCTTTATACATACTACATCTCATTATCAACCAGTCTATATTAGCAGCAGACACAGTACGGTAGTTCACGGCTGTAGCTACCTCTGTGTCGGCACTCGGCAGTCCATCCATAATTGTATACCACCTACCCGTGGTTTTCTTTTTCTTTCTTCTTTATACATACATACTACATCTCATTATCATCCAGTCTATATTAGCAGCAGACACAGTACAGTACGGTAGTCCACGGCTGTAGCTACCTCTGTGTCGGCACTCGGCAGTCCATCCATAATTGTATACCACCTACCCGTGTTTTTTTTTTTCTTTCTTCTTTATACATACTACATCTCATTATCATCCAGTCTATATTAGCAGCAGACACAGTACAGTACGGTACAGTAGTCCACGGCTGTAGCTACCTCTGTGTCGGCACTCGGCAGTCCATCCATAATTGTATACCACCTACCCGTGGTTTTTTTTTTCTTTCTTCTTTATACATACTACATCTCATTATCATCCAGTCTATATTAGCAGCAGACACAGTACAGTACGGTAGTCCACGGCTGTAGCTACCTCTGTGTCGGCACTCGGCAGTCCATCCATAATTGTATACCACCTACCCGTGGTTTTTTCTTTCTTTCTTCTTTATACATACTACATCTCATTATCATCCAGTCTATATTAGCAGCAGACACAGTACAGTACGGTAGTCCACGGCTGTAGCTACCTCTGTGTCGGCACTCGGCAGTCCATCCATAATTGTATACCACCTACCCGTGGTTTTTTTTTCTTTCTTTTTATACATACTACATCTCATTATCAACCAGTCTATATTAGCAGCAGACACAGTACGGTAGTTCACGGCTGTAGCTACCTCTGTGTCGGCACTCGGCAGTCCATCCATAATTGTATACCACCTACCCGTGGTTTTTTTTTTCTTTCTTCTTTATACATACATACTACATCTCATTATCATCCAGTCTATATTAGCAGCAGACACAGTACAGTACGGTAGTCCACGGCTGTAGCTACCTCTGTGTCGGCACTCGGCAGTCCATCCATAATTGTATACCACCTACCCGTGGTTTTTTTTTTCTTTCTTCTTTATACATACTACATCTCATTATCATCCAGTCTATATTAGCAGCAGACACAGTACAGTACGGTAGTCCACGGCTGTAGCTACCTCTGTGTCGGCACTCGGCAGTCCATCCATAAGTATACTAGTATCCATCCATCTCCATTGTTTACCTGAGGTGCCTTTTAGTTGTGCCTATTAAAATATGGAGAACAAAAATGTTGAGGTTCCAAAATTAGGGAAAGATCAAGATCCACTTCCACCTCGTGCTGAAGCTGCTGCCACTAGTCATGGCCGAGACGATGAAATGCCAGCAACGTCGTCTGCCAAGGCCGATGCCCAATGTCATAGTACAGAGCATGTCAAATCCAAAACACCAAATATCAGTAAAAAAAGGACTCCAAAACCTAAAATAAAATTGTCGGAGGAGAAGCGTAAACTTGCCAATATGCCATTTACCACACGGAGTGGCAAGGAACGGCTGAGGCCCTGGCCTATGTTCATGGCTAGTGGTTCAGCTTCACATGAGGATGGAAGCACTCAGCCTCTCGCTAGAAAACTGAAAAGACTCAAGCTGGCAAAAGCACCGCAAAGAACTGTGCGTTCTTCGAAATCCCAAATCCACAAGGAGAGTCCAATTGTGTCGGTTGCGATGCCTGACCTTCCCAACACTGGACGTGAAGAGCATGCGCCTTCCACCATTTGCACGCCCCCTGCAAGTGCTGGAAGGAGCACCCGCAGTCCAGTTCCTGATAGTCAGATTGAAGATGTCAGTGTTGAAGTACACCAGGATGAGGAGGATATGGGTGTTGCTGGCGCTGGGGAGGAAATTGACCAGGAGGATTCTGATGGTGAGGTGGTTTGTTTAAGTCAGGCACCCGGGGAGACACCTGTTGTCCGTGGGAGGAATATGGCCGTTGACATGCCTGGTGAAAATACCAAAAAAATCAGCTCTTCAGTGTGGAGGTATTTCAACAGAAAAGCGGACAACAGGTGTCAAGCCGTGTGTTGCCTTTGTCAAGCTGTAATAAGTAGGGGTAAGGACGTTAACCACCTCGGAACATCCTCCCTTATACGTCACCTGCAGCGCATTCATAATAAGTCAGTGACAAGTTCAAAAACTTTGGGCGACAGCGGAAGCAGTCCACTGACCAGTAAATCCCTTCCTCTTGTAACCAAGCTCACGCAAACCACCCCACCAACTCCCTCAGTGTCAATTTCCTCCTTCCCCAGGAATGCCAATAGTCCTGCAGGCCATGTCACTGGCAATTCTGACGAGTCCTCTCCTGCCTGGGATTCCTCCGATGCATCCTTGCGTGTAACGCCTACTGCTGCTGGCGCTGCTGTTGTTGCTGCTGGGAGTCGATGGTCATCCCAGAGGGGAAGTCGTAAGCCCACTTGTACTACTTCCAGTAAGCAATTGACTGTCCAACAGTCCTTTGCGAGGAAGATGAAATATCACAGCAGTCATCTGCAAAGCGGATAACTGAGGCCTTGACAACTATGTTGGTGTTAGACGTGCGTCCGGTATCCGCCGTTAGTTCACAGGGAACTAGACAATTTATTGAGGCAGTGTGCCCCCATTACCAAATACCATCTAGGTTCCACTTCTCTAGGCAGGCGATACCGAGAATGTACACGGACGTCAGAAAAAGACTCACCAGTGTCCTAAAAAATGCAGTTGTACCCAATGTCCACTTAACCACGGACATGTGGACAAGTGGAGCAGGGCAGGGTCAGGACTATATGACTGTGACAGCCCACTGGGTAGATGTATGGACTCCCGCCGCAAGAACAGCAGCGGCGGCACCAGTAGCAGCATCTCGCAAACGCCAACTCTTTCCTAGGCAGGCTACGCTTTGTATCACCGCTTTCCAGAATACGCACACAACTGAAAACCTCTTACGGCAACTGAGGAAGATCATCGCGGAATGGCTTACCCCAATTGGACTCTCCTGTGGATTTGTGGCATCGGACAACGCCAGCAATATTGTGTGTGCATTAAATATGGGCAAATTTCAGCACGTCCCATGTTTTGCACATACCTTGAATTTGGTGGTGCAGAATTTTTTAAAAAACGACAGGGGCGTGCAAGAGATGCTGTCGGTGGCCAGAAGAATTGCGGGACACTTTCGGCGTACAGGCATCACGTACAGAAGACTGGAGCACCACCAAAAACTACTGAACCTGCCCTGCCATCATCTGAAGCAAGAAGTGGTAACGAGGTGGAATTCAACCCTCTATATGCTTCAGAGGTTGGAGGAGCAGCAAAAGGCCATTCAAGCCTATACAATTGAGCACGATATAGGAGGTGGAATGCACCTGTCTCAAGTGCAGTGGAGAATGATTTCAACGTTGTGCAAGGTTCTGATGCCCTTTGAACTTGCCACACGTGAAGTCAGTTCAGACACTGCCAGCCTGAGTCAGGTCATTCCCCTCATCAGGCTTTTGCAGAAGAAGCTGGAGACATTGAAGGAGGAGCTAACACGGAGCGATTCCGCTAGGCATGTGGGACTTGTGGATGGAGCCCTTAATTCGCTTAACAAGGATTCACGGGTGGTCAATCTGTTGAAATCAGAGCACTACATTTTGGCCACCGTGCTCGATCCTAGATTTAAAGCCTACCTTGGATCTCTCTTTCCGGCAGACACAAGTCTGCTGGGGTTGAAAGACCTGCTGGTGAGAAAATTGTCAAGTCAAGCGGAACGCGACCTGTCAACATCTCCTCCTTCACATTCTCCCGCAACTGGGGGTGCGAGGAAAAGGCTCAGAATTCCGAGCCCACCCGCTGGCGGTGATGCAGGGCAGTCTGGAGCGACTGCTGATGCTGACATCTGGTCCGGACTGAAGGACCTGACAACGATTACGGACATGTCGTCTACTGTCACTGCATATGATTCTCTCACCATTGAAAGAATGGTGGAGGATTATATGAGTGACCGCATCCAAGTAGGCACGTCACACAGTCCGTACTTATACTGGCAGGAAAAAGAGGCAATTTGGAGGCCCTTGCACAAACTGGCTTTATTCTACCTAAGTTGCCCTCCCACAAGTGTGTACTCCGAAAGAGTGTTTAGTGCCGCCGCTCACCTTGTCAGCAATCGGCGTACGAGGTTACATCCAGAAAATGTGGAGAAGATGATGTTCATTAAAATGAATTATAATCAATTCCTCCGTGGAGACATTGACCAGCAGCAATTGCCTCCACAAAGTACACAGGGAGCTGAGATGGTGGATTCCAGTGGGGACGAATTGATAATCTGTGAGGAGGGGGATGAACACGGTGATATATCGGAGGATGATGATGAGGTGGACATCTTGCCTCTGTAGAGCCAGTTTGTGCAAGGAGAGATTAATTGCTTCTTTTTTGGTGGGGGTCCAAACCAACCCGTCATTTCAGTCACAGTCGTGTGGCAGACCCTGTCACTGAAATGATGGGTTGGTTAAAGTGTGCATGTCCTGTTTATACAACATAAGGGTGGGTGGGAGGGCCCAAGGACAATTCCATCTTGCACCTCTTTTTTCTTTAATTTTTCTTTGCGTCATGTGCTGTTTGGGGAGGGTTTTTTGGAAGGGACATCCTGCGTGACACTGCAGTGCCACTCCTAGATGGGCCCGGTGTTTGTGTCGGCCACTAGGGTCGCTTATCTTACTCACACAGCTACCTCATTGCGCCTCTTTTTTTCTTTGCGTCATGTGCTGTTTGGGGAGGGTTTTTTGGAAGGGACATCCTGCGTGACACTGCAGTGCCACTCCTAGATGGGCCCGGTGTTTGTGTCGGCCACTAGGGTCGCTTATCTTACTCACACAGCTACCTCATTGCGCCTCTTTTTTTCTTTGCGTCATGTGCTGTTTGGGGAGGGTTTTTTGGAAGGGACATCCTGCGTGACACTGCAGTGACACTCCTAGATGGGCCCGGTGTTTGTGTCGGCCACTAGGGTCGCTTATCTTACTCACACAGCTACCTCATTGCGCCTCTTTTTTTCTTTGCGTCATGTGCTGTTTGGGGAGGGTTTTTTGGAAGGGACATCCTGCGTGACACTGCAGTGACACTCCTAGATGGGCCCGGTGTTTGTGTCGGCCACTAGGGTCGCTTATCTTACTCACACAGCTACCTCATTGCGCCTCTTTTTTTCTTTGCGTCATGTGCTGTTTGGGGAGGGTTTTTTGGAAGGGACATCCTGCGTGACACTGCAGTGACACTCCTAGATGGGCCCGGTGTTTGTGTCGGCCACTAGGGTCGCTTATCTTACTCACACAGCTACCTCATTGCGCCTCTTTTTTTCTTTGCGTCATGTGCTGTTTGGGGAGGGTTTTTTGGAAGGGACATCCTGCGTGACACTGCAGTGCCACTCCTAGATGGGCCCGGTGTTTGTGTCGGCCACTAGGGTCGCTTAGCTTAGTCATCCAGCGACCTAGGTGCAAATTTTAGGACTAAAAATAATATTGTGAGGTGTGAGGTATTCAGAATAGACTGAAAATGAGTGTAAATTATGGTTTTTGAGGTTAATAATACTTTGGGATCAAAATGACCCCCAAATTCTATGATTTAAGCTGTTTTTTAGTGTTTTAAAAAAAAAACACCCGAATCCAAAACACACCCGAATCCGACAAAAAAAATTCGGTGAGGTTTTGCCAAAACGCGGTCGAACCCAAAACACGGCCGCGGAACCGAACCCAAAACCAAAACACAAAACCCGAAAAATTTCCGGCGCTCATCTCTAGGTAGTACTTCCATATGTTTTTTGGAATCCGCATCACCCGTCCATTGGCGAGTCCATAAGGATCTTCTCATTGAGATAGACATGGCATTGGCCCTAGAAGCTAGCAATCCAATGTCCCTTTGAGCATCCCTCATAAATAAGACTGCGTCTTTTATATGGGCTAGAGTTAGGAATATAGTATCCTTATCCATAGTATCAAATTGATCTGTCAGCTCATCTGTCCAAGCTGCAATTGCGCTACACACCCATGCTGACGCAATCGTCGGTCTTAACACAGCACCCGTATGAGAATAAATACCCTTTAATGTAGTTTCTTGCCTGCGATCTGCAGGGTCCTTAAGGGCCGCTGTGTCAGGAGGCGGTAGCGCCACTTTCTTGGACAAGCGCGTCAGGGCCTTGTCCACAGTGGGGGGTGATTCCCAAATCTCCCTGTCCTGCATAGGGAAAGGGTATGCCATAAAAATTCTTTTGGGGATCTGCGGTCTCTTATCCGGAGTCTCCCAAGATTTTCCAAAGAACTAATTTAATTCATGAGATGTGGGAAAATTAATAATCTGTTTCTTTTCCTTAAACATGTGTACCCTTGTGTCGGGGACCGAGGGTTCATCCATAATATGCAACACATCCCTTATTGCCACAATCATGCACTGGATGGTTTTAGTCACCCTAGGGTGCAATCTTACTTCGTCATAGTCGACACTGGAATCAGAATCCGTGTCGGTAGTAGTGTCTTGTGTTAAGGGACGCTTTTGAGACCCCGACGGGCCCTGTGAGTCGGTCCAATCTGAGGATTGACCGCCTGATGTCCCCCCTAAACCAGCCTTATCAAGCCTTTTATGTAAAGATGTCACACTTGCATGCAACGTATGCCACATGTCCATCCAATCTGGAGTCGGCACAACCGACGGGGACACACCACTCATTTGCTCCACCTCCTCCTTGGAGAAGCCTTCCGCCTCAGACATGTCGACACACACGTACCGACACCCCACACACACAGGGATTAACCTATAAGGGGACAAAACCCCAACCAGGTCCTAAGGAGAGACAGAGAAAGAGTATGCCAGCACACACCAGCGCTTAACAACACTGGAAGAAAATATATATATCCAGATAGCGCTTTTTTATATATATTATGTCAATTCCCACTCACTGCGTCGCCAAAGTGCCCCCCTCCTCTTTTTTCCAGCCTGTGTTCAGCAGGGGAGAGACCAGGGAGCCAGCGTTTTCTTTCTCATGCAGCTTCTGTGGAGAAAATAGCGCTGGTTAGTGCTGAGGATCAAGCCCCGCCCACCCGACGGCGGGCTTCGGTCCCAGTGATTTTTCAATAAAATGGCGGGGGATCAGCGATTTACTGCCTCCGCAGTCTAATGCCACTGTATTTGTGCCAAAATGTGAGGTTTATTGCTGCCCAGGGTGCCCCCCCCTGCGCCCTGCACCCTTCAGTGCTGCTCTGTGTGTGGGTGACTGGGAGCAATGGCGCGCATCTTACCGCTGCGCGCCTTACCTCATGAAGATCTGATGTCTTCTGCCGCCTAAGATGTCTTCTGTCTTCTCTATCCGCTTCTACCTTCGGCATCTGTGAGGAGGACGGCGGCGCGGCTCCGGGACGAACCCCAGGTGAGACCTGTGTTCCGACTCCCTCTGGAGCTAATGGTGTCCAGTAGCCTTAGAAGCAGTGCCCAACTTGACAAGCCAGCTCTGCTTCTCTCTCCTCGGTCCCACGATGCAGGGAGCCTGTTGCCAACAGGACTCCCTGAAAATAAAAAACCTAACAAAATTCTTTTTCCACAGAAAACTCTGGAGAGCTCTCTGCAGTGCACCCATTCTCCTCTGGGCACAAGATCTAACTGAGGTCTGGAGGAGGGGCATAGAGGGAGGAGCCAGTGCACACCCATAGTCAAAGTTCTTTTTAGGTGCCCTATCTCCTGCGGAGCCCGTCTATACCCCATGGTCCTTACGGAGTCCCCAGCATCCTCTAGGACGTAAGAGAAATCACAGCGCTGATGAAGCAGGCGGATTTACAGGGAAGTCTTTGCCCTGCAGTCCCAGAGACCAGACGCAGCTACTTGATTTGATGGCACCGAAATCTCAGTCAGGGAGTGAAGGAGAGTGATAAGCAGCTCTAGGGCAGGAACACCAGTAGTAGATGGCGCTCGGAGCTGGGGGAGGGGCTACAGGTCAGAGCCTTATCCCCTTTGCTGGTCCTCACCATCGGGTACTGTGGAGCCTTATTAAAACGGATTTTACACAATCTGACCTGTGCTCCCTGCTGTGGTGATATAGTGGCGTCACTGTACTGTCACAGTGTCCACGCCAGCGCGCGGTCTCCTGGGACCGCGATTTAGCACGGGTCCCGCCTGGGGGACCCTCTTATCTCCTTCCTAAGAAGCAGCCAAGCAATCCAGGAGAGCGTCAGCAGTGGTGTGCCTGGGAACCGGAGCGCCTCCGCAGCAAGTACCCGTGAACTTGGCCAGCAGGAGTATGTAGCGCTGCTGGGGAGGTGATGGAGCCACAGCACAGTATGTCACAATGACATATAAAGTGCTGCAGCCCTTGAAGTCTTCTAAAAGCTTGTTTCAGGGCTGCCTAGCGCAACCTACCCTGTTAGGTGACCTGCTCTGCAGGCACCAACTTACAAACTGAGCTCCAGTGCCCGGAGGCGGGGTTATAGAGTAGGCCCCGCAATGCATCCTGGGAACAGTCAAAGCTTTAGCCTGTTGGTGCCTCTGGATCAAGCTCCAACTCTACACCCCGATGTATTCCCTGTGGAACACAGTGTACCCTGCTGCAGAAATGTCCCTATTCCTCCACTATGAAGGAACAGATGAAAATGTTGGTTGGATTAATTATGTAGAGCAGTGGTTCTCAAACTCGGTCCTCAGGACCCCACACAGTGCATGTTTTGCAGGTAACCCAGCAGGTGCACAGGTGTATTAATTACTCACAGACACATTTTAAAAGGTCCACAGGTGGAGTTAATTATGTCACTTGTGATTCTGTGAGGAGACCTGCAAAACATGCACCGTGTGGGGTCCTGAGGACCGAGTTTGAGAACCTGTGATGTAGAGAGAACAAAAGGGGGAAGGAGGGGGAGAGGCCTGCTGCTCACAAGACTTTACAACCTAGAAGGAACATGGGGGGTCATTCCGAGTTGTTCGCTCGCAAGCTGCTTTTAGCAGCTTTGCACACGCTAAGCCGCCGCCTACTGGGAGTGAATCTTAGCATATTAAAATTGCGAACGAAAGATTTGCAATAATGCGAAAAGACTTCTCTGTGCAGTTTCTGAGTAGCTCGAGACTTACTCTGCCAGTGCGATCAGTTTAGTGCTTGTCGTTCCTGGTTTGACATCACAAACACACCCAGCGTTCGCCCAGACACTCCTCCGTTTCTCCAGCTACTCCCGCGTTTTTCCCAGAAACGGTAGCGTTTTTTCACACACACCCATAAAACGGCCCGTTTCCGCCCAGAAACACCCACTTCCTGTCAATCACATTACGATCACCAGAACGAAGAAAAAACCTTGTAATGCCGTGAGTAAAATACCAAACTGCAAAGCAAATTTACTTGGCGCAGTCGCACTGCGGACATTGCACATGCGCATTAGCGACTAATCGCTCCGTTGCGACAAAAAAATACAGAGCGAACAACTCGGAATGACCCCCATGGTTGGATACAATAGTATCTATTAATGCTGCGGGTCATTCAGATGAGGTTGTACCTGAGATCATCAGCGCAAGTTACCGATTTTTGCCACTTTGCGCATGCGCAGGACTCATTCTGTGCGTGCGTGAACAAGTCCCACAGTATAGGACGCAGGCCGGCATCAGACTGTCAGAAGGTCTGATGTTGTTTCGGGGTGGGGAGAGGGCAGAGACTGACTCCGTTTAGATAAATCATTGGCGTGTCAGCACCTTTCAAGGGTCGGGAAAAGGCTATGGATTTCCATCGCGGGACAAAGATTTCCTGACCTCTGCGACGGGTGGCTTGCGCAGCACTGTAGGTGCCGTAAACTGCCCGATGGTTGGTGTTTTGATCTGATTCTGCTTTCTAGGACACATCTCAAATCACTAGTGCAGCAGGTGGTGTCCGCATGTAATAGGCTCCTCCTGCTGCGTCACCATACAGTGATATCAAAAGCAGCAGTGATAGCTAATCCAATTGCACCTGAATGACCCGCACTATTGCCATTACTTTCCTTACCATCCTTCATTACCCCAATCCACATGCTGTTATATTTATTATTTACCAACCTACAGTCATCTTTCCCCCCTTAAATCCTAATACCCATCCAGGACTGTACATCCCCAGCATATCATATTCTGGAAAGAGTGTATTAGCTGTATAGCATGTATATAAACATATATGCTGTAGATTTAAAACATCTAGGAAGCAGCTTGCATTTGAACTAGTGTCCCTGTTTTGTATGTACAGTACTACAACTTCCATTACGCACTGCTGTTGTTCCACAAAAACTACATACACCAGCATGCACAAGAAAATTAAAGGACAGCAAGCCCTTAATGCAGAAATGAAATCGAAAGGATTATTAAGGACTAATATGGGTTAAAAAGATCTTGCTTTTGAAGCGCGGTCCAGACAAATATTGAGAATATTATGTGTTTCCCTGACCCTGTAACGCGACAATAATAAACATGCCACAGACTACATTTCCCAGAATCCCTTGCACCTTCCAAGGTAATATCCGCGTCACAATCTCCTGGATGGCATCCTCACGCATGCGCATCTAGGAGGTCTCGGAGTGACGGACTACAAGTCCCGTCATGCGCCTGTGCCCTGTGAGAGGCCCAGCGGGGAGGACTCCATGTACCAGCATGCTCCGCGGCACCAAGGGAGAGGGGGCGGTGCCAGCGGCGGGCGGAGGCGGCTCAGAGACACTCCGCGCAGAGACTCGGAGGAGGCGGAGAGGGGAGAGCGGCACCAATACCGGGAATATACCGGATAGACCGCGGCCACAGCGCCAGAAAAACGCATACACACAGGGGGGAGGCGGTGCAAGCACGGACAGAGAGCCCGGCGTATCGCAGCGAGGCTGGCCGAAGTCACCTGGGAGATACCTGGAGACGGAAGCGAGGACGCAGCCAGGGGGAACCGGAGCACGCCGGGGTGTCACAGCCGAACCACCAACGCCTGGAGAGTCCAAAGGGCACCGGTGACTGCCTCCCATCTCTCTCCCCGGGGAACGACCGCTTTCCAAGGGCCCCGGGGCTGCACGGCCCCGTGATGATGTGACCATGCTGAGCGTGCCCGGACCTGGAGAAGCTATGAGCGGCCGAGAGCAGCCGGAGCCGGCAGGGAGCGGTCAGTGTGGGCACCGGGCGTAGCGACACGTCCTACTGGGAGGGTGGGGGCTCAGCCAGTGCCAGGGGGTTATCTCGGGGCATGTGGTGTGCACGCCGGGGGGCACCGGACACTGTAGCCGGGATGTGCAGGCACCGCAGGTATCTCCATGGCTGACAATTGCCTGGCGTCACCTCTATTTTCTTGAAATCGATTATAAATACCCACAGTAGGCTGCAGAGTGTGGAAGGAGGATTAATTCTCAGGGGGTCCAATTTGAGACAGTCTTCTGCACTATATATACCCCGGGGGCTGTCTCATCCAGAATGGATATACACACAGCAGCCGTCTCTTATTTCCTCCGAGTCCCCTCTACTCCAATTCCCCCCTCTGTGCCTGTCTCTCTCCTACACCCTTGTGACTAGTTTAAATATCTCCTAATCTGGATTGTTGTCCCTATGTCATTTTAGCTGCTGTCCCTCTTATCGTGTCGTCTTTTTTCCTGTCCTGATCTGTCCCTGCATGTCTGCTGGTAATAGCAACCTTCTGTGACTGTCTAATATAGAATGGTCTCTGCAGATAGGCATGTGTCTGTCCACGACTTCAGCTCATGTTTCTGACTGTGCCTCAGCTCTCCTTTTGACACTACAGCAATGTTTAGTGTGTAGGCCTCTCTCCATGTTAGTCTGTCTTTTTAGATCACTGTACGTCTAACCTGCATGTCTTTCTGCATTTGTTTTTTTTTTACTTTTGGTGGACTCTGCTTATTTACCTTGCGTCTTTGTTGATATGTTTAGTGTATATTCCTGTAAATATGCATACCTATAGTTCTGTATCTGCAAACTTGCTGTCATCACTTCCAGTCTCCCTTCCCCTCTGTACATGAGCTGCTTAGTTGCCCTGTCTCTCTGTAATCTCCTTGCTGTCACTTGTAAAATGCCCCTTCTTTGTAATCTGCTGAAAACTGCAATCTCTTTCCTGTTAACCATATTCACCTTCCACATAGTCATCACCTTCATATCTGTTTATTGCTGTGGTTATATTTTACTTATGCACCTAAAAGGAAGGCTGACACCATTTTCTCCAACTCTTATCTCCCATCCCTACCCCCTCTCTTCTAATTAAAAAGGTGCCATTATACCCTCACAGAGGTGGAGGAGGGGCGCTGGGTCAGGGGACATATGTCCCAGCTCAGGTGACATTCATTGTCTGAGTGCCTCTCGTTTCTCCCTTTGCTTTTAACCCTTCTGGTACTACAAAACTTGGCAGTAGAGAACATGGTCAGCCAGTGTTTTTTTTTTTTTTTTTTTTTTTTTTTGCCTTTCTCCTTTTTATTATCGCATAGTACTAAAGTGAGTTTTCTAAAATTATCTACTAGGTTAAAATTAATTGGTAGTGCATGTTTTTTTTTTTTACTTAAATACTGCTAGACTACTGTAGGACAGTAAAATATGCATGTGTGGTCTGTTGCTTTGTACTATGTAAAAGTCACCTATTAAAGAGTTATGTACATCAATTTAATGAATGACATATCTAATCATTATTAGCAAAACAAAATCCATGATTTTAATGTAGCAATGAATACACTCTTCCTTTCTCATGGCATGTACTATTTATTATTTTTTGTGTGTATTATATAAATGTCTGTGCCCTAAGCAAAAACAATGATGGGCTTTGCAGCCAATCAGTGTGGAGGGGAGGTGCCTGGGAAAATATCACACTCATATATACATATTTACATTTACACAGTCCAGAGGAGCTTGAGGTGGCTGAAAGAAGGGAACAGGGTAAGTTAGACTTAAGTGTATGGGCGTCTGTATGTTATTTTAATTTATTACAGCCGTCTAACTTATATCTTGTATCCTTTTTATTTTTACGTAGTGGGGCTATTTGTGCTCTTGTATCATTGTAAGGTTCTAGAATTTTGACCGTGCAGTATACATTTTTACCAGAGTTTATTTTTCTTATATCGAGATTTATTTGGCTTTATTTTATTCTTTTCATGTAGTACGCAATATGGATGTATGTTGCTGATATATATAAGCAACAATAAAAACTGAATGGCCCAATTATTTTCTGCTAGGAGGTTGCATGTTTATAGCCACTGTTTAAAAAATAAATAAATACAAAAATAAATAAATAAATATATTTTTTATTTATTTATTATTACTTGATTCGTCTTATGCAAGCCCCTGATCTTTCACATAGAAATAATGTAGTTTTTAAATGGATGTCCATATGACCTACATAAGCTTTTCTGTAAACAGCTTGTGTAACATTTATCATATATAAGTATATGAATTTAGTGCTTATCAATAAGATGACTTGAAAACCTTGCTTTTTATATGGTAACGGGAGACTAGTCTTTTTGTTGCAGAGGAGGAATTCGTGGCTGTGTCTATAGTTGCTATGGATTGTAGTTTCATTCCTTTTTAAGATAATTGTTAAAGGACAGCTGTTAAAGTAGTGGTATTTTGGGGAAACCTTTTGTGTCTCCTGTAGAATAAAATTATTGTATTTATGTCAGTGGCCATTCTAGGAATGGGGGTTAGTGCCCAATGGTTTGTACTGCCCTGTACTTGTCTAGGCCACTGTTGGTGAGATGTAGAAACCTTTTTGCTGTTATAGCTTTGAATGGGATTAATGGCTAGACTAGAACATACATAGTACTTGTATGCTCTTCAGTCCATTCCGCAGAAGTTGAAGCCATTGTCCTGATTTGTGCTTTCTCAAGATTTTTCTGCAAATATTTGCTTAGTCTCATGGTTTTAGTTACTAGATGAGTATAGTTGTCTGTAGGTTTTTGTTCCAACCCTCTCATCCCCACCCCAAAGGGGGGAAAAAAATCCCACATTTTTCTAATGGTGCTTTTGTATTTCATTCCCTATGTGTTGTGTGTTTTTTATTTTTTATTTAAGCAAGCTACTAATACTGCCAAGTGTAGTGCATCCTCATAATCTGAAAGTGCACTTATAGGTAATGTTTCCATTATTAGGTTGATAGAGCATCTGTAATAGTAACCTGTGCTCCTTTCATATTTGAATTCTGTATTGTCATAGTGACTGTTGTAATTTCACTACAGCACGTGTCATTGACTAATGGTATATATGTTATATGCATTCCTGTGATTTGATGGGTGATGGCTTAGCAGTGAAGAGAAAAGGGTACATTTTATTGACCTTACTGACATAATGTATATTTCATACTGGAACACAGTTGGTGTAGTGTATGTTTATTGATGGCTTGTTCACACCTCCTCTGTTAACATGCTATTAAGATACTATCAACACCTGAAAACTGCAAAAAAAAATAGTATGAGCAGTTTCTTATGGGCTCGTTCACACCATTGTTCTCTAAGATTTTAAAACAATGCATGACTTATTCCTTGTGCATCAACTTCACTATAGTTTTATGTTAAATATATCCTTGTATATAGTGTTCATTGTTTTATCCATTTTCCCAATGCAAATTTGTAAACAAACACACAGGATAAGTTATTTTCATTTAAATATTATATAAAGCTGGTTTGGGAATTTAATCCTACTTATTTTAGTCCAAATTGAGGAAAAATAAATAATTTTGTTTTGGCACTATGCACGGTGATTACTATGGCTGGGTCCATTGGTTCTAGTTTAACTGTTGTAATATTTGTGTGGAGCATGTGTTCTTTCTGTGTTTTCACTTTTCATGGATGTTGTTTGGTAGGTTTAAACCTGTGTATAAATCAACTAACATTCCTGATTATCCAGGATACTGTCTGTTCTACTCTTTTGAGAAATTGGGGTAATTTATATAAAATATTGACTCACCTGCTACTTATTGATTACATACATGAACTGTATGTAACAAATCCTTTTTCAGTTCTGTTTTTCCAGTGATTTCCATTGGAAACATTAGAACAGCATAGGAGCTGGTATTATACTCTCCATAATATTTTAATTTTATAACATACTACTGTACATGAAAAGAACATACTCCACGTGGTATAATCCTTCCACACAAGTCAGGTGGCTTTTAATGGAGCCAGTTTACAAACAGAAGACTATAGGACAAAATATTATTAGCGATTATTGACAGGTAAATAATACATTTATAGAAATTATTCTTTTGTATTTTTTTTTTCAAATTAATCTGCACAATTTTAATTCTAATTTATTGAAATCCCTTCCTTGCCAAATGTTAGTACTGATCTGTTGAACCTTTTTTTATTTTCTCTAACATAAAATAGCATTTTTCTTTGTAGCTCCATCCCAGAGTCGGTGACTTTACTGGGTCAGCATAGTGTCAAACTGTTGGTTTTGAGTATGTCCATGTATTTACACCAATAGAGTGTTTGCTTTGGATGGTTGAGAAGAGAACCAGTAAACCTGCTACCTTATTTCAGTAATGTCTGTTTATTCTGTTTCAAGTGTGGGCCTGTTAAACCTTTTTGCAATACTTTGCAAGCACCTATTGATGGGTTTGATTACTTGAACATTAATATGAAAATATCTGTGATAGCGTGCCTTGCCCTTGCTTTATCCATAAAGAGAAGGGAAAAAAATCATGTTATTCAGCTTCTCAATCAATAAAAACAACAATGACTGTAAAGTTTGCATTTCCTTCAGTGTCCAGACAATGACTGCTGTTAAAAACAGTTGGTTAATTAGTTCAGCACTAATTGTAGGGGGTGCTATCACAGATATTCTGTAAAACTCTACTCAGAATAACATCTCCAAAGCTGGTTACAGTGACCATGAGGTTAATCATTAATGGAGGACAAGCATGTAGAGTGTGTTCCTCTGCCCACCTGTCATTGTGGCTATCATGAGTTTTCTACTTGTGCATATCATAAGCAAATCTGGAATGGCAGGTGGGTGGTATCTGTATAACTGACAAGTCTAAAAACTCTTCTGTTTTTTTTTTTTTACGTTCAAGTACATGTTAATTGTATGCGGAGTGTAACTCACTGAAAAGTTAGGTGGAGGAAGGTCAAGAACTTTTGTTGGAATAGTTTCTTTACAATATATCAGAAAAGTGAAAAGAACTTCAAACAATTGGGTAAATTTACTAAGATTGGAGTTCTACTTAAGATGGTATGTTGCCATAGCAACCAATCAGATTCCAGGTATTATCTTCTAGAAGGTGCTAGAGAAATGAGGAGTTGAATCTGATTGGTTGCTATGGGCAACATCCCATCTTAAATAGAACTACCATCTTAGTAAATTTACTCCAATGCTTTGGGCTATATTACAGACGCGGCGGCTTTTGCCGGCCGGGAAAAAGACGGATGCCTTTTTCCTGTGTCAGTATTGTAATTAATAATGTAAAGTGTAGGGTGCTGTCACACGGCCCGGCCCGCAGGCGGAAATATCCACTGAAAAGTCCGGCGGCCGGGGCTGTGCCGTCCTTGTAGGCAAAGAACCGTGTGTGTGAGTGGGAGCTTTCACACACAGCGCTTTTTTTTTTTCAAGTCGTGTCTGCTGCTGCGCATGCACACAGCATTAAAACACGGCTCAAAGCCATTGTGTGTGTGTGTGTGTGAAAGACTCAGCCGGATGACAAAAAGCCGGACAAAGTTAGTCCGGCTTTTTGCCATCCGGGCAAAAACGCTGCGTGTGAAACAGCCCTTACATTCCATTTTATGCTTTGGCGTGCAGTACAAAGCTATAATGTTTGTAGTCCATTTGCAGTCTTTTAAGTAAAATAAATACATGGCGGATTGCACACTGTTTGATTCAAACGCAGGGATATAAATGGTTGTATAAAAAAACCCCAAAAAAAAACCCGTAACTGATGTACCAGTTATGGGCTCTACACATACGGTGATGTGCCGCTGAGGTGCCTAACGGTTGATACGGGGGAAGGCATGACGGGTGAAGTGAAGTTTCTTCACTCCCCCCCCCGTCATCCGGCTCCATATCACTGCATGCAAATATGGACGGGATTGTCCATATTGGCATGCATGTATAAGCAACCCGGCACCAACGATGAACGAGCGTGGGGCCGCGCATCATTTATCGTTGGTGCCTTCACACTGAAAGATATGAACGATATCTTGTTCATTATTGAACGAGAGTGTTCATATTTTTCAGTGTTATCGCTTAATGTGTAGGGCCTATTATTCTTTGAGCTTTTGGTGTTTTTGCTTCCTATTCTACTGTAAATTGTCTAAAAAAAAATGTCAGTAAAAGTTTGTAATGGATGGTGAAGGAAAAACCTTTGAGTACTTGTCATGGGTACGATACCCACATATGCTCTATCTGTGTGGAATTTCTATGTTGTCAGACATTTCAAAGTCATACTAGTAAATGAATTGGTGGTTGGCAAATTTAACCTTTGTGTGTCTATCCATATGAAGAGAATATTGATTGTAAGCTTCACTGGTTCAGGGATTGGTTTGATATTCTCTGTGAAGTCCTGCATAGTAAGTTTGTGCTGTATATAAATAACTGTTTTTGTTCTTGAATTTATCATGCTTTTCAGTTGTTTTGTGCGACCAGCCCTGAGGCCGCACTTCGAGTTTCGGGCAGAAATACAAGTAAAAGAATAACTTTAGGGCTGGTCGATTTTGCCGTTCGCACCTTAATTGCAGCGCGCTCACTGCTTACCATGGGAGAAGCTGCTTAGTGCAGTTAATCCTGGGAACTCAAAAAAATCACCCTTCATGAGAATTAATTGAATTGCTCCCAGATGCTTCGATTGGGAGCTAAATTTCCGACCAACAGTTATACTATTCAGTCTTGTGTTAGCTGGTGACAAAAATGAAATATTTATGGGCTTTCAAAGCCGAGGTTGCGGAGACTTGAGTGGGGCTCAGGTACTGGGATAGGGGTGGGGTGGTTCTCAAATCTGGGAGGCGTGGCCATGCTTCCTCTGTATTAAAAAAAAAAAAAAAAAAAAAAGTGCTGCTCTGTACACGGCAAAGGGGGACATTTGTCCTCAGCAGCTGACATGGGTCCCTCAACAAGCCCGGGCCCGAATGTCCAAGGTAAGAAAGAACTATACTTCGTTTTCAATAAATTTGAATGAATTTTCTATTTTATTTTTTAAATATAATTCAAGGGATTTATTTATGAGACGTCTTGTTTAAAACATTGTTTTTTTTGTTTTTTTATATATTGGCCATAATCATGCTGTGAAGTGACGCTTCACAAATAAACCCCCAGATCTCTGGATTAATAATGTACCTCTCCTACCAGTCTGAATATATATAAAATAAAGTTTTTTGGGTTTTTTTTGTGTGTGATTTCTTCAATATTCTTTTTGCTATCCCTAATCCTTGCTTTGTCAGCGCTATCAAATATTATGTGAGGCCATGATATTCCGTTCAGGAATGGCCCATCACAACCAGTAACATTGCTAGCTTTTCCTTACACCCATTGAAGTGCGCAGAAGAAATAGTGATGATGCAGCTGCCAGACGTGCAGAGCCAAGCATTGCTGCAAATGCAAGGCAGTACCTCATGTCTAATTACATTACCCCTCTTTGAGTATTTTATAGCTGGCTATATTGTCTCTTCCCCACTGGACAATATGCAGACCTGAGTTTTGTGTTTCGTTGTAAAACATGTTACCTTTAAGGTTTACATAGCTTAAAGTAGGGAAACCTATATTTATATAGGACATCTTTGTACTATAATTGCATATATGCATCGTGATGCAAGAAGTGTAGGTCTGTCCTCCTGACTACTACCATATATACAGTGTACATGTCGGGGTTGCAAATGCCAGCCAGATTCATAGCTACTCTCTGCTCTGTAAATGAAGAGTTAAATTATAGATACATCCTGGTCAGATAAAGTCTCAATTCTTAATTATGAAGTTCATATCGCGATCTTGCGTAGTCTCCACCAATGGATACTTATTACCCGCTTTTTTTCATGTGTTATCTGCACAGGAAGGGAGAGGTGCCAGCTTAAGCTCAGTTATCAGATCGATGTTAGAGCGCTGTCAGATTTCTCCCCCTCACCTCCCTCCTTGTGCCCTGGAGCTTGTGCTGGTGCTCCCCCCCAACACGCACACTCTGCTACAGCAAGGAACGGTTGGGGGTCAGCGGAAAATATGTGGCAAGGACCTGACAGACAGCAGGCATCAGAGAGTAGGCCGCATCCCAGAGGAGAGGGGGAGGACAGACTGGGCTGATATTCCTGAATAAGGCAGAAGGTTTGGAGGTGGGGGGTTGCATTGGTATAGGGGAGATAGAAAGTAATATGAGAAAAGCGGGAGTTGGTAGGCAGATTGAAACTAGATATATAAGGGGGGGGGGGGGGTGTTAGATGACAGTAATGGAATTAGGAAGACTTTTCATTGACACTGGAATGGGAAAATAAAATATCGCTACTGATATGTCTCTTAGATGTTTTTTTTTTTTTAAAGTTTGTCCATTATCAATGCACTGGAGTGAATTAAAACATGTTTTCGCAATTTGGAGTGATTAATAGTGCTGAACCTAATTGTTTCTGAGAATTTAGCACTGTATGTCATAGCAAGCTTTACAGGCAGTTTTCTGTTAGCATTGGCCATATGCATCCTCTATATAATTTAGTGCAAATAACTAATAATGTCACATTAATATGAAGCTATTCTGTGCCGCTGGAATCCTTTACATTATGTCGTACTTGGTCAATATACAAAGACTAATGCTTCCTAACATCACTTTAGTTTGTGTAAATGCTGCAATTGTCTTGATTAAGACTCCATAAGGTTAGACCAGTAACCTTGAATGACATAATCAAAAGGTAAATATGGTCCCCATGAGAAATGGCCTTTGTTTTTTGTGATGCCTGCATTCGGTTAAATATACCTGTTTCTGTCAAGTGAAGAAATGAAATGCCTTTTTTTAATTTTATTATAACACATCTCAATACTGAATAGAATTTATTAAGCAGTCTACTTTATAAGGTTGTTTGCATATGTTGCTTGTGATCCTTGGAAGTCACAATACACCATGCAACACAAGATGCCTGGCGCAAGTACGAATAGGCTTTCGCTGAGCGTCTTTTTGTCCGAAAATGCATCTTCGTCTGAAACAGATGTGACAAACTGCTTCACGAGATTGCACTGATTAATTTTATATGCAACACTTGTATACAGTATCTGTGTGCAACCTGTCTGAAGTGCTAGGATGCAGCAACCGCTGCTTTTTTCCACGCCTAGCTATGTTGTGCTTTTGTATACAGATATATATGTATATATATATATATGTATATATATATGTATATGTGTGTATGTATATGTGTGTGTGTATATATATATATAATATATATATATTTCTCTGACGTCCTAGTGGATGCTGGGGACTCCGAAAGGACCATGGGGAATAGCGGCTCCGCAGGAGACTGGGCACAAAAGTAAAAGCTTTAAGACTACCTGGTGTGCACTGGCTCCTCCCCCTATGACCCTCCTCCAAGCCTCAGTTAGATTTTTGTGCCCGAACGAGAAGGGTGCAGTCTAGGTGGCTATTCTGAGCTGCTTAGAAAAAAGTTTAGTTTTAGGTTTTTTATTTTCAGTGAGACCTGCTGGCAACAGGCTCACTGCATCGAGGGACTAAGGGGAGAAGAAGCGAACTCACCTGCGTGCAGAGTGGATTGGGCTTCTTAGGCTACTGGACATTAGCTCCAGAGAGACGATCACAGGCCCAGCCATGGATGGGTCCCAGAGCCGCGCCGCCGTCCCCCTTACAGAGCCAGAAGAGCAGAAGAGGTCCGGAAAAATCGGCGGCAGAAGACGTCCTGTCTTCAATAAGGTAGCGCACAGCACCGCAGCTGTGCGCCATTGCTCTCAGCACACTTCACACTCCGGTCACTGAGGGTGCAGGGCGCTGGGTGGGGGCGCCCTGAGACGCAATATAAACACCTTAGGGGGCAAAAAATGCATCACATATAGCTCCTGGGCTATATGGATGCATTTAACTCATGCCTGTTTTTCCATAAAAAAGCGGGAGAACGGCCGCCGAGAAGGGGGCGGAGCCTATCTCCTCAGCACACTGGCGCCATTTTTCCTCACAGCTCCGTTGGAGGGAAGCTCCCTGACTCTCCCCTGCAGTCCTGCACTACAGAAACAGGGTAAAACAAGAGAGGGGGGGGCACTAATTTGGCAGATAAATCTATACAGCAGCTATATAAGGGAAAAACACTTATATAAGGTTATCCCTGTATATATATAGCGCTCTGGTGTGTGCTGGCAAACTCTCCCTCTGTCTCCCCAAAGGGCTAGTGGGGTCCTGTCCTCTATCAGAGCATTCCCTGTGTGTGTGCTGTGTGTCGGTACGTTGTGTCGACATGTATGAGGAGGAAAATGGTATGGAGGCGGAGCAATTGCCTGTATTAGTGATGTCACCCCCTAGGGAGTCGACACCTGACTGGATGGTCTTATGGAAGGAATTACGTGATAGTGTCAGCACTTTACAAAAGACTGTTGACGACATGAGACAGCCGGCAAATCAGTTAATACCTGTACAGGCGTCTCAAACACCGTCAGGGGCTCTAAAGCGCCCGTTACCTCAGGTGGTCGACACAGACCCAGACACGGACACTGACTCCAGTGTCGACGGTGAGGAAACAAACGTATTTTCCAGTAGGGCCACACGTTACATGATCACGGCAATGAAGGAGGTTTTGAACATTTCTGATACTACAAGTACCACAAAAAAGGGTATTATGTGGGGTGTGAAAAAACTACCCGTAGTTTTTCCTGAATCAGATGAATTAAATGAGGTGTGTGATGAAGCGTGGGTTTCCCCCGATAAAAAACTGCTAATTTCTAAAAAATTATTGGCATTATACCCTTTCCCGCCAGAGGTTAGGGCGCGTTGGGAAACACCCCCTAGGGTAGATAAGGCGCTCACACGCTTATCAAAACAAGTGGCGTTACCGTCTCCTGATACAGCCGCCCTCAAGGAACCAGCTGATAGGAAGCTGGAAAATATCCTAAAAAGTATATACACACATACTGGTATTATACTGCGACCAGCAATCGCCTCAGCCTGGATGTGCAGTGCTGGGGTGGCTTGGTCGGATTCCCTGACTGAAAATATTGATACACTGGACAGGGACAATATATTATTGACTATAGAGCATTTAAAGGATGCATTTCTATATATGAGAGATGCACAGAGGGATATTTGCACTCTGGCATCAAGAGTAAGTGCGCTGTCCATTTCTGCCAGAAGAGGGTTATGGACGCGACAGTGGTCAGGTGATGCGGATTCCAAACGGCATATGGAAGTATTGCCGTATAAAGGGGAGGAGTTATTTGGGGTCGGTCTATCGGACCTGGTGGCCACGGCAACGGCTGGGAAATCCACCTTTTTACCCCAGGTCACCTCTCAGCAGAAAAAGACACCGTCTTTTCAGGCTCAGTCCTTTCGTCCCCATAAGGGCAAGCGGGCAAAAGGCCACTCGTATCTGCCCCGGGGCAGAGGAAGGGGAAAAAGACTGCAGCAGACAGCCTCTTCCCAGGAACAGAAGCCCTCCCCCGCTTCTGCCAAGTCCTCAGCATGACGCTGGGGCCTTACAAGCGGACTCGGGCACGGTGGGGGCCCGTCTCAAGAATTTCAGCGCGCAGTGGGCTCACTCGCAAGTGGACCCCTGGATCCTGCAGGTAGTATCTCAGGGGTACAAATTGGAATTCGAGACGTCTCCCCCTCGCCGGTTCCTGAAGTCTGCTTTACCAACGTCTCCCCCCGACAGGGAGGCGGTATTGGAAGCCATTCACAAGCTGTATTCCCAGCAGGTGATAATCAAGGTACCCCTCCTACAACAGGGAAAGGGGTATTATTCCACGCTGTTTGTGGTACCGAAGCCGGACGGCTCGGTGAGACCTATTTTAAATCTGAAATCCTTGAACACTTACATACAAAGGTTCAAATTCAAGATGGAATCACTCAGAGCAGTGATAGCGAACCTGGAAGAAGGGGACTATATGGTGTCTCTGGACATCAAGGATGCTTACCTCCATGTCCCAATTTGCCCTTCTCACCAAGGGTACCTCAGGTTTGTGGTACAGAACTGTCACTATCAGTTTCAGACGCTGCCGTTTGGATTGTCCACGGCACCCCGGGTCTTTACCAAGGTAATGGCCGAAATGATGATTCTTCTTCGAAAAAAAAGGCATCTTAATTATCCCTTACTTGGACGATCTCCTGATAAGGGCAAGGTCCAGAGAACAGTTAGAGGTCGGAGTAGCACTATCTCAAGTAGTACTACGACAGCACGGATGGATTCTAAATATTCCAAAATCGCAGCTGATTCCGACGACACGTCTGCTGTTCCTAGGGATGATTCTGGACACAGTACAGAAAAAGGTGTTTCTCCCGGAGGAGAAAGCCAGGGAGTTATCCGACCTAGTCAGGAACCTCCTAAAACCAGGCCAAGTGTCAGTGCATCAATGCACAAGGGTCCTGGGAAAAATGGTGGCTTCTTACGAAGCGATTCCATTCGGCAGATTCCACGCAAGAACTTTTCAGTGGGATCTGCTGGACAAATGGTCCGGATCGCATCTTCAAATGCATCAGCGGATAACCCTGTCTCCAAGGACAAGGGTGTCTCTCCTGTGGTGGTTGCAGAGTGCTCATCTTCTAGAGGGCCGCAGATTCGGCATTCAGGACTGGGTCCTGGTGACCACGGATGCCAGCCTGAGAGGCTGGGGAGCAGTCACACAGGGAAGAAATTTCCAGGGCTTGTGGTCAAGCATGGAAACGTCACTTCACATAAATATCCTGGAACTAAGGGCCATTTACAATGCCCTAAGTCAGGCAAGGCCTCTGCTTCAGGGTCAGCCGGTGCTGATCCAGTCGGACAACATCACGGCAGTCGCCCACGTAAACAGACAGGGCGGCACAAGAAGCAGGAGGGCAATGACGGAAGTTGCAAGGATTCTTCGCTGGGCGGAAAATCATGTGATAGCACTGTCAGCAGTGTTCATTCCGGGAGTGGACAACTGGGAAGCAGACTTCCTCAGCAGACACGATCTCCACCCGGGGGAGTGGGGACTACACCCAGAAGTCTTCCACATGATTGTGAACCGTTGGGAAAAACCAAAGGTGGACATGATGGCGTCCCGCCTCAACAAAAAACTGGACAGATATTGCGCCAGGTCAAGGGACCCTCAGGCAATAGCTGTGGACGCTCTGGTAACACCGTGGGTGTACCAGTCAGTGTATGTGTTCCCTCCTCTGCCTCTCATACCCAAGGTACTGAGAATCATAAGAAGGAGAGGAGTAAGGACTATACTCGTGGCTCCGGATTGGCCAAGAAGGACTTGGTACCCGGAACTTCAAGAGATGCTCACGGAAGACCCGTGGCCTCTACCTCTAAGAAAGGACCTGCTCCAGCAGGGACCATGTCTGTTCCAAGACTTACCGCGGCTGCGTTTGACGGCATGGCGGTTGAACGCCGGATCCTGAAGGAAAAAGGCATTCCGGATGAAGTCATCCCTACCCTGATCAAAGCCAGGAAGGATGTAACTGTGCAACATTATCACCGTATTTGGCGTAAATATGTTGCGTGGTGTGAGGCCAGGAAGGCCCCTACAGAGGAATTTCAACTGGGTCGTTTCCTGCATTTCCTGCAAACAGGACTGTCTATGGGCCTAAAATTAGGGTCCATTAAGGTTCAAATTTCGGCCCTGTCAATATTCTTCCAAAAAGAACTAGCTTCAGTTCCTGAGGTTCAGACGTTTGTCAAGGGGGTACTGCATATACAGCCTCCTTTTGTGCCTCCAGTGGCACCTTGGGATCTCAATGTAGTTTTGGGGTTCCTAAAATCACATTGGTTTGAACCACTCACCACTGTGGACTTAAAATATCTCACATGGAAAGTGATAATGCTGTTAGCCCTGGCCTCAGCCAGGCGTGTCTCAGAATTAGCGGCTTTATCCTATAAAAGCCCTTACCTAATTTTTCATACGGACAGGGCAGAATTGAGGACTCGTCCTCAATTTCTCCCTAAGGTGGTTTCAGCATTTCACTTAAACCAGCCTATTGTGGTGCCTGCGGCTACTAGGGACTTGGAGGATTCCAAGTTGCTGGACGTAGTCAGGGCCCTGAAAATATGTTTCCAGGACGGCTGGAGTCAGAAAATCTGACTCGCTGTTTATCCTGTATGCACCCAACAAGCTGGGTGCTCCTGCTTCTAAGCAGACTATTGCTCGTTGGATTTGTAGTACAATTCAGCTTGCACATTCTGTGGCAGGCCTGCCACAGCCAAAATCTGTAAAAGCCCATTCCACACGGAAAGTGGGCTCATCTTGGGCGGCTGCCCGAGGGGTCTCGGCTTTACAACTTTGCCGAGCAGCTACTTGGTCAGGGGCAAACACGTTTGCTAAATTCTACAAATTTGATACCCTGGCTGAGGAGGACCTGGAGTTCTCTCATTCGGTGCTGCAGAGTCATCCGCACTCTCCCGCCCGTTTGGGAGCTTTGGTATAATCCCCATGGTCCTTTCGGAGTCCCCAGCATCCACTAGGACGTCAGAGAAAATAGGAATTTACTTACCGATAATTCTGTTTCTCATAGTCCGTAGTGGATGCTGGGCGCCCATCCCAAGTGCGGATTGTCTGCAATACTTGTACATAGTTATTGTTACAAAAAATCGGGTTATTATTGTTGTGAGCCATCTTTTCAGAGGCTCCTCTGTTATCATGCTGTTAACTGGGTTCAGATCACAAGTTGTACGGTGTGATTGGTGTGGCTGGTATGAGTCTTACTTGGGATTCAAAATCCTTCCTTATTGTGTACGCTCGTCCGGGCACAGTATCCTAACTGAGGCTTGGAGGAGGGTCATAGGGGGAGGAGCCAGTGCACACCAGGTAGTCTTAAAGCTTTTACTTTTGTGCCCAGTCTCCTGCGGAGCCGCTATTCCCCATGGTCCTTTCGGAGTCCCCAGCATCCACTACGGACTATGAGAAATAGAATTATCGGTAAGTAAATTCTCATATATATATATATAAGAATAGCCCGGCACTCCCGTGTACCTCAGTATATTAATTGCTGCGGTGCCCTCCTGGTGGCGAAGACCACTATATGGATTAGTAGAAAGAAGGCGGCACTCAGTCAGACTCTTAATGAAGACTTTGGGTCATTTATTTAGACCATGCTGGCCGACATGTTTCGGGGTGAACCCCCGTTTTCAGGGCCAAATACAGCAAGTGAACAGAACATGTGCATAGACATACATAAATACTAACACCCATTAAACATTAACATACTCACCTGTTCGTCGGCGCCACCGCCAGCCGCACCGCTCCGTTCGCTTCCGCATCATGGGGTGATGACGCGTGGCGTCGCTAAGCGATGACGTGCCGGAGGCCCCAGGCGAACAGGGGAGTAACCATAGCAACCGCCAAGGGCGTCCCAAAGGCGCCGCTGCAGCAATCATCCTATGGGCAAAAAACAAAACCACAGTGAAACATTAAACGTTAAAAGATGCATTGAAAGTGGAAGCAGAGATAATGTAACACTTCTGGTTAAGGTATAACAAAATGAGAAATAAAGCACACGAAGTGCAAAAACAGTAGCCTAGTATAGATAGTATGCCGGCAGACTACCTCATTATAAATAATACATTTAAAGAAAACATTGGAGACTCATGTTTTCATTTAACCCCCTGGGCGCTAACGTACCCAGAGAGAAAATCCAACGCGTCTCCTTCTGCAATAAACGTCTGCCCCTATCGCCACCTCTAAGGGTAGTGGGGACATGATCGATGAGGATGGCACGTATACTGGCTACCCCATGCTTGGCCTGCAAACAGTGTCGAGCAAAAATAAGAATTTACTTACCGATAATTCTATTTCTCGGAGTCCGTAGTGGATGCTGGGGTTCCTGAAAGGACCATGGGGAATAGCGGCTCCGCAGGAGACAGGGCACAAAAAGTAAAGCTTTTCCAGATCAGGTGGTGTGCACTGGCTCCTCCCCCTATGACCCTCCTCCAGACTCCAGTTAGGTACTGTGCCCGGACGAGCGTACACAATAAGGGAGGATTTTGAATCCCGGGTAAGACTCATACCAGCCACACCAATCACACCGTACAACTTGTGATCTGAACCCAGTTAACAGTATGATAACAGAGGAGCCTCTGAAAGATGGCTCCCTAAACAATAACCCGAATTAGTTAACAATAACTATGTACAAGTATTGCAGATAATCCGCACTTGGGATGGGCGCCCAGCATCCACTACGGACTCCGAGAAATAGAATTATCGGTAAGTAAATTCTTATTTTCTCTATCGTCCTAGTGGATGCTGGGGTTCCTGAAAGGACCATGGGGATTATACCAAAGCTCCCAAACGGGCGGGAGAGTGCGGATGACTCTGCAGCACCGAATGAGAGAACTCCAGGTCCTCTTTTGCCAGGGTATCAAATTTGTAGAATTTTACAAACGTGTTCTCCCCTGACCACGTAGCTGCTCGGCAGAGTTGTAATGCCGAGACCCCTCGGGCAGCCGCCCAAGATGAGCCCACCTTCCTTGTGGAATGGGCCTTAACAGATTTAGGCTGTGGCAGGCCTGCCACAGAATGTGCAAGTTGAATTGTGTTACAAATCCAACGAGCAATCGACTGCTTAGAAGCAGGCGCACCCAACTTGTTGGGTGCATACAGTATAAACAGCGAGTCAGATTTTCTGACTCCAGCCGTCCTTGAAATGTATATTTTTAAAGCTCTGACAACGTCCAACAACTTGGAGTCCTCCAAGTCGCTTGTAGCCGCAGGCACTACAATAGGCTGGTTCAGGTGAAACGCTGATACCACCTTAGGGAGAAAATGCGGACGCGTCCGCAGCTCTGCCCTATCCGAATGGAAAATTAAATAAGGGCTTTTATAAGATAAAGCCGCCAGTTCAGATACTCTCCTGGCGGAAGCCAGGGCCAGTAACATAGTCACTTTCCATGTGAGATATTTCAAATCCACATTTTTTAGTGGTTCAAACCAATGGGATTTGAGGAAATCTAAAACTACATTTAGATCCCACGGTGCCACCGGAGGCACCACAGGAGGCTGTATATGCAGTACTCCTTTGACAAAAGTCTGGACCTCAGGGACTGAGGCCAATTCTTTTTGGAAGAATATTGACAGGGCCGAAATTTGAACCTTAATAGATCCCAATTTGAGACCCATAGACAATCCTGATTGCAGGAAATGTAGGAAACGACCCAGTTGAAATTCCTCCGTCGGAGCACTCCGATCCTCGCACCACGCAACATATTTCCGCCAAATGCGGTGATAATGCTTCGCGGTGACTTCCTTTCTTGCCTTAATCAAGGTAGGAATGACTTCTTCTGGAATGCCTTTTCCTTTTAGGATCTGGCGTTCAAACGCAGCCGCGGTAAGTCTTGAAAGAGGCAGGGACCCTGTTGAAGCAGGTCCCTTCTCAGAGGTAGAGGCCACGGATCGTCCGTGACCATCTCTTGAAGTTCCGGGTACCAAGACCTTCTTGGCCAATCCGGAGCCACTAGTATCGTTCTTACTCCGCTTTGCCGTATGATTCTCAATACCTTTGGTATGAGAGGCAGAGGAGGAAACACATACACCGACTGGTACACCCAAGGTGTTACCAGCGCGTCCACAGCTATTGCCTGCGGATCTCTTGACCTGGCGCAATACCTGTCCAGTTTTTTGTTGAGGCGAGACGCCATCATGTCCACCATTGGTCTTTCCCAACGGTTTATTAGCATGTGGAAAACTTCTGGATGAAGTCCCCACTCTCCCGGGTGAAGATCGTGTCTGCTGAGGAAGTCTGCTTCCCAGTTGTCCACGCCCGGGATGAACACTGCTGACAGTGCTATCACGTGATTCTCCGCCCAGCGAAGGATCCTGGCAGCTTCTGCCATTGCACTCCTGCTTCTTGTGCCGCCCTGTCTGTTTACATGGGCGACTGCCGTGATGTTGTCCGACTGGATCAACACCGGTCTTCCTTGAAGCAGAGGTTCCGCCTGGCTTAGAGCATTGTAGATTGCTCTTAGTTCCAGAATGTTTATGTGAAGAGACTTTTCCAGGCTCGACCACACTCCCTGGAAGTTTCTTCCTTGTGTGACTGCTCCCCAGCCTCTCAGGCTGGCGTCCGTGGTCACCAGGATCCAATCCTGTATGCCGAATCTGCGGCCCTCCAATAGATGAGCCCTCTGCAACCACCACAGAAGAGATACCCTTGTCCTTGGAGACAGGGTTATCCGCAGGTGCATCTGAAGATGCGACCCTGACCATTTGTCCAACAGATCCCTTTGGAAAATTCTTGCATGGAATCTGCCGAATGGAATTGCTTCGTAAGAAGCCACCATTTTTCCCAGGACTCTTGTGCATTGATGTACAGACACCTTTCCTGGTTTTAGGAGGTTCCTGACCAGGTCGGATAACTCCTTGGCTTTTTCCTCGGGAAGAAAAACCTTTTTCTGAACCGTGTCCAGAATCATCCCTAGGAACAGCAGACGAGTTGTCGGCATTAATTGGGATTTTGGAATATTCAGAATCCATCCGTGCTGCTTTAGCACCTCTTGAGATAGTGCTAATCCCATCTCTAGCTGTTCTCTGGACCTTGCCCTTATTAGGAGATCGTCCAAGTATGGGATAATTAATACGCCTTTTCTTCGAAGAAGAATCATCATCTCGGCCATTACCTTTGTAAAGACCCGAGGTGCCGTGGACAAACCAAACGGCAGCGTCTGAAACTGATAGTGACAGTTTTGTACAACGAACCTGAGGTACCCCTGGTGTGAGGGGTAAATTGGAACGTGGAGATACGCATCCTTGATGTCCAAGGATACCATAAAGTCCCCTTCTTCCAGGTTCGCTATCACTGCTCTGAGTGACTCCATCTTGAACTTGAACTTCTTTATGTACAGGTTCAAGGACTTCAGATTTAGAATAGGCCTTACCGAGCCATCCGGCTTCGGTACCACAAATAGAGTGGAATAATACCCCTTCCCTTGTTGTAGAAGAGGTACCTTGACTATCACCTGCTGAGAGTACAGCTTGTGAATGGCTTCCAAAACCGTCTCCCTTTCGGAGGGGGACGTTGGTAAAGCAGACTTCAGGAAACGGCGAGGTGGATCTGTCTCTAATTCCAACCTGTACCCCTGAGATATTATCTGCAGGATCCAGGGATCTACCTGCGAGTGAGCCCACTGCGCGCTGTAATTTTTGAGACGACCGCCCACCGTCCCCGAGTCCGCTTGAGAAGCCCCAGCGTCATGCTGAGGCTTTTGTAGAAGCCGGGGAGGGCTTCTGTTCCTGGGAAGGAGCTGCCTGTTGCTGTCTCTTCCCTCGACCTCTGCCTCGTGGCAGATATGAATAGCCCTTTGCTCTCTTATTTTTAAAGGAACGAAAGGGCTGCGGTTGAAAAGTCGGTGCCTTTTTCTGTTGGGGAGTGACTTGAGGTAGAAAGGTGGATTTCCCGGCTGTAGCCGTGGCCACCAAATCTGATAGACCGACTCCAAATAACTCCTCCCCTTTATACGGCAAAACTTCCATATGCCGTTTTGAATCCGCATCGCCTGTCCACTGTCGCGTCCATAAAGCTCTTCTGGCCGAAATGGACATAGCACTTACCCGTGATGCCAGTGTGCAGATATCCCTCTGTGCATCACGCATATAAAGAAATGCATCCTTTATTTGTTCTAACGACAGTAAAATATTGTCCCTGTCCAGGGTATCAATATTTTCAATCAGGGACTCTGACCAAACTACCCCAGCACTGCACATCCAGGCAGTCGCTATAGCTGGTCGTAGTATAACACCTGCATGTGTGTATATACTTTTTTGGATATTTTCCATCCTCCTATCTGATGGATCTTTAAGTGCGGCCGTCTCAGGAGAGGGTAACGCCACTTGTTTAGATAAGCGTGTTAGCGCCTTGTCCACCCTAGGAGGTGTTTCCCAGCGCTCCCTAACCTCTGGCGGGAAAGGGTATAATGCCAATAATTTCTTTGAAATTATCAGCTTTTTATCAGGGGCAACCCACGCTTCATCACACACGTCATTTAATTCTTCTGATTCAGGAAAAACTATAGGTAGTTTTTTCACACCCCACATAATACCCTGTTTAGTGGTACCTGTAGTATCAGCTAAATGTAACGCCGCCTTCATTGCCAAAATCATATAACGTGTGGCCCTACTGGAAAATACGGTTGATTCGTCACCGTCACCACTGGAATCAGTGCCTGTGTCTGGGTCTGTGTCGACCGACTGAGGCAAAGGGCGTTTCACAGCCCCTGACGGTGTTTGAGGCGCCTGGACAGGCACTAATTGATTGTCCGGCCGCCTCATGTCGTCAAACGACTGCTTAAGCGAGTTGACGCTATCCCGTAATTCCACAAATAAAGGCATCCATTCTGGTGTCGACCCCCTAGGAGGTGACATCCCCATATTTGGCAATTGCTCCGCCTCCACACCAATATCGTCCTCATACATGTCGACACACACGTACCGACACACAGCAGACACACAGGGAATGCTCTACACGAAGACAGGACCCACTAGCCCTTTGGGGAGACAGAGGGAGAGTCTGCCAGCACACACCAAAAAAGCGCTATATATGACAGGGATAGCCTTATAATAAGTGCTCCCTTATAGCTGCTTTATATATATCAAAATATTGCCATTAAATTTGCCCCCCCTCTCTGTTTTACCCTGTTTCTGTAGTGCAGTGCAGGGGAGAGACCTGGGAGCCGTCCTGACCAGCGGAGCTGTGAGAGGAAATGGCGCCGTGTGCTGAGGAGATAGGCCCCGCCCCTTTTTCGGCGGGCTCGTCTCCCGCTATTTTGTGAATCCAGGCAGGGGTTAAATATCTCCATATAGCCTCTGGGGCTATATGTGAGGTATTTTTAGCCTTTTAATAGGTTTTCATTTGCCTCCCAGGGCGCCCCCCCCCAGCGCCCTGCACCCTCAGTGACTGCGTGTGAAGTGTGCTGAGAGGAAAATGGCGCACAGCTGCAGTGCTGTGCGCTACCTTTAGAAGACTGCAGGAGTCTTCAGCCGCCGATTCTGGACCTCTTCTTACTTCAGCATCTGCAAGGGGGCCGGCGGCGCGGCTCCGGTGACCATCCAGGCTGTACCTGTGATCGTCCCTCTGGAGCTGATGTCCAGTAGCCAAGAAGCCAATCCATCCTGCACGCAGGTGAGTTCACTTCTTCTCCCCTCTGTCCCTCGTTGCAGTGATCCTGTTGCCAGCAGGAATCACTGTAAAATAAAAAACCTAAGCTAAACTTTCTCTAAGCAGCTCTTTATGAGAGCCACCTAGAATTGCACCCTTCTCGGCCGGGCACAAAAATCTAACTGGAGTCTGGAGGAGGGTCATAGGGGGAGGAGCCAGTGCACACCACCTGATCTGGAAAAGCTTTACTTTTTGTGCCCTGTCTCCTGCGGAGCCGCTATTCCCCATGGTCCTTTCAGGAACCCCAGCATCCACTAGGACGATAGAGAAAGGCTGATCACTACAGCCTTTTTCAAATGCCTTTTTGATGGCACTGCGATGCAGTGCTATCCTCTCTCTAAATTGCCGTATGGTCTTGCCCACATAGGCAAGACCACACGGACAAGTCAAAACATAGACAACATGTGTGGAGGTACATGTAAGTCTGTGTCGTATCTTCAACTTTTTACCTGAATGCGGATGGTTAAAGGTCATGCCTGAAACTAAGGTATTGCATGTTGCACAACCCAGACACCTGTAACAGCCATCTTTGGCTCTCAAAAAATGCTTGGATTGTTTCTTCGTGTTATACGAAATGTCTAACTTCATAATTTTGTCACCAATATTGCTGCTACGAGTGCAGCTCGGCAAGAGCCTTGTGCCTGCTAGATCCGATAAAGCCTTATCAGTTTGGATAATCGGCCAAAGTTGTTTGGCCTTTTTGATGACCCTGGCTGAGGCTGTGGTATATTTACTTACCCAAGGTAAGCTATCACCTTCACTAGTCTTAACTTTAGGTATCAATGTCTGGGCCCGAGTTAATTTGAGTACTTTACTTTTAGCTAGTTCCAATTGGCCCAAAGGGTAACCTCGCTGTATGAACTTTTCCAACATGCAATTAAGTGCAATCTCAGTCTCCTCCGAGTCAGAGGTAATCCGCCTGACTCTTAGGAACTGTGAGTAGGGGAGTCCCCTGCGGAGGGATAAGGGGTGAAAACTATGATAATTTAGCAAGCTGTTTCTGTCAGTGGGTTTAATATACATTGAAGTGGTAAGCTTACCCTCCATGCACTTAATAGTAACATCCAGGAAGTTAATGTGATCTAAATTAATCTCATATGTAAAGTTAACTGGATGATCACTAGCATTGAACTGCTCTAAAATTACCTCAAGCAGTTCACGGGGCCCCTGCCAAAGGATCAAGAGGTCATCAATATAGCGCCTGTAGTACCACATGTTAGTGGTCACTGCTGGGTCCATGTAGAACATTTGCTTTTCTACTACATACATGCGTTGGCGTACGATGGGGCCACCGCCGACCCCATCGCACAACCTGCAACTTGGAGATAAAAGGTACCGTTGTACAGAAAGTAGTTTCTATGCAAAACTCTATTCAATAACTGCAAGTACAGTCTGAGGTCTGGGCCTACATATTGGTCATTATCTTCCAACAAAAGTCTGACAGCCTCCACACCTGCATCATGCGGGATGCAGGTGTAGAGGCTGGTGACGTCCGCACTACACAGTAACAAATCATCAGGCACTGGACCCAATTGCTCCAACTGGATAAGCAATGTATTCGTATCCTTTAAATAAGATGGTAACGCTTGTATGCAGGGGTTAAGAAATGAGTCCAGGTAAACTGATATAGGATGGAAGAGGGACCCCCTAGCCGAAACTATCGGGCGCCCGGGGGGATCAACCAAGGTCTTATGTACCTTGGGCACTACATAAAACAGTGGGGCCCTAGGGAATTCTACTGTAAGGGCCACCCGCGTAGACGTTGAAATAGTCTTTGCCTCGCATGCTGCGACCAATAGCTGGTCAAGTTCCTCCTTATACTCCCGTATGGGGTCCTTGGTGAGTTGCTTGTAGGTAGTGGTGTCCCTCAATTGGCGGTTACATTCATTCATATACTTATTCAAGTCCTGAACTACCACCGCACCTCCTTTATCCGCCTTCCGAATGACTATATCGGATCTTTGAGATAATTCTTGAAGCGTCCTGTGCTCAGCCTTAGTGAGGTTATAATGTGCAGCCTCCGCTGGTACTTGAAGCCCCTCCAGTTCCAACATTCTTGTGAACGTGCGTATTGACGGATTCAAAGTAGGGGGGTCAAATTGCGATTTTGGGGCAATGCGTCTTAGCTGCACAGGAATATCATTCGTGGCTTGATCAGACAATTTGCCATTGAAAAAATCTTTTCGTCTAAGTGTCCTATTAAGGCGGTAAACATCAGTTTTCCACTCAAGACTATCAATGGAACAGGTGGGCACATATGACAAGCCCTTGGCTAGAAGGCTATATTCTGGGTCTGTCAATGGGACCGATGACAAATTGAATACAAGTTCCTTCATGGTCGTTGCCGTCTTGGCACGTAGGATCCTTTTGTTTTGGCGCGCCCGCCGCGTCCTCTTCCGCGAGCGGGGCCTGGGGTCTGATTGGATCGTGTCGTAGCGCCAGTGGGCGGCTGTCCTAAAGGGCCAGCTCCCTCAATGTTGGTGGAAGCCAATGGTGCTGGGAGTTCAGAGTCACTAGCTGATGTACTGGTGTACGTTTGTTGTTCCCTTCTACGTCGTGATTGGAACCGCCTGTTGGTAGCCTGTTGTTCCTGGTTGGATCTGGTGCTCCCCAACCATGGGTAGACTAGTCTTTGTTCATAGTCTCTTTTGACTTTAACAAGTTTATCGCTTTTAAACCGCAAGAGGTCCTGGCGATACTGCTCCATCTGGGTGGATAATTTATTAACCCAGTCGTTTTGCGTGTCCTGTCTGAGAGTCGTCTTGTGCCGCTTTTCAAATGTTGTTAGTTGTTCAGATATAAGCCCCAGCTCTCTGGTAGATTCCTCCACGACCAATAAGATCAGGTCCATGGAGCATTTATTTAGGATCGCAACCCACCTACGGCAGAACTGTGCATTGTACCTGCCTATTGTAGGTGAGTTGCATATCCGAAAGCCACGGGGTATTAAATTGTTGCGGTAATAGTCGGACAATGATATCCCATGGTAGGTGTAGTCACACTCCTTTTGTTTGAGCTTCAGCCAGGCTTTGAAAAGTTCTTCGTTAGTGTCCTTTGCCGGTTCATCCGTCATACTGCGGAAGAGGACGCGGCGGGCGCGCCAAAACGAAAGGATCCTACGTGCCAAGACGGCAACGACCATGAAGGAACTTGTATTCAATTTGTCATCGGTCCCATTGACAGACCCAGAATATAGCCTTCTAGCCAAGGGCTTGTCATATGTGCCCACCTGTTCCATTGATAGTCTTGAGTGGAAAACTGATGTTTACCGCCTTAATAGGACACTTAGACGAAAAGAATTTTTCAATGGCAAATTGTCTGATCAAGCCACAAATGATATTCCTGTGCAGCTAAGACGCATTGCCCCAAAATCGCAATTTGACCCCCCTACTTTGAATCCGTCAATACGCACGTTCACAAGAATGTTGGAACTGGAGGGGCTTCAAGTACCAGCGGAGGCTGCACATTATAACCTCACTAAGGCTGAGCACAGGACGCTTCAAGAATTATCTCAAAGATCCGATATAGTCATTCGGAAGGCGGATAAAGGAGGTGCGGTGGTAGTTCAGGACTTGAATAAGTATATGAATGAATGTAACCGCCAATTGAGGGACACCACTACCTACAAGCAACTCACCAAGGACCCCATACGGGAGTATAAGGAGGAACTTGACCAGCTATTGGTCGCAGCATGCGAGGCAAAGACTATTTCAACGTCTACGCGGGTGGCCCTTACAGTAGAATTCCCTAGGGCCCCACTGTTTTATGTAGTGCCCAAGGTACATAAGACCTTGGTTGATCCCCCCGGGCGCCCGATAGTTTCGGCTAGGGGGTCCCTCTTCCATCCTATATCAGTTTACCTGGACTCATTTCTTAACCCCTGCATACAAGCGTTACCATCTTATTTAAAGGATACGAATACATTGCTTATCCAGTTGGAGCAATTGGGTCCAGTGCCTGATGATTTGTTACTGTGTAGTGCGGACGTCACCAGCCTCTACACCTGCATCCCGCATGATGCAGGTGTGGAGGCTGTCAGACTTTTGTTGGAAGATAATGACCAATATGTAGGCCCAGACCTCAGACTGTACTTGCAGTTATTGAATAGAGTTTTGCATAGAAACTACTTTCTGTACAACGGTACCTTTTATCTCCAAGTTGCAGGTTGTGCGATGGGGTCGGCGGTGGCCCCATCGTACGCCAACGCATTTATGTATGTAGTAGAAAAGCAAATGTTCTACATGGACCCAGCAGTGACCACTAACATGTGGTACTACAGGCGCTATATTGATGACCTCTTGATCCTTTGGCAGGGGCCCCGTGAACTGCTTGAGGTAATTTTAGAGCAGTTCAATGCTAGTGATCATCCAGTTAACTTTACATATGAGATTAATTTAGATCACATTAACTTCCTGGATGTTACTATTAAGTGCATGGAGGGTAAGCTTACCACTTCAATGTATATTAAACCCACTGACAGAAACAGCTTGCTAAATTATCATAGTTTTCACCCCTTATCCCTCCGCAGGGGACTCCCCTACTCACAGTTCCTAAGAGTCAGGCGGATTACCTCTGACTCGGAGGAGACTGAGATTGCACTTAATTGCATGTTGGAAAAGTTCATACAGCGAGGTTACCCTTTGGGCCAATTGGAACTAGCTAAAAGTAAAGTACTCAAATTAACTCGGGCCCAGACATTGATACCTAAAGTTAAGACTAGTGAAGGTGATGGCTTACCTTGGGTAAGTAAATATACCACAGCCTCAGCCAGGGTCATCAAAAAGGCCAAACAACTTTGGCCGATTATCCAAACTGATAAGGCTTTATCGGATCTAGCAGGCACAAGGCTCTTGCCGAGCTTCACTCGTAGCAGCAATATTGGTGACAAAATTATGAAGTTAGACATTTCGTATAACACGAAGAAACAATCCAAGCATTTTTTGAGAGCCAAAGATGGCTGTTACAGGTGTCTGGGTTGTGCAACATGCAATACCTTAGTTTCAGGCATGACCTTTAACCATCCGCATTCAGGTAAAAAGTTGAAGATACGACACAGACTTACATGTACCTCCACACATGTTGTCTATGTTTTGACTTGTCCGTGTGGTCTTGCCTATGTGGGCAAGACCATACGGCAATTTAGAGAGAGGATGGCACTGCATCGCAGTGCCATCAAAAAGGCATTTGAAAAAGGCTGTAGTGATCAGCCTTTTGCTCGACACTGTTTGCAGGCCAAGCATGGGGTAGCCAGTATACGTGCCATCCTCATCGATCATGTCCCCACTACCCTTAGAGGTGGCGATAGGGGCAGACGTTTATTGCAGAAGGAGACGCGTTGGATTTTCTCTCTGGGTACGTTAGCGCCCAGGGGGTTAAATGAAAACATGAGTCTCCAATGTTTTCTTTAAATGTATTATTTATAATGAGGTAGTCTGCCGGCATACTATCTATACTAGGCTACTGTTTTTGCACTTCGTGTGCTTTATTTCTCATTTTGTTATACCTTAACCAGAAGTGTTACATTATCTCTGCTTCCACTTTCAATGCATCTTTTAACGTTTAATGTTTCACTGTGGTTTTGTTTTTTGCCCATAGGATGATTGCTGCAGCGGCGCCTTTGGGACGCCCTTGGCGGTTGCTATGGTTACTCCCCTGTTCGCCTGGGGCCTCCGGCACGTCATCGCTTAGCGACGCCACGCGTCATCACCCCATGATGCGGAAGCGAACGGAGCGGTGCGGCTGGCGGTGGCGCCGACGAACAGGTGAGTATGTTAATGTTTAATGGGTGTTAGTATTTATGTATGTCTATGCACATGTTCTGTTCACTTGCTGTATTTGGCCCTGAGGACGGGGGTTCACCCTGAAACATGTCGGCCAGCATGGTCTAAATAAATGACCCAAAGTCTTCATTAAGAGTCTGACTGAGTGCCGCCTTCTTTCTACTAATCTATATATATATATATATATATATATATATATATATATATATATATATATATATATATATATATATATATATATATATATAATTGCGACAGATCGGATCGGCACTCACCTTACCCCATTGAAAAATGCTCGGGTGCCATCTGGAAAAAATTTCACAAAAACGGGTACTTCCAATCAGCGGCACTCAGAGACTGAGACAATACCTTAAATTAAATCGTCAAGTGGTTTAATACCCCTCAAAATGGTATGCAGGTTTTTTGAGACGTATTAAACCACTTGACGATTTAATTTAAGGTATTCTCAGTCTCTGAGTGCCGCTGATTGGAAGTACCCGTGTATGTATGTGTGTGTGTGTGTGTGTATATATATATATATATATATATATATATATATATATATATATATATATATATATATATATTAAAAAAAAAAAAATCTCCAATGCAGGTTTGAAAATGAAAGCAATTATCTTGTTACTATGGCCAACACCAAAGTTTTCCTGTATGCTAGTTTTAATGTCTCCCATTGTCTTTAACAATTCTGCTACTAGCTGTATTAGATTTACTGTGGACCAGTGACTTTGTGACGCTGAATCAACTTTTTACATTTCCCGTTCAAGTACAGTGCCAGGAAATGTCCATAAATGTAAGATCTACTATGTAATGGGGTCCTTGATTATAGTGTAATAGAGGTCCAGATTGAGATCCACTGCTACTATAACTAGCAAATCCCATGCCTGTATAATATTTTTAGTCCAGCTAGCGCCAGTTCTAAATAGTCAGCAGAGATCTATCAATTTCTCAATTAGTATATGCAGCCAGTCAAATTTATTAAGTACAGTGCCTTGCTAAAGTATTCACCCCCTTTGCATTTTTCATGTTTTGTTTCCTCACAACCTGGAATTAAAATGGATTGTTTGAAGGTTTGCATCATTTCATTTACAGAACATGGCTACAACTTTGAAGATGTGTTTTTAAAAAAATTTCTCTGACGTCCTAGTGGATGCTGGGTACTCCGTAAGGACCATGGGGAATAGACGGGCTCCGCAGGAGACTGGGCACTTCTTTAAAGAAAAGATTTGGTACTACATCTGGTGTGCACTGGCTGCTCCCTCTATGCCCCTCCTCCAGACCTCAGTTAGAATCTGTGCCCGGCCTGAGCTGGATGCACTTAGTGGGCTCTCCTGAGTTCACTATAAAGAAAAGTATTTGTTAGGTTTTTTATTTTCAGTGAGATCTGCTGGCAACAGATTCACTGCTACGTGGGACTGAGGGGAGAGAAGCGAACCTACCTGCTTGCAGCTAGCTTAGGCTTCTTAGGCTACTGGACACCATTAGCTCCAGAGGGATCGAACACAGGCCCAGTCCTCGGTCGTCCGGTCCCGGAGTTGCGCCGCCGTCCCCCTTGCAGAGCCAGAAGAACCGAAGAGAAGTTGAAAATCGGCGGCTGAAAACTCCGGTCTTCATTAAGGTAGCGCACAGCACTGCAGCTGTGTGCCATTGCTCCCTCTGCACACCACACACTCCGGTCACTGATGGGTGCAGGGTGCTGGGGGGGGGGGGGCGGCGCCCTGGGCAGCAATTAGAGTACCTTCCATAGCTAAATAGCACATAATACAGCTAATAAACTGTATATGTGCATAATCCCCCGCCATAAAGCATATAAAAAAGAGGGAGAAGTCAGCCGAGAAAGGGGCGGGGCTATCTTCCTCAGCACACAGGCGCCATTTTCTCTTCACAGCTCCGCTGGAAGGCAGGTCCCCAGGCTCTCCCTTGCAGTTTCCAGGCTTCAAGGGTAAAAAAGAGAGGGGGGGGGGGGGGGGGCACTAAATTTAGGCGAAAACTGTGTATAATAAGCTGCTATAGGGAAAAATCACTCACTTTAGTGTAAATCCCTGGTTATATAGCGCTGTGGTGTGTGCTGGCATACTCTCTCTCTGTCTCCCCAAAGGACTTTGTGGGGTCCTGTCCTCAGTCAGAGCATTCCCTGTGTTTGTGTGCGGTGTGTCGGTACGGCTATGTCGACATGTTTGATGAGGACGCTTACGTGGAGGCGGAGCAGGAGCCGATAAGTGTGATGTCGCCCCCTGCGGGGCCGACACCAGAGTGGATGGATATGTGGAAGGTATTAACCGACAGTGTCAACTCCTTGCATAAAAGATTTGATGACGTAACAGCTTTGGGACAGCCGGCATCTCAGCCCGCGCCTGCCCAAGCGTCTCAGAGGCCATCAGGGGCTCAAAAACGCCCGCTACCTCAGATGGCAGACACAGATGTCGACACGGAGTCTGACTCCAGTGTCGACGAGGATGAGACAAATGTACAATCCACAAGGGCCATCCGATGCATGATTACGGCAATGAAAAATGTGTTGCACATTTCTGACATTAACCCGGTTACCACAAAAAAGGGTATTGGGTTTGGGGAGAAAAAGCAGCCAGTGACTTTTCCCCCATCTGATGAATTAAATGAATTGTGTGAAGAAGCGTGGGGTTCCCCAGATAAGAAACTAGTAATTTCTAAGCGGTTACTAATGGCGTACCCTTTCCCGCCAACGGATAGGTTACGCTGGGAGACATCCCCTAAGGTGGACAAGGCGCTCACACGCTTATCAAAAAAGGTGGCACTGCCTTCTCAGGATACGGCCGCCTTAAAGGAGCCTGCAGATAGAAAGCAGGAGGCTATCCTGAAGTCTGTGTATACACACTCAGGTACTATACTGAGACCTGCTATTGCTTCAGCATGGATGTGTAGTGCTGCAGCAGCGTGGTCTGATTCCCTATCTGATAACATTGATTCCCTGGACAGGGACACTATATTGCTAACCATAGAGCATATTAAAGACATAGTCTTATATATGAGAGATGCACAGAGGGACATTTGCCGGCTGGCATCTAGAATTAATGCAATGTCCATTTCTGCCCGGAGAGTATTATGGACTCTGCAGTGGACAGGTGATGCTGACTCTAAAAGGCACATGGAAATTTTGCCTTATAAGGGTGAGGAATTGTTTGGGGACGGTCTTTCGGACCTCGTATCCACAGCAACAGCTGGGAAGTCGACTTTTTTACCTCAGGTTCCCTCACAGCCTAAGAAAGCACCGTATTATCAAGTACAGTCCTTTCGGCCTCAGAAAGGCAAGCGGGTTAGAGGCGCGTCCTTTCTGCCCAGAGGCAGGGGTAGAGGGAAAAAGCTGCACCATACAGCCAGTTCCCAAGAACAAAAATCCTCCCCTGCTTCCACTAAGTCCACCACATGACGCTGGGGCTCCACATGTGGAGCCAGGTGCGGTTGGGGCCCGTCTCCGGAACTTCAGCGACCAGTGGGTTCGCTCACAGGTGGATCTCTGGGTTCTACAAGTGGTATCTCAGGGATACAAGCTGGAGTTCGAGACGTCTCCCCTTCGCCGTTACCTCAAATCAGCCTTGCCAGCTACTCCCCCAGGACAGGGAGGTAGTACTGGCGGCAATTCACAAGCTGTACCTCCAGCAGGTGATAATCAAAGTTCCCCTCCTTCAACAGGGACGGGGTTACTATTCCACAATGTTTGTGGTACCGAAACCAGACTGTTCGGTGAGACCCATTCTAAATTTGAAATCCTTGAACACTTATATAAGGAAGTTCAAGTTCAAAATGGAATCGTTCAGGGCGGTTATTGCAAGCCTGGAAGAGGGGGATTACATGGTATCACTGGACATCAAGGATGCTCACCTACATGTCCCCATTTACCCACCTCACCAGGTGTACCTCCGTTTTGTGGTACAGGACTGCCATTACCAATTCCAGACGTTGCCGTTTGGTCTGTCCACGGCACCGAGGGTATTTACCAAAGTAATGGCCGAAATGATGATACTCCTTCGGAAGAAGGGAGTTATAATTATCCCGTACTAGGACGATCTCCTTATAAAGGCGAGGTCCAGGGAGCAGTTGTTGGTCGGAGTAGCACTATCTCAGGAAGTGCTACAACAGCACGGCTGGATTCTGAATATCCCAAAGTCGCAGCTGGTTCCTACGACGCGTCTGCTGTTCCTGGGTATGATTCTGGACACAGAACAGAAGAAGGTTTTTCTCCCGGAGGAGAAGGCCAAGGAGTTGTCATCTCTGGTCAGAGACCTCCTGAAACCAAAACAGGTGTCGGTGCATCACTGCACGCGAGTCCTGGGAAAGATGGTAGCTTCTTACGAGGCAATTCCATTCGGCAGGTTCCATGCAAGGATCTTTCAGTGGGATCTGTTGGACAAGTGGTCCGGATCGCATCTTCAGATGCATCGGCTGATCACCCTGTCCCTGAGGGCCAGGGGGTGTCTCTGCTGTGGTGGCTGCAGAGTGCTCATCTTCTCGAGGGCCGCAGATTCGGCATACAGGACTGGGTCCTGGTGACCACGGATGCAAGCCTCCGAGGTTGGGGGGCAGTCACTCGGGGAAGAAACTTCCAAGGACAATGGTCGAGTCAGGAGGCTTCCCTACACATAAATATTCTGGAACTAAGGGCCATTTACAATGCCCTAAGTCAGGCAAAACCCCTGCTTCAAAACCGGCCGGTGCTGATTCAGTCAGACAACATCACGGCGGTCGCCCATGTAAACCGACAGGGCGGCACAAGAAGCAGGATGGCGATGGCAGAAGCCACAAGGATTCTCCGATGGGCGGAAAATCACGTGATAGCACTGTCAGCAGTGTTCATTCCGGGAGTGGACAACTGGGAAGCAGACTTCCTCAGCAGGCACGACCTCCACCCGGGAGAGTGGGGACTTCATCCAGAAGTCTTCCAGCTGATTGTAAATCGTTGGGAAAGGCCACAGGTGGACATGATGGCGTCCCGCCTCAACAAAAAGCTAAAAAGATATTGCGCCGGGTCAAGGAACCCTCAGGCGATAGCTGTGGACGCTCTAGTGACACCGTGGGTGTACCAGTCGGTTTATGTGTTCCCTCCTCTTCCTCTCATACCAAAGGTACTGAGGATAATAAGAAAGAGAGGAGTAAGAACTATACTCATCGTTCCGGATTGGCCAAGAAGGACTTGGTACCCGGAACTACAAGAAATGATCTCAGAGGACCCTTGGCCTCTGCCTCTCAGACAGGACCTGCTACAGCAGGGGCCCTGTCTGTTCCAAGACTTACCGCGGCTGCGTTTGACGGCATGGCGGTTGAACGCCGGATCCTGATGGAAAAGGGCATTCCGGTTGAAGTCATTCCTACGCTGATAAAAGCTAGGAAGGATGTGACAGCAAAACATTATCACCGCATATGGCGAAAATATGTTGCTTGGTGTGAGGCTATGAAGGCCCCAACAGAAGAATTTCAGCTGGGTCGATTTCTGCACTTCCTACAGTCAGGAGTGACTATGGGCCTAAAATTGGGATCCATTAAAGTCCAGATTTCGGCCCTGTCTATTTTCTTTCAAAAAGAACTGGCTTCACTGCCTGAAGTTCAGACGTTTGTTAAGGGAGTGCTGCATATTCAGCCCCCTTTTGTGCCCCCAGTGGCACCTTGGGATCTCAACTTTGTGTTGGATTTCCTAAAATCACATTGGTTTGAGCCACTTCAGACCGTGGAGTTGAAATATCTCACGTGGAAAGTGGTCATGCTTTTGGCCTTGGCTTCGGCTAAGCGTGTGTCAGAATTGGCGGCTTTGTCCTGTAAAAGCCCCTATCTCATCTTCCATATGGACAGGGCAGAATTGAGGACTCGTCCCCAATTTCTCCCTAAGGTGGTATCAGCGTTTCATTTGAACCAACCTATTGTGGTGCCTGCGGCTACTCGGGACTTGGGGGCTTCCAAGTTGCTGGATGTAGTCCGGGCCCTGAAAATCTATGTTTCCAGGACGGCTAGAGTCAGAAAAACTGACTCGCTGTTTATCCTGCATGCACCCAATAAGCTGGGTGCTCCTGCTTCTAAGCAGACTATTGCTCGCTGGATCTGTAGCACGATTCAGCTTGCACATTCTGCGGCTGGACTGCCGCATCCTAAATCAGTCAAAGCCCATTCCACGAGGAAGGTGGGCTCTTCTTGGGCGGCTGCCCGAGGGGTCTCGGCTTTACAACTTTGTCGAGCTGCTACCTGGTCGGGATCAAACACGTTTGCAAAATTCTACAAGTTTGATACCCTGGCTGAGGAGGACCTTGAGTTTGCTCATTCGGTGCTGCAGAGTCATCCGCACTCTCCCGCCCGTTTGTGAGCTTTGGTATAATCCCCATGGTCCTTACGGAGTACCCAGCATCCACTAGGACGTCAGAGAAAATAAGATTTTACTCACCGGTAAATCTATTTCTCGTAGTTCGTAGTGGATGCTGGGAGCCCGTCCCAAGTGCGGAATTCTGCAATACTTGTATATAGTTATTGCTTAACTATAGGGTTTTTTTGTTCTGAGCCATCAGTTTAATGAGGCTAGGTTGTTGTTCATACTGTTAACTGGGTATAGTTATCACGAGTTGTACGGTGTGATTGGTGTGGCTGGTATGAGTCTTACCCTGGATTCCAAATCCTTTCCTTGTAATGTCAGCTCTTCCGGGCACAGTTTCCCTAACTGAGGTCTGGAGGAGGGGCATAGAGGGAGGAGCCAGTGCACACCAGATGTAGTACCTAATCTTTTCTTTAAAGAAGTGCTCAGTCTCCTGTGGAGCCCGTCTATTCCCCATGGTCCTTACGGAGTACCCAGCATCCACTACGGACTACGAGAAATAGATTTACCGGTGAGTAAAATCTTATTTTTTTTTATTGTGAAGCAAACAACAAATAGGACAAAATAACAGAAAACTTCAGCATGCATAACTATTCACCCCCTTAAAGGCAGTACTTTGTAGAGCCACCTTTTGCGGCAATTACAGCTGCAAGTCGCTTTCGATAAGTCTCTATGAGCTTGCCACTGGAATTTTTGCCCATTCCTCAAGGCAAAACCGCTCCAGCTCCTTCATGTTGGATGGTTTCAATCTTCAAGGCTGACCACAGATTCTCAATTGGATTGAGATCTGGGCTTTGACTAGGCCATTCCAACACATTTAAATGTTTCCCCTTAAATCACTCGAGTGTTGCTTTAGCAGTATGCTTCGGGTCATTGTACTGCTGGAAGGTGAACCTCCGTCCCAGTCTCAAATCACAGGCAGACAAACAGGTTTTGCTTAAGAATATCCCTGTATTAAGCACCATCCATCTTTCCCTCGACTCGAAACAGTTTCCCAGTCCCTGCTGCTGAAAAACATCCCCACAGCATGATGCTGCCACCACCATGTTCTACTGTGGGGATGGTGTTCTTGGGGTAATAGGATGTGTTGGGTTTGCGCCAGACATAGCGTTTTCCTTGGTGGCCGAAAAGTTCAATTTTAGTCTCATCTGACCAGAGAGCTTTCCTCCATACATTTGAGGAGTCCACAGGCCTTATTTTTAACACTAAGTAATGGCTTTTTTCTGGCCACTCTTCCATAAAGCCCAGCTCTATGGAGTGTACAGCTTATTGTGGTCACATGTGCAGATACACCAGTCTCTGCTGTGGAACTCTGCAGCTCCTTCAGGGTTACCTTTGGTCTCTGTGCTGCCTCTCAGATAATGCCCTCCTTGCCTGGTCTGAGTTTTGGTGGCCGGCCCTCTCTTGGCAGGTTTGTTGTGGTACCATGTTCTTTCCATTTGAAGATGATGGATTTGATGGTGCTCCTGGGGATCGTCAAAGATTTGGATATATTTTTTATAACCCAACCCTGACTTGTACTTCTCAACAACTTTGTCCCTGACTTGTTTGGAGAGCTCCTTGGTCTTCATGGTGTGATGCCTCTTGCTTAGTGGTGTTGCAGCCTCTGGGGCCTTTCAGAAAAGGTGTGTTTATACTGACAGATCATGTGACACTTAGATTGCACAAAGGTGGACTTAATTTCACTAATTATGCGACTTCTGAAGGTAATTGGTTGCACCAGAACTTTTGAGGGGCTTCATAGCAAAGGGGTTGAATACATATGCACATGCCAATTTTAACATTTTTAGTTAAAAAAATTATTTTTAATATAAAATGTTCTAATTTCACTTCCCCAACGTAGACTATTTTGTGCAGATCCGTCACATAAAATTCAGATAAAATTAAAAAAATTACAGGTTGTAATGTAACAAAATAGGTAAAAAGCCAAGGGGGGTGAATACTTTAGCAAGGCACTGTAGATAACGTTTCAAAAATAGATTTGAAATAAGCCCCACCGTTGTCCCTAACTTTTTTGCAAGCATGATGAATATACACACTAGTTTTGTGAGACAGTTTAGGGCATACGTATGCATTCAGCATATTTTGTTTGAAATTCTCCAAAAACGGTATAAAGTAAGTATCCCCCTCAACGTGTGCTGCAGCCCCTCCTTCCCCCCCCCCCCCCCCCAATTGTAAATGCTGTCCCCGTAGGTTTCTATGGGGACTGGGAGTTGTACACAGCAAGCTATAACTCTGCTACAGTTTCACAGGTTTTTGTAATTTTCTTTTTTTTTTTTTGCAGTGAGGGAGCTGCATCCGAATTTGGAAGTGAACTTCTTTAGTTTTGCATGTGTGGGCTCTTATCTGTAGCATGTGACCATACAAGTGTTTATTAAAAGATAGATAGATCGATCTATCTATCTCCCTGATAATTTATTATTGCAGGTATACAGTATATACGTATACAGTACTGGTGTTTGCTATTTCTATACTTTTAAGAACTAGTGGATTCATTTCTGCGCTAATTGGATAAAAATGACTAAATATCAAAATAAAGTTTTTCTCCCATTTTTCTCATTACTTAGCCCTGTAAGGCCCGTAAATAAACAATAAGTGTTCTAATTTGTTACCTACATCTAGATTTGTAATGAAAAAAAAAAATTGTAAGCTAGTGAGCAGGGCCCTCTTATTTCTTTAAGTGTCTATGATTATCCCGGAATACATACAATATCCTGGTTGTCGAGATGCCGGCGGTCACACGAACACAGCATCCCGACATCGAAGGGGGGGGGGGGGGGGGAGATGGCTAGGGCTTCCTCCCTGGGGGTACCAGCTACGGCTAACTCTCAGGTGGCTGCGGGTGGGGCTATGCCCCCCCCCCCCCCCCAGTGCTTATCGCTAACATCCCTACCCTGGCACTCACCTCCAGGATGTTAGCAGTTGGTGATCTGGTGTCGTGATTGACGAGATGCTAAATGCATCTTATTACCCAGTATTGTTTTGATACTGTTCCCAATTGTAAATCGCAACAGAATAAGATGGCACTATGTAAGTGACCTGATGATAATACCATATAAATAAAGTTGTGTAGACTAAAGATTAGTATTCCCAGTAATGTTGTAGTCTCCTGGTAAGCATTTACATTTTTATCAGAACTGCAGTGCATTGCCAGGGTAATATACTACGAACAACATATATGAACACCTTACATTGTGTGGTTTGGGGGGGGGGGGGGGGGGGTATTTTCTATAGCTCTCAGTACTTGCTCTAAAATGCAAGTCACTGTAGTATGTGGAAACCTTAAAGTAAAAAGCTCTGTCATTGCAACATGTTATGTGTTGCCAGAAGATTTATGGAGCAGTAGCAAGTTAATAACAGAAACATTTGATGGCAGATAAGTATTAGGGATAGTTGGGGGGTTTGGGTTAGGCTATTAGGGTTAGTTTAGGGCAGTGGTTCTCAAGCTCGGTCCTCAAGTACCTCCAACAGTTCATGTTTTCCAGGTCTCCTCACAGGATTGCAAGTGAAATAATTTGCTCCTCCTGTGGGTCTTTTATAATGTGTCAGTGAGTTATGAATACACCTGTTTAACTGCTAGGTGACCTGAAAAACATGAACTGTTGGGGGTACTTGAGGACCGAGCTTGAGAACCACTGGTTTATAGGATGGGTCTAGGGTATTAGGGTTAGGGTATTCAACTTTGTTGGCGTGTTTGTGTTAGGTGATGGGATATTACGGATAGGATATTAGGGATGGTTTATTACCAGTGATTTAGTTTAAGATATTAGGGTTAGGGGTTATGTTAAGTGGGAGGTTTGAGGATAGGGTATTAGGGTTAATGTTTAGGCTGATGGTTAGGTAAGTGTACTAGTGTAGAGGTTCTCAAACGCGGTCCTCAGGGCTCCCAATGGCTCAGGTTTTAAGTTTATCCATGCTTGGCTATAGGTATCTTCATTAGCACCTAAGTCAATTTGATTTAACCATCTGTGCTGAGCCATAGATATCCCTAAAACCTGGAGGTTGAGGTGCCTTGAGGACCGTGTTTGAGAACCTCTGCACTAGGGTGCGGGTTAAGGTAGTAATGCTCTATGTCCCAGGTTTAGTGGGATTGTACCGAATTTGGGTATGTGCCCCAGCTCCCGGGAATAATGGTGCATGCATATGAAGTTTGGACAACAACCATCTTCATGTTGTTCAGCTTGCATACCTAGATCAGTTTAGACATCCTCTATGCCAGATATTAGCAACCTGTAGCTCTCAATGTACTGTAGAATTGCAAAAGGTTACGTACATCATGTTATAGAGCAAGTAGATTTCTCTGTGTCTAGCTTATGCATTTATGATAGTTAAGTTACTACTGAGTGAAATAGTGGTTCCCTAGCCAGTTGTCTGTGAACACCTCTATCGGTTAACACTCATACCTTTTCTCTATCGTCCTAGTGGATGCTGGGGTTCCTGAAAGGACCATGGGGAATAGCGGCTCCGCAGGAGACAGGGCACAAAAAGTAAAGCTTTAGGATCAGGTGGTGTGCACTGGCTCCTCCCCCTATGACCCTCCTCCAAGCCAGTTAGATTTTGTGCCCGGCCGAGAAGGGTGCAATTCTAGGTGGCTCTCATAAAGAGCTGCTTAGAGAGTTTAGCTTAGGTTTTTTATTTTACAGTGATTCCTGCTGGCAACAGGATCACTGCAACGAGGGACAGAGGGGAGAAGAAGTGAACTCACCTGCGTGCAGGATGGATTGGCTTCTTGGCTACTGGACATGAAGCTCCAGAGGGACGATCACAGGTACAGCCTGGATGGTCACCGGAGCCACGCCGCCGGCCCCCTCACAGATGCTGAAGCAAGAAGAGGTCCAGAATCGGCGGCTGAAGACTCCTGCAGTCTTCTTAAGGTAGCGCACAGCACTGCAGCTGTGCGCCATTTTCCTCTCAGCACACTTCACACGGCAGTCACTGAGGGTGCAGGGCGCTGGGGGGGGGCGCCCTGGGAGGCAAATGAAAACCTTTAAAAAGGCTAAAAATACCTCACATATAGCCCCAGAGGCTATATGGAGATATTTACCCCTGCCTAAATGTACTAAATAGCGGGAGACGAGCCCACCGGAAAAGGGGCGGGGCCTATCTCCTCAGCACACGGCGCCATTTTCTGTCACAGCTCCGCTGGTCAGGAAGGCTCCCAGGTCTCTCCCCTGCACTGCACTACAGAAACAGGGTATAACAGAGAGGGGGGGCAAAATAAATGGCTATATATATATATATATATTAATATAAAAGCAGCTATAAGGGAGCACTTAATCATAAGGCTATCCCTGTCATATATAGCGCTTTTTGGTGTGTGCTGGCAGACTCTCCCTCTGTCTCCCCAAAGGGCTAGTGGGTCCTGTCTTCGTATAGAGCATTCCCTGTGTGTCTGCTGTGTGTCGGTACGTGTGTGTCGACATGTATGAGGACGATATTGGCGTGGAGGCGGAGCAATTGCCTGTAATGGTGATGTCACTCTCTAGGGAGTCGACACCGGAATGGATGGCTTATTTAGGAAATTACGTGATAAGGTCAACACGCTGCAAAGTCGGTTGACGACATGAGACGGCCGACAAACAATTAGTACGGTCCAGACGTCTCAAAAACACCGTCAAGGGTTTTTAAAACGCCCGTTTACTTTAGTCGGTCGACACAGACACAGACAGGGACACTGAATCCAGTGTCGACGGTGAATAAACAAACGTATTCCTTATTAGGGCCACACGTTAAAGGCAATGAAGGAGGTGTTACGTATTTCTGATACTACAAGTACCACAAAAGAGGGTATTATGTGGGATGTGAAAAAACTACCATAGTTTTTCCTGAATCAGATAAATTAAATAAAGTGTGTGATGATGCGTGGGTTCCCCCCGATAGAAAATTATGGGCGGTATACCCTTTCCCGCCAGAAGTTAGGGCGCGTTGGGAAACACCCCTTAAGGTGGAAAGGCGCTCACACGCTTATCAAAACAAGTGGCGGTACCGTCTATAGATAGGGCCGTCCTCAAGGACCAGCTGACAAGGCTGGAAAATATAATAAAAAGTATATACACACATACTGGTGTTATACTGCGGCCAGCGATCGCCTCAGCCTGGATGTGCAGAGCTAGGGTGGCTTGGTCGGATTCCCTGACTAAAAATATTGATACCCTTGACAGGGACAGTATTTTATTGACTATAGAGCATTTCTATATATGCGAGATGCACAGAGGGATATTTGCACTCTGGCATCATGAATAAACGCGATGTCCATAACTGCCAGAAGATGTTATGGACACGACAGTGGTCAGGTGATGCAGATTCCAAACGGCACAGTATGGCCGTATAAAGGAAGAGGACTTGTTTGGGGTCGGTCCATCGGACCTGGTGGTCACGGCAACTGCTGGAAAATCCACCGTTTTTTACCCTAAGTCACATCTCTGCAGAAAAAGACACCGTCTTTTCAGCCTCAGTCCTCTCGTCCCTATAAGATCATATCTGCCCAGGGATAGAGGAAAGGGAAGAAGACTGCAGCAGGCAGCCCATTCCCAGGAACAGAAGCGTTCCACCGCGTCTGACAAGTTCTCAGCATGGCGCTGAGACCGTACAGGACCCCTGGATCCTACAAGTAGTATCCCGGGGGTACAGATGGGAATGTCGAGACGTTTCCCCTTCGCAGGCTCCTGAAGTCTGCTTTACCAAGTCTCCCTCCGACAAGGAGGTAGTATGGGAAAAAATTCACAAGCTGTATTCCCAGCAGGTGATAATTAAATTACCCCTCCTACTACAGAAAAGGGGTATTATTCCACACTATATTGTGGTACTGAAGCCAGAAGGCTAGGTGAGACTTATTCTAAAAAAATTTTTTTTGAACACTTACAAAGGTTCAAATTAAGATGAAGTCACTCAGAGCAGTGATAACGAACCAGGAAGAAGGGGACTATATAGTGTCCCGGGACATCAGGGATGCTTACCTCTATGTCCCAAATTTGCCCTTCTCACTAAGGGTACCTCAGGTTCGTGGTGCAGAACTGTCACTATCAGTTTCAGACGCTGCCGTTTGGATTGTCCACGGCACCCCGGGGTCTTTACCAAGGTAATGGCCGAAATGATGATTCTTCTTCGAAGAAAAGGCGTCTAAATTATCCCTTACTTGGACGATCTCCTGATAGGGGCATAGTCCAGGGAACAGTTGGAGGTCGGAGTAGCACTATCTCGGATACTGCTACAATCAGCACGGGTGGATTCTAAATATTCCAAAATCGCAGCTGATCCCGACGACACGTCTGCTGTGCCTAGGGATGATTCTGGACACAGTCCAGAAAAAGGTGTTTCTCCCGGAAGAGAAAGCCAGGGAGTTATCCGAGCAAGTCAGGAACCTCCTAAAAACAGTGCATCATTGCACAAGGGTCCTGATAAAAATGGTGGCTTCCTACGAAGCAATTCCATTCGGCAGATTTCACGTAAGAACTTTTCAGTGGGATCTGCTGGACAAATGGTCCGGATCGCATCTTCAGATGCATCAGCGGATAACCCAATATCCAAGGACAAGGGTGTCTCTCCTGTGGTGGTTATAGAGTGCTCATCTTCTAGAGGGCCGCAGATTCGGCATTCAGGATTGGATGCTGGTAACCACGGAGCCCAGCCTGAGAGGCTGGGGAGCAGTCACACAAGGGAAAAATTTCCAGGGAGTGTGATCAAGTATGGAGACTTTTCTCCACATAAATATACTGGAGCTAAGGGTAAATTTATAATGCTCTAAGCTTAGCAAGACCTCTGCTTCAAGGTCAGCCGGTATTGATCCAGTGGGAAAAACATCACGGCAGTCGCCCACGTAAACAGACAGGGCGACACAAGAAGCAGGAGGGCAATGGCAGAAACTGCAAGGACTTTTCGCTGGGCGGAAAATCATGTGATAACACTGTCAGCAGTTTTTCATCCCGGGAATGGAAACTGGGAAGCAGACTTCCTCAGCACGACCTCCACCCGGGAGAGTGGAAACTTCATTGAGAAGTTTTTTCCACATGATTGTAAACCGTTGGGAAATACCAAAGGTGGACATGATGGCGTCCCGTCTGAACAAAAAACGGGACAGGTATTGCGCCAGGTCAAGAGACTCTCAGGCAATAGATGTGGACGTTCTGGTAACACCGTGGGTGTACCAGTCGGCGTATGTGTTCCCTCCTCTGCTTCTCATACCTAAGGTGCTGAGAATTATAAGACGTAGAGGAGTAAGAACTATACTCATGGCTCCGGATTGGCCAAGAAGGACTTGGTACCCGGAACTTCAAGAGATGCTTACAGAGGTCTTATGGCCTCTGCCGCTAAGAAGGGACTTGCTTCAGCAAGTACCATGTCTGTTCCAAGACTTACCGCAGCTGCGTTTGTCGGCATGGCGATGGAAAGCCGGATCCTAAGGGAAAAAAGGCATTCCGGAAGAGGTCATTCCTACCCTGGTCAAAGCCAGAAAGGAGGTGACCGCACAACATTATCACCACGTGTGGCGAAAATATGTTGCGTGGTGTGAGGCCAGGAAGGCCCCACAAAGAAATTTCAACTCGGTCGTTTCCTGCATTTCCTGCAAACAGGAGTGTCTATGGGCCTCAAATTGGGGTCCATTAAGGTTCAAATTCGGCCCTGTAAATTTTCTTCCAGAAAGAATTGGCTTCAGTTCCTGAAGTCCAGAAGTTTGTCAAGGGAGTATTGCATATACAAACCCCTTTTTTGTGCCTCCAGTGGCACTGTGGGATCTCAACGTAGTTCTGGGATTCCTCAAATCACATTGGTTTAAAACCAGTCAAATATGTGGATTTGAAGCATCTCACATAAAAAGTGACCATGCTCTTGGCCCTGGCCTGGACCAGGCGAGTGTCAAATTGGTGGTTTTTTCTCAAAAAAAGCCCATATCTGTTTGTCCATTCGGGCAGGGCAGAGCTGCGGACTCGTCCCCAGTTCTCTCCCTAAGGTGGTGTCAGTGTTTCACCTGAACCAGCTTATTGTGGTGCCTTGCAGCTACTAGGGACTTGGAGGACTCCAAGTTGCTAGAAGTTGTCAGGGCCCTGAAAATATGTTCCAGGACAGCTGGAGTCAGAAAATCTGACTCGCTGTTTATACTGTATGCACCCAACAAGTTGGGTGCGCCTGCTTCTAAGCAGTCGATTGCTCGTTGGATTTGTAACACAATTCAACTTGCACATTCTGAGGCAGGCCTGCCACAGTCTAAATCGGTTAAGGCCCATTCCACAAGGAAGGTGGGCTCATCTTGGGCGGCTGCCCGAGAGGTCTCGGCATTACAACTCTGCCGAGCAGATACGTGGTCAGGGGAGAACACGTTTGTAAAATTCTACAAATTTGATATCCTGGCAAAAGAGGACCTGGAGTTCTCTCATTCGGTGCTGCAGAGTCATCCGCACTCTCCCGCCCGTTTGGGAGCTTTGGTATAATCCCCATGGTCCTTTCAGGAACCCCAGCATCCACTAGGACGATAGAGAAAATAAGAATTTACTTACCGATAATTCTATTTCTCGGAGTCCGTAGTGGATGCTGGGCGCCCATCCCAAGTGCGGATTATCTGCAATACTTGTACATAGTTACAAAAATCGGGTTATTATTGTTGTGAGCCATCTTTTCAGAGGCTCCGCTGTTATCATACTGTTAACTGGGTTTAGATCACAAGTTGTACGGTGTGATTGGTGTGGCTGGTATGAGTCTTACCCGGGATTCAAAATTCCTCCCTTATTGTGTACGCTCGTCCGGGCACAGTACCTAACTGGCTTGGAGGAGGGTCATAGGGGGAGGAGCCAGTGCACACCACCTGATCCTAAAGCTTTACTTTTTGTGCCCTGTCTCCTGCGGAGCCGCTATTCCCCATGGTCCTTTCAGGAACCCCAGCATCCACTACGGACTCCGAGAAATAGAATTATCGGTAAGTAAATTCTTATTTTAAAATGGCTGTCCTTCATATGTTTTGTATGTGATCAGTAGATGCTATTTTGAAGTCCTATGGAGGGCTGCATGTAGGATGCCCCTGCTGTATAGTCCAGACTTTCCCAAACTCTATACATATGACTTCATTAGTACCTAAATCAATTTGGAGTAACCATCTGGACTCAAGCATGGATGTCCTTTAAAACCTGGACTGTAATGGCAGTGTTTGGTCAACTAGTATAGTCTCTTGAAGGGTGTGTAGGTGTTTACATTGGGTTAAAGCTGGTCATATCTGCATTGATCAGTGCAGATGACCCTGTGGATGGATGAGGGGAGGAGCGACGTTTCATAATTGGAAAGCCACCATACACTACATGATGTATGCAATATCTCCTTTTGTAGCATGAAGTTGGCTGAATGACAGTCTGCTGCATTGGACTGCTTTGATAACCAAACCAAATGATCCAGACCATTTTTTCAGCTGATTTCAGGTTGTGAACTATAATAGTTCAGCGCCATACACTACAATGTTAATCCTTTAAACCAGATATTTAGGGCGGTATCCAATTATACTGTGAAAACGGCTGTTTTTTTGCGGTTAGCTGATTTTCCACCAATATATTTTTCAGGCAATCCTACTAGGACACCCCCAAAAAATCCATTCTTGCTCAAAAACACACAGGTACAGTGAAATCTGTGTGCATTTGGATCCCCGAAAAGCTGGCGCTTATTAGGGGTTTTGTTGTGCCTGCCCGAGGCAAGTGAAACAAAATCCCTGATAATACATGCCTCGCGCAGTAGGATAGCCGGGGTGAATCCATTGCCCGTGGCTAATTGGATACCCCCCTTAAGGTGTGTGTACACGGTGAGCTAAATCTGTAAGTTTTTGACTATATAGTGCATTTCTCAAGGTGTTAGGCAGCTTGTGATACCAATTCGATCCCGATGCACGCTCCCGTGGGGTCTGTATCGTAAGGCTAGATAGACTGTGCAGGCAAGTCATTCTTGACTATCTAGTACAAAGTATAGTCTAAATTGGCACTTAGCACAGATTTTGTCTATGTACGATTTTGACTATCTGAGCTCTGGGGGAGTTCAAGGGAAATCGCATAGTCAAAATCGAACATAGGAAGCATCTCTCTGTGTGTACACGCCATTAGTCTACTGGTTTGCACCATTAGTCTACTGGTTTGCATGATTGTTGTGCAGTGTATGGCCTCCTTAAGATGTTTACGGGGATACAAATTGTTATGTTGAAGGTAAATGTGATTTTAATTAAGTTAAATTAGAAGGGTGTAAATAGTTGTTTTGCTGAAAAGAATACAGCCCACAGGTTTGGTAAATGAAAATTGTGATCCACCAATGCAAGTTTGTTTCCAGTTTACCATTTCCAAAATGCAGGAGTTGGCAAAATATACGTTAAAGCTGTTTTTGGTACATAAACTTCCCAGAATTGTACATAAAATGTATTTCAATAAATGTGTATACACAAAAATAAATTATAATTATCTATTGCACAACTTGACCCAAGTCGTAGTCAAAATGGCAAGGGAGGGAGACCTTTTTCGAAATGAGGAAAGAGATAGATAGATAGATAGATATATATATATATATATATATATCTATCTATCTAACTAAGAAATGTTGCTGTATCCCTGCTTTTTAAGTGTACACTAACCCCACTATGTACCGTATCAAACTCGTACATTGACAATGGAAATATTGTTTAAGGCCAGGAAAAAGACCACTGGATTTTGCCCCTGACACACGCTTTTAGACAATGATAAACTAAATTTGGTTATGCCAGAAATTCAAAAACAAAAGAAAACATTTCCCAAATTCTAGAAGTCTACAAGTCGCATGCCCTTGCCTATATCAACGGCTAATCTACTTACTGATTTTTTTTAAACCCCATCATATTTCGCCATATCTGTGCTGGATTACTGGATATTTAATATACATTGTGGGGGAGATTAAATTAGGCATTGAGTTTACTCTCAGCTAATTGAATGTTCTGCCCACTTCAGTTAGCTGCATGAAACCCGCGCTAATCCCCAGAGGCATGAATTTTCTTTGTAGGAGCTGTGAGCACAAAACTATGCGTCAAAGTGCAGTAATTTTAATGCACAAGGTAAACCCATAGATACCAGCACTTTGTGCGGAATCTATGGGTTGGCGTTTGTAAACCCATAGTTTTCCTCACGTGGGAAAATGCTTATTAATTGAATAACTCCAGGCATAAAACTCTTAGCTATTCCCCTTGCTGCAAACCCAGTGCCTTACTTGGGGATACATATGATATCCCAGTATACGACTGTCACTGTACCGACAACAGCATTCCGTCTGCCGGAGTACCAGCAGCAAGTCCCCTGTGTGAAGGAGCTCCCAGAGCTATTCAATTCAGTGCCCTGTTATGTCGGAGAATGCCGGTTCTCGTTCTGTTAAACATGGTGAGATGCAGTTAAATTGCTAGCAGTCGGGGTCCTTGCGGTCAGGATACAGATGCCGGAATCTCGACTGCTGACAATGTCGCTGGCCGGAATCCCGGAGTCCACAACACCCATAGAGGTGGGAATAGTACCTGTGGAGTGCGCAATGAGCCTGCAAGGGGACTCTGTTCTCGCCCCGCTGCCAGCACACTGACGGCCATCATCCCCACCGTTGGTTAGGCATACTGATCCCAACATGGTGTGTAGTTGCGAGAACAGGCATTCTCCGATTTAAGTGGTGGGCGCGATGCTGTTTCTTGCGCGCTAAGCTCAGAAGACCGCATTGTGCTAGTAGTTTTGTTGGAGCATAAATCCTTACCATTGTTCTGAATGGAATAGCTCCAGGAGCTCCTTCCCGGCGCTGTTCTGTTTGTGATGAATTGAATGGAGCCCTTAACATATCCTCAAGAAAACCTTTGTGATGCTGCTTTCAGATCGCAAATGCCAGATCCCACCCGGTAAGAGAAACGTGTCCTTACCGGGTGGGATCCGGCATTTGCGCTCCTTTGCTGGCTTTCTGACCCGGCAATATACCGGGTCGGTTGCCGTAGCAGCGGGGGGCGCAGCGGGGGTGGAGGCGGCGCTTTGGAGATGAGCTGATCTCCTGCGCCGCCTCTCCCTATGCTGTGAATGGGAGCCGTGTCGCATCGAAATGGCTCCCATTCACACTGCACCTGACCCGTTATTCAACCCGGTAATGACCCTTCTTTTTTACCGGGTTGAATTACCGGGTCAGGCGACCCGCTAATTCAGCAAAGGAGCATTCACATCGCATACTGACCCGTTTCGACGCGGCAATATGCCGCGTCGATACCGGGTTATTTGTGCGATGTGAAAGGGGTATCATTAAGCATGTTACAAAATACCAATGTGTCATACAGAAATAAGGTAAGGACATACCATACCATATCATACCATCTATAATAACAAAAAAGTCAGCTTGCAGCCAGATAATAGAGACAATCAGGTAAAGATAAAACCTGAATATTCAAATGGGGGATTACTCGTAGCTAACATTTGCCATATTGTACCAGAAGGTAAAGTGTACAGCAGTTTTAAGGGGCCAATTCAATTGTTTTTGCACTCTGCTACTACTAGGGGTCGCATAACAGAGCAATGCAATTGCTCCGTTTTAGATGTCAAATAGCCATGGAGGTTACATTTCTTTTTGCAGTTTACTGAGGTGTGAGAAGAAATGTGTGCTAAAGACTTTAGATGGGTTTAGCTGGTTTTCATGGCTAAACTCTGTCTGTTTGGACACAACATGCGTGATATGCATGGGCGCCCAAACAAATTTAAGTGTGACAATTGTTTGGACATGTAAACAGTCCTGTTTAGGCAGGAAAATAGACGCCCAAAACAATTGAATCAACCCCTAACTCAACATAGTCTGTGGGGGTAAGGTATAGACGTAGGGAAGCCAAATGGAAAATAAAATTGTCAACTTTTACTCCTCCTTTTTTTTTTTTTTAAATGGACATTCTATCCAGTCCACTTTGAATAGGTGAGACAATTTAGGTAACATTTAAATATATGCATCATCTATGATATACATCAGTGGTGACCCCCTGGGGAGTAGTAGTTCTCTTTGTGGCTGCTGCCACTCTAGCTATGTAAATATGTTTTGTGTTTCCATAGAAATTACAGGTAATCAATTAAGAAAAACAATAGAGTGCTGAAAGTTGGTTTCATGCTGATAGGACGACCCCATTAACTTTATCCAAATGTTCATTCGTTTTTAAGCTAACATTTTTTTTGTTTTTGTTTTCATGTTTCGGACAGGCAATGCAACAGTGCTATGATGACTTCAGATCCAAATCAGTGAGGTGTACCTAAAGGTGTATGTTTATGCCAGCTGGTGCACAGGAAGATGATGCTGTAACCCAGAGCAATTAATCTGCTATTATTTGGTAGAGCAGTGATGGGTAACCTGATATACTTTGAGGGCTTTATGTGTGGCCGTCCAACCTTCAAACAGCACACATTACGTTTCATGCTCATACGTGCCACTCCCTTGTGAACATGCCCCTCAGATCTTTCTTGCTCCAAAATAACCCATATGCTTTCAGACCACATGTGCTGAGACCCCCACATTACTCACACATACCACACGTATCTACAACTACTTGCACAGCTGGAGCCTTACTGGATGTGCTTCATGACTTCACTACAGTTTCCATACATGGTCACATGACAATTCAGTAATTTAACTTTTGTGTTTTGCTATAAAATAAAGAGAACAGCCTGGATCTAATGAAGTCCAAGTTCGCTGGTCGTGCCTTGCCTTGTATATGATTCCTCTTTAAAAAAAGAAAGAAAAAAAGTTAGAGTTCGTCAGGCATACTTCACGGCCGCTGAACTCTGACAACTAGTCTGATTGGGAGCGTAGAGCACAGGCTGTGAATAAGAGAAGAAAATAATCTGGTTGCTATGGGTTACATCACTTTTCTCTATCGTCCTAGTGGATGCTGGGGTTCCTGAAAGGACCATGGGGAATAGCGGCTCCGCAGGAGACAGGGCACAAAAAGTAAAGCTTTAGGATCAGGTGGTGTGCACTGGCTCCTCCCCCTATGACCCTCCTCCAAGCCTCAGTTAGATTTTTGTGCCCGGCCGAGAAGGGTGCAATCTAGGTGGCTCTCCTAAAGAGCTGCTTAGAAAAGTTTAGCTTAGGTTTTTTATTTTACAGTGAGTCCTGCTGGCAACAGGATCACTGCAACGAGGGACTTAGGGGAGAAGAAGTGAACTCACCTGCGTGCAGGATGGATTGGCTTCTTTGGCTACTGGACATTAGCTCCAGAGGGACGATCACAGGTACAGCCTGGATGGTCACCGGAGCCTCGCCGCCGGCCCCCTTGCAGATGCTGAAACAAGAAGAAGGTCCAGAATCGGCGGCATGAAGACTCCTCAGTCTTCTTAAGGTAGCGCACAGCACTGCAGCTGTGCGCCATTTCCTCTCAGCACACTTCACACGGCAGTCACTGAGGGTGCAGGGCGCTGGGAGGGGGGCGCCCTGGGAGGCAATGAAAACCTATTTTTGGCTAAAAATACCTCACATATAGCCTCCGGGGGCTATATGGAGATATTTAACCCCTGCCAGATTCCGTTAAGAGCGGGAGACGAGGCCGCCGAAAAAGGGGCGGGGCCTATCTCCTCAGCACACAGCGCCATTTTCCCTCACAGAAAGGCTGGAGGGAAGGCTCCCAGGCTCTCCCCTGCACTGCACTACAGAAACAGGGTTAAAACAGAGAGGGGGGGCACTAATTTGGCGTTAGAAATATATAAAAAAGATGCTATAAGGGAAAACACTTATATAAGGTTGTCCCTATATAATTATAGCGTTTTTGGTGTGTGCTGGCAAACTCTCCCTCTGTCTCTCCAAAGGGCTAGTAGGTCCTGTCCTCTATCAGAGCATTCCCTGTGTGTGTGCTGTGTGTCGGTACGTGTGTGTCGACATGTATGAGGACGATGTTGGTGAGGAGGCGGAGCAATTGCCTGTAATGGTGATGTCACTCTCTAGGGAGTCGACACCGGAATGGATGGCTTATTTAGGGAATTACGTGATAATGTCAACACGCGCCAAGGTCGGTTGACGACATGAGACGGCCGACAAACAATTAGTACCGGTCCAGACGTCTCAAAAACACCGTCAGGGGTTTTAAAACGCCCGTTTACTTTAGTCGGTCGACACAGACAGGGACACTGAATCCAGTGTCGACGGTGAATAAACAAACGTATTCCTTATTAGGGCCACACGTTAAGGGCAATGAAGGAGGTGTTACATATTTCTGATACTACAAGTACCACAAAAGAGGGTATTATGTGGGATGTGAAAAAACTACCGTAGTTTTTCCTGAATCAGATAAATTAAATGAAGTGTGTGATGATGCGTGGGTTCCCCCCGATAGAAAATATGGGCGGTATACCCTTTCCCGCCAGAAGTTAGGGCGCGTTGGGAAACACCCCTTAGGGTGGATAAGGCGCTCACACGCTTATCAGAACAAGTGGCGGTACCGTCTATAGATAGGGCCGTCCTCAAGGAGCCAGCTGACAGGAGGCTGGAAAAATATCATAAAAAGTATATACACACATACTGGTGTTATACTGCGACCAGCGATCGCCTCAGCCTGGATGTGCAGAGCTGGGGTGGCTTGGTCGGATTCCCTGACTAAAAATATTGATACCCTTGACAGGGACAGTATTTTATTGACTATAGAGCATTTAAAGGATGCATTTCTATATATGTGAGATGCACAGAGGGATATTTGCACTCTGGCATCAAGAGTAAGTGCGATGTCCATATCTGCCAGAAGATGTTTATGGACACGACAGTGGTCAGGTGATGCAGATTCCAAACGGCACAAAGGTGTATTGCCGTATAAAGGAAGAGGAGTTATTTGGGGTCGGTCCATCGGACCTGGTGGCCACGGCAACTGCTGGAAAATCCACCGTTTTTACCCTAAGTCACATCTCTGCAGAAAAAGACACCGTCTTTTCAGCTTCAGTCCTTTCGTCCCTATAAGAGTCATATCTGCCCAGGGATAGAGGAAAGGGAAGAAGACTGCAGCAGGCAGCCCATTCCCAGGAACAGAAGCGTTCCACCGCTTCTGACAAGCTCTCAGCATGACGCTGAGACCGTACAGGACCCCTGGATCCTACAAGTAGTATCCCAGGGGTACAGATTGGAATGTCGAGACGTTTCCCCTGCGCAGGCTCCTGAAGTCTGCTTTACCAAGGTCTCCCTCCGACAAGGAGGCAGTATGGGAAACAATTCACGAGCTGTATTCCCAGCAGGTGATAATTAAATTACCCCTCCTACAACAAGAAAAGGGGTATTATTCCACACTATATTGTGGTACTGAAGCCAGAAGGCTAGGTGAGACCTATTCTAAATCTAAAAAAATTTGAACACTTACAAAGGTTCAAATCAAGATGGAGTCACTCAGAGCAGTGATAACGAACCGGGAAGAAGGGGACTATCTGGTGTCCCGAGACATCAGGGATGCTTACCTCCATGTCCCAAATTTGCCCTTATCACTAAGGGTACCTCAGGTTCGTGGTACAGAACTGTCACTATCAGTTTCAGACGCTGCCGTTTGGATTGTCCACGGCACCCCGGGTCTTTACCAAGGTAATGGCCGAAATGATGGTTCTTCTTCGAAGAAAAGGCGTCTTAATTATCCCTTACTTGGACGATCTCCTGATAAGGGCAAAGTCCAGGGAACAGTTGGAGGTCGGAGTAGCACTATCTCGGATACTGTTACAACAGCAGGGGTGGATTCTAAATATTCCAAAATCGCAGCTGATCCCGACAACAAGTCTCCTGTGCTTAGGGATGATTCTGGACACAGTCCAGAAAAAGGTGTTTCTCCCGGAAGAGAAAGCCAGGGAGTTATCCGAGCTAGTCAGGAACCTCCTAAAATCAGTGCATCATTGCACAAGGGCCATGGTAAAAAAAATGGTGACGTCCTTCGAAGCAATTCCAGTCGGCAGATTTCATGCAAGAACTTTTCAGTGGGATCTGCTGGACAAATGGTCCGGATCGCATCTTCAGATGCATCAGCGGATAACCCTATATCCAAGGACAAGGGTGTCTCTCCTGTGGTGGTTATAGAGTGCTCATCTTCTAGAGGGCCGCAGATTCGGCATTCAGTTTTGGATGTTGGTGACCACGGAGGCCAGCCCGAGAGGCTGGGGAGCAGTCACACAAGGAAAAAATTTCCAGGGAGTGTGATCAAGTCTGGAGACTTTTCTCCACATAAATATAGCTAAGGGTAAATTTATAATGCTCTAAGCTTAGCAAGACCTCTGCTTCAAGGTCAGCCGGTATTGATCCAGTGGGATAAAACATCACGGCAGTCGCCCACGTAAATAGACAGGGCGGCACAAGAAGCAGGAGGGCAGTGGCAAAAACTGCAAGGACTTTTCGCTGGGCGGAAAATCATGTGATAGCACTGTCAGCAGTGTTTCATTCCGGGAATGGAAACTGGGAAGCAGACTTCCTCAGTAGGCACGACCTCCACCCGGCAGAGTGGGAACTTCATGGGGAAGTTTTCCACATGATTGTAAACCGTTGGGAATTACCAAAGGTGGACATGATGGCGTCCCGTCTGAACAAAAAACGGGACAGGTATTGCGCCAGGTTAAGAGACCCTCAGGCAATAGCTGTGGACGTTCTGGTAACACCGTGGGTGTACCAGTCGGTGTATGTGTTCCATCCTCTGCTTTTCATACCTAAGGTACTGAGAATTATAAGACGTAGAGGAGTAAGAACTATACTCATGGCTCCGGATTGGCCAAGAAGGACTTGGTACCCGGAACTTCAAGAGATGCTCACAGAGGACTTATGGCCTCTGCCGCTAAGAAGGGACTTGTTTCAGCAAGTACCATGTCTGTTCCAAGACTTACCGCAGCTGCGTTTGACGGCATGGCGGTGGAACGCTGGATCCTAAGGGAAAAGGCATTCAGGAAGAGGTCATTCCTACCCTGGTCAAAGCCAGAAAGGAGGTGACCGCACAACATTATCACCACATGTGGCGAAAATATGTTGCGTGGTGTGAGGCCAGGAAGGCCCCACGAAGAAATTTCAACTCGGTCGATTCCTGCATTTCCTGCAAACAGGAGTGTCTATGGGCCTCAAATTGGGGTCCATTAAGGTTCAAATTTCGGCCCTGTCGATTTTTCTTCCAGAAAGAATTGGCTTCAGTTCCTGAAGTCCAGAAGTTTGTCAAGGGAGTATTGCATATACAACCCCCTTTTGTGCCTCCAGTGGCACTGTGGGATCTCAACGTAGTTCTGGGATTCCTCAAAACACATTGGTTTAAAACCAGTCAAATCTGTGGATTTGAAGCATCTCACATGAAAAGTGAACATGCTCTTGGACCTGGCCTGGACCAGGCGAGTGTCAAATTGGTGGTTTTTTTCTCAAAAAAGCCCATATCTGTTTGTCCATTCGGACAGGGCAGAGCTGCGGACTCGTCCCCAGTTCTCTCCCTAAGGTGGTGTCAGTGTTTCACCTGAACCAGCTTATTGTGGTGTCTTGCGCCTACTAGGGACTTGGAGGACTCCAAGTTGCTAGATGTGGTCAGGGCCCTGAAAATATAGGTTCCAGGACGGCTGGAGTCAGGAAAACTGACTTGCTGTTATCCTGTATGCACCCAACAAACTGGGTGCTCTTGCTTTTAAGCAGACTTTTGCTAGTTGGATGTGTAATACAATTCAGCTTGCACATTCTGTGGCAGGCCTGCCACAGCCAAAATATGTAAATGCCCATTCCACAAGGAAGGTGGGCTCATCTTGGGCGGCTGCCCGAGGGGTCTCGGCTTTACAACTTTGCCGAGCGGCTATTTAGTCAGGGGCAAACACGTTTGTAAAATCCTACAAATTTGATACCCTGGCTAAGGAGGACCTGGAGTTCTCTCATTCGGTGCTGCAGAGTCATCCGCACTCTCCCGCCCGTTTGGGAGCTTTGGTATAATCCCCGTGGTCCTTTCAGGAACCCCAGCATCCACTAGGACGATAGAGAAAATAAGAATTTACTTACCGATAATTCTATTTCTCGGAGTCCGTAGTGGATGCTGGGCGCCCATCCCAAGTGCGGATTATCTTTATTACTTGTACATAGTTACAAAAATCGGGTTATTATTTGTTGTGAGCCATCTTTTCAGAGGCTCCGCTGTTGTTATACTGTTAACTGGGTTCAGATCACAGGTTGTACAGTGTGATTGGTGTGGCTGGTATGAGTCTTACCCGGGATTCATAAATCCTTCCTTATTGTGTACGCTCGTCCGGGCACAGTATCCTAACTGAGGCTTGGAGGAGGGTCATAGGGGGAGGAGCCAGTGCACACCACCTGATCCTAAAGCTTTACTTTTTGTGCCCTGTCTCCTGCGGAGCCGCTATTCCCCATGGTCCTTTCAGGAACCCCAGCATCCACTACGGACTCCGAGAAATAGAATTATCGGTAAGTAAATTCTTATTATTTCCCCATTACAGAATGAAAGGAATAGAGTAATATAATCTGTATCTCTGTATGATCATGTGGTGTGCAGACTTAAGGCCCCCATACACAGGTCAGACTTGTCTGAGCAACAAGTCTGACCTGATTTCCCCGGCAGTTGCCCGGGAGGGCTACATCAGATAGCGATTTGCATCCGATAAATCTCATCAGATGCTTAAAAAGCACCCGCGATGTACCGCTGATAGGATAACTCGGATTTAGGCACATAGAATCTGTAGGGTTTGATCCAACGCGCATCGGATCCGACCTCATGCCATACACTGACGATTTGGCCAGTTTTCATCCGATTTATTGGAACGATCCATTGGAATTTGATAAACACAGGCCAAATCGCACCTGTGAATAGGGGCCTTTAGTTTTGTTTTTTCATCAATTACAAGTGAGTTTAAATGAGAGATATATAGGGGTATATTCAATTACTGTCGGATCCATTCCAATATGCATTTGTCGGAATGGTTCCAACAAGCCCTATTCAAATCTGACTGACTGATTTGGCCGGCATCCGTGCAGTTGCTATCAGCAGCTCCCCGTGTGTGAGATTACAGGGAGCTGCTGGAGGGAGCCGCACATTGCGGCACTCAGCCGTGTAGCCCAGTGCTGGCCGGGGAGCGCTGCAGGGAGAGAGATGCCTGGCCGGGGTGGCGCCCGTCATAAAGTACCTGCCTGCCCTGCTGCCCCATAGCCCGCCGCACCGCTCCCCTGTCTCCTCACCTCAGTCCAACTTTTTTTAAAGTCGGATTGAGAGTCTCGGTAACAGGACCCAAACCTGTCGAATTTGGCCTTTTTCCGACAAGAAGCACGTGGATCGGCGGCTATTCCGCTGATCCACGTGCTTTCCGACAAGTTGAATTCCCCGGCTTGTCCGAAAAAAAAAGCCGGGGATTGAATAGGTCCCCTTCTGAACTGAAAAAGTAAAAAACTGCCATCTTTTGACAAGACGGCAGTTTCGACAGCAATTGAATATACCCCATAATTGTGATATCTTGTGAGGTATACCCCTTTCACATTGCTAAAATAACCCGGGTTATTGCAGGGTCGACTCGGGTCGAGGTGCAGTGTGAAAGCACAAAAGTGAATAACCCGGATCGAGCAATGCGAGCCAACGTGTAACCTAGGTTATAGATAATGCTGACCTAACTACATTAATTAGAGAACAAGCTCAGTTTAAAAGCTCCTGTGTGTCATAGCCCTATTAAATTGTGAATTGGGGTTGGGGGGAAATGTGCATCGTCAACTTTTTTTTAATTTTTTTCCTTTTAAATAAGAGAATTGTCTATTTGTGTTTTGTTAGTAAATACCCCAGTGTTTGCTAGTCTACGGTTGCAGCAAATGTGCAAGTTCATGGAGGAGTTTGTGTCTTTACTACTAAATAAGAGGTCTTGTTCACATTGACCAGCTAGTGTAAAGGGACCTGACCAACTTCTCAGTAAAGGGACAAAAAGGGTAAGGACAATAGTTTTTTTGCCTGAAGTCCCCACCACCTAAGCAATAGGAAGAATAAATAAGAATGAACAAAACCTGGTCAGCATGACATTGAAGATGCCACGGTTCTGCATGCTCCCACTAACCCTCATTTGGAGGTGGGCACTGTATACGGGTTCACTACGGCTGGCCGGCGGTCGGGCTCCCGGCGACCAGCATCCCGGCGCCGGGAGCCCGACCGCCGGCTTACCGACAGCTTGGCGAGCGCAAATGAGCCCCTTGCGGGCTCGCTGCGCTCGCCACGCTACGCGCGCCACACTATTTTATTCTCCCTCTATGGGGGTCGTGGACCCCCACGAGGGAAAATAATTGTCGGTATGACGGCTGTCGGGCTCCCGGCGCCGGTATACTGAGCGCCGGGAGCCCGACCGCCGGCAAACAGAAGACCACCCCTGTATACTATGTGGGACCCATTTCTTTATTCATACTGTGCCCCTTTAGAACAGCATATTTTAACTGCTTACATACACCCTATACCGGAACACTTTATTTTACTATGGGCATAGCTGCCTTTGCTGCAATTGCTAGTGATATAACACTTGGGGTTTCCTCTAGGAGAGTGGCCCTGGTAACCGTAAGGGTGATAGTTTGTTAATTCTGAATGGTGTGAAGTAGCAGATACCAGTCGCTGTATAATGCATTGTAGTAGAGAAGGGGGAAATAAGTGTTTAGCTGATGCCTAAGTGGTTTTTATTTTTGTTTATGGGTGTAAAGGTTCGTTTGCATTACATTTTTTTTGTTCTACCACTTACAATGTTTGCATGGCTAGCAAAATGTAAATGACAACATTACTAGCTCGTAATATTTGTGTGAATGGGTCCAGACCTGGTAATGAATATGGTTTTGTAGTAGAAGGATGTGTTGAGTGAAAGAAGACAATACAAGGAATTGCAGTCGGATTCAGACACTGTTCCCTTGACGTTAAAGGAGGGCTGTATAGGCTTTCTCCACAGCATTTGGTTGCTATGGAAACACCAGAACCTACAGAAATCCTGCAAATCAAAAAGAATTTAAATACTTTTTGAAGGCGCCAGTCACTGAATCTGTTAATATATTGTCGGTGCTTAAAGTATTAAGTGGCATATGGTAAATGCATCCTGATTGCATTTCTGTAAGGCACTTTAACCTGAATTGTTTTTTATTGCACCTAGTACAGTGGCATGCATATGCTAGGCATAAATCTATGTACTGTACATCCTAGAAGCAAGCTTTAGGGGGTTGTTTTCCATCTTGTTTCATATTCTGGGCCATAATCAATGATAGAAATTTGGTTTGGTTCCGCACAGGAAAAATGTGGTAATGATGAACATAGATTAATACACAGATTGTAGAAAACTGTTCAGGGAATGACCAACGATACTAAGTTTAAATTTAAAGATTCTTAATGAAGACATCTAAATAATTATTTGAGTTGGTGGTGCTCCCAGAGTCAGTAATGGTTAAGCAAAGAGAAGAAAAAAGAAAGACAGAGTCTTTCTTTTTTCTTCTCTTTGCTTAACCATAATCAATGATGCCAACCTTTTCCTACCATTTTTGTGAAAGGAGACAAGAGCATTGGATTTTTATTGCAGGGAAAATGTTTCCAGTAGGCTTAGTAACTTATTTACTGAAGAAAGCTTATGTACTGTATGATTTATAGTCCTCTCTTAATTAGATATTAAACAAATGCCAAAAAGTGTGTCACTGTACCTCTCAAGTAGTTATTCCTGAATGGTAAGTTTGATTTTAATTCATGTACTTTGAAGTTTTGTTTTTTTAAACTATATAAGTGGTTTTATATAGCAGTTCATTAACTTTACATATTTACTTTTTTCTTTTGTTTCTTGCAATACAGAATATATACTAATTATATTATTTATGTAGTTCACACGTATTCTGCAGCACTTTCTAGAGGATAATACATATTAGTCCCTGCCCTAGTGGAACTTCCTATGTATAGTCCCTACCACATGCATAGTACACAGTGGCGGAAGTCTGGGAGGCAATGGAGTCGGATGCCGCCGGGCTCCAGCAATGAAGGGGGCACCTTCTCCATTGCCTCCGACGGTGTGGCTGTCTGGCTGCGTCTCCCGAATGACACCCCGACTCCCACCCCCTGAGAAGTGCGGCTGCCCGGCTCCCGGATGATGATATCGCGTCTCACGAGATCCCGCTGCCCTGATAGCGCAGCTACCCGGCTCCAGCTTCTGCCTGATGACATCATAGCTGGCCGACTCCCGCCCCACAGTGCAGTTGCCCGGCTCCTGCACCACAGCACAGCTGCCCGGCTTCAGCTCCTGCCCTACAGCGCCGCTGCCCAGCTCCTGCATGCTGACACTGAGGCAGGTGAGAATAGATAACTGATGGAGGAAAGTGTATGTGGCTGTGAGTATGTAGCTATGTGGCTATGTGTGTGTGTATATATGTGGCTATGTGTGTATAAGTGGTATAGTGTGAGTGTGTGTGTGTGTATGTGGTTGGGTGTGTATTATTTGTATATATGTGAGTGCGTGTATGTATATGTGGCTGTGAGTGTATACCTGGACTGGGCCGAGAGGGGGCAATATAAACTTTTTCGCCTCCGGGCATCTGGTAATAACTTACGCCCCTGATAGTACACACTCATATATGCAAGGGCTAATTTTTTGTCAAAAGGCAGTTGACCTACAGGTATGTTTTTGGATTGCTGGAGGAAACTGGAGTACCCGGAGGCAACACACTCAAGCATGGGAGGACATACAAACTCTACACGGGGTGTGGGAATCAAACCCAAAACCTTGGTGCTGTGAGGCAGTAATGCTAACTACTACACAGTCAGTGCTTCTCAAGAATATTTTTGAGGTGCCTGGATTGTCTGGAAATTCAGTACATTCTTTAGGAATCCCAGAGCAATGCCAAATTAACACTTTAGTTGTTAACTTGTGTCCCCAGTTTAAAGGGGCTCTGAATAGAACAGTCTATAGCCATCTGGATCTATCGCTATGCTCAAAGCAACAGAGAATGCTTCATTATTTGGGGCCGATTCAGTTGTTTTGGGCATTTCCCCCCCTACCCATCCAAACGGGACTGTTTAGACACCCAAACGATTGTCACAAGTCATTTGTTTGGGCACAATATGCACAGGAGCCCAGACAGGGTTTAGCTGCGTTAAACTCTTAAACCGTTCTAAAGTCCTGCTTTGGGTTTGGTCGTCCAAAGTGTCGACTTAGCGCACATTTCTTCTTGACCTTAGGAGGCTGCAATAAGAAATTTCACCCCCATGGCTCCCAGGTGTCTAAACGGAGCAATTTAATGGCTCCATTTTGTGCCCCCTGGTGGAAGCCACATGCATTAACAATTGAATCTGCCCTTTGAGTTTGCTGATCTTGTGGGAGGCAGCAAACTGTTCATTTGTTGATTCTGTCAAATAGACCAGTATGTGTCATGATGTAATAAGTGATATAAGAAGAAAGCAAAACCCGAGCGAGAAGTAATAGAAAGAGTAGTGTTTTCTGTGTAAGTAGAAATCACTCCCCACACTGCAGATGGTAGACATGAATATTTCTAAAAGTAGCTTTGTTTCTTCAATACAGAAATGTGTCCAACAGGGCACATTGATGTGAGTCTTCCCATTACAGTATATTTTTATGAAAGCAACACATTACGCATCTAATCCATTTATTTGCATGTGGTCACTAAAAAGTGCCAACTTGCAATATGACATCACTCAATTTTAATATGCTATATATGTGCTCTTTAGTGAAATGGCTAATAAAATAAGTGAGACCAAACCATGGCTACATGTGAGATGACCTCATGTGATAAGTCGTTTTCCTAGTTTGAGGTTGAATTTAACAGATGTAAAGGTGTGGGGTACTGAATTAGTGGAGATGTGGTGTTTCACGTATGACTGCTAATTATTGAAACCAATATCGCACTATTAATAGGGTAAGATAGAAAAAAAAATCTGCCATAATTATGGCATTCGGATGGTGCCGAAGATAGATGACACCTAGAGGCATATTCAATTGATTATTGCGCGGTGCTAGCGCTATTTAATTGTATGGTTGTTTGGGTGCAACTGCATTAATTGTCACTCCCAAATGTCTCTGGTTTCGAAAAGTAAAGCAACTAGACCCGTGCAAGCAGACAAATCGTTACGGATTTCTGCACATCACCTCAGGAAGCTGCAAGCAGAAATCAAGTAGTCACGCCCGAACAGCAGGACAATTGAATAGCTCTGTCCGGCTCCCATTGCTAGCAGACGCAGTATTGAGCAATTGAATTTTCTCCCTTGGAAGTTGGAACCACTATCCCTAATTGAATGCCCACTAAAACAGGCATTCCCAAACTTGATCCTCAAGGCACACGAACAGTTCAGGTTTTAGTGATATCCATGCTTGAGCACAGGTGACTTAATTAGTAATTCAGTATTTTGATTTAACCACCTGTGCTGAAGCCTGGATATCTCTGAAACCTGAACTGTTAGGGTGCCTTGAGGACAGCGGTTGGGAATGCCAACCCTAAAGATTTGCAGTTTTTTACAGTTAAGGTTGAAAATGTACCTACCACTCTGGTTTACTGACTGATTGTGCGCTCCTAGGTCAATTTATAAGCATTGTAGGTGTTTCCAAATCTTTCAAATTATATTATTATTTTTGTTATATAGCACCACCATATTATGCAACATTGTACAGACCATATTTAACCATTCACTATAGTCCTGGCCCTTTTGGAGCTTAGTTAAAATAATTTCATAAAAATACACCGTAGGTTCCATGTTTTGTCATCAGCTGTTTAACTATGTTTTAGGACTGTGTTGTGAAACCCGCTGGGAGAACATGCTAATTGAATTGGTTGGAATAGACCCCAGTTCTTTCTGGTAGCAATGCTAACCACTGGGCCACCCAAACAGAAACAGACTAAAGTATTCTTGAGTTATGCTTTGTTTTCCTGCATTTTGAGAGTGCATACCTCCTGCTTGGCTTCAGAAGAGAACTTGGGTCTTTTCAATTGCCTAATCAGACGTGCATAGTTATATACATAGAGCAATGTGGTAGTTTTCTGTGATTAGTAGTAATGATGACATAGCTGTAAAATACCTTGCTGAGCTTTCTGTGCTAGTTTGGTAATGAGAAGCATAATGTCTAGGACTATTAGACATTTTTCTCACTGTCTTTATTTGTGCTACTTAGATCTCCAAGTAGAACTTGATATTTTTAGTAAAAGTAACTTTAACCATTTTAGCCATAAACTCCTCTCTATCACTGGGCAGAGTCTTAGTGGCAGTAACAAGTAGGCTAATGCAAAGCTTCTTCCATAACTGACCAAAAGGTTAACCCCTACATAAATGTACCCTGTCAGCTACATATTTGTCCTATATTTGCCGCACGATCTGACAGACGCTCCACGTGGCCTTTTTCTCTGCATTTTGCATCAACGCAAACACCACCCGGTGTACTGATGAGGTTGGTCTGAGACTTTAACTGCACAGGAATTAGTTTTTGTACAGAGTCTCAGATGAAGAACATTGGAAATTGGCGTAAGTAAAAGCTGGTGCATCACAGCACACAGATTCAGACTCCGTTAACACACACTTACTTACAAATGTTGCACATCAAATTGTTAGTACAATCTAGCACAGTAGTTTTCACTCCCAATTGTTTTATTTATGTGAACAAGATGTACATTTTGATCGAGAAAGACGCAGCGTGGCACTTGGAGAGGGGCATAATGTATGAGGATGATTTCCAGTCAGAAGGTTGACTATAATCCTGTCTGCATTCGTAATGTTAATATTATAAGTTCAACAAGGTTCAAACTCTTGACAGGTACCAGATTGACATCTGAAATATCACCATGTGATATGTCAACATTCTGAGAATGCAGACTGCTATGCGCCCTACACACTTGCCCATGTGTGCGGGCGATATTGAACGATCTAGTTCAGTAATGAACGAGAAATCGTTCATATCGCTCAGTTTGTATGCACCAACGATGAACGATGCGCGGCCCCACAGTCGTTCATCGTTGGTTCTCTGTTGCGTTGCAATGCAAGTCAATTTGGAACGATGATCAATCATAATTCAGATCGATTATCGTCAAAATTGAATGCATCGGCAAGTGTGTAGGGCCCTTTAGGTTTAGGCTGAGGGGGAGGGTGTTTGGGTGGATTAGGTGCCAGGAGGAGAAATACTCATTGGAATGCTGCAGCATCACAGGTCTGCGTCCGAAATCATTGCCACAGCATTGCCAGGATTCTGGAGCCACCGCTGCTACTGCCAGGTCTACTTGGGAATCCTGCTTTTGCTCACTATTTGGGAAAGAGGAAAGACGTACACTAGAGAGGACATTTTTACATAAAGCCATATACAGTACAATTATACTAGCTACCAGTTCATACATTACTGCTTGGACTCTAGTATAAATTTAGCATGAACTGTGTGTAATGGTGTTGGAAGTAATGATCATACAGGTGTTTGAGTGGGTGTAGTATGGTATGCCGGCGGCTGGGCTCCCGGCGACCAGCATACCGGCTCCGGGAGCCCGACCGCCGGCATACCGACAGCGTGGCGAGCACAAATGAGCCCCTTGTGGGCTCGCTGCGCTCGCCACGCTGCGGGCATGGTGACGCGCTACGTGCGCCACACTATTTTATTCTCCCTCCATGGGGGGTCGTGGACCCCCACGAGGGGAAAGTGTCGGTATGCCGGCTGTCGGGTTTCCGGCGCCGGTATACTGGGCGCCGGGATCCCGACAGTCGGCATACTGAAGACCACCCGTTTGAGTCCCCTTTTCTTTCTGGTCCATGATTAGATTGAGCTACAAGTGCTGAGTTCACCATACAAAATATTGTTGTGATCATACTTAACCGAAAAATGTGGATTTCTATTTCCTTTAAATTCTACTTTAAGACCACCCTGCTTTAATCTACAGCTTTTCTTCCTCACATTGTTTTGGTAATACTGAACTACAGCTATCTATTTGTTTGCAAAATGTTTTCTAAGTAGAGGAATGTGTTATATAATTTCAGTTTGCTATATAAATAGGTTAGTAAAAATGCATTAAAACCTGTCGGCATTAATGCATGTCTTAGTTCCTAAACACTTTAAAAAAACAACAACCTCTATTTGCTTGTCAGATGGGGTGGTCTTCAGGTTGCCGGCGACCACCATACCGGCACCGGAATCCCGACTGCCGACATACCAACATCTTTTCTCCCTCTTGGGGGTCCACGACCCCCCTGAAAGGAGAATAGCGCGCCACCGTGCCCGCAAGGGGCTCATTTGCGCTCGGCCAGCTGTCTGGATTCCGGCGCCGGTATGCTGGTCGCTGGGACCCCGACCGCCAGCAAACCATACTACACCCGTCAGATGCACTGTGCATTTATTAGTATGATCTGCTTTCACTGGTAGTTTGTGTTAACGCATTAAAACTAGCGTGTGCCACTTTCTAAAATCTTACAGCGTAAAGTGGGAGCAAGCCCATCAGAAACAACTCACCTTTTTTTTTTTTTTTTTAATATGCTGTTTGGCATTAGCAGTGTAAATGACTAACTAACTGTGAATAGGCGTGAACAAGCTCTGTGTTGTCAATCAGAGGCCTTGGGGACTACAACTGTGTCAGTACAGGTTTTCCTTTTCATGTACTAACTTATTTCAGAACTTTCTGTAACTCATTGCTATCCTATGGTGTCTGATCCAGCATTATTTACTATTGGCATGCAAACGTAGAGATGGTAACAATATATTTCAGGCAATAAACTTGTTTCTATTCTTTTAAATTTCTAGTCTTATTCAAGACATAGCTTCACTTTTGAGTACTGCGTTACTCAGGGTCCAAACTAACTGGTGTCTGCGTGCTGTGAGGCTATTTATGGGGGTTGGTTAAGGAAAGCACATGTGTTGAGTAGTCAGGGCCCTCCCTTTCAGGGGGCCGGCCAGCTGTGTCCTGCCACCTCCTCTCCTCCACCCCCATACAGCCACTGGTGTCCTGGCCTCCTCTCCCCTGGTTGTGCATGGATGAAGAAGTAGCCAGCCGCATTCCTGGAGGCTGAGGGATGTGCAAAAAACCAGTGGAAAATTCCAGCCCTGCAGCCGGGGAGAGAGGGAGCGAGAGAGTGAGGAGAGGAGGGGGGGGGGGGGGGGGGAGTAGGATTTGGACGCTGAAAGGAGATTGAACAACATGCTATTCCTCTCTCCTCTCTCTCTCCCCCCCCCCATCTGTGCTCTGTGTTACATGCTGAGGGCTGGCACTGCCAGGTCCCCTGCCTGCTGCTAACTGCTGCCTCTCTAACTCCTCTCTCTGTATCTCCCTCCTTTACTTCTATCTTGTTTTTTTTCTCTTTAATGGATCCCTTTCTGCTTCATTATTCTCCCCTCATTTTCTGCCTCCTCTTTCCTACCCTTTCCATTTACTCCACCTGTCTAGCTTGATACTGTCTGCCTGCCATCTCTACTTCCTGCGCTACAATACCCCTCCCCCTCATCCACCCCTCCCTGGTCATGTTCCCCAACACCTTTTGCTTTCTCGTTTTTTTTTTTAAATCTTTTTTTCTGAGCATGCTTTTCACGCTCTCGTTTTAGTCTGCTTTTTTTTTTCTTAACTGAATACCCTGTCTCATTTCTGCTTTTCACACTCCTTGGCTTCCTTCTCTTTCCATACTCATTTACTTTTTTCTTTCCACCCTTTCCTTCCCCTCTCTCTCTCTCTCGCATCTGCACATTTTCCCTCATTCCCACCCCGTATCCTTTATTTTGCTCTGCCCTCTCCCCTCCGCTCTCTCCCTCTTCATTTTGCTTTTCTTGCGCTTTTCCTCTTTGTGCTCCCTCTGCACTTTTCTCATTTTGATTTCATTGCTCTCAGCTTTTCTCTACTGGGTTTACTCTGATGTGTTTTTCCTCCAATCACACTTGCAGAGCTTCACATCCTTTTTTTTTTTTTTTTTTTTCTAGTTACCTCAGCCTTTCTCTCTCTCTCTCTCTCTCTCTCTCTCTCTCTCTCTCTCTCTCTTCTATTTATTTCTTATATGCTGTTTTTATTTTCCTTGCGGATAGTTTTTTTATTCTTGGGATACTGTTGACCCCCTGTTTCATTTTACCTCTGCATGGTATGAACCTGCTCAATGTCGTGATCACGCCCCCTCTTGCTCCTTCCTTCTACCACCCCTTTCCCCTCTCTCCTCCTCCAAACCCACCTCTTCGGTTTTACACTGTTTTGCCCCCTGTGCTCTATACCATCTTCTCCATACACTTACCTCTGTATTACATTTTTTTTGTAATCTTGCTGTAGACTGTCCACGGCATCAGTGATTGACTATCATATTCTTAAGCTAGTTGTCATAATAAGTTAGTTATCATAATAGTATTTTCAAAATTAAGTAATAATGCTTTTGGTTTGTTATTGTTGATATTGTTTCAGTATATGAGAAACTCCTTTGCGTTAAGCAGATGGTTGCCATGTGGCTTTCTGTGTCCTCCCTGGGGCATAGTCTAGAAGGATGAAGTGTTTATTTGGAATTCCCACCCTGTATATAGTGCCAGGAAAGGAGGAAATTTAGAAAACAAAAGAAAAACAGCAACTTTTTAACTAGTGTCTGTGCTGCAATCGGTCACCTCACACTAATCATTAGTGCTTCTCTTCTATTTACATCTGTTAACATTTATTTTAATGAATTCCTATACAATCTGATATGCAGTGTGGATCAATATATACAGGTTGAGTATCCCTTATCCAAAATCACACATTTTTGGTTCCCATACTGTGATAATGACACATATATATGTATATTATAAATCTATATAATATATATATATATATATATATATATATATATATACACACACACAATATATAATATGTCATTATCATTATCTCTGTATGGGACCCAAAAATGTGGGATTTTAGTTAAGGGATACTCAACCTGTGTGTGTATCTATCTATCTATCTATCTATCTATCTATCTATCTATCTATCTATCTATCTATCTATCTATCTATCTATGTCTGATATTAATGCTCTGCAAAGTTAACTTAATACTGAAATTCTTCATAACCTGTGTCAGTTGTCACTTTGAATCTGACACAGGTCCCTCTGTGTCCTCTTGCCACTCCTCCTTCCCATGACAGGTCCTACACAATGCTGCTCCTGTGAGCTGAGTGCTGCATTGTGAAGCTACACAGTGTCCTGCCAGGTGTGTGCTGATAGGAGGGGGAGGCTCAGCCAGGCCTGCAGCTGGGAAGGAATTCAGTCCTGACCCCTTCCATCCAACCCCCCCCCCCCCCCCCCCCCCAAACACACACACACACACACACACACACACACACACACACACACACACACACACACACACACTGTTAACCCCCTATCTGTGTTAAGCAATGCACTTTATACCACCGGTTTAATATAAATAACTAGAGATGCTGTTTTTGTATTGTTTGTAATGTGCATGATTTGACTGGAGCTTATGCTGCTCTCTATACTTCTATAAAATAAATATGCACATATTTCTTTACACCTGTTTGGTATATAAAGATGGATCTCTACAATAAAAGTTGTCCTAATATGCAACTGTATACTACACAAACTGTATTCTGTAACCTCACTATACAAACCTCTTGGTATTTTTTCTTACTTTCTCTTACGTCCTAGAGGATGCTGGGGTCCACATTAGTACCATGGGGTATAGACGGGTCCCCAAGTAGCCATTGGCACTTTAAGAGTTTGAGAGTGTGGGCTGGCTCCTCCCTATATGCCCCTCCTACCAGACTAAGTTTAGAAAATGTGCCCAGAGGAGCCAGTCACAGCTAGGGGAGCTCTCCTGAGTTTACCTGGTAAAAGTTTTTTTTTAGAATTTTATTTTTTTTACAGGGAGGCTGTTGGCAACAGCCTCCCTGCAGCGAGGGACTGAGGGGGGGGGGAGCAGTGTCCACCCTGCGGGGTCTGAGCCACTGTCTCCGTTGACTGGACACTGAGCTCCAGAGGGGTCTGATCGTTCTCCGCCACAGGGGACCACTCGCCCCAGCAGCATGCCACCACCCCCTTGCAGAGCTGAAGAATTGGTGCGGGGTGTTGGTGTGAAGATGGTGGCAGCAGGTTAGGAGCGCAGTATTAACTGCGCTCTGGGGATGGCTCAGCGGTACATAGTGCGGTGCTATGAGGGGCGCCCTGAGCCAGCGCGACACCCTACACTGGTCCAGAAGCCTGTTGGGGTCCCCGGGTCTCAGCCAGCAATAAATCCTCAGGCCTATATAATCTGATGAAGAGGGGGAAGACAGCGCCATTTTGGTCCGCTCTGAGGAGCTTCTCCTCAGAGCGGACCCAGCAGCGTCCAGCTGCATTTTCCTGCATGCACAGCGCTGACGAGGAGAATCAGGTCCCTCCACAGCAACTCCAGCTATCTGCAAACGGTACCAGGGGGTTGTAGAGGGGGGGGGGGGAGGCTGCAATACGACTATGTATCCTATTAAGGTACACAGTCAGCGCTGAAAAGGGGTCTCCCTTGCCATTCTTGGGGGGGAAGCTTTGTCTGCCCTCCCCTGTGTGTGGAGTGTTTGGTGGTCTCCTTTAGCTGTGTCCAGGGACACTGTGTCATATGCTGCAGAGTCCAATACCTTCTTTAGCGGAGGTCGAGTTAAGTCCAAGAAACCTGCCGCTGCAGGTTGCCAGGAACAAAAGTCTGCTTCAGGTACGCCAAAGTCCACCGCATGACTGTGGACCGCACGGCCTGGAGGTGGGGCCAGTGGGAGCGAGACTCAGACACTTCAGTCACGTCTGGGTATCGTCCGGCCTGTATCCCTGGGTGATAGATATTGTTTCCCAGGGATACAGGCTGGAATTTCAAAGTCTCCCTCCTCATTGTTTTTATCAAATCGGGCTTACCAGCTCTGCTGGCGGACAGCACTGTCCTACAAGAAGCTGTCCAAAAGTTGGTGGAGGCACAGGTCATTGTACCAGTGCCTCCTCATTCGCAAACCACAGGTTACTAAGCAAACCTTTTCGTGGTACTGAAACCGAATGGTTCGGTCAGGGCAATTCTGAACCTAAAATCATTGAACCCCTTTCTAAAGGAGTTCAAGTTCAAAATGGAGTCTTTCAGAGTGGTGATATCCGGTCTAGAAGAGGGGGAATTCCTGGTATCCCTGGATATCAAGGATGCGTACCTACACATTCCGATCTGGCTGCCGCATCAGGCTTATCTCCGTTTCGCATTACTGGACTGTCATTTCCAGTTCCAGGCCCTGCCATTCGGCCTCTCCAGAGCACCGAGGGTGTTTACCAAGGTGATGGCAGAGATGATGGTTCTCCGCCGCAAACAAGGGGTGAACATCATTCCATATCTGGACGATCTGCTGATAAAGGCATCGTCCAAGGAGAAGCTGCTGCAGTCCATTGTTCTCGCAACCCGCCTCCTCAAGATCCACGGTTGGATTCTGAACCTTCCAAAGTCACATTTGGAACCAACCCAGAGGTTGTCCTTTCTGGGAATCATCCTAGACACAGAAGTGCAGAGGGAGTTTCTTCCGCAGGAGAAGGCGTTGGTGATACAAACAATGGTCCGGGATGTCCTGAAGCGAGCCCGGGTGTCGGTTCATCAATGCATTCGTCTGTTGGGAAAGATGGTGGCCTCTTACGACGCTCTCCAGTACGGGAGGTTCCACGCTCGGGCCTTCCAACTGGATCTCTTGGACAAGTGGTCAGGATCTCATCTCCACATGCACCAGAGAATATGTCTGTCGCCGAAAGCCAGCATTTCGCTCCTCTGGTGGCTACAATTACCTCACCTTCTGGAGGGCCGCAGGTTCAAAATTCAGGAATAGGTCCTTCTAACCACGGATGCGAGCCTTCGGGGCTGGGGAGCAGTCACTCAAGGAGTAACTTTCCAAGGAAGGTGGTCAAGTCTGGAAGCCGGCCTGCCCATCAACATCCTGGAACTAAGCCGTCTACAACGGTCTTCTTCAGGTAGCACATCTTCTAAGAAATCTGGCCATTCTAGTGCAGTCGGACAATGTAACGACAGTAGCCTACATAAACCGACAAGGCGGAACGCAGAACTGCAATGTCGGAGGTGACAAGAATCATCCTCTGGGCAGAAAGACGCACGTTGGCAATCTTCATTCCGGGAGTGGACAACTGGGAAGCAGACTTCCTCAGCAGACACGATCTCCATCCAGGGGAGTGGGGTCTCCATCTGGAGGTGTTCAAGGAAATAACAGACCTTTGGGGGTTACTGCAAGTAGACATAATGGCATCTCGTCTCAACCAAAAACTTTGATGCTATAGTCCCAGATCGAGGGACCCACAAGCAGTGGAAGCCCTGGTGTCTCCGTGCGTGTTCCAGTCGGTGTAGGTGTTTCCACCACTTCCACTCATTTCAAGAGTTCTAAAGCTCGTAAGGAGAACAAGAATTCAAGCGATCCTCATTGCTCCAGACTGGCCAAGGCGGGCTTGGTACGCGGACCTTCTGAATCTCTTGCAGGAAGAGCCGAGGCCACTTCCTCTTCGGGAGGACCTGCTGCAGCAGGGGCCGTTCGCCTATCAAGACTTACCGCGGCTACGTTTGACGGCATGGAAGTTGAGCGCCTGATACTTGCTCGGAAAGGGCATTCCGAAGGAGGTCATTCTTTCCCTGATACAGGTTAGGAAAGAGGTAACATCTAACCATTATCATCGTATTTGGAAGAAATATGTCTCTTGGTGTGAATCGAAGTTTCCTTCGGTGGAGTTTCAACTTGGATGTTTTCTCCATTTCCTGCAAGCAGGTGTGGATATGGGCCTGAGGTTGGAATCTGTGAAGGTCCAGATTTCGTCCTTAAACATTTTCTTCCAGAAACAACTGGCTGCCCTCCCTGAGGTTCAGACTTTTTTGAAGGGAGTTCTGCACATCCAACCTCCCCTTTGTACCACCTATGGCGCCTTGGGACCTTAACGTTGGTGCTGCAGTTCCTCCAGTCGGATTGGTTTGAGCCTCTACAGGAGGTTGAGGTCAAATTTCTGACATGGAAGGCTGTCACGTTGTTGGCCTTAGCTTCGGCTAGGCGTGTGTCCGAATTGGGGGCTTTATCCTGTAAAAGCCCTTACTTGATCTTCCACGAAGATAGAGCTGAGCTCCGGACACGTCAGCAGTTTCTTCTGAAGGTTGTGTCGGCATTTCATATAAACCATCCTATTGTGCCAGTGGTTACTAACTCCTCAATTACATCAAAGTCCTTGGATGTTGTGAGGGCTCTGAAGATATATGTGAAGAGAACTTCTCGTCTCAGAAAGTCGGACTCTCTGTTTGTCCTATATGATCCCAAGAAAATTGGGTGGCCTGCTTCTAAGCAGACGATCTCTCGCTGGATTTAGGTTCACTATCCAGCACACTTATTCTACGGCAGGATTGCCGTTTCCAAAATCTGTTAAGACCCACTCTACTCGTTAGGTGGGGTCTTCCTGGGCGGCTGCCCGGGGTTTCTCGACATAGCGACTTTGCCGAGCCTCAACTTGGTCTGGGTCAAACACGTTTGCAAAGTTTTTCATGTTCGATACTTTGACTGAACTTCAGATCATCGGAGGCCAATCAGTTTTGCAGGAGCCTACACGCTCTCCCTCCAGTTCTGGGAGCATTGGTACATCCCCCTCCAGTTCTGGGAGCTTTGGTACATCCCCATGGTACTAATGTGGACCCCAGCATCCTCTAGGACGTAAGAGAAAATAGGATTTGAATTACCTACCGGTAAATCCTTTTCTCGTAGTCCATAGAGGATGCTGGGTGCCCGCCCAGCGCTTCGTTTTCCTGCAGACGTTATCTGGTTCAGTACATCTTTGTTTCGTTATGTACTGCATTGTTACTTAGTAAGTACTGATTCAGCAGTTGCTGAGAGTTTCAAGCAAGTTAGCTTGATGTGCCTTGTATGTGTGAGCTGGTATGAATCTCGCCACTAGCTGTGCTAAATCCTTCTCTCGAAGATGTCCGTCTACTCGGGCACAGTTTCTAGACTGAGTCTGGTAGGAGGGGCATAGAGGGAGGAGCCAGCTCACACTCTCAAACTCTTAAAGTGCCAGTGGCTCCTGGTGGACCCGTCTATACCCCATGGTACTAATGTGGACCCCAGCATCCTCTACGGACTACGAGAAAAGGATTTATCGGTAGGTAACCAAAATCCTACTTTTGGGGTGGGGGCGGGGGGTGGAGGTCAGGAGGGCATGCATATTAAAAGCAGATGACCACACATTGTTAGGGGTTTCTCATCCTGTTGAGTGTCTATTTATGTTTATCTAAAATGTTTTGTACGAAGAACAAAAAGTTACTATTCATGTATAGTTGGTTCATGGCAAAACCCATGCAAACATGAGCAGTATATACAAACTCCAAACAGGGCTGTGGTGGCAACTGAACCCATGACCCCAGTGCTGTGAGGCAGTAATGATAACCATTACACCACAATTTCTGTCATATTCTTTCTTGGGAATATTTTAAACCGGTATGAAATTGCTTTGTCCAAACTCATTTCATGAATTGTAACTTGGTTTCCTTGTTTTGTCCCTGGAAGTACATGTATATCTTTGAGGCTTAATCCTGGTCATGCAGTAAAAACACTGGGCCTGCAGAGTTGAACGTATCTTGCATGTTTCCAAATGTGCATGTACATAAATGAAGAGTAAACGAGTGTGAGCGAAGCATAAGCATTTAAATTCCGTCTGTAGTTATTAAGATAATTGTAACGGGCTGTAAAGTGGATTTCTTACCTGCACAGATTTCAGTGAGGGTGTGAACGAAACTGCGGTCTGTGCAAAGTTAGACATAGGCTTAAATATAGTGGTTTCTATCCCTATCTTCTGTACGTAGGGCTTGTGCAGGTTTGCCCTGATGAGAAAACTATGAATACATATAGGGGTGGGTTTGATGCATACAGTTCAGCATACTGGCAAGTACACGTTTTACCATGCATGCAGTTTGGATGTAACGTGCCCAATTTCCATTCCAATTTAACGTCTGCCCTGTGTGTGTGCTGTGGAGGAGCAGCAGTGAAGCCTTGTTCAGTGATGGTAACCTGATGAATTGCAAGTTAATAATTTTACCAATCATCAGCAGTAATTACAGCTGGAGAAGCAAAGGTATTACATAGGAATTAAATTGTGGAAAACATCCATCTTATTTGTGTTTTTAACATAAAAATTTAGCAATACTCACTAGGGGCAATTCAATAATTTTTTGATTTTAACTCCCATGATGGAATCTATTTCTGACGATTAATGTCTGGGATTAGCCTCATTAAGCTGCAGTTCCCGAGCTAAGTACTGGATATGATGTAGCTGTCAAGTCGCGACTAGCCCTAAAGTCCTACCGAATGACGATATCTGCTTGCACCTTAGGAGGGCATTATCAGAATTCTACGATATGTGTAGCCTCTGGACTAGTTACAGGAAGTAATTGAATAGCTCCTGGAAACTTAGCCCAGGCGCTAAATGGCCTCCTTCGTATTTGGGATCTTAGGGAACATGCCACATTTACAAGTCATTTATCTCTACCAGGCCAGGAAAATAACTTCTGCATGAAGTAAGTTATACATGATGACCTATATAATGAAATAAAAATGGAATTTCTCTGACGTCCTAGTGGATGCTGGGAACTCCGAAAGGACCATGGGGAATAGCGGGCTCCGAAGGAGGCTGGGCACTCTAGAAAGATTTATGACTACCTGGTGTGCACTGGCTCCTCCCACTATGACCCTCCTCCAAGCCTCAGTTAGATCTTGTGCCCGGCCGAGGTTGGATGCACACTAGGGGCTCTCCTGAGCCTCTAGAAAGAAAGTATAGAATTAGGTTTTTTATTTTCAGTGAGACCTGCTGGCAACAGGCTCACTGCAGCGAGGGACTAAGGGGAGAAGAAGCGAACCTGCCTGCTTGCAGCCAGCTTGGGCTTCTTAGGCTACTGGACACCATTAGCTCCAGAGGGATCGACCGCAGGCCCAGCCTTGGTGTTCGGTCCCGGAGCCGCGCCGCCGTCCCCCTTACAGAGCCAGAAGCAAGAAGAGGTCCGGAAAAGCGGCGGCAGAAGACATCAGTCTTCACCAAGGTAGCGCACAGCACTGCAGCTGTGCGCCATTGCTCCTCATACACACTTCACACTCCGGTCACTGAGGGTGCAGGGCGCTTGGGGGGGGCGCCCTGAGCAGCAATAAAAACACCTTGGCTGGCAAAAATACCACAATATGTAGCCCCAGAGGCTATATATGTGGTAAATACCCCTGCCAGAATCCAGAAAAAAGCGGGAGAATAGGCCGCGGAAAAGGGGCGGAGCTATCTCCCTCAGACACACTGGCGCCATTTTCTCTTCACAGTGCAGCTAGAAGAAAGCTCCCCAGGCTCTCCCCTGTAGTTTTCAGGCTCAAAGGGTTAAAAAGAGAGGGGGGGCACTAAATTTAGGCGAAATATTGTATATACAAGCAGCTATGGGGGAAAATTCACTCAGTTATAGTGTTAATCCCCACATTATATAGCGCTCTGGTGTGTGCTGGCATACTCTCTCTCTCTGTCTCCCCAAAGGGCTTTGTGGGGTCCTGTCCTCAGTCAGAGCATTCCCTGTGTGTGTGCGGTGTGTCGGTACGGCTGTGTCGACATGTTTGAGGAGGAGGCTTATATAGTGACGGAGCAGATGCCGATAAATGTGATGTCGCCCCCTGTGGGGCCGACACCAGAGTGGATGGTTAGGTGAAAGGTATTAACCGACAGTGTCAACTCCTTACATAAAAGGGTGGATGACGTAACAGCTGTGGGACAGCCGGCTTCTCAGCCCGCGCCTGCCCAGGCGTCTCAAAGGCCATCAGGGGCTCAAAAACGCCTGCTCATTCAGATGGCAGACACAGATGTCGACACGGAGTCTGACTCCAGTGTCGACAAGGTTGAGACATATACACAATCCACTAGGAACATCCGTGACTTGATCCCGGCAATAAAAAATGTGTTACACATTTCTGACATTAACCTCTAAAAATGGGTTTTTATGTTTGGGGAGAAAAAGCAGGCAGTGTTTTGTTCCCCCCCCCCATCAGATGAATGAATGAAGTGTGTGAAAAGCGTGGGTTCCCCCTGATAAGAAACTGGTAATTTCTAAAAAGTTACTGATGGCGTACCTTTTCCCGCCAGAGGATAAGTTACGCTGGGAGATATCCCCTAGGGTGGATAAGGCGCTCACACGGTTGTCAAAATAGGTGGCACTGCCGTTTTAGGAACGGCCACTTTGAAGGTACCGGTTGATAAAAAGCAGGAGGCTATCCTGAAGTCTGTATTTACACACTCAGGTACTAGACTGAAACCTGCAGAGCGTGCTGCTGCAGCGTGGTCGGTGATCCTGTCAAACATACTAGTTTGCTAACATGAGAACATATTAAAGACGTCGTCTTATATATGAGGGATGCACAGAGGGATATTTTGCCGGCTGGCATCCGAAATGAATGTAATGTCCATTCTGTCAGGAGGGTATTAGAGACCTGTCACTGGACAGGTGATGCTGACTTTAAAAGGCGCATAGAGATTCTGCCTTATAAGGGTGAGGAATTATTTGGGGATGGTCTCTGGGACCTCGTATCCGCAACAACAGCTGGGAAGAAATATTTTTACCTCAGTTTTCCTCACAGACTAAGAAAGCACTGTATTATCAGGTACAGTCCTTTCGGCTTCAGAAAAGCAAGCGGGTCAAAGGCGCTTCCTTTCTGTACAGAGACAAGGGAAGAGGGAAAAAGCTGCACCAGTCAGCCTGTTCCCAGAATCATAATTCTTCTCTCGCTTCCTCTGAGTCCACAGCATGACGCGGGGGCTCCACAGGTGTAGCCAGGTACGGTGGGGGGCCGTCTCAAAAATTTCAGCGATCAGTGGGCTCGCTCACAGGTGGATCCCTGTTTCATTCAAGTAGTATTTCAAAGGTACAAGCTGGAATTCGAGATGTCTTCCCCCCGCCGTTTCCTCAAATATGCCTTGCCGACAACTCCCTCAGGCAGGGAGGCTGTGCTAGAGGCAATTAATAAGCTGTATTCCCAGCAGGTAATACTTAAGGTGCCCCTACTTCAACAAGGACGGGGTTACTATTCCACACGGTTTGGGGTACCGAAACCGCATGGTTCGGTGTGACCCTTTTTTATATTTAAAATCCTTTAACACATACATAAAAAAATTCAAGTTCAAGATGGAATCGCTCAGGGCGGTTATTGCAAGCCTGGACGAGGGGGATTACATGGTATCCTGGGACATCAAGGATGCTTACCTGCATGTCCCCATTTACTATCCTCGCCAGGAGTACCTCAGATTTGTGGTACAGGATTACCATTACCAAGTCCAGACTCTGCCGTTTGGACTGTACATGGCACCGAGGGTGTTACCAAGGTAATGGCCGGAATGATGATACTCCTTCGAAAAAGGGGAGTTTTTAATTATCCCGTACTTGGACAATCTCCTTATAAGGGCGAGGTCCAAGGAGCAGTTGCTAGTCGGGGTAGCACTATTTTGGAAAGTGCTACAACAGCACGGTTGGATTCTAAACAGTCCAAAGTCACAGCTGGTTCCTACGACACGTCTACTGTTCCTGGGGATGGTTCTGGACACAGACCAGAAATAAGTGTTTCTCCTGGAGGAGAAAGCCAAGGAGCTGTCATCTCTAGTCAGAGACCTCCTGAAGCCAAAACAGTTATCGGTGCATCATTGCACGCGAGTCCTGGGAAAAATGATAGCTTCCTACGAAGCAATCCCATTCGGCAGGTTCCATGCAAGAACTTTTCAGGGGGACCTGTTAGACAAGTGGTCCGGATCACATCTTCAGATGCATCGGCTGATAACCCTGTCTCCAAGGACCAGGGTATCTCTACTGTAGTGGCTGCAGAGTGCCCATCTTCAAGAGGGCCGCAGGTTCGACATACAGGACTAGGTCCTAGTGACCATGGATGCCAGCCTTTGAGGCTGGGGGGCAGTCACACAGGGAAGAAACTTCCAGGGACTTTGGTCAAGTCAGGTGACTTCCCTACATAAATATTCTGGAACTGAGGGCCATTTACAATGCCCTGAGTCAGGCAAGGCCTCTGCTTCAAAACCAGCCGGTCCTGATCCAATCAGACAACATCACGGCAGTCGCCCATGTAAACCAACAGGGCGGCACAAGAAGCAGGATGGCGATGGCAGAAGCCACAAGGATTCTCCGATGGGCGGAAAATCATGTGTTAGCACTGTCAGCAGTGTTCATTCCCGGAGTGGACAACTGGGAAGCAGATCTTCTCAGCAGACACGACTTCCACCCGAGAGAGTGGGGACTTCATCCAGAAGTCTTCCAAAGGATTGTACACCATTGGGAAAGGCCACAGGTGGACATGAAGGCGTCCCGCCTCAACAAAAAGCTATAAAAGATATTGCGCCAGGTCAAGGGACCTTCAGGCGATAGCTGTGGATGCTCTGGTAACACCGTGGGTGTACCAGTCGGTTTATGTGTTCCCCCCCCCTCTGCCTCTCATACCAAAGGTACTGAGAATAATAAGAAGGCGAGGAGTAAGAACGATACTCGTGGTTCCGGATTGGCCAAGAAGAGCCTGGTACCCAGAACTTCAAGAAATTATATCAGAGGACCCATGGCCTCTGCCGCTCAGACAGGACCTGCTGCAGCAGGGGCCCTGTCTGTTCCAAGACTTACCGCGGCTACGTTTTGATGGCATGGCTGTTGAATGCCGGATCCTAAAGGAAAAGGGCATTCCGGAGGAAGTCATTCCTACGCTGATTCAAGCCAGGAAAGATGTAACTGCAAAACATTATCACCGCATATGGCGGAAATATGTTGCTTGGTGTGAGGCCAAAAAAGGCCCCAACAGAGGAATTTCAACTAGGTCGATTTCTGCATTTCCTACAAGCAGGAGTGTCTATGGGCCTAAAATTAGGCTCCATTAAGATACAGATCTCGGCTCTGTCGATTTTTCTTCCAGAAAGAATTAGCTTCAGTACCTGAAGTTCAGACATTGTAAAAGGAGTGCTGCATATTCAGCCCCCGGTTGTGCCTCCAGTGGCACCTTGGGATCTCAACGTGGTGTTGAGTTTCTTAAAATCACATTGGTTTGAACCACTAAAAACCGTGGATCTAAAATATCTCACGCGGAAAGTGGTCATGTTATTGGCCTTGGCTTCGGCCAGGCGTGTATCAGAATTGGCGGCTTTGTCATATAAAAGTTCTTATCTGATTTTCCATATGGATAGGGCAGAATTGAGGACTCGTCCCCAGTTTCTCCCTAAGGTGGTATCAGCTTTTCACTTGAACCAACCTATTGTGGTGCCTGCGGCTACTAGGGACTTGGAGGATTCCAAGTTACTGGACGTAGTCAGGGCCTTGAAAAATTATGTTTCCAGGACGGCTAGAGTCAGGAAAATTGACTCGCTATTTATCCTGTATGCACCCAACAGGCTGGGTGCTCCTGCTTCTAAGCAGACTATCGCTCGCTGGATCTGTGACACGATTCAGCAGGCGCATTCTGCGGCTGGACTGCCGCATCCTAAATCAGTGAAAGCCCATTCCACAGGGAAGGTGGGCTCATCTTGGGCGGCTGCCCGAGGGGTCTCGGCTTTACAACTTTGCCGAGCTGTTACTTGGTCAGGGGCAAACACGTTTACAAAATTCTACAAATTTGATACCCTGGCTGAGGAGGACCTTGAGTTCTCTCATTCGGTGCTGCAGAGTCATCCGCACTCTCCCGCCCGTTTGGGAGCTTTGGTATAATCCCCATGGTCCTTTCGGAGTTCCCAGCATCCACTAGGACGTCAGAGAAAATAAGATTTTACTCACCGTTAAATCTATTTCTCGTAGTTCGTAGTGGATGCTGGGCGCCCATCCCAAGTGCGGATTGTCTGCAATACTTGTAAATAGTTATTGCTAACTAAATGGTTATTGTTGAGCCATCTGTTGAGAGGCTCAGTTGTTTTCATACTGTCAAACTGGATATAGTATCACGAGTTGTACAGTGTGATTGGTGTGGCTGGTATGAGTCTTACCCGGGATTCAAAATCCTTCCTTATTATGTCAGCTCGTCCGGGCACAGTGTCCTAACTAAGGCTTGGAGGAGGGTCATAGTGGGAGGAGCCAGTGCACACCAGGTAGTCATAAATCTTTCTAGAGTGCCCAGCCTCCTTCGGAGCCCGCTATTCCCCATGGTCCTTTCGGAGTTCCCAGCATCCACTACGGACTACGAGAAATAGATTTACCGGTGAGTAAAATCTTATTTTTAAAGTTGCAATACTGTATAAAGTATTTAAGCGCTAACACCTCAATGAGCTCCAGTCACTGCTGTACGAAAATGTTTTTTCGAGGGCTCCTTGGTTAGCACGCCCGGCTTCTGCTGAAAACTTGGAGGTCTATGTACTAAGCATTGGAGAGAGTTAAAGTACCACCAACCAGCTCCTATAACTGTTAGGAGCTTGGTTCTTTATCTTCATCCACACTCTCGCCAAGGTTTAGTACATAGACCCTAAAGTCTCTGATGCTTTACCAACTTATTACAGTTTTATGGTGTTCTGTTCAAATAAACTCACATGATTAAAATATTGTAGGATGCTTAACACATGGGGTCAATTCATTGCAAATTGAATAGCGCCGGGAGGGACCTCCCAGAGCTATTTAATTCAGCGCAATGTTAAGTCTGAGAATGCTGGTACTTGTGTCTTAAAACATGATGTTTAGTCAGGAGAGCCGCCATTCTCCGACTTAAGTGCCGGTCACGATGATGTTTCTAGCTTGCTAAGTGCAGAAAACAGCATCGCGCCATGAGTTTTGTCGGATTTCTGCTGGCACCCTAGGAGGGGTGTGAGAAGAAATCCTCAACTCCAGCATAACCTCGCTGAATTGAATAGCTCCGGGAGCTCCCTTCTGGCGCTATTCAATTCATATTAAATTGACCCAATAGGGTTTGATGTATATCAAACAGTGAAAAGAGCGGTGAAGTGGAGAAGTTGTCCATAGCAGCCTATCAGCATCTACCTATCATTTTATAAAATTTACTTAATTAATCCTTTCTCAAAGTGGGTTGGTCGTTATGGGCAGCTTTTCCACTGGTCCACTTCTCCATTCCTTTTCACTGCTTGATGCCTCAATCCCACAGTTGGGGTGAAAGTAGCTTTGAAATATCTGGATTGGAGTGGATAATTTTAGGGAGGGTGTGAGTCTAGTTTTCTTTTGAATTGGGTTGTAGCTGTCAACCTGTACCACTTGGTTTAGTTGTGTCTGAAGCACAGAAAGTCAACCCTCCTTTGCTACAGCATCTATTGCAGGGGATTATTGGCACTATGGTACAAAATATAATATTATGCGGGGATATATAATAAAGAAGTATTTGACAGGCTAGTTAACGCTTAATCGTTCTCTGTCCTTCAATCAACCCCAGCATGTCCAAGCACTAGCCTTCTGCCAAGTGCAGTACTGGACTGGTCCATAGTAAGTTTCCTGAGCCAATGGCAACCAGGAGATGTAGCAACAGAGTATCTACTCACCCAGAAGTAAAAGGTTCCATGTGCAGTTGTAAGATCCCTGTGGTGGCAGTGTCACCATCCTGCAATGGGAGGAGTCTGTTACAGTTGGTTACTAATGGTACAAAGGAATCCCTATACCCTGAAAGGGGCACAGTAAGCCCATTTAGGTTGCATGGGAAGGCCATCAAGTCAAGTGGGGCTTCAGTAAACATTCAGATTTTGAAGGTGGACAGTTTCATTAGTGTGGTTAGAAAGTTTAATGGGGCCTGAACCTGAAGATGAAGAAAATAATTGAAAACAGAAGTAGAATGGGAGAGAATTAATAGGTATCAAGAATGATGGACATGTATTACGGATGGTTTTTTTTGGCAACTGAGAAATTATATAAATATATTGTGTATATACGCTGTGTAATTGTAAAGCACCTCAGTGTAACTGTGTGCCTTGGAACATGTGATGGAGATTGCAGAGGTGGTAGAGTTTTTCGCAACAGTGAACTTGGAAGTATGAAGAAAAGTGTACCCCTGACTGTTAGGGAGAGAGAAAGTGTAGTACTTGTGCTTTTATGTTGGTCAAAGTATGAGACAGGACTTGTTTACTGTTCCGGCTCTTTCCACTTGGCCAAATTGGACAGATACGGTGGTTTGACAGGTGCAATGAATGAACACACTGCAGGGTTTTCTGATGCCTTTGACAACCTATACAGGTCAATGCAGTCACCAGATGAAAGTATTTGAAGTACTACATTTTGATTAAACCAGGCAAATGCTCTCCATCCACACACATTAGCCAATATTTTTTGAGACCATTTGTTCTATCCTAAATGTAAGGTTGGCTATGGAAATTGCAGCAGGTATGTAAGATCTGGCACGTATTTGTGTGTGCATGACGCTTTCCACACTGATCCTAACTAACAAGGACAGTTTGTGTCACTTAGTAAACCTAATTATAAAATTAGTATTTTTGTAATGCTCAGTAGAGCGCCATACCTAACTTTTCATTCCCTGAGCTCAGTGACCATGCAAAGGGCATGTTGAAATGGAGCACAGCTTCTTAGTTTGGTTTGTATGATATATGCACTAACAGTGGGTACCAGTTGTTTCAGACGGTTGTCCCTTGCCCTGCATTGTGCTGACCTGGCACATAAGAAGTTTATTAAGGGTCGGTGTCGTATGTAAAAGTGGGCATTACTTCATTTCCTTCAACTGTGTGTTTGTTTTTTTAACAGTTATGCATATAAATGGTTCATTAGATGAAAATATTGGGGTTTCCCATAGAAGCTTGTGTTCATTTTCTAAACCGCTTTAGAATAATAATGTAATTTGTTTGGTAGTGCCACCATAAACTGGGTAAATCTTCACAAATTTCCACAAATGCTTGTGTGCACGTGATTTCTCCCTCAGAATGAAGTTTTGCTTCATACTTTTCCACCACTTTAGTAGAAAGGCAAAACTAAGTATTGTAAGCAATGTGTTCCTAGATATATGGTAAGGTAGACTTGTAGGGGGGGTGATTCTATTGTTTTCCTCTGTGACTATCACTAGGACGCAGAACAGAGCAATAAAATTGTTGCTCCATTTAGACGCCTGTTAGCTGCAGGGGAGATATTTCTTCTCTCGGTTTCCTCAGGTGCGAGAAGAAATGTGTGCAAACAGGAGTTTGGGCGCCCTTACCTGGACTTTACTTAGGCTTAAACATCAAAACCTGGCCTGCTACCTCAAGATTGAGAAACTGGCTAAGCCAGTAGAGCACTCTAAACCTGCAGTGATTGAAAAGCTATTTGTTTTTTTAGCTTGAGGACATAGAGACCTATTTGAAGGGACTTGATGAAAAAGGTGGTTTAGTCCATAATAACAAACTGGTTTCTAGCTACATTTTTCTTGTACACTTTAAAAAAGGAAAACCAAAAAGCCAGTTTGTAATTATCTGTAAAGCAGCAACATATTATATACACATTGAGGGTGGTATTATGCAAGCACATTGGGGTCGATTCTATTCGGCAACTTAAGAATAGTGCCGGGAATTAGCTCCCGACGCTATTCAATTCAGCTGCTAGTGACCCGCAATTGTCGGGAATTCTTCTCTCATCCCCGGAGGATGAGAGAAGAAACCTGACAAAAGTGCTGCCTCGCGCCGGGGAGTTAAGTCGGAGAATGCCCGTTCTCCCGACAATTCAACCTGTTTAGTTGGCGAGAACGGGACATCGCCGACTTAACTGGAGCTGAATTGAATAGCGTCGGGAGCTAATTCCCGGCGCTATTCTTAAGTTGCCGAATAGAATTGACCCCATTGTATACATAATCTACAGCATTGCCCCCAACATTCTATACCTGTGGTGCGCCTCTTTTTTTCTTTGCATCATGTGCTGTTTGGGGACAATTTTTTTGAAGTGCCATCCTGTCTGACACTGCAGTGCCACTCCTAGATGGGCCAGGTGTTTGTGTCGGCCACTTGTGTCGCTTAGCTTAATCACACAGCGACCTTGGTGCGCCTCTTTTTTTCTTTGCATCATGTGCTGTTTGGGGACAATTTTTTTGAAGTGCCATCTTGTCTGACACTGCAGTGCCACTCCTAGATGGGCAAGGTGTTTGTGTCGGCCACTTGTGTCGCTTAGCTTAGTCACACAGCGACCTTATGCGCCTCTTTTTTTCTTTGCATCATGTGCTGTTTGGGGACTATTTGTTTGAAGTGCCATCCTGCCTGACACTGCAGTGCCACTCCTAGATGGGCCAGGTGTTTGTGTCGGCCACTTGTGTCGCTTAGCTTAGCCATCCAGCGACCTCGGTGCAAATTTTAGGACTAAAAATAATATTGTGAGGTGTTCAGAATAGACTGGAAATGAGTGGAAATTATGGTTATTGAGGTTAATAATACTATGGGATCAAAATGACCCCCAAATTCTATGATTTAAGCTGTTTTTTAGGGTTTTTTGAAAAAAACACCCGAATCCAAAACACACCCGAATCCGACAAAACATTTTCAGGGAGGTTTTGCCAAAACGCGTCCGAATCCAAAACACGGTCGCGGAACCGAATCCAAAACACAAAACCCGAAAAATGTCCGGTGCACATCACTAGTGGCTAGTGGTATGAGGTCACATCTGTAATGATAACCTTTTTTTTTTTTTTAATTGTACAGCCCCAAGTAATGTATTCATAAATACTAAATATAAAGACTTGAGTGGTATGCAATTCGCCTAGGTGTAAAAACTGAGCTTGTTCGCTATTTTTAGTGCGAATGGAGATTCATCCTATGCAAAAGCAGGGATGGATTTTTGCCTAAGCGAAAAATGTGGCTGCGTTGGAAAACACATCGATCAGTGAATCCTCTTGTTTTCTGTCGAAAAAGCAGGCCATTTTTGACGATTTTGAGGCATTTTTTGCCAATGCCTTTTCACTTAATAAAAAAGGTGAAAAGGCACTGGAGAAAGTGCCTTCAAAATTGCCAAAAATGGTCCTAATTGAAAATGATGGGATCTAATTGCATACCCCCCTAGGTCTTTTAATGGTAATTTACATAACAGAAACCAACATTCTTGATCCTCGAATATTACTAAATCTGGATTTTCAGGAAAATATAGATTGATGTGCCAGTCTGCTTTCAGAAAATAAACCCTATACTTTGCACAGTTGTTTTTAATATACAATAATGGCCAGATTATATAGATTATTGATAAGGAGCAAGATCAAAGTGTAAACCATTTGCAAGGATGTTGTCTTTTTCTGTTATGTAAAAGGGTGGGAGTCTCCTATGATACTCACTGTGATGTTCAGGAATAAGTAACCTATTTTCTATAATGGCTGGGAATATGCTGGCGATAATGAGACCCATATGATATAATGTGGCATGATCACTTTCACATCTGCCTGACCCCCGGCCAATATTGCTGTGTAATCATAACATACATCCTATTAAGAACCTTTGCAATCTGGCACAACCATTATGCAATAGGTGGCACCTATTCCTTGTGTATCAATGCCTAGTTCTCTATAGCTTGCATACTTAGGGCCGTATTCAGTAGCTGTCGGAAGCTGCCGTCTTGTCGGAAAGACGACAGCTTCCGACAGATTTCTGATTTCTGTCGGAAGGGGTTCCGACCTATTCAAGGAGGGCACTTTTTTTCCGACAAGCCGGGAATTCCTGACTTGTCGGAAAACACGTGGATTGCTTTTGTCGGAAACGGGGCCAAATCCGACAGGTTTTGGCCCCCTTTCCAACAATCTCAATCCGACTTCAATTTTTTTTGGATTGAGCAGGGTGTCCCCCCGGCCAGGCTCCTTACTCCCGGCAGCGTCTTTCCCACCTACACCCCCCCCCCCCCCCCCCCCCCGCCGCTGCCTCTGACATGTCCCCCTGCCGCAGTAGGCTTCCCCTCGCCGCCGCAGTCAGCTCCCTCCAGCCCTCCCACCCCCTGCTGTCAGCGCACGGGGGATAGGTTGCATCTGGGGAGTCCCCCTGCTACCTGATGAGGGGAAGCTGCTCCGAGCCCGGGGAGAAAGAGCTGTTCTGCTGCCCGGCCGGCGGGGAGGGAGCAGCCGCAGCAGCGGGGATCGGGGTGAGCAGCAGCAGTAGCCAAATCCGACAGTCGGATTTGGGAGCATATTGAATAGGTCATTGTCGGATCCTTTACGACAATGCTCGTCGGAAAGGATCCGACACTTATTGAATACACACCTTAATAGCAGGACCCCCCTAACTCCCTGTTATTGCTCAGTATGTTCTATTACTCTTGCTTCAATTGTAAAGCGCAACAGAGTATGCTGTGCTCTATAAGAAACTGTTAAATAGATAATAAATGATCACTGGTGTTACCATTACAAAAAAAGATTCTTAGTGAAATCCAGATCATTTCTGACACAGCACCCCTAATGGCAGAACTTGAGTAGGACATAAGCCAATGATATTGTATGTTAATGTTTCACCAGTTTCTAGTTGATTCAAAATAATAATAATGTAAAAAAATATAATTACTAAAGTTAGTGTATCCATGTAATTGATAGCACATAACATAGCTTAACAAATACTAATAAAACGTCGACTATAGATTTGTCAAATTTATTTTTAATTCATTTATGTGATAAATATAGATATACAATTCATTCAAATTATTATTGTTTACATTTTATTTATAGCACATTTATTGCTTTTAAATATAGCAGTGCCTAAACATTTTATCTGAAAGCAGTTATTTTCAGTAGAAATGTATTACTTTGTAAATGTTTGGGGTAACCAGGTGAAAAAAGGATTGAGAACCACTGATGTGGAATATGTAGGTCTCTTCCCAGTTGATCGGTCTACCTACCTTGGATGTAAAGTGACATTTGTATTGTTTTTAAAATAGCCTGGCTGGTCATCCCACTCATCAGGCAGCTGGACTGTCCTATTTCACCCTTCCAGAATTAGTTTGTGTTATCACACCTGCTTGTCTACTTGCCATTACCCTCTTTAGCCTGCTGTAAGATTACTAGGGGCATATAGTGTTGAATTTAAATTGGGAGCCCTGCAGTATGACCCCTCCTGGCCAGCAAGCACAGCAATAAAACCCATGCCGCACAAATCTGTATAGTGTCAGTGTAACTCCCCACTCCCCTCCTCCCAGTTCCCTCGTGTGCCTGTGTGGTTATTCCTGGTCTGTTTTAGATGTTGGAAAGAGGTGATAATGTCTTGGCGGATCTGTCTCCCTCCCTCCCTCTGCTCTTCCTCTCCCACACTCCCCCCCCCCCCCCCCCCCCCCTTCGCTCTGTTTATTCTCTCCTGTCTGTGGCTTGCATTCCAGCCCCAAGCGCTCCCCATCTTTCATTTTCTCACTTATTTCACTCACCCCTCTCTCCTCCTTTAATCTCTCCCAAGTTTATTTAATTCAGTGTGTCTTTTTATCTTTTTCCTACCCTTTTATACTTTTTCTCCTTCACTTCTACAATGTCTCCGTCTATTCATGTTTTTCCAATTTGACTTGTCCTTTCCGTCAGTCTTACAACTCCCCCTTTTCGTTCTTTGTACGTCTTTTTCTCTGTCTCCCCTCCCTTCCTCTCTCTGGACATTGCTTCACATATGTTTGAGAAGGCAGTATCCCCCCCCTCTCCCCAGGGCTGGAGGCCTGGAATCCCTGCTCTGCCCTCTCTTGCTCCAGGCCGGATTAGAAGGGGGTGGAGTGATGGCCATGTGGTGTTAGGGCAGAACAGGCAGGGTGTGCGATTACAGAGGGTTGTTTATCCCTTACAGGTCTCCTTTACATGTCCACAGTGTTACAATCCTCATTGGCCTTTATTTTATTATTATTTTTTTTTACACAGTACAGATATTCCAAATACAGTATTACACGTCTAACGTCTGTAAATCGACAAATCTCTGTATGATGTGCACTAACTGGGTCTGTAATGTTTTCTGGAGAGTTATTGTGTATAGGCTTTCTGTGTAGGATTGTTGGGAGAGTTGTGCACTATGTGACAAGGGGAGGAGGACATATTGCAGGTGAGGTAGGAGTTCTGCAGGGACAATGATGGTATTTTGTACCAGTCCAGCTGTAAAATGTGCGAGGTATGTGTTGTGTATAGCTGTATTGCTGAGGGCACTCTCCTCCCTCTCTCCTTGGCCTTATCTTCCTGCCTCCTAATCTCTTTCCCTCTGTCTCTCTCCCTCTTGGCTCTCCATAATTACAGGGTGGAACAGATGTCCCTGGATCTGTTTCAGATCCAACATCCATTAGAATAACCTTCAGCACCATGCCTGGAGGGAGGCCCTTATTCTTGGTGCAGTATATACCGGTACTGAGCACTTTACTCAGCTTCATTATACACGCTTTATGTTCCTTATCCCAGTGCTCATCATGTTATGCTGCATAGTGTTCGATTTGTATTGGGATGCTCAGCGTAACCTGGCATGCTTAGCATGATTAGAAGCTTGCTGTAAATATTCAGGATTTTAGGAACTATGGGTACGGGTCACCACACCATTTCTACTGCTTATCTTCATATGTTTATTGCAAGTCTCATCTTATTCAGTTATAATTACTGGCAGCTAGTAGAATCTTTTTATTGTAAACTGCATCTCTGTGTGTGTTCATAAGGACAGTGTTTTCTTTCTTTTTTTTTTTCTTTCTTTTTTTGTGTGTCATTTTTAGTATTAAGGTTATGGGGTTCTATGCACGGGTTCAGTATGATTTACCGGTGGTTGGGATCCTGGCAGTCAGCAGACTGACGCCGGAATGCCGACAGCCGGAATGCTGGCAGCGAGTCCGCTCGCAACGCATTGGGCCAGGTGACAAGCTTCACTCACCACACTATTATATTCCCCCTCGGGTGGTGGCTTGGTCCACCACCTGAGTGGGAATACGGGGTTTTGGTCGAGTTTCTGACCGCCACCATTTCCCCGGCTGTTGGGATTCCAGCGTCTGTATCCTGAACACCGGGATCCCGACAGCCGGTAAATTAACAGCATCCCCTATGCATTATGCCTTGGAGAGAGATAAAGTAGACAGATACTTAGGAGCTGATTGGCTAGTACTTTATTTCCATCCACTTTTTCTCTCCCCAATGCTTAGTACATAGACCACTACATGTAATATTAGTGTGTCATGCAATTGCTATTCAGATGTTTTGATACAGTATGTCCAGCTCAATTTGTTAGATCTTTGTTTTTCTGGCATTGGAAAGTATCATGATTCAGAAAAGCTTTGTTCCACTCATTCTAGAGCACTTCTAGTTAATCTGAATTCTATTAATGTACATGGTTTTTTGCATGCTAACCTATCCCACCCAAAGATCAGGCCTGTGGTTTCAGCAGAGAACTGGGAGTTCACACTAAGGGGCTCACGCTGAGTTGCACAGAATTTGTGTGTATAGTGCATAATGCGACCTGGGACAAGACTTCCGTTTGCTTAGCTTACAGCTAGAAGCGCCCTGCTCAGCTAGGGTAACGTGCCTGTTTTACTCTTGGAGATGGCAGTAATAGTATGTGCCTGGTTTACACCAATGGTAGTACTAAATGCTATTCACATACAATATAGTACATATCAGGGCAGTTATTAATATTTAATAAAGCCAAATTCACCATGTTAAAGAAAATTAGTCTAAGCTGCAAAGACAAAGGGGTCAATTCAGTTGAATGTGGATTGAATAGCCCCGTGAGGCAGCTCCTGGAACTATTCAATTCAGCACGATGTTATCCCCGACTAGAGGATTTCTTCTCTCACCATCGCACTGAATAGAATAGCTCCAGGAGCTCCTTCCCGGCGCAATTCAATTTGCTCTGATTTGAATCGACCCCATAATACGAAGTTTTATCTTTTAGTTCATATCGATAAACACGTTTTCTAATACCATTGTAATAATGCGGATAGGTAAACGCACCAATATTACTATAGTATTAGCATAAGTGGGAGGGCTTCAGAATATCCGAGGCAGTGGGGTCTGTGACACCCAGTGCGCCGCAAAAGCCCCTGCATACACGCAGGAGAAGAGGATATAGTATCTGGGAAAGGGGGCATAGCTCATCTATACATCCCTGTTTTCATCATTTCAGGTGCTTGCCATGCATGGCAGCAGATGCTGGGCTGCCCCAGAGACTCTGCCTGCACTGCCAGCTCCTCCTCTGTGACAGGCGCCGGGTGCTGTGCGATGATGTCACCTGGGAAGTACCCGGCTTTGTTACTGCACGGACAGTATAATAGTTGTCATTACTGCTTCACAGCACTTAGGTCATGGGTTCAATTCCCACCACAGCCCTAACTGTGTGTAGTTTGTATATTCTCTCCGTGCTTGCTTGGGTTTCCTCCGGGTACTGTGGATTCCTCTCTCAATCCAAATAATGGGGCAGATGTATTAACCTGGAGAAGGCATAAGGAAGTGATAAACCAGTGATAAGTGCAAGGTGATAAACGCACCAGCCAATCAGCTCCAATATGCAAATTGACAGGAGCTTATTGGCTGGTGCGTTTATCACCTTGCACTTATCACTGGTTTATCACTTCCTTAGTGTTCACTCTAGGCTGTTTTAGCAGGGCGCCGCGCCCTGCCCGTTTTTTAGCAGGCAAAACCCGCCCCGCCCTGCCCTTTTTGTGGCGCCCTGCTAGAACAGCCGCCCGCTTCCTGCCCTCCCGGCGTGTATACTCCGGGAGCACATGTTCGCGCGCGCGGCAAGCCGTGCGTGCATGTGCTCCCGGAGTCCGGCTCCCTGCCCCTTTTCACTCCTAGAGTGAACACTATTCCTTATGCCGCCTCCAGGTTAATACATCTGCCCCAATGTACTGGTAAGTTAATTGGCTGCCAGCAAAATTAACACCAGTGTGAATTTCCGGCGCAGGGGATCCCGTTGGTGATAATACCGACGCCAGGACTTCTCTGATGAGAAGACAGACAGGAGTGAGTAATGGGTGTTCTCCCCTCTCCCCAACCCCTAACCCTAACCACCACTTCCCGCAACCTAACCCTACCCTCCCTATGGAGGTGCCTGATCCTAACCCTAGTCCCCACTGCCTAAGCCTAACCTCCCCCTGGGGCACTTAACCCTAACCTTTCACCCCCCCCCCCCCAACCTAAATCCAACCCCCCTGCCTGACTCCGAAACCCAACCCCCCCCCCCCCCCCCCCCCATATCTGACGCCTAAACCTAAGATCGCAGGGATAGTTAAGGTCATTATGGCGGCTGTCGGAATTCTGGCGTCGGGATCCTGATCCATTCGGTGTTCCGATGTTGGGATTCTGAAGGGTGTAGGGATAACGGTGTCAGTATTTCGACTGCAGGGATCTTGACAGCCGGCATCTTGGCCGCATCCCACGTGCACATGTGATAGATTGTATGCTACACTGGGGCATGGACTGATGTGAATGGCAAGCCAAATATTCTCTGTAAGGCGCTGCGGAATATGTATTTGCTATATAAAAGTTAATAAAAAAAGTTAATACTGAGGAGGGACAGTCCGCATCCCCCCCCCCCCATAGTGATGCTTATGCTATAGAAGCATTTTGCCAGTTGGAAGCATCCTCTGATAGACATCCTAAGTACGTATCCTGGTGAGGGTTGAGTACATGCAAGTAGTCTGCCTCCAAATAGTGGTATAATGCATCTATCTTGTCAGCATGGGATGCATTTTGCGTTAACATGCACAAACTGTACTTTGACTACACTTTCACTACACATGCCAAAACCTGTTCCCCTTAGTGGAAAGGGTTGTAATTGCAGATTGCGCCTGATACTGTATAGCTGTGGATGCGCAATACATTTTTGGTGCTCAGTAAAAAAACATGGAAAAGCGAGGCAAATTGCATTTGTGTTCACCTCTAAATGAGTCCATTAAACAGCCAATACTAGTAGTATGTACTTTATTATAATTACCAGTTATTTATATAACACACACATATATTCCGCCGCACTTTACAGAGAGAATATTTAGCCATTCATCAGTTCCTGCACCAGGGGAGCTTACAATCTATATTCCCTACCACATATACACATGCATTCACACACTAGGGCTAATTTTGTTGGGATCCAATTAACTTACCAGTATATTTTTGGATCGTAGGAGGAAACCAGAGTACCCAGAGGAAACCCACGCAAGTGCAGGGAGAATATACAAACTCCACACACTTCGAACAATGGTGGGAATCAAACCCATGACCCCAGTGCTGTGAGGCAGTAATGCTAACCATTACACCATCCGTACTGCCCATATATATGCAGTTCATAAGACTAGCTGAATTTGAGTAAATAGCTACTATGTAACCACAGTTCTGAAATCCATGGGTACCCAAACAGGTTGCAGTTTGCATTTTACACCACTGAGCTGTAAAGTGCAGCATGTATCTGTGCCAAACTACTATCCATACGGATTGGTGGGAAAAGCGGCGAATCAATGATTTGCCTTTGTCTACAGCTCTAATTGTGCCCTTATATATTGCAAATGTTAAGTATATTTTTAAGCATGCAGATAGCAAATAAATATGGCTGCCACAGGCTCTCAGAATGTGTATTTCATGGTTAAAACCAAGCTGAGAGGAACATTTCGAAAACCTTGCCACATCATGTGTCTTACGACTGTAGTTGCCATAGTAGTCTCATAACTCGATGGAAACATTCTTCAAAATTATCAGCAGTAGCAGTCTCTAAAGAAACCAACCAAGGTGAAATGGCAATTACCAAGCTCCTGCTTATAGCTTGCCACAGTCATTAGTTTGTCTTGGTGTTTTTTTTTACCAGCAGTTTACAGCTTTAAGACGTTTCAATATACAGAGGTAGTTTGAGCAATTAGAGAAGTATGGCTATGACATAATAATAAGACTAACCAAATTAAATATTAACTGTTTGCCTACTTCAGGTATAATATTCAGCTTGGTAATACACGACTTTACATAAGGTTTCAATAAAAGGTTTTTTCTTTTGTAGCCCATTTGTGACCAAAAATAGGTGTGTAAATCTGTACTATGACCTATAGTGTTAAGCATTTTTTCCACTCCTTTAACATGGCTGCAGAATGGTACTTTAGGCAGGAGAACAAATTTGAAGTCACATACCCACATCCAAGAGGTGTCACAGCCCACACCGCCACCTCATCCAAGAGGTCACACAGCCCCAGTTTATAAGGAGGGAGTAGAGCTACAATGTCCCATATCTCTACCTCCCATTGTTGGGAGCGCAGTTTCAGCAACAAGGGCATTATATTGTATTATGTGCGAGAGAAACAAGGAGTATCTGTTTATGTCGGTCCAGTCAGTCTTAACAGGTCCCAAAAATGGAAAGGCAATGGTCTGGTTCACAGCCGTAAGAGAGAGAGGTTATAAAGTGTTTGTACGTATGCATGCGTGTATACTGTGTGTGTGTGTGTGTGTGTATGTATGTGTGTATATATATATATATATATATATAGGAAATAGCACTCTGTATGTCAGTCAGGTAGATGCCCCGGATGCCCTCCGATGTCTGCAAAACTGTAGACCAATGTAGGAAGAGGTTCTGTGGCGGCACTCACGGGTCTATCAAACAGTTATCAATCAGGCGACTAGCACCAAATAGAACTGGTTAACCAGTCCCTGATTGATAACTGTTTGAGAGACCGTGACTGCCGCCGCAGAACCTCTTCCTATATATATATATATATATATATATATATATATATATATATATATATATATATATATATATATATATATATATATATAATAATGTGTTTCATATATATATTATGTATAAAAAATATTTCTCCAGCAGAGTCCACAGGATAACAATGGCATATGATGAAGCAACCGCGGATTTGCACCAATCGGTCAAAGCTTTTTGACCTCCCAGCATGCAACGGGCCCGTCCATATATCCCCCGCCTCCTTGCTCAGGCAAATCAGTTTTTTGTTTGGTGCGGCAGGAGCTGGACCATGGTCAGAGGGCTACTGGTTTTTAACAGCCCTAAGCTTTCTTATTTTACTTTTATAGTCTTACTATTTTTTTCTTGAGCGATCTTTAAAAAACCTCTTATACATACCTTAGAGTCCAACAACTCTCCACCGGGCCGCGACACCGCTTACCCACGAGTACAGTGCTGTTTCGGCAGGCGTCTGTGTCGGATATACTAGCAGGTCCAGCAGACGTTACCAGGCTGTGGCCGGAGCACGGGGAGAAGGTAAGGCATCGGTTCCGCTTAGAAAGGGAATACGGACACAGCTGCACTGTTTTGGGAGGAGACTACCAAACAGGCGATGATGCGGCCGCCACCTCGGGTGCACCAACGCTAGGCCTTAGGGATCAGAGGCTCCAGGAATAGTATGAGGCCGTGATCCTTAGGGTTGATGTCCGCAGTGGGGAGTCATGCGCTCTCCTGGTTGCCCCTCCCCCCGGTTAATGACCAGTTTCCTCAGAGTCTTCTGCCATGAACTACTTTCCCGCTTCCGTCTCAGACATTGTACACGAAGGGCATCCAGTCGCAGCATAGGCGGCTGTGTGACTGGTGCGTCTGTGTTCACTATAGTTTCATGGAGCGGCAGTGTAAACTAGTAGCGTCTGGATCCACTTGGCGTTCGCAAGCGTATTGATCGGTCCTGAAAGCGGAGTGAGTCTCCCTGTATCCCACTCTGACTACGGGTAATACTGTACTAAGTCTTTCTCTTACGTCCTAGAGGATGCTGGGGACTCCGTAAGGACCATGGGGATAGACGGGCTCCGCAGGAGACATGGGCACTAAAAAAGAACTTTAGGTATGGGTGTGCACTGGCTCCTCCCTCTATGCCCCTCCACCAGACCTCAGTTTATTACTGTGCCCAGAGGAGACTGGGTGCATTACAGGGAGCTCTCCTGAGTTTCCTGAAAATAAAGTAATTTGTTAGGTTTTTTATTTTCAGGGAGTCTGCTGGCAACAGACTCCCTGCATCGAGGGACTGAGGGGAGAGAAACAGACCTACTTTAATGTTAGGCTCTGTTTCTTAGGCTACTGGACACCATTAGCTCCAGAGGGAACGGAACGCAGGTCTCACCCTCGCCGTTCGTCCCAGAGCCGCGCCGCCGTCCTCCTCGCAGAGCCGGAAGATAGAAGCCGGGTGAAGTATGTGAAGAAAGAAGACTTCAGAGGCGGCAGAATACTTCAGGTCTTCATAGAGGTAACGCTGTGCGCCATTGCTCCCACACAGCACACACACGGCAGTCACTGTAAGGGTGCAGGGGGGGGGGGGGCGCCCTGGGCAGCAATAAGGACCTCCAAATCTGGCTTAAATAGTGATATATGGGCTAGGCACTGTATATATGAGACCCCCGCCAGTTTTTTTTTAATTTTTCAGCGGGACCGAAACCCGCTGCTGGGGGGGCGGAGCTTGTTCCTCCGCACTCGCCAGCGCCATTTTCTCCACAGCACACCGCTGAGAGGAAGCTCCCCGGACTCTCCCCTGCTTACCACGGTGAAAGAGGGTTTTTAAGAAGGGGGGGGGGGGCACATAATTTGGCGCAAAAATAGATAACAGCGCTATCTGGGTAAACATATTGTGTTTTTTCCCTGGGTCATTAGCGCTGGGTGTGTGCTGGCATACTCTCTCTCTGTCTCTCCAAAGGGCCTTAAGGAGGAACTGTCTTCAGATAAGAGGATTCCCTGAGTGTGTGGTGTGTCGGTACGCGTGTGTCGGCATGTCTGTAGAAGGCTCTCCTAGGGAGGAGGTGGAGCAAATGACTGTGGTGTCTCCGTCGGCAACACCGACACCTGACTGGTTGGATATGTGGAATGTTTAAAGTGCTAATGTGAATTTATTGCACAAAAGGTTGGACAAAGCTGAGTCCAAGGGATGTACAGGGTGTCAAGCCCTGCCTGCCCCTATGTCACAGGGACCTTCAGTGCCTCAAAAGCGCCCACTATCCCAAATAGTAGACACGGATTCTGACTCCAGTGTCGACTACGATGATGCAAAGTTACAGCCAAAATTGGCTAAAAGTATTCAATATATGATTATTGCAATAAAAGATGTTTTGCATATCACAGAGGAACCCCCTGTCCCTGACACGAGGGTACACATGTATAGGGAAAAGAAACCTGAGGTAACCTTTCCCTCGTCTCATAAGCTGAACGAGTTATTTGAAAAGGCTTGGGAATCTCCAGACAAAAAACTGCAGATTCCCAAAAGGATTCTTATGGCGCATCCTTTCCCGAATAAGGACAGGATACAGTGGGAATCCGCCCCAAGGGTGGACAAAGCGTTGACACGCTTGCCCAAAAAGGTAGCGCTGCCATCCCAAGATATGGCTACCCTCAGGGATTCTGCTGATCGCAAGCAGGAGAGTACCTTGAAGTCCATTTACACACATTCTGGTACCTTACTCAGACCGGCTTGGGTTTGTAGCGCTGTAATAGCGTGGACAGATACCTTATCGGTGGAAATTGATACCCTGGATAAGGATACCACGTTATTGACCCTGGGTCATATTAAAGATGCTGTCTTATATATGAGAGATGCTCAAAGAGACATTGGCCTACTGGGTTCTAGAGTCAACGCTATGGCGATTTCTGCTAGACGAGTCCTATGGACCCGGCAATGGACAGGTGATGCCGACTCAAAGAGGCATATGGAGGTTTTACCTTACAGGGGTGAGGAATTGTTTGGGGAAGGTCTCTCAGACCTGGTTTCCACAGCTACGGCAGGTAAATCAAATTTTTTGCCTTATATTCCCTCACAGCCTAAGAAAGCGCCACATTATCAGATGCAGTCCTTTCGGTCAAATAGAAACAAGAGAGTACGAGGATCGTACTTTCTTGCCAGAGGTAAGGGCAGAGGGAAAAAGCTGCCTACCACAGCTAGTTCCCAGGAGCAGAAGTCCTCCCCGGCCTCTACAAAATCCACCGCATGACGCTGGGGCTCCGCTGAGGGAGTCCGCCCCAGTGGGGGGGCACGTCTTCGACTTTTCAGCCACATCTGGGTTCACTCACAGGTGGATCCCTGGGCAATAGAAATTGTTTCCCAGGGGTACAAGCTGGAATTCAAAAAGGTGCCTCCTCGCCAGTTTTTCAAATCGGCCCTGCCAGCTTCTCCCCCAGAAAGGGAGATAGTTTTAAATGCGATTCACAAATTGTGTCTTCAACAGGTGGTGGTCAAAGTTCCCCTGCTTCAACAAGGGAAGGGGTATTACTCTACCCTGTTTGTAGTCCCGAAACCGGACGGTTCGGTCAGACCCATTCTAAATTTAAAATCCTTGAACCTATACTTGAAAAGGTTCAAGTTCAAGATGGAATCGCTCAGAGCGATCATCGCCAGCCTAGAAGGGGGGGATGTTATGGTATCACTGGACATAAAGGATGCATACCTTCATGTTCCCATTTATCCACCTCATCAGGCGTACCTGAGATTTGCGGTACAGGAGTCATTACCAATTTCAGACGTTGCCGTTTGGGCTTTCCACGGCCCCGAGGATTTTCACCAAGGTAATGGCGGAGATGATGGTGCTCCTGCGCGAGCAGGGTGTCACAATTATCCCGTGCTTGGACGATCTCCTCATAAAAGCGGGATCAGGAGAGCAGTTGTTGAACAGCGTGTCACTTTCAATGAAGGTGTTGCAGCAACACGGCTGGATTCTCAATATTCCAAAGTCACAGTTGGTTCCTACGACTCGTTTGACCTTCTTAGGCATGATTCTGGATACGGACCAGAAAAGGGTTTATCTTCCGTTAGAAAAGGCCCAGGAACTCATGACTCTGGTCAGGGACCTATTGAAGCCAAAACAGCTGTCAGTGCATCACTGCACTTGAGTCCTGGGAAAGATGGTGGCGTCTTACGAGGCCATTCCCTTCGGCAGGTTCCATGCGAGGACTTTCCAATGGGACCTACTGGACAAGTGGTCCGGGTCACATCTACAGATTCATCAGTTGATCATCCTGTCCCCCAGGGCCAGGGTATCTCTCCTGTGGTGGCTGAAGAGTGCTCACCTTCTAGAGGGTCGCAGGTTCGGCATTCAGGATTGGATTCTGGTAACCACGGACGTGAGCCTCCGAGGTTGGGGAGCAGTCGCACAGGGAAGAAACTTCCAAGGTCTTTGGTCAAGCCAGGAGACTTGTCTTCACATCAACGTCCTGGAGCTGAGGGCCATATACAACGCCCTTCGTCAAGCGGAGACTTTGCTTCGCAATCTACCGTTTCTGATTCAGTCAGATAACATCACCGCAGTGGCTCATGTAAACCGCCAAGGCGGCACAAGGAGCAGAGTGGCAATGACGGAAGCCGCCAGGATTCTTCGCTGGGCGGAAAATCATGTCAGCGCACTGTCAGCAGTGTTCGTTCCGGGGGTGGACAACTGGGAAGCAGACTTCCTCAGCAGACACGATCTACATCCAGGAGAGTGGGGACTTCATCAGGAAGAATGTCTTCTCATTCTATGCAATAGATGGCACCTTTCCATGTGTACATATGCCTATTTCCCTATAGATTGTAAGATTGCCAGCAGGGCCTTCCTACCTCTATGACTGTTATCACCCAGTTTGTTGTTGTTATTTCAAATTGTAAAGCGCAACGGAATTTGCTGCGCTATATAAGAAACTGTTAATAAATAAATAAGTCTTCGCACAGATTGCAAGTCGGTGGGGACTGCCCCAAATAGACATGATGGCGTCCCGCCTCAACAAAAAAACTACAGAGGTATTGCGCCAGGTCAAGAGACCCTCAGGCGGTGGCAGTGGATGCCCTGGTGACGCCGTGGGTGTTCCAGTCGGTCTATGTGTTTCCTCCTCTTCCTCTCATCCCCAAGGTGTTGAGAATCATAGGAAAAAGAGGAGTACAGACAATTCTCATTGTTCCAGACTGGCCGCGAAGGGCCTGGTATCCAGATCTGCAGGAAATGCTCACATAAGATCTGTGGCCCCTTCCGCTAAGACAGGACCTGTTGCAACAGGGGCCCTGTCTGTTCCAAGACTTACCGCGGCTGCGTTTGACGGCATGGCGGTTGAACGCCGGATCCTAGCGGAAAAGGGTATTCCGGATGAGGTCATTCCTACGCTGATAAAGGCTAGGTAGGCCGTGACAGCTAAACATTATCACTGTATATGGCGGAAGTATGTTTCTTGGTGTGAGGCCAGTAAGGCTTCTACGGAAGAATTCCATCTGGGCCGTTTCCTTCACTTCCTACAAACTGGAGTGAATTTGGTCCTAAAATTAGGCTCCATTAAGGTTCAGATTTCGGCCCTATCCATTTTCTTTCAGAAGGAATTGGCTTCTCTCCCAGAAGTACAGACTTTTGTGAAGGGAGTGCTGCATATTCAGCCTCCTTTTGTACCTCCGGTGGCGCCTTTGATACCCTGGCTGAGAAGGACCTCATGTTTGCTCAATCGGTGCTGCAGAGTCATCCGTACTCTCCCGCCCGTTTGGGAGCTTTGGTATAATCCCCATGGTCCTTACGGAGTCCCCAGCATCCTCTAGGACGTAAGAGAAAATAAATAAGATTTTAAACCTACCGGTAAATCTTTTTCTCCTAGTCCGTAGAGGATGCTGGGCGCCCGTCCCAGTGCGGACTGCTTCTGCAAGACTTGTATATAGTTATTGCTTACATAAGGGTTATGATACAGTTTTGTTCAGTCTCTGACTGCGACTGTGTTGTTTCATGTTAACTGGTTCGTATTACCAGAGTTATACGGTGTGAATGGTGTGGGCTGGTATGAATCTTACCCTTGGATTAACAAAAATCCTTTCCTCGTACTGTCCGTCTCCTCTGGGCACAGTTTCTCTAACTGAGGTCTGGAGGAGGGGCATAGAGGGAGGAGCCAGTGCACACCCATACCTAAAGTTCTTATTTAGTGCCCATGTCTCCTGCTGAGCCCGTCTATACCCCATGGTCCTTACGGAGTCCCCAGCATCCTCTACGGACTAGGAGAAAAAGATTTACTGGTAGGTTTAAAATCTTATTATCTACCTTTTGAGTACGAATAGTTAGATAAGTGCCTATTGCATATGAGTCTGTATACTATTACTGTTTCTTTCACTATGCGTCTGAATACGGTAGATCTGTTTAAACATGATTCAGTAATATGTTCTCCTACATACTTGAAATGTAGTTGTAGTTGATGATGTACTCATATTGCTTATTATACTAATGTATAACGTGACTGACTGCTGACTTTATTATAATTCTCAGGTTTTTTTCTATTCCGATCCTCAATGCTGGTGTATGGGTAGGGTTGGATTGTATTTCACTTTACAAAGCTTAAAGTGATTACAGTCACAAATTGTGTAGTACACTTTGGAAGTGTTTATTATTTATCATGTCTAAGAGCGGCAAAGGTGAGGAAGATACACTCACAGCAATACCAACACTGATATCATGTTTGTCTTGCAAAGCTGTGTTAACCTCTCAGGATCTGGTTCAGGATGGTTTGTGTGCAAATTGTTTTAGCTTTTACCAGGGTCTCAAGGCAGATTCAGGTGCAGGTTGAGCCACCTTGGTCTATGTTTGCACGGACATCCAGTATAGCTGATCGAATAATTCCTCCAACTCCTGTACCAGGGATATGTTACACGATTAACCCTTACATGCAGCTTCCCATCTGCGGTTTATCACTTCCAGCAGCAGCCTCTCAAAAGAAACAGGCTGATAAGCCAGTGGTAATCAAATCTTCATTCTCACAGGCTACACATGTTTCAGATGAGGATTCATCGGAGGATGAAAGCTCAATAAATTCTACTACGGCATATGAAGAGGAGGAGGAAGGTCTTGGCTATATATATATATATATATATATATATATATATATATATATATATATATATATATATATATATATATATATATATATATATATATATATATATATATATATATATATATATATAGCGGAGTTAATTAAAGCAATGAAAGCCATTCTATCCTTAGAGGATTCAGCAGAGCCTGTGTTAAAAACCAAGGCACCTGTGTTTAAACGGCCCAAAACAGAGACTGAGTTTCCAGGGTCAGATCAGCTGACGGAAATCATGGAAGAGGCTTGGGCTATGCCCAATAAGAAGTTTAGAATTCCTAAGAAATGGAATTCCAATTATCCTCTTCCAGCTGGGGATTGTTTAAAAAGGGAGGTGGCTCCTAAAGTAGATACGCATGTGATTCGATTAGTGCGAAAATCTACATTACCTTTGCCTTCAACATCATTAAATGATGTCACGAATAGGAGAGTTGATGGTTTTTAAAAAAACATTATTTCCCTGTCTGGGGCAGTCATAAGGTCAGCCATGGCTTCAGCTTGGATGGCAAAGGCAGTGGCTGCCTGGGCTGATGCATTGGAGGGGGATTTTTCAATAGCATCTAGAGAGCAAAATCCTATATAGCACATATAAAACAGTCTGCAATGTTCTTGAAAGAAGCCGCATTGGATATGGGTACTATTGCCCTCCAGAGCATCAGCTTCAACAATAGCTGCTCGCAGAGCAGCTATTGGATATGGGTGCAATTGCCTCCAGGGCATCCGCTTCAACAATAGCCGCTCGCAGAGCAGTTTGGCTACGTACGTGGAAAGCTGATTCAGAATCTAAGAAGGTTTTGGAATCCATGCCTTTTTCTGGAGATATTCTTTTTGATAAAGAATTGACAGATATTTTGGAGTCAGAAGCAAGCTCCAAGAAGGCAAAGTTTCCTTCCACATACAGTTTCAAACTTAAAGTTCCAGCTTTTCGGCCCTTTCAGTCTCAAGGAAAAGCTAAAGGAAAAAGTAATGGCAGGCAGTCCCAATACAAGAAGTCTGGTAAGACTAAAAAGCATTGGGCTACCAGAGGACCGGTTGGTAAACAGATAATAAGCCATCAGCCTGATGGTGCGGGCCTCCACCTGGGGGATCCCAGGGTGGGGGGCCAACTTCTTCAGTTTGCACAGATCTGGCAGCAGTCTACAACAGATACCTGGGTGTAGGAAGCGGTATCTCTAGGTTATGCTTTTGTCTTTCAAGAAGCACCCTCCTCAAAGGTTTTTTTGTACCAGCCCGTCTCGGGTAGAGACGAAGGCCAGGGCTTTGCAAGAGGCAGTACAGAAATTGCTTCAGTCAGGAGTGGTCATTCCAGTTCCTCCTGCACAACGAGGACAGGGTTTTTACTCCAACCTGTTTCTAGTTCAGAAACCAAATGGGTCATTCTGGCCCATTCTCAATCACAAAGTGCTAAACAATTACATTTGGGTACCTCTGTTTCATATGGAGACTTTACGTTCCATCATTTTGGCCATGGAGCCAGGGGATTATATGGTATCCCTGGATATACAGGATGCTTACCGATATGTTCCTATAGCACTGTCCCATCAGTGTTCTCAGGTTCGCTATCCTCCAACAGGATTTTTAGTTCCAGGCCCTACTTTTTGTGTTAGCCACAGCCCCCAGAGTATTTACCAAGATTATGGTGGTAATGGCAGCTTATCTCCGCCAGCAGGGAATAAGAATCCTGGCACAGTCGCAGGAATTGCTCCTATGTCATCTGCAACAGACCATAACGTGTCTGCAAAGGCACGGGTGGCTCATAAATTGGTTCCTCTGGTTCCATCACAGCGGATGACTCACTTAGGGGTTGTACAAAGAATTAAGGTTCAAAAAGGGTTGCGATTACCTAAAGGATGAAAAAAAAAATGGGCAGACTAGATGGGCCAAGTGGTTCTTATCTGCCGTCAAATTCTATGTTTCTATGTACTGGATTCAAGTCTTCAGTGAGTAATTTTACCTCTGAACAAGATATCCAAGGTTCAGTCAAGGATTCAGGACTTGCTACACAGTCAAAAGGTATCCATTCACGCAGCAATGCGATGGGATTGATGGTGTCAACATTCGACATGGTGGAGTATGCACAGTTCCTCTCCAGGCCTCTGCAGCATCTGATTCTTGCCAAATGGAATGGGTTGCATCAGATGATAAAAATGCAGACTATGGTTCTTACGATAGAAGTAAGAAGGTCATTAGTCTGGTAGCTACAAACGTCTCATCTGGACAAGGGGAGACCCTTTTGGATATCTGATTGGGAAATTCTGACAACAGATGCCAGTCTCCAGGGCTGGGGAGCATTGTCAGGAAGGTTGTGTTTTCAGGGGCAATGGAGCCAGGAAGAAAGTTGCCTGCCAATAAATATATTGGATCTTTGGGCCATATACATGGCACTGATTCAGGCAAAGGACATTCTTCGGGGAAAACCAGTTCAGATCTGCTCGGGCAATGCGACGGCAGTAGCGTACCTCAACCATCAGGGAGGAACTCGCAGCTGAAAAGCGATGAAGGAGGAAAGTCACATACTAACTAAAGTGGGCAGAACTTCATCATCCAGCCTTGTCCACAGTGTTCGTTCCGGGAGTCCTAAACTGGGAAGCGGATTTTCTCAGTCGACACGCCATTCAGGCAAGCGAATGGGCTCTACACCCGGAGGACTTCCAGACTCTAGTCGACACGTGGGGGTTGCCAAAGATGGATCTCATGGCATCCTGTCAGAACAACAAAGTTCTCGCATATGGGTCTAGAACAAAGGATCCCAGAGTGATCTTTGTGGATGTCCTGTTTGTGAGATGGGACTTTCATTTGGCTTATGTGTTTCCTCTAATCACCATATTACCCAGGTTGGTGAGAAAGATAAAGCAAGGAAAGGGTGCCGTGATACTTATAGCTCCGGCTTGGCCCAGAAGGCATTGGTACACAGATCTGCAGAGAATGTCGATGGATGCTCCACTCCTGCTCCTTCAACGTCCAGATCTACTGATGCAGGGTGCTTGTTATCACAGACATCTGGATAGACTGTCTTTGATGGCGTGGCTCTTGAAACCTCTATCCTGAAGTCAAAAGGATTCTCGCAACAGGTAATTCATACAAAGCTCAGAGCAAGGAAACCTTCCTCAGCTTTTAATTTATCACCTGCATGCAGGCTCAATCTAGCACCGGCGATATCGATGCACGGCTATCGCTGGGGGGCATACACACAACAGATCCGTGCTTAAAATCTAAGCAATCTAGTCAGATTGCTTAGATTTTAAGCACGGATCTCTACGTGTGTACGCCCCTTTACTCCATTTGCTGAAATGCATCCCCAAACTTGCAAGGAACCTCCACCATACTTCACTGTTGCCTGCAGACACTCATTATTATTCTGCTTCTTAGCCCTTCGCTGAACTAACTATATTCCGATACAGCTAAATATAAACAAAATTTGACTCACCAGTCCAAAGCAACTGCTGCCATTTTTCTGCATCCCAGTACCTCTGTTTTCATGCATAGTTGAGTCTCTTGGCCTTGTTTCCACATCTAAGGTATGGCTTTTTGGCTGCTTTTCTTTCATGAAGACCACTTTTGGACAGACTTTTCCGAACAGTAGATGGGTGTACCTGGGTCCCACTGGTTTGTGCCTGTTCTGAGATGATGGTACTGCTGGACATCTTCCGATTTCGAAGGGAAGTAAGCAATGATGCGTCTTTCATCTGATGCACTGTTTCCTTTTCTGACCACTGTGTCTATTGTGCCTGTTTCTTTGTACCTCATTGCTGAGAAATGCAGACAGTGATTATTCATCATGCAATACCATCAAGGAGGTGTCTGATGGTAGGACAACAACCCCACACATACAGCCAATGTCATTTAAGAGTTTTCTTCAGCATAAAGAAGAACAAGGAGTCATGGAAGTGATAATATAGCCTCCACAGAGCCCTTATCTCAATATCGAGTCAGTCTGGGATTACATGAAGACACATAAGGATTTGAGCATGCCTACATCCACAGAAGGTTTGTGGTTAGTTCTCCAAGATGTTTGGAACAACCTCCCTGCTGAGTGCCTTCAAAAACTATGTGCAAGTGTACATAGAAGAAATTTGATGCTGGTTTGAAGGCAAAGAGAAGTCACACCAAATATTGATTTGATTTAGATTTCTCTTCTGTTCATTCACTTTGCATTTTGTTAATTGCTGAAAATTAACTGTTAATGCTTCTATTTTTGAAAGCATTTTTACTATTTTTTTTCCACACCTGCCTAAAACTTTTGCATAGTACTGTATATATTTGTACAATATCAGTCACTGATTGCCAAGTGAAGTATTGGTAAAACGCGTGATTTTATATTGTATAGTTTAGGCAAATTAAAGAAATTTGTAAATACCAAGCAGTCTTGATAATAGATACTATACCTGGTATACACAGCCTTACATTTGTTAGTATAAGCAAATAAAACCTATTTGTTGTGTTTTTTTTCAATTGGAAAAATTAGCTAACTCTTTTGTGGTCTTGTATAGTTAGTTTGGCCTTAGACCAGCAAAGTTTACTTCACTACTGTAAAATGGTGGTAGGTTATCAAGTATATGTGCGGATCAAGTCTTTTAGTATAGAGGAGTCCCATCTGAAATTAAGGTTGGTTACACACTGACTGTAAAGCGGTAGTACTTGCGGTGGGGTGAGGTAATTGAGTGCCACTGATTTTACCCCCTTAAGTATGTGTGTAATTGGAACTGGCTTCGGACCACAAGCGCGAGTGGTTATTGGTGCCAATGTATTCTGTTTCTGTAGCCATTTACATGCTTTTACCATTGTTAAAGAAGGCTTATAAACAAAATCTGCTTACGCCTTTCATATTCCTTCCTAACTCCTCTCCCTCTTTCTCAATGCTTGCTCTCACCTCACCTCTTTAACATTATTTTTTTCCCCTGGCGCTTTTCCCTCTTCTCCTTTAAACACGCCCTTGTGTCTCCCATCTAGAAAACAAAAACCCTCTATGGATCCCGTCTCTCAATTTATTGCCTAGTCCCTCTTCTCCTATTTTCCTCTAAAGTTTTAGGGTAATTTGGCCGTTTTCCTTTCCTCAGTGTGCTTAATTATTACTTTCAATCCATTCTTTCTGAGGAAACCATTTTCACTAAAGTCACCAATGACCTTTTCAGCACTTAATCTGAGTCTGGTTTCCATTTTCTTCCATCTTGACATTTCAGCTTCTTTTGAAACTGTTGGCCACCCTCTCCTTCATTCCCTCCACTATCTGTGGGTCCATTGCACATGGCTGTCATCCTACATTTGTAACTGCTTTTTCTGTATTTCTACCTCAGACTCAAACTCCCATTTTTTCTTTTCCTGTTGATGTTTCCCAAGACATTGTCCTTTGTCCCTTTCTTTCTACCGATACCTTCTCCTTTGGTGATATCAGCAGCTCCTTCAGTCTACAATAGTATCTTTATGCTTACACACACATCTCCTCCTCCTCCTGACCTCTCACCCTCCACTTTCCTCCTTTATTTCTTTCTTCATGCCCCAGCGCTTTCTTCAACTCAGTAGACTTAATTCCGGTTTGTAAGCAAAGCAAGAAAGCACACAACTGGACAAAACCATGTTGCATTGCAGGTAGGGCAGATTTAATAAGTGCAGAGAAATTTAGATTTGGGTAGGTTATATTGGGTCATATGTATTAAGCCTGGAGTAGTGATAAAGAGGAAGGTGATAACGCATCAGCCATTAAGCTCCTAACTGTCCTTTTTAAAACTCTGCCTATAACTTGACATGAACTGATTGGCTGGTGCGTTATCACCTTCTACTTTATTATCACTTCTCCAGGCTTAATACATCTGCCCCCATTGTTTCTGTGCAAGGCAAATTGTGGCTGCTTTTTCGTGTATCCCACAAATGTAAGACGGCTTTATTTTTACACTGCAATTTAGATTTCAGTTTCAACATACCTCACCCAAATATAAATCTTTGTATGTTACATCTGCCCCACCTGCAGTGCAACATAGGTTTTCCCAGTTGTGTTCTTTTTTGCTTTGCTTACAAATTTGAATCAAGGCCAGCATTATTGTGTTCTCCCCCAATAAGGTACATTTTCCTCCTACCTTACTCTTTCTTTTGCTACCCTGTCCCTCAAGTCCTTTGCGTGTATGTCATCCTGACTTTCTCTAACTTGCTTATTCATTCCCTTGTTTCCTGCCTGAAAAACTATAACCTCCAACTCTCTGGCCTTTCTTTTTCCTCTTAAATTTATCCTTGTTGCTACTGGTCAACTCGTCACTATTATTCAACTTTTCCTACACTGTTTCCCATTCCCATTCCAATTTAATGTCCTCACCCTCAGTTGCAAGCCACTCCTCTCCCTACTACATCTTCATCTTCTCAATCCATGCTCACTCTCGCCCCCTCTGCTCTGATTGTTTTCCCACATACCACCAAGACTACTTCTGTACTAGTCCCTTCCTTTGGAACTCAATCCACCACAATATCAGAATGTCTACTGGTGTTTTGTCTTTTATTTATTTTGATGTAGCTGATGCACCTTTACGGGGCTCTGTTTTCTCTCACCTGCTGGTGTTTCCCCGAGGTACCTGACTCCTCCTGGGTTAAGTTTTGATGGGTCCCAAAAGAAGGGAACCTTTTTGACTGAATGGTCTGCAACCCAGAGCGCCATAGCATAAAAACAAAAGTTTTTCATGTTGCCATTGTTTTTCCCAGCAGTAGAAAGCTCAGTCCATATCCCAAACAAGCCGTAAACATAATAGTCACAACACGTTCTACGTGCATGTATATACATGTTTATCCACCTGAAGAGTTAACGTGGATTTGGAGCACAGGAAAGGTACGCCTATGTGTGGCATAACTTCTTGGTGAAATGCAGCATTCAGCAGTTTTGGTACTAAAATATGAACTTTTCTGTTACTAGATTATAGTTGGTCATAATCCCGATTTATTTAGTTTTTGGCTGGCTTTAATGATGAGTGTGATGTATTTATTTAGTTTTAAAGCATAGATGTTTTTCCAGGCAGATGAAATTTCTGATTACATTAAATTACAGATGTGTTCTCATACACCTAGCCTCAATACGTCACTTGACGTGAGACATCTGGCACAAGTAAGACACATAAGGCCCGTACACACTGGTCGATGTATCGGCCGTTCTCTTGAACGGCCGATACATCGCGGGACCGTCGGCCAGTGTGTACGGGCGATACGTCTGTGAACTCCGTCGTTCACAGACGTATCGCGTCGGCCGCGCAGCACAGCCGACAGCCAATATATCTAACGATATATTGGCCCGTCGCTGTGTGTGTACGGGGCGGTCGTCCGACCGCCCGTACACATGCTGCGGCGGCCGGCGGTGATTGACAGGTGAACTGGGCGGGCGCTCGCGCCCGCCCAGTTCATGACGTCAGTCCCCCGACGGATCGGGCTGTGTGTATGCACAGCACACTGCCCGATCCGTACATAGATATATCTGCAGATCAATTGATCTGCAGATATATCTAATAGTGTGTACCCACCTATAGAGTACTGTAGCGAGGCAACTTTTTGTTTAAATTTGAGTCTTAAGGTGGGTACACACTGGAAGATATATCTGCAGATCAATTGATCTGCAGATATATCTATGGACGGATCGGGCAGTGTGTTGAGCATACACACTGCCCAATCCGTTGGGGATTGACGTCATGAACTGGGCGGTCGTGTACGCATGCCCGGCCAGTTCAGCTGTCAATCACCGCCGGCCACCGCAGCATGTGTACGGGCGGTCGGCCAACCGCCATACACACACAGCAACGCGCCAATATATCGGTAGATATATTGGCCGTCGGCTGTGCTGCGGGGCCGAAGCGATACGTCTGTGAACGACAGAGTTCACAGACGTATCGGCCGTACACACTGGCCGACAGACCCGCGATATATCGGCCGTTCACGAGAACGGCCGATATATCGGCCAGTGTGTACGGGCCTTTATTTGCACTGGGTTACGGTCGTTGGGTCGACACTCAAGTCGACTACTGAAGGTCGACAATGCCGTTAGGTCGACAGGTCAAAAGGTTGACATGAGTTTTTCTAACTTTTTCATTTTTTGGATTTTTTTGATACTTAACGATCCACATGGACTACGATTGGAACGATAATCTTGCCTGAAGCATGGCGAGCGGACACTGTGCAGAACTCCTGCAACTTTAACCACACAGGAATTTGTTTTAAATATGTACAAAGTTGTAGATGAAGCACAAAGAACTCAACGTAGGAATAAAAAAGCTGTGGGTGCTGCACTGTAGCATTTCACATACAGTACCAGACTCATTTGCACACAGATGTACAAGCGTCACACGGAACCTGGTGCTCCTGGAAGGGCTGTTTGGTGCTACTGCTGCAACAGTGTATGAGGACACATCTGTCCATATTTCTTTGCTGCTAAAGTAGATGGTAGAGTGGCTCAAGGCATGCGCTGAAAATACTTATATAGAGCGCTGTATCCTGGAGGGGGGCGTATCCCTGTACCTACGACCACTGGCTTAACCTCTGACCTGGCTACCGCGCTGGGTTCATCTTCCATCTCAGATGCCGCCCTGGATTCCCCGCGGACACTCTGCCCGCTCTGCTGTTCCCTGCTCAACTAGCGTACTGCCTCCTCCATACTAAGCATTGTGGGGTGGTAGACCACTCCACAGGAGGCCTGTATAAGCAGCTGCAGGAGGAACCCGATTTAGGGTCCCTTGCACACCCACTATTTTACGGAACCTACAAGCAATGCTGTGTGGTTATGAGTAGATAAAGGATATTGGGTCCCATTTATCAAAACCATATTTGCTGCTATGTCCCTGAAAACACCCATTTTGGGGGGCTAGCTACAAATGTTATGTATCCCTGCAATGTAAGAAGGTGAGGGATTGCCGATACCTGCTGCGATCTGTCTGTTGCACCCCGCAGTCACATCCCCATAGGTTTCTATGGGGGATGCGATGCTGCCAGCATTCCCGATACTGGCTACCGCAATCTGTTCTTTGCGGAAACCTATGGTCTACACTTCGGGGGGTGTACTTCCAGCAGGGTTCTTCAGGGACCTTCCACCCTGGCACCACACTCGGTGCATCGCTGCCCCTGCTTGTGCAGAAAAATGACTCTTGTAAAAATGAGGTTTCCTGTTTTACTGGGGCTGTAGCTAAACTTCCCACAATTAGTCATAAAATGTTGGGATCATGGTAGTTGTAGCTCATCTTTTCCAAGGTTACGTGTCATAGTGAGTTATCTGCATTTTTGGAACTACAAATCCAACCACACAGGATACTTGAGCCCAAAGGTACTATGTAATGCCATTTTTCCTGATAAACAGAAGGGAAATGCAGCCTTTAAATTGTAAATATAATTAAGTTGTGGGGGCATAGTGCGTGTGTTTGGCGCTGTGGGAGGCTCGGTGTGTGTGTCGCTATGGGGGACTATGTGTGAGAGGTGGTGGGGCTACACTTGGTCTAGAACCACCCCTGCTACGAAGTGCCCTTTCTTCATGCATCTGATCTCTTTTGCAGTATGTTTTAGTAAGGAATTAGTGTTTGTTTACATTTGATTACTCACCTCTAAATTTCCATATACTATTTGTATTTTAAGAACAAATTGACCCCCATCTATACATTTAAAACAAGTCTACAGTAAAAGTTTCTTGTAAGAGATTAAACTCCTACTTAGTTGCGTGTTGCCTCAGCTGGCTGTGGTTACTTAGATAATGGGTCGTGTTGTAACTATGACAATTAACTTGCCTTTAGATTATAGTGATGTTGTGTGACATGAAGTTACTTTGTGGATTTCATAATAGCAGTGAAGGTGAACACACCTTGATAAAAAAAGATACTTCTGTTTATTGAAACCTGTGCATTATAAAACATAGTGCAACAATAATAGAGTATTGGAAGTTGCTTTAAACCCCTTTCAGACATAAGACCTGGGAAATACACTAGTACAACCTGGGTCTATCAACCCGGGAATTTCCCATGTCTCAGTCTGACCCCCCCCCCCCCCCCCCCCCCCAAAAAAAAAAAAAAAACCCCCAGGAAATTCTCATGTTGGATGCGTTCACACTGAACCCGGGTCTGCCATGGAATTTGATGTGTATTTAAAGGTGACACGTATTTTATTTAGCCTTTGCTATTTGTTAATGACAAATATGTGATTTTATTTCTTTTTTAAAATAAATTTTTCTTTAAAGCTGAGCTACTTTATTTTTTCTTATGAAGGTGCTTCCACTCACATCCCCCTTAACACTTCCAGCTATCACTCAGTATTACCATTCCCCAGTGTCAGATCTGCCCATCTTGTGTGTGAGCTTCCTGTAATGCTGCTTTCAGATCGCAAATGCCGGATCCCACTCGGTAAGAGAAACGTGTCCTTACTGGGTGGGATCCGGCATTTGCGCTCCTTTGCTGGATTTCCGACCCGGCAATATACCGGGTCGGTTGCCATAGCAGCGGGGGGGGCGCAGCAGCAGCGGGGGTGGAGGCGGCGCTGGGAGATGAGCTCATCTCCTGCGCCGCCTCTCCCTATGCTGTGAATGGGAGCCGTGTCGCATCGGAACGGCTCCCATTCACACTGCACCTGACCCGGTATTCAACCCGGTAATAACCCTTCTTTTTTACCGGGTTGAATTACCGGGTCAGGCGACCCGCTAATTCAGCAAAGGAGCTTTCACATAGCACACTGACCCGTTTCGACACGGCAATATGCCGTGTCGATACCGGGTTATTTGTGCGATGTGAAAGCGGTATAAGTATACAGCATTTGTCCAGTCTGCTTTGTAATATTCTAAACTTATCTGGGTTATGTTGTAGCCATTAGGTGAACAGCCAATCAGACACTTTTCTTCTGACCTGGGTCTAAAAAACCGGGTTGGACGCATTCACACTAGAGGCAACCCAGGTAATACCTGGGAAAAACTCTGGTACAGAAGCAGGCTTGTCAACCCGGGACTTCCATCCGGGTTGTTTCTGTTCACACACAGCAAAAACCCGTGTCGGTTTGAGTTCACTGGCAAAAACCAGGATTTTTGCTGTAGGTCTGAAGGGGGTATATGAGGGTGTTTTGTTTTTTTTGTTTGTTTTTTTGCTTGTGTTAAAGCACTTTCATAATTTGTGCTTTCATATTGACACTGGACATGTTAGTCTGTGTTATAGTAGTAGTTACATTATTCTATTGCATAGGTTCTCAAACTCGGTCCTCAGGACCCCACACAGTGCATATTTTGCAGGTCTCCTCACAGAATCACAAGTGAAATAATTAACTCTACCTGTGGACCTTTTAAAATGTGTCAGTGAGTAATTAATACACCTGTGCACCTGCTGGGTTACCTGCAAAACATGCACTGTGTGGGGTCCCGAGGACCGAGTTTGAGAACCTGTGTTCTATTATATACTTCAAGCAAGAATATTAACCAAAAAAATGCTCTCCAAATACACAAGCATTTATAATGATTTCAATGCTCCCTGTATCATACGAGGGTTAATTGATAAGTACCCGTGTTAGGCAAGAAAAAACATTTTTATTGGGAAAATTGTTATTTATTTTTCAACATTGTCTCCTTTTACCTCAATACACTTGGCCCAACGATATTCCAACTTTTTCAAGCCCTCCAAAAAATAGGATTTGTCAAACTCTGCGAATTAGGCTTCAGTTTCTGCAATTACTTCCTTGTTCGATGCAAATCTCTTTCCGCCGAGCCATTTTTTCATGTTTGGAAACAGGAAGAAGTTGCAGGGGGCCAAAAACGGAGAATACGGCAGATGCGGCAGCAATTTGTAGCCCAATTTCACCAATTTAGCTGTGGCGACGTGGGTGTGTGTGGCGGCGCATTGTTGTGGTGGAACAGCAATTTTTTCTTCTCCAAGTGTGGCCGTTTTCTCTACAATGCGTTGTTGAATCTGCCCAATAATTAAGCATAATACTGCCGTGTGATTGTTCTTCCCTTTTCAAAATAGTCGATGAAGATTATGCCTTTCGAATCCCAGAAAACGGTGGCCATGACCTTTCCAGCCGATGGAACAGTCTTCGCCTACTTTGGTGCACGTTCGCTGAGTGAAGTCCACTGTTTTGACTGTTCCTTCATTTCTGGCGTGTAGTGACGGATCCATGTTTCATCAACAGTCAGCTTTGTCATGCCCAAATGATGACCATTCTGCACACGTTCAAATGAGATCCCTACGATCTCAACAATCTCTCTGATCCTCACTCGCCGGTCTGCCACTACGATATCATGGATTTTGTTGACCATTTCATTCATTCATTCATCCATTTCATCCGTAGTCACCTCAGTTAGGCAACCTGGACGCTCTTCGAGGACGGTTGTACGACCACACTTGCATTCATTGAACCAATATCTGATGGTTGTCATCGACGGTGAAAGGTCCCCATAAACGGCTTCCAACTTCTCTTTGATTTCCTCAAACGTTTTCCCATCCAAAAACAAAAATCTAATCACCGATCGGTACTGCACTTTCTCCATAGTTGAAAAAACTCATCTTGCTCTCTTTCAGCAGACCGAAAACAAAAGTACACGATGCATTTATCTGAAATTCTGACAGTTGTTTGACAGATGACACTAACCGATGATATACAGGTTTGATGTCACTGGCGCCATCTGTCTTCAAACACAGGTACTTCTCAATCACCCCTTGTATTTTTGACCTCTTCTAAATGTTTTCTCCCTTATTATGTTGAGGCACCTATCTGTAAGATTGGACACCATAAAAAAAATCTGTATGTATTTGGGAAGTTGGCTACACATCGTAGCTCTATCTTTAATATTGAAGATTAATATACATTGTCCAACGAATCCTTTAAGATTAAGACATAATAATTAAGTTTATTTTTGACTATGTCGACTGAGTGTTGTTAGCTTGCAGCCTGAAATATACATATTGGGACGCTACCCCTTCTGAACGTCAGTGGCAGCCTCTGGGCCCTCCATTGTGCCTTAAAATTGCTTAGAACTGAAAATGTCAATGTGGAAGCTGCAGAACTGATGATGATAGATCAATATCGTAACTTATATTACAATAAAGGGAATTTTCTGAGTTGTTGAGACTAACACTGGTGGAGAGTTGGCAAAAAATTATTTATTGTACATAACTACATTTGTGCGCACGCAAGAGAGAATTTGGGACCTACATTGGCAAAATTTTTAGATTTTACGCGGATATTGCACGAATAGGGGAGTATTCAATCAGCTCCGACAATTTTGGAGCTATTGAATTCACCCCCCCTGCGTCCTCAATTGTGGGCCGATTTTGCCAGTTTTTAAGGTATTTTTGCCATTTGCCTTTTCAATTTTTTTTATTTTTTTTGCGACAATGCATTGGCGAAAAATGCCTCAATCTGCGAAAATGGCCTGTGTTTTTGCTGGCGCAGGTGCGAAAACACGTGGATTTGCCGATCCACATGTTTTTTGCTCCTGCTGATTTTTTCGCCTAGGCAAAAATACGTCCCTGCTATTGAATAGGCGAATCCCCATTCGCCCTATAAAACTGTGAAAAGTGCCCTTTTTTGTTTAGGCAAAAAACGTCCCTAATTACATATCTCCCATAGTGTTTTAAACAAAATGTTACATTATAAAATGCAACATAACTTTATGGCAGATGTATTGGTAAAATGAAGAGAAATCTAATACAGGTACCAAAATGCTTGGTACCAGAAGTATTTTGGATATCGGATTTTTCCGTATTTTGGAATAATTGCATAATATAATGAGATATCATGGTGATGGGACCTAAGTCTAAGCACAGAATGCATTTGTGTTACATATACACCTTATACACACAGCCTGAGGGTAATTCTAGTCTATATTTTTAATAACTTTGTGCATTAAACAAAGTGTGTGTACATTCACACAATTCATTTATGTTTCATATATACCTTATACACACAGCCTGAAGGTCATTTAATACAATATCTTTAATAACCTTGTGTATTAAACAAAGTTTGTGTACATTGAGCCATCAAAAAACAAAGGTTTCACTATCTCACTCTCACTCAAAAACTCATGTATTTCGGAATATTATGTATTTCAGAATATTTGGTTATGGGATACTCTACCTGAATGACAAAAGTAGTTAAGTTTGTTGGTCCAGGTCCAATGTTCCACATCTATGGGAGCAATTAATTTGTTTTAACTTGTGGCTACCACTAGGTGATACCTGAGAGCAATTCTTGCTCCGTTCGGGCGCGAGTGCCGCTGGGGAACACATTTCTTCTTGCATCCTCCTGCGTTGGCAAGAATAACTGTGCGTAAGAGTCCATGGTTTGAGCGCCCTAACCAGAATTTTAGACTGGTTTACACACTATACGTGGCTAATCCCAGTGTATTTGGGTACGATGGGTGAGACAATGGCCGCCTGGAACAAATTGCTCCATCAGGCACCTGTTAATTATCGTGGTGCCCAAAACACCCTTAAGAGTATTATAGGTCGTACTTCCAGCATCATTTACCACATTCTTTTACCTGTTGCTACTTGTGTTAATTCCAGGTTTTGGGGGGAATAATTCCAATACACCAAAAATAGGAACAATTAAAATCACTTCAGTTTTTTCTTTGGAATCATATTACAATATTCAACAGTGGTTTTGCCGCTGGGAGATTTTTTGTTGTTGTTGTCTCTGAATGGGGTGAAGGGTGGCAATACTGAATTTGTAGTGCTGGCTGCAGAGTGCCTCCAGAATAGCTTCCTGGGACACTAGCATTGTTTGGCTACCGTTTCTTATATTTCCCGGTTATTTAAAGTTGGCAAGGTAGTTCATATTGGACAATAAATTAATTCAGAAATAGTCTGTATTTGATAATGAATGGTTAAAGGTTTAGCTAAAGAGCAGGAGACAGTGTTGTAATTAGTGATCAGATGAAGGGCTGGTAACCAGCAAAGTACCCCCTCTCCATGTAGGAGTGTGTGATTGTGTTTAATGTGTTGATTTATTGATATTAATTGTGGTCTTTTTAAAGTTTTATAAGTGATACACAAATATGTAACTGCGTTTGTATCCCAAAGGCTGTACATAAATGTCTAATGATTAGAGCATTTGTAATCCTTAATGCATTACATAAAAATGTAAAATGAAAGATGCATTTTGGACACACCACTATGAGTAGTGCTATAATGTCAGGACAACAACTTTGGAGTTATACTTTTTAGGTGATATGAAAGTAAGTACCCAGAATAGCCAAACAGCTGGATACGCCACACAAAGCCACATACAATGACAATATACCCCCAATAGTCATTAATAAAATATAAAAAAACTCACAGAAAAGGTACTAATGTATCATATTGACATCCAAAATGTCAACAGTTATGATGTTGACATTCTACAGAAAGCGGATGATAGGTTGCAGGGGAGGTGAAAGTCGTCATCACATTACCACTGAACCCGAAAGGAATCAGTGGAGGTGCTGGACCCTCCAAACAAAGTAAGTTACCACTGGACCACCGGGAACGTATTGTCCAACACTCTTGTGTCGACGTTATGAAAGTTGACAAAATATACACAACCCTGCTGCATGGCCTGCATGCAAAAACTTGCCGCGAAAGACTTATTGTATAGCTTATATGATAGTGTTAACAGATGATTGAAACATTTAATGGTATCAAGTGTTACAATTTCAGGGGTGTACTTTGAAATTACAGGGCTAAAGGGGGTTATTTAGAGTCTTTATCTAAAACTGCTAAGGAGGAAATCAACATGTATGGTGCCTGCAATGCGATCGTAATTCAATTGCGATCGCAGGAATCAAAATAGAGGACTAACCACTACATATGCAGCCCAGCTTAAAGTTCCAGCATTTTGTCGATAATCCGGAAAACGTATTGCCACAAACATGATCCTTCAATTATCTGATCAGTCTGCCAAGGCAGAAAATCTGTCACAACCTCCCGATATTCTGCGGGGTGTGGATATTCTCGATAATCAGACCATGTTTCATACATTTCTCTGACGTCCTAGTGGATGCTGGGGACTCCGTAAGGACCATGGGGAATAGCGGGCTCCGCAGGAGACTGGGCACTCTAAAGAAAGATTTAGTACTATCTGGTGTGCACTGGCTCCTCCCCCTATGCCCCTCCTCCAGACCTCAGTTAGAATCTGTGCCCGGACAGAGCTGGGTGCTTTTAGTGAGCTCTCCTGAGCTTGCTAATAAGAAAGTATTTTAGTTAGGTTTTTTATTTTCAGAGAGCTTCTGCTGGCAACAGACTCTCTGCTACGAGGGACTGAGGGGAGAGAAGCAAACCTACTAACTGCGGCTAGGTTGCGCTTCTTAGGCTACTGGACACCATTAGCTCCAGAGGGATCGAACACAGGACCTGACCTTGTCGTCCCTACCCGGAGCCGCGCCGCCGTCCCCCTCGCAGAGCCAGAAGACAGAAGCCGGCAGAAGCGGAGAAGGCATCGAAATCGGCGGCAGAGGACTCCTGTCTTCACATGAGGTAGCGCACAGCACTGCAGCTGTGCGCCATTGCGCCCACACTAACCCACACACTCCGGTCACTGTAGGGTGCAGGGCGCAGGGGGGGGGGGGGGCGCCCTGGGCAGCAATTAGATACCTCCTGGCGAATGCTGCATATAAACAGTGGTAAACTGTTATATGTATGAGCCCCCGCCATTTATTTTACTAAAAATCGCGGGACAGAAGCCCGCCGCTGAGGGGGCGGGGCCTTCTTCCTCAGCACTCACCAGCGCCATTTTCCTTCCACAGCTCCGCTGAGAGGAAGCTCCCCAGGCTCTCCCCTGCAGAATCACGGTAGAAGGGTAAAAAAGAGAGGGGGGGCACATAAATTTAGGCGCATAAATCATAATACAGCAGCTACTGGGTAAACACTAAGTTACTGTGTAATCCCTGGGTTATATAGCGCTGGGGTGTGTGCTGGCAGACTCTCTCTCTGTCTCTCCAAAAGGCCTTGTGGGGGTCCTGTCCTCATTTAGAGCTTCCCCTGTGTGTGTGGTGTGTCGGTACGCGTGTGTCGACATGTTTGACGAAGAGGGCTATGTGGAGGCAGAGCAAGTGCAGTTGACTGACGTGTCGCCGCCGACGGTGCCGACACCTGATTGGATGGATATGTGGAAGGTGTTAAATGATAATGTAAACTCCTTACATAAAAGGTTGGATAAAGCTGATACCTCGGGCCAGTCAGGGTCTCAACCCATGCCTGATCCTACAGCGCAGAGGCCCTCAGGGTCTCAAAAGCGCCCACTATCCAAAATGGTTGACACAGATGTCGACACGGATTCTGACTCGTGTCGACGACGATGATGCAAAATTGCAACCAAAAATGACAAAAGCTATACGTTACATGATTATAGCGATGAAGGATATTTTGCACATATCAGAGGTAAACCCTGTCCCTGACAAGAGGGTTTATATGTATGGGGAGAAAAAGCAAGAGGTGACTTTTCCCCCTTCACATGAGTTAAATGAGTTATGTGAAAGAGCGTGGGATTCCCCAGATAAGAAAGTCCTGATTTCCAAAAGGTTACTTATGGCGTACCCTTTCCCGCCAGAGGACAGGGTGCGCTGGGAATCCTCCCCTAGGGTTGATAAAGCTCTGACACGCTTATCTAAGATGGTGGCCCTGCCGTCGCAGGATACGGCCACCCTAAAGGATCCTGCAGATAGAAAGCATGAAAGTATCCTGAAATCTGTTTATACACATTCAGGGACTCTACTGAGGCCGGCAATTGCGTCGGCGTGGATGTGTAGTGCTGTAGCAGCATGGACAGATAATCTGTCTGAGGAAATGGATACCTTAGACAGGGATACCATTATGCTGACCCTGGGGCATATAAAAGACACTGTCCTATATATGAGGGATGCCCAGAGGGACATTTGCCTACTGGGCTCTAGAATTAATGCAATGTCAATTTCTGCCAGGAGGGTCCTGTGGACTCGGCAGTGGACAGGTGATGCCGACTCCAAAAAAACACATGGAGGTGTTACCTTACAAGGGTGAGGAATTGTTTGGGGATGGTCTCTCGGACCTGGTTTCCACAGCTACTGCTGGGAAGTCAAACTTTTTGCCATATATTCCCTCACAACCGAAGAAAGCACCGTATTACCAAATGCAGTCCTTTCGCGCACAAAGAAGCAAGAAGGTCAGAGGTGCTTCCTTTCTTGCTAGAGGCAGGGTCAGAGGAAAAAAGCTGCACCTTACAGCTAGTTCCCAGGAACAGAAGTCCTCCCCGGCTTCCACTAAATCCACCGCATGACGCTGGGGCTCCACGGGTGGAGCCAGGAGCGGTGGGGGCGCGTCTCCGACATTTCAGCCACCAGTGGGTTCGCTCACAGGTGGATCCCTGGGCTATACAGATTGTGTCTCAGGGATACAAGCTGGAATTCGAGGTGATGCCCCCTCAACGTTACCTAAAATCGGCCTTGCCAGCTTCCCCCATAGAAAGGGAAGTAGTGGTAGCGGCAATTCACAAGCTATTTCTCCAGCAGGTGGTGGTAAAGGTTCCCCTTCCTCAACAGGGGAAGGGATACTATTCCACAATGTTTGTGGTACCGAAACCGGACGGTTCGGTCCGACCTATATTAAATTTAAAGTCCCTGAACATTTATCTGAAAAGATTCAAGTTCAAAATGGAATCGCTCAGAGCGGTCATTGCAAGCCTGGAAGAGGGGGATTTTATGGTGTCTCTGGACATCAAGGATGCTTACTTGCATGTCCCCATTTATCCGCCTCATCAGGAGTACCTCAGATTTGTGGTACAGGACTGTCATTACCAATTCCAGACGTTGCCGTTTGGTCTGTCCACGGCACCGAGAATATTTACCAAGCTAATGGCAGAAATGATGGTGATCCTGAGAAAGCAAGGAGTCACAGTTATCCCATACTTGGACGATCTCCTCATAAAGGCGAGATCGAGGGAGCAGTTGCAGATCAGCGTAGCGCACTCATAGGAAGTGTTGCAACAGCATGGCTGGATTCTGAATATCCCAAAGTCGCAGCTGATTCCTACGACGCGTCTGTCCTTTCTGGGCATGATTCTGGACACAGACCAGAAGAAGGTGTTTCTCCCGACGGAGAAGGCGCAAGAGCTTGTGACTCTAGTCAGAGACCTCTTAAAACCGAAACAGGTGTTGGTGCATCACTGCATGCGAGTCCTGGGAAAGATGGTGGCATCGTACGAAGCCATTCCCTTCGGCAGGTTCCATGCGAGGATCTTTTAATGGGATCTGTTGGACAAATGGTCCGGATCGCATCTTCAGATGCATCGGCTGATCACCCTGTCCCCCGGGGCCTGGGTGTCTCTTCTGTGGTGGCTACATAGTGCTCACCTTCTCGAGGGCCGAAGATTCGGCATACAGGACTGGGTCCTGGTGACCACGGATGTGAGCCTCCGAGGGTGGGGGGCAGTCACTCAGGGAAGAAACTTCCAAGGGTTGTGGTCAAGTCAGGAAACTTGTCTGCACATAAATATCCTGAAACTAAGGGCCATATTCAACGCCCTGAGTCAAGCGGAGCCCCTGCTTCGCAACCAACCGGTGCTGATTCAGTCAGACAACATCACCGCGGTGGCTCATGTAAACCGTCAGGGCGGCACAAGAAGCAGAGTCGCGATGGCGGAAGCCACCAGGATTCTTCGGTGGGCGGAGAATCACGTACAAGCACTGTCAGCAGTGTTCATTCCGGGAGTGGACAACTGGGAAGCAGACTTCCTCAGCGGACACGACCTCCACCCGGGAGAGTGGGGACTTCATCACGAAGTCTTCATTCAGATTACGAATCGATGGGAACTGCCACAGGTAGACATGATGGCGTCCCGTCTCAACAAAAAGCTGCAACGGTATTGCGCCAGGTCAAGAGATCCTCAGGCGATAGCTGTGGACGCCCTGGTAACACCGTGGGTGTTCCAGTCAGTCTATGTGTTCCCTCCTCTTCCTCTCATACCCAAGGTACTGAGAATCGTAAGAAGAGGAGTGAGAACAATACTCATTGGCCAAGAAGACCTTGGTACCCGGAATTGCAAGAAATGCTCACAGAGGACCCATGGCCTCTGCCTCTCAGACAGGACCTGTTGCAACAGGGGCCCTGCCTGTTCCAAGACTTACCGCAGCTGCGTTTGACGGCATGGCGGTTGAACGCCGGATCCTAGCGGAAAAAGGCATTCCGGAGCAAGTTATTCCTACGCTGATACAGGCTAGGAAGGACGTGACAGCAAAGCATTATCACCGCATATGGCGAAAATATGTTGCTTGGTGTGAGGCCAGGAAGGCCCCTACAGAGGAATTCCAACTGGGCAGATTTCTGCACTTTCTACAGTCTGGAGTGACTATGGGCTTGAAGTTGGGATCCATAAAGGTCCAGATTTCGACCCTATCCATTTTCTTTCAAAAGGAACTGGCGTCTCTTCCTGAAGTTCAGACGTTTGTTAAGGGAGTGTTGCATATTCAGCCCCCTTTTGTGGCACCTTGGGATCTCAAAGTGGTGTTGGGTTTCCTAAAATCCCACTGGATTGAACCACTTAAGACCGTGGAGCTAAAGTATCTCACGTGGAAGGTGGTCATGCTATTGGCATTAGCCTCGGCTAGGCGTGTGTCAGAATTGGCAGCTTTGTCATGTAAAAGCCCCTATCTGGTTTTTCATATGGACAGGGCAGAATTGCGGACTCGTCCCCATTTTCTGCCAAAGGTGGTGTCATCTTTTCATTTGAACCAACCTATTGTAGTGCCTGCGGCTACTCGTGACTTGGAGGATTCCAGGTTACTAGATGTAGTCAGGGCTTTGAAGATTTATGTAGCCCGAACGGCTGGAGTCCGGAAAACTGACTCGCTGTTTATCCTATATGCCCCCAACAAGTTGGGTGCTCCTGCTTCAAAGCAAACCGTTGCCCGCTGGATCTGTAACACGATTCAGCAGGCTCATTCTGCGGCTGGGTTGCCGCATCCATAATCAGTGAAAGCCCATTCCACTAGGAAGGTGGGCTCTTCTTGGGCGGCTGCCCGAGGGGTTTCGGCATTACAGCTTTGCCGAGCTGCTACTTGGTCGGGTTCAAACACATTTGCAAAATTCTACAAGTTTGATACCCTGGCTGAGGAGGACCTTGAGTTTGCCCATTCGGTGCTGCAGAGTCATCCGCACTCTCCCGCCCGTTTGGGAGCTTTGGTATAATCCCCATGGTCCTTACGGAGTCCCCAGCATCCACTAGGACGTCAGAGAAAATAAGATTTTACTTACCGGTAAATCTATTTCTCGTAGTCCGTAGTGGATGCTGGGCGCCCGTCCCAAGTGCGGACTTTCTGCAATACGTGTACATAGTTATTGCTTAATAATGGGTTATGTTATGTTGGCATCCATTGTTGATGCCCTGTTGTTGTTGTTGTTAATACTGTTGACTGGATAAGTGTATCACAAGTTATACGGTGTGATTGGTGTGGCTGGTATGAGTCTTACCCGAGATTCCAAAATCCTTTCCTTATAATGTCTGCTCTTCCGGGCACAGTTTCCTTAACTGAGGTCTGGAGGAGGGGCATAGGGGGAAGAGCCAGTGCACACCAGATAGTACTAAATCTTTCTTTAGAGTGCCCAGTCTCCTGTGGAGCCCGCTATTCCCCATGGTCCTTACGGAGTCCCCAGCATCCACTACGGACTACGAGAAATAGATTTACCGGTAAGTAAAATCTTATTTTTTCCGTGGCTTCAGCATCCTCCTTGTGGGCTGATATGTGCAGTTTCAGTGTGGTGGGTGAGAAACCAGTTACATTAAAATAAAAATGAATCCGATCACAGTCTGAATTTTTGTGTGAAGTGCACACGCGCACACCAGGAGCCCAGTATGATGCTAAAAGCATCTCAGGGCTGTGATCGCCTCTGACCGATTGACAGGCAGAGGCAGTCACGGGGCGGGAGGGGGCGTGCCAGTGGCGTTAGAACACCGCTGACGGTGTGCGGTCCGGACAACGCAGGTGTGTCAGGACCGAGGGGTGGGCCACAGCGGCTATGTAACGTCGCACACAGCCGCTGCGACCTGGGACACAGCAGGTAGCTACCTGCCAGAGCGCAGGTGCTGCGCAGGCAGGGAGCTACTCGCCGGGTGCAAAAACATTGTCCCCCGCATGTCTTAGGAAATTAGCACATCTACGATTAGATCTGAATTAGGCCCCAAGTGTCAGGGAAAGTGTAACTGTAATGAGAATCTGGGTTATACTTAAAATATTAAATTCATTTGGATAGACTGAAGATTTTCCTGATTTCTCATTGTGTAAATGAGGAACTTGGGCTGATGCTTAGAACCATAGGGTTCCTGCTAGGCTGTTTCAATGCGGCGCCGCGCCCTGCCCGATTTTAAAATTATTGTGTACCCTGTCCCTATTGTGTTGTCACGCCGAAGAAGTCTGCCCTCTGCTGTCCCCACCCATGGACCGCAGTGTCCTGCGGGTTGGAAATGTTGCAGTTTAGTGATCGCCACCGGTAAACGGATGCCGTGTGCATGGCATGTATTCACAGTGCGAGGAGAGCTTGGGGGGCAGCCCAGCATCTCAGAAGTGCTGGGCATGCCTCCAAGAGTGACCAACAGGGTCACAAGGTCTCACCACCTTTTCGGAAGTCCCCCTTTAACCTGATTGTGCCCTGCCTACTTTTCACCCTAGAGTGAACACTAAAACCATTATAATTTTTATTTATTTTAAACTAAAGGACATGTTTTACATAATACGTGTTGGGGGGTGTGGAGTCTGGTGTTTGCACTTTTACTTCTCTTCAGCTTCACCCATGCGGAGAGATCAGCTCAGCCATGGCATCACCACAGACTTTATACTAATGATAGTACAAGGCCTTACCTGGTGTACGGCCACACACCTGAACTTGCGTGGCCATACACCAGGGTAGATGACCACTCGGACCTTCTTTAGATGCTGTAATCCCACTTGTTGCATTTTAGTTAACCATGAAAACTTGCACCAGCCTCATGCTAGGAGCAGAATCTCAGATTCTCAGACTATGGCCTCCAATATGAGTGATTAAGCCACTGAGTATACAACAACTTTCATAAGAGAGTGTGTCTCTGTGCCAACGCCCAGGGATGCCCAATGCACTTCTGAGACGTTGCGTTTTAGTCGGTCCTGCAACTCTGTACGCACATACGTGGGGGTGGTCTCTTTCCATATGGGGCAGTTTGAGGTGCATTTAAGGGCATTGTGGGGGTGGTCTCTTTCCATATGGGGCAGTCTGAGGTGCATTTAAGGGCCTTGTGGGGGTGGTCTCTTTCCATATGGGGCAGTTTGAGGTGCATTTAAGGGCCTTGTGGGGGTGGTCTCTTTCCATATGGGGCAGTTTGAGGTGCATTTAAGGGCCTTGTGGGGGTGGTCTGTAGCCATGTGGGTCAGTCTGAGGTCGATTAAAGGCTCAAACTACTTTAGATATTAGTCACATTCTAATGGAACCCAGAAACAGCAGTAGGACCTCAAGTTTTTAAAGTGATGGGACCTGGGACTTGCATATTTTTTTAACTTTGCGCAGTCATTGTAATCATTGTATCATCTGTACTGCACTACAATGTGTGAGATGCTTCCCGCTATTGTTATACGGTGGAGTCTAAAGGCCATTACTTACTACTTCTAGATCTTTCTGCTGCTTTTGATGCTCTCTTGGATTTCAGTATGTCCTGTACGTGGGTGGCACTTGATATGTCGGCTGTCGGGATCCTGGCGCTCAGCATACCGGTGCTGGAATCCCGCCAGCCGGCATACCTACAACTATTTTCTCTCTTGGGGTGTCCACGGCACCCCTGGAGGGAGAATAAATAGCGTCATGCCCGCAGCGTGGTGAGCGCAGCGAGCCCGCAAGGGGCTCTTTTGCGCTCCCCCTGCTGCTGATATACCGGCGGTCGGTATCCCAGCGCCTGTATGCTAGGTGCCGGGATCCCGAGCGCCCGCATACCGTAGTAGGCCCCTGTACGCGGATGATTCTCAAATATACTTATCCCCACAGATTTGTCACTATCTGTATTGGTCCATGTCACTGAATGCCTTTTTTGCAGTTTCATCTTGGATGTTATCTCGCCACCTCAAACTTAATATTTCAAAAACAGAATTAATAATTTTCACCGACCAATAGTAGTTACCAGTCTAATATCTCTATCACTGCTGAGAACTCGACAATTAATCCTACCCCACAAGCTCACTGCCTAGTTGTCATTCTTGACTCTGATCTGTCCTTGTTCCCCACATTCAATCTGTCTCAAAATCATGTTACATGCATCGAAAAAACATATCCAAAATACGACCATACAGTACCTTACACAAGACACTGCAACTCTAATCCATGCTCTCATTATCTCCCACATTGATTATTGCAATAGTTACGTTACTCTCTCCACTACAATCCATTCTGAATGCGACTGTAAGGATAATTTTACTCTCTAGGCATTCTTTGCTTGTGGATCCACCCTCCATTGGTTGTCTGTATTCTACCGTATTCAATCTTATATGCTTTTACTCACATATACAAGGCCATTAACCAAACTACACCAATGTACATATCTCTGCTTATCTCAAAATATCTCCGAGCTCGACCCCTTCGCTCTTCACAAGATCTATAGAGGTAATTCAGACTTGATCGTAGATGTGCTAAATTTAGCACATCTACGATCACTGTCACAGACATGCGGGGGGGGGGGGGGGGGGGGGTGTCTGGCTTTGCCCTCACAGGTACAAAAGCATTGCACGGCGGCAATGCTTTTGTACCTTAAGAGTAGCTCCCTACCAGCGCATGTCTGTGTTGCCCGGACTCTGCCCCCAAAATGGCATTCCAACGCCTCTTCCTGTCAATCAGGCAAAGGTGATCGCAGCCCTGAGATGCCGATTGCACCTCTGGCGTGCGCCGGAGCACTGCTGCGCCTGCGCAGTTCAGACCTGATCGCCTGCTGTGCGAAAAAGCACAGCAGCAATCAGGTCTGAATTAGGCCCTATGTCTCTTATCCACACTCATTATTTGCTCACTTTCACGATTGCAAGGCTTTCTTCGTGCTGCATCTGCTTTGTGGAATGCCCTTCCATGCACAATAAGACTGTATGCTACAATCCTTCAAGCGTTCCCTGAAAACTCACCTCTTCAAGCAAGCTTATCAAATTCCGGAAACTCCCACATAGCCATCATAAGCTTTCCCATCCAATGACATCCCCGCAGTATAGTCCACACACATCGTCACATTTTCTCTTTCTTCACTTTCCCATTCTCCTGACCACAGGCCAACATTGTAAGCTTGCGAGCAGGGCCTTCCTACCTCTATGGCTGTCTGTTATTACCCAGTTTTGTGTTTTTCACAGTTTCTAATTGTAAAGCTCAATGGAATTGGCTGCGCTGTATAAAAATCAGTTAATAAATAATAATTGTCTTATGCATGTGCTCATACGGTGTCTGTATTTTGGCCACAGGGGGAGCTTTTATATTTGTGTCACTTCATCTCAACACAATAAACAGTATGGCAGTGCCTCTAAAATGAATACGTGCATATTTTACCTCTATTGTACGCAATCCTCTTTATTAGAGATGGACTATACTATCAGCGGTGTGACATTTTTATGTTTTTTTTTTTTTTTTTTTTAAGTGAAACTGAATCGGACCTTGCTGAATGCAGGTTATTTCCTTTTAATAGACAGCTGAAGCCAATAGTGCAGGGATGGGGAACCTTTGGCCCTCCAGCTGTTGTTGAACTACACATCCCAGCATGCCTTGCAATAGTTTTAGCATGGCCAAATAGCAAAACTCTAGCAGGGCATGCTGGGATGTGTAGTTCAACAACAGCTGGAGGGTCAAAAGTTCCCCATCCCTGCAATAGTGTATACATGGATAAGGGGCAAATATGCTCAGAAATATGGTAGCATGCATTGATGAATACCTTCAGTGGCAACATATCAGTTGTGTTTTGTTTTTTTTACTTTTAAACTCATTTTGTGAAGGAAAGCCGGTTGAAATTAATGCCTATTTATTCCCGGTTACAGGATTCATAATCATTATTTCTCTAACGTCCTAGTGGATGCTGGGAACTCCGTAAGGACCATGGGGAATAGCGGGCTCCGAAGGAGGCTGGGCACTCTAGAAAGATCTTAGACTACCTGGTGTGCACTGGCTCCTCCCACTATGACCCTCCTCCAAGCCTCAGTTAGATTTCGTGCCCGGCCGAGGTTGGATGCACACTAGGGGCTCTCCTGAGCTCTTAGAAAGTTATAGTCTTAGAATTTGTTATTTTCAGTGAGACCTGCTGGCAACAGGCTCACTGCAGCGAGGGACTAAGGGGAGAAGAAGCGAACTCGCCTGCTTGCAGCCGGATTGGGCTTCTTAGGCTACTGGACACCATTAGCTCCAGAGGGATCGACCGCAGGCCCAGCCTTGATGTTCGGTCCCGGAGCCGCGCCGCCGTCCCCCTTACAGAGCCAGAAGCAAGAAGATGGTCCGGAAAATCGGCGGCATGAAGACTCTGTCTTCACCAAGGTAGCGCACAGCACTGCAGCTGTGCGCCATTGCTCCTCTCACACACTTCACACTCCGGTCACTGAGGGTGCAGGGCGCTGGGGGGGGGCGCCCTGAGGCAGCAATAAAAACACCTTGGCTGGCTAAAATACCTCAATATATGGCCCCAGGGGCTATATATGAGGTAAATACCCCTGCCAGAATTCCATAAAAAACGGGAGAATAGGCCGCGAAAAAGGGGCGGAGCCTATCTCCTCAGCACACTGGCGCCATTTTTCCCTCACAGCTCGGCTGGAGGGAAGCTCCCTGGCTCTTCCCTGCAATTCTACAGTACAGTAAGAGGGAAAAGAGAGGGGGGGGGCATTAAAATTGGCACTGTATACAGTATATTATATAAAAGCTATTAGGGACATAACTCAGTTAGTCCCTGTATATATATAGCGCTCTGGTGTGTGCTGGCATACTCTTACTCTGTCCCCCCAAAGGGCTTTTGTGGGTCCTGTCCTCGTTTAGAGCATTCCCTGTGTGTCTGCGGTGTGTCGGTACGGCTGTGTCGACATGTTGAATGAGGAGGCTTATATGGTGACAGAACAGAGGCCGATATATGTGATGTCGCCCCCTGTGGGGCCGACACCAGAGTGGATGGATAGGTGAAAGGTATTAACCGACAGTGTCAACTCCTTACATTAAAGGGTGGATGACGTAACAGCTGTGGGACAGCCGGCTTCGCAGCCCGCGCCTGCCCAGGCGTCTCAAAGGCCATCAGGGGCTCAAAAACGCCCGCTCTCTCAGATGGCAGACACAGATGTCGACACGGAGTCTGACTCCAGTGTCGACAAGGTGGAGACATATACACAATCCACTAGGAACATCCGTGACGTGATCCCGGCAATAAAAAATGTGTTATACATTTCTGACTTTAACCCAAGCACCTCTAAAAATGGGTTTTAGGTTTGGGGAGAAAAAACAGGCAGTGTTTTGTTCCCCCATCAGATGAATAAATGAAGTGTGTGAAAGCGTGGGTTCCCCCGTTAAGAAACTGGTAATTTATAAAAAGTTACTGATGGCGTACCCTTTCCCGCCAGGTGGATAAGTTACGCTGGGAGATATCCCCTAGGGTGGATAAGGCGCTCACACGTTTGTCAAAAAAGGTGGCACTGCCGTCTTAGGATACGGCCACTTTAATAGGTACCTGTTGATAAAAAACAGGAGGCTATCCTGAAGTCTGTATTTACACACTCAGGTACTAGACTGAGACCTGCAGATAGTGCTGCTGCAGCGTGGTCGGTGACCCTGTCAAACAGGGATACTAGTTGGCAAACATAAAAACATATTAAAGACGTCGTCTTATATATGGGGGATGCACAGAGGGATATTTTGCCGGCTGGCATCCAAAATAAATGTAATGTCCATTCTGTCAGGAGGGTATTAGAGACCTGTCACTGGACAGGTGATGCTGACTTAAAAAGCGCATAGAGAGCCTTATAAGGGTGAGGAATTATTTGGGGATGGTCTCTGGGACCTCGTATCCACAGCAACTGCTGGGAAGAAATAATTTTACCTCAGGTTTCCTCACAGACAAAGGTACAGTCCTTTCGGCTTCAGAAAAGCAAGCGGGTCAAATGGCGCTTCCTTTCTGTACAGAGACAAGGGTAGAGGGAAAAAAGCTGCACCAGTCAGCCTGTTCCCAGAATCAAGATTCTTCCCCCGCCTCCTGTGAGGCCACACCATGACGCGGGTGCTCCACAGGTGTAGCCAGGTACGGTGGGGGGCCGTCTCAAAAATTTCAGCAATTAGTGGGCTCGCTCACAGGTGGATCCCTGTTTCTTTCAAGTAGTATTTCAGGGGTACAAGCTGGAATTCGAGATGTCTCCCCCCAGCCGTTTCCTAAAATATGCCTTGCTGACAACTCCCTCAGGCAGGGAGGCTGTGCTAGAGGCAATTAATAAGCGGTATTCCCAGCAGGTAATACTCAAGGTGCCCCTACTTCAACAAGGACAGGGTTACTTATTCCACACGGGTTGGGGTACCGAAACCGCATGGTTCGGTGTGACCCATTTTATATTTAAAATCCTTGAACACAAAAATTCAAGTTCAAGATTGAATCGCTCAGGGCGGTTATTCCAAGCCTGGACGAGGGGGATTACATGGTATCCTGGGACATCAAGGATGCTTACCTGCATGTCCCCATTTACCATCCTCGCCAGGAGTACCTCAGATTTGTGGTACAGGATTACCATTACCAAGTCCAGACTCTGCCGTTTGGACTGTACATGGCACCGAGGGTGTTTTATCAAGGTAATGGCCGAAATGTTGATACTCCTTCAAAAAAAGGGAGTTGTAATTATCCCGTACTTGGACAATCTCGTTATAAGGGCGAGGTCCAAGGAGCAGTTGGTAGTCGGGGTAGCACTATTTTGGAAAGTGCTACAACAGCATGGTTGGATTCTAAACAGTCCAAAGTCACAGCTGGTTCCTATGACACGTCTACTGTTCCTGGGGATGGTTCTGGACATAAACCAGAAATAGTGTTTCTCCCGGAGGAGAAAGCCAAGGAGTTGTCATCTCTAGTCAGAGACCTCCTGAAGCCAAAATAGGTAGCGGTGCATCATTGCACGCGAGTCCTGGGAAAAATGGTAGCTTCCTACGAAGCAATCCCATTAGGCAGGTTCCATACAAGAACTTTTCAGAGGGACCTGTTGGACAAGTGGTCCGGATCGCATCTTCCGATGCATAGGCTGATAACCCTGTCTCCAAGGACCAGGGTATCTCTACTGTGGTGGCTGCAGAGTGCCCATCTTCAAGAGGGCCGCAGGTTCGGCATACAGGACTAGGTCCTAGTGACCATGGATTCCAGCCTTTGAGGCTGGGAGGCAGTCACACAGGGAAGAAATTTCCAGGGACTTTGGTCAAGTCAGGTTATTTCCCTACACATAAATATTCTGGACCTGAGGGCCATTTACAATGCCCTGAGGCCGGCAAGGCCTCTGCTTCAAAACCAGCCGGTACTGATCCAATCAGACAACATCACGGCAGTCGCCCATGTAAACCAACAGGGCGGCACAAGAAGCAGGATGGCGATGGCAGAAGCCACAAGGATTCTCCGATAGGCGGAAAATCATGTGTTAGCACTGTCAGCAGTGTTCATTCCCGGAGTGGACAACTGGGAAGCAGATCTTCTCAACAGACACGACCTCCACCTGGGAGAATGGGGACTTCCTCCAGAAGTCTTCCAATAGGATTGTACACCATTGGGAAAGGCCACAGGTGGACATGATGGCGTCCCGCCTCAACAAAAAGCTATAAAAGATATTGCACCGGGTCAAGGGACCCTCAGGCGATAGCTATGGACGCTCTGGTAACACCGTGGGTGTACCAGTCGGTTTATGTGTTCTCCCCTCTGCCTCTCATACCAAAGGTACTGAGAATAATAAGAAGGCGAGGAGTAAGAACGATACTCGTGGATGGCCAAGAAGAGCTTGGTACCCAGAACTTCAAGAATTTATATCAGAGGACCCATGGCCTCTGCCACTCAGACAGGACCTGCGGCAGCAGGGGCCCTGTCTGTTCCAAGACTTACCGCGGCTGCGTTTGTCGGCATGGCGGTTGAACGCCGGATCCTGAAGGAAAAGGGCATTCCGGAGGAAGTCATTCCTACGCTTACTAAAGCCAGGAAAGAGGTTACAGCAACTCATTATCACCGCATATGGCGAAAATATGTTGCATGGTGTGAGGCCGAAAGGGCCCCAACAGGAATTTCAACTAGGTCGATTTCTGCATTTCCTGCAAGCAGGAGTGACTATGGGCCTTAAATTGGGTTCCATTAAGGTACAGATCTCGGCTCTGTCGATTTTCTTTCAAAAAGAACTAGCTTCAGTACCTGAAGTTCAGACATTTATAAAAGGAGTGCTGCAGAGTCAGCCCCCGTTTGTGCCTCCTGTGGCACCTTGGGATCTCAACGTGGTGTTGAGTTTCTTAAAATCACATTGATTTGAACCACTAAAAACCGTGGATCTGAAATATCTCACGTGGAAGGTGGTTATGTTATTGGCCTTGGCTTCTGCCAGGCGAGTATCAAAGTTGGCGGCTTTGTCTTGTAAAAGCCCTTATTTGATTTTCCATATGGATAGGGCAGAATTGAGGACTCGTCCCCAGTTTCTCCCAAAGGTGGTGTCAGCGTTTCACCTGAACCAGCCTATTGTGGTGCCTAGGCTACTAGGGACTTGGAGGACTCCAAGTTGCTAGACGTTGTCAGGGCACTGAAAATATGTTTCCAGAACGGCTAGAGTCAGAAAATCTGACTCGCTGTTTATCCTATATGCACCTAACAAGCTGGGTGCTCCTGCTTCTAAGCAGACTATTGCTCGTTGGATTTGTAGTACAATTCAGCTTGCACATACTGTGGCAGGCCTGCCACAGCCAAAATCTGTCAATGCCCATTCCACAAGGAAGGTGGGCTCATCTTGGGCGGCTGCCCGAGAGGTCTCGGCTTTACAACTTTGCCGAGCAGCTACTTGGTCAGGGGCAAACACGTTTGCAAAATTCTACAAATTTGATACCCTGGCTGAGGAGGACCTGGAGTTCTCTCATTCGGTGCTGCAGAGTCATCCGCACTCTCCCGCCCGTTTGGGAGCTTTGGTATAATCCCCATGGTCCTTACGGAGTTCCCAGCATCCACTAGGACGTTAGAGAAAATAAGAATTTACTCACCGGTAATTCTATTTCTCGTAGTCCGTAGTGGATGCTGGGCGCCCATCCCAAGTGCGGTTTATCTGCAATACTTGTACATAGTTATTGTTAACTAAATCGGGTTATTGTTGAGCCATCTGTTGAGAGGCTCTATTGTTTCATACTGTTAACTGTGTTTCATATCACGAGTTGTACGATGTGATTGGTGTGGCTGGTATGAGTCTTACCCGGGATTCAAAATCCTTCCTTATTGTGTACGCTCGTCCGGGCACAGTACCTAACTGAGGCTTGGAGGAGGGTCATAGTGGGAGGAGCCAGTGCACACCAGGTAGTCTAAGATCTTTCTAGAGTGCCCAGCCTCCTTCGGAGCCCGCTATTCCCCATGGTCCTTACGGAGTTCCCAGCATCCACTACGGACTGCGAGAAATAGAATTACCGGTGAGTAAATTCTTATTATATATTTCTTTTTATTTTAATTTTTTTGTTTTTTTGTTGGAGGGGTGTAGATGGTGTTTGTGTAAGGCTTTCTCCCATCCCTTCTATAAATGTTTTAATTTTTAGCTTTTCCTAGTCCCCTTCTAACGGTCACATGCAAATCCTGTTACACTGTAGTGCCACATTGAGTTTGTGTGCATCTAATACAGCACACTGGTAATGGAAATTCATTGGAGGATCATGATTATGATGACAACTTTAGCTTTTAAAATGCTATAAAAGTCCATTTTGAGAAATACGCTTCCATGGCTTTGTTCTCTGTATCAGAGCGATCACTGGCCAAGTCAGCTATACTGGAGCCCATCTGCTCTCTATTTCCAAATCTCCAGCAGTATAGCCATCTCTAGCTGTCAGAGTCCGAATCACTGAACTGATTATACTGAGAGAGGTCAGACTGTGAGAGACCATTCACTGCAGTGTGGCAATGTGTAACCCTTTCCTGTCAGCTCTTTCCTGCCACAGACAGCTCTGTGAAGCTTTGCATCATAGAGCACCCTACAGAGCGTAGCTATGTAACACTTTGCTTGCTGAGCTCTGTACAATGCAGCAGAGTACCTATGGTAACCCAGCACCTTGTCAGTAAGAAAACACCCCCTCCCCTGTCATATGATGTCACTGTCAGCTCTGGGGAGAATGTGACCTTGTCACCTTCCAGCCAGAGACAGCTTGGAATAAAAGCTTCCTGCACACATAATGTGTCTATAGATGTACAGCCGCTCTCAGAGCTGTGCTAGTATCAGGAAGGAAAATCAATCCTCTTTACAAAATGCTCCACGCACCTGGCTATATACGTGTCTGCATACTATGCGTAATACTAGAATCGGGGAGATAAGCCTATGTAACATGGATACAGTACACAACCTTTCCCTCTGCCATGATGTATGTATTTTAGGTGACCATTGTATGTTCAGGAACTGTATTGGCAGTTACTGTGTAATCTTTGCTTTTTATGCTGTCAGCGGGAAATTTGCGCACAGCTGTCGGCGTTTATCGGAAATGTTAGTCTGTACTAATACCATCTCAATCTAATAGTATGTTAGCAAAACATATCTGGTCATAGAGGCGTTACAGTGGTCTTCACCCAGCTCATGTAGAATTACCCCTGACTTTCCTACACTTTTTCAGCAGACTTTCTGGTTTTGTGGCTTTCTTACGCCTGCTTTGTGTGTACTACATGTATTCTAAGCAGCAGGTACGGTACCTGCATTGGACAACTTTAGTAGGGGGACATAATCAGGTGCAGCTGCACTCATCAACTCTGTATGGTAGCCTTAAACCACATATGTGGGTGGTTGTGCGATGCCAGAGAAATAGCCAGAATGCTGTCCCCTTATGGACAATCCTACTAATTGAATTCCTGCTTGTGAATATACTGCCCTGTGTACACCTTTGTGCATATGTAAAGAGTGGATTGAGGATCCCTTTATGTCTGTAGTAAAAGGCCCTCTAGGTTTGCATGGGAGAGAATAGACCATATTAAGAGGGGAGAGGCTGATGGCCACAGATGTGTGTAGCTGGGGGTAAACAGCCAGTTGTGAAAGTTTTTCTTTTTACGAACTGATCATTAGTATGCATAAATAAAATAAATACACTATATAGATGCAATAGAATTGAAATGTTGGTAGGAGGTCAAGTCTGTGTCAAAATTTGAGTGTAACGTTTTCTGTTTTTCTTAATTCCCACAACATTTTTATTTACTTAATAACATTTTTATGTTGGCCCTCCATAATATTTGGTCAGTGTTCTCCAGATCAGTTTGCTATTTTTTCACTGTTTATATGAATTTCATTTTTCCAACAGACCTTTTATAGCCATACAAAGTGCTTCCCCAATATAGCCGTTCCCTAGCAGGCTAAGGGTTAATGGTGAGCACTCCCCGTTCGGATGTCACCGTGTCCCCACTGCTGCATGACCCACTTCCACATTCGGTATCCAGGCAACATGCTCCTGCTCTTTCTGCCCTACCTCATGTAACGCCCGGTACAGCGGCATCCTGTTAGAACAGAGAGTGGCACTGAGTATCTGTACAGAAAATGCACACGCTGAGCTGTATAATGATGCTGAGTATCTGCACACCCCCTCTCTGTTTGTAGCTGTGTATTTTATCTGCCTGTCTGACAGATCCTGGATCCAGCGGGGAGCAGCTAATCTGTGCACACAGGAGGAAGCAGATAAATAAAGGATGAGAGAGACAGAGGAGACAGGACAGACAGGAGAAAGGGAGGGAAGGAAGGAGTTAGTGTGCAGGCCTTTGTAGTGGGAAAAGAAGTAAAGCGAGACATCTGGTGGAAAGAATCGAATTTTCTATTTTCTACATTGCAGAGAGATGTGATCACTTAGCAGTAGTGTCGCGGTTCTTAAAACCCCAATATCCATGGTCGCTGTTAATTTATAATAAGGATCGAGAATCTGCGCATCCTCTTTCTTAATAATGACAAACCTGTAATGATTATTTCTCAGCAAATTAGAAACTTAATCGTATAAACATATTTACAGCAAACAAATACATTACAAAACTTCTACTTTAGATGAATACAGTTTATCACGATGTACACCTATTTAAGTCTCTTTAAGTTAGGTCTAAAGACTACTGAAACCTGTACAGATGAGTCCTAATACACTATTGCTGCAGACACTCCAAACATCATTGGTGCACCAGGTCCCGTGTGACTCTGCTTGTGTTTGTGTCGAGTGTCATCGTCTCGCAAAAGTGCATCTTAGTGGCTGTACAATTTTAACTAAACTGCTTCACGAGGCTGCACAAATTCATTTGATATGCGACCCTTAAATATCTGTGTGCGACTGAGTCTGAATCTATATAAAGTTCTATGATGCAGCTGCTTTTTTGTGTGCTTCGTATACAGATTCAGGGGTCTATATAATAAGCCTTGGACGGAGATAAAGTACCAGCCAACCAGCTCCTAACTGTCATTTTTAAAACCCAGCCTGTGACATGACAGGAGCTGATTGGCTGGTACTTTATGTTTGGTACGTGTATGTGTGGTATTATGGTACTTTATAGACTTTGTCTATTCAAGGCTTAGTAAATATACCCCTCAGAATCTGTTGCACACCGTTAAATGAGTATTGCATGTTAAATAAATCAGCGAATCAAATAAGATACGCATTCAGGAATACAAGACCCTAGACCACTTGGCATAGATAACTCCCAACAGGCCTTTCGCATTGCGTGGCGTATTTTGATTTGTGTATAAAAACAAATCTGCACCTACCAGTGACGTGTGGTGAGGTAAATGACTCAGGAGGCACTGGCTAGTACCAGAGCCAGATTTACACACAATATATAAGCCAAAGGGTTCATGTGGGCATTATATGTGGTGGAAATTTGAGTTTTGATCAGAACTGTGCAGAAAAGGTAGGCTCACCTGCTATACACTTTTGCAGAGTTTTGGCTATAAAAATAATATAAAAGATATTTCTAATAAATTCTTTGTATTTTTCATATACTTTATATAGTCAAAACTCTGGTTTAGACGTTAGTATGACAGGAAAGGCTCTGCTCTACCTCACCACATGTCACTTGTACCTGCCCATGCTAGATATGTGCCAACCCCACCAAATAACATTTAAACAGAATATATGCCCATATTTGTCTAGCCTTGGAGAGTGATTACACAGTGATTACAGTGATAAAGTACCAGCCAATCAGCTCTTAACTGCCATATTATAGGCTTTGTTTTTGTTTTTTTTAAATGACGGGAGCTGATTGGTACTTTATCACTCTCCAAGGCTTGATAGATCTAGGCCTCAGTGCGCTAAGCGCTTTTCCTACAATCATCACCTTATGCAACACAGATAATTCACATAACTTTGCCCATCTTACTCACATTTTCTAGAGGTTGACTTAATACTACTTCCTCCAGTTTATTGATATGAATAAAATCTCCTTTTCAATATACACAATCTAACAATTTGGTTTAGTTTTTGGCTCTGAAGCCATTGTAATGCAGATGTTTCTGTATTCTACTTGGTGTTTTTATTATATTTATATGGGACTTGTATACCTAATTTAAGACTTAAAGCAATCACAGTAGTTCTGTGACTGTATAATAGTTTGATCCCAAATATAGTATGTACAGGTCGAGTATCCCATATCCGGAATGCTAGGGACCAGGAGCATTCCGGATATGGGCTTTGTCCAGATAACAGAATACCTGGTATCTGGATGGGATCAGTATGATTTACCTACAATCAAAATCCCGACATTCAAAATACCAACATTTAAAATGTCGTCACAGTCAAAATACAGACATTTAAATAGTCATAAAGTCGACACCCAACCAAAATATTTGAAAAACCGTATGTTGATATAGGTCAACGTGGACACCGTATAGGTGTAACGCGTCCCCGCGCATCGCTTGCTGCGCTTGCCATGCTTCGGGCACACTATTGTATTCCCCCTCCATGTCCACTGGGATGGTAAAGTATGAAGAAGTCGGTTTCAATAAAAAAAAAACATGAAAAACTCATGTCGATTTTTTTCGACCTGTCGACATTTAAAATGTCTGTATTTTGACAGTGACGAGTGTCGACATTTTTAATGTCCGTATTTTGACCTTGTCGGTATTTTGACCATCTGTCAGTTGTCTGTATTTTGACCGTATGGATTTTTATTGTAGGTAAATTGACTGCATCCCATCCGGACGGGTCAGCAGCGGTTCCGGCACACCAGCGTGAGGGTCTGGCATGTCGTCGGTGGGTCCTGGGTGTAGTGACGGTGATGAAATGGCTGTAAAGCCACTACCCCACCTGTCTGACCGCGGACGCCACAGATGTCATGACGCTGGCCACGTCATGACATTACTACAGGGCCAAAATATTCCAATTTTTTGAATATTTCGGTTAATGGGTATCCGGATAACGGCTGTCCGACCTGTATTATAGTAACACACTTTATTATAGGCACAAATACCAATCCAAATACAAATTAAACCTATATAAGGAATGCGTCATTCCTCATTAACTTGGAAGGTATTTTGTAAACTTTTTAGGCCAGACATTCATGCATTTGTGTTGTGTAAAGAGGTACACAGCCTTCTTTCCCAAAAAAACATATTTGCACTTAACCTTTAATAATAATCTGGCTGTGCATTTATGAATTGTTCTGAATTCCATATTAGTTTCACATACCAGTTGCCTTTTATGAGTGTTATATTGCTTCTAAAATAAATATCTTAAGCTGGGTACACACAGTTTGTTTTTCAATCACAGTCGATTCCTTGCAGCTGTGCAATACCATACAAATATGAATTAGGCCGATTGTTTATTGCATCGGCCCATCTGATCTGCTGCATTCACATGGGACGATGCAATATGGAGTACACACAGGCATCGGTCAGGATGGTTCTACAGTGTGTATACCAGGAAATACGATCACACCATTTGAAGATCTGTCAGATGATCTGCATGATCAAGTGTGTACCCAGCTTGAGTTTCTCTATGCTTTGTGTTCTCTTCAACCCAGTGTTCTGCATACACTTATGTTCTGGTTGTTTACCTGTCTGGACAGAAAAGAGGTATATTGCCTAAAAAGAACGTGAATATATTCACGTATATTTAATGAATCGCTAAAAATACGCAAAGTTCCCTTCAAAATCGCCACAATCGTTCCGATCCCCAAGAAATCTAATATCACAAGCCTGTGACTACAGACCGATTGCACCGACGTCTGTGGTCATAAAAGTGTTCGACTGCCTGGTTCTGAACCACCTTAAAGCTGTGACTAGCCCCCATCTAGACACATTTCAGTTTGTCTACCGAGTGAATCGGTGCGTTGAGGATGCTGTCAACCTGGGCCTGCACCACATCCTGTGACATCTGGACACGTCTGGAACCTACGAGAGAATCCTGTTTGTATTGAATGCCAAGCTGAAGTCTACAATCAACCCCAGCATTCTCTACCACAAACTACTCCGCCAAGGGGTCTCTGAAGCAATCTGTTCCTGGATCGTGGACTTTCTGACCGACAGAATACAGGTGGTCAAAGCAGGGGGATTCACCTCCCAAGCTCGGTCCATCAGTACTGGGGCACCCCAGGGCTATGTCCCCTCACCCCTGCTCTTCTCCCTGTACACTAATGACTGTTCCTCTGAGTCCCAGTCGGTTAAAATCATTAAATTTGTCGACGACACCAATCTCATCGGCATCATAAAAGGGGACGAATCGGACTACAGACAGGAAGTGGATCGGTTGGCCCAGTGGTGTAGCTGTAACAACCTGGAGCTCAACCCACTTAAAACCGTCGAGATGGTATTAGACTTTAGGAAGAAACCAGCTGAGCACCCCCACTAATCATAGCCAATAGTGCGGTGCCGCTAATGGACTCCTTCAAGTTCCTGGGGACTACGATCTCTAGAGACCTCAAGTGGGGACCAAATGCAAATGCCACCATCGGAAAGGCACAGCAGGGGCTGTTCTTCCTAAGGCAACTTAAGTTTAACATCCCACAGAATCTCCTGCTCCGCAATTGTAGAATCTATCTTGTGTTCCTCGATTATCGTCTGGTATAGCTCCGCCAGCGAGAGAGACATACACAGGCTCCAAAGAGTGGTAAGGTCTGCTGAGAAGATCATCAGAGTTGACCTTCCGCCTGTCCATGACCTGTACTGGTCCAGAGCCAAAAAAACGGGCGACTAGGATAGTCAATGATCCACCTCACCCGGGCCATGGCGAGCTCAACCTGCTGCCATCCGGGAAAAGATACAGTGCCATTCCCACCAGAACCAATAGAAGCCTCAAAAGCTTCTTTCCTCAAGCAGCCCACCTGCTGAACTCCTGACAAATCGCCGGGCTGACTGACTGTCCAGTCGCTCTACTCCGATCTTCTGATTGGAACGAACACCGTGTACTTTTACTTAACCTGTATACTGCATATATTCCTCCCTCCCTCTAGTCTACGTGTTCCCCCCTGGCTGCTGCACTGTAAACCGAAAACAAATTCCTAGTATACGCAATTGTACCTGGCCAATAAAGCTGATTCTGAATATGTCCTCGTGCATTAACAAAAATTGCTGTTTTTTTCCTTCTGCCTTTTTTCATCGCTACCTAATATGTTTGAGCTATAAATATTATGCAAGCTACTGTTAAGAGAGAAAGGTCTTAGGACACATGACTGGAGCGGAAAGGGTTATTCTGTCACACGCTGCGCTCAGGCAGGAAAGAGGTTGGTCAAAATGCCAAAGTCTGCAGGGCTTTCTGGCTGGAAAGGGAATGCTTTGCCAGGATGTGGTTCCCTGGCTGAGTGCTTTCTGCCTCAAAGCATTCTGGGAGAAGGGCAGCTATAATTAGTCCTGTGCCTGGAATCCAATGCCTGCTCCCTCCTCTCATCACTGCACCATCTGTCTGCCCTGTACCCTCCCCCAACACATACACTCAGCTACCACACTTCCTGATGCCTGACTGTATAGGTGTAGACCCATTACATGTACATTGATAACGTGAATGAGTGTTCTAAATACTTATGTTTATCTCGTGACATCTATAGGAGTATGATGAAGGCCTCTTATACTGCATATCTTCTCTCTGTACACAAGCCTATACTTTTTTGGTGTCTGTCTCCTTTCTGCTTTTTTGTCACTGTTAGTGTTCTTACTGCCCATGTCCTCTCAATTCTCACTCCTATCCCCATCTACTGCTGTCTGTTTTCTGCCTATATGTCCCTCCCAAGACGACGACACAAAGCTGTACAACACTTTTTTTTTTTTTTTCTTCTTTTTCTTTTTTTACACTGAGGCCTTGTCTGCTGTGATCCAAGGCATATCATAGGAGATGCATGGATTGGCCATTTAAAGTCCTATTTTATTATTGCAACTTCATCTTCCACCCATTAATGTGCATCTGCTTCTTGTCTGTATTGTTAAAGATAGTAGGGTTCTTGTGGTGTATGTTGCTGGAACATAACTTTGCATTATGTGAATGACCGCGGATATATATCATTATAAGGTGGTGCTTGATTTAGCTTTGTGTATATGGGTAAACATTATGCTACATGTGCTCTTGCACAGACAGATGTGCTCTGCAAACTAAAACCTCTAAGCACATTCTTCATGGAAACATGCGTGGTTCTGTCTGTAGGCAAAGACCTGCATGCTTTTGCAGGCAAAGGAACCCTTGTTTTACACATGGGTGGCAGGTGCACACTTATTTCTCTGGCCATAGGCAAAGACATGCGTGCATGCACATCACTGGGCTAAGCATGCTAACAGCACATAGGAATAGCAGGCATTGTGCAATGCCAACTTGTAGGGAGGGTGTAAAGGAGGAGAACGGGGAGTGGAATGATTTGACAGGTATAGAATGAAAAACAAGAAGACGACTAGGATAAATGATACTGCATAGAGAGGCATATATGTTTTGTAGGCTGAGGTGAGTTAGATGGTAGAGCGGTGGATGCAGAGAAAGCTTAAAGCCTTGAGGAAAGGCGTGAGGAGATCATGGGATTAAGTTGAAGAATGGAGGGGGGAGAGCATGTAGCCCTGAGGTGAGGTCTTGTGTCAGTGCATGGAGGAGAGAGAGACACATTATATATACACCACTCTGCTGGATACTGAGATACAGATAACAGGAAAGAGGGAGAGAGGCAGGAGCAGAGAGACAGCAGGGGAGAGAAGAGTAGAGGAAATAGGGGGAGGAAAGGGAGGGAGATACAGGGAAAAAAAGGAACGTAGAGAGGGACACGGAAAAGCTAAAAAGGCAAAAGGATTTGAAAGGGGATGTGGCAAAACAGGTGAGGGGAAATCCTGGATTATGACTGGAACCCTTCCTTAATGTGAAAACTAATGCATATGTGCATTTTTATGAAAATTAAAGTAAATTAATATATCCTTACTAATGGTTTATCCACAATAGTGTTACTGTGCTTGTACAGCACTATCAGAGATGAAGAAGCACATAGCTGATTTGATATGGTTTGTCTTGTAGATGTCAGTGATGCTGGCCTTATTCCTCCGACCCTGGAAAATGGAGACACATCTGCTGAGAAACACCCTCCACACCCAAAGGAGGCCGAGAGGGGCCGCAGAGTGACCCTGGTGTGCAGACACCCCCGTTCAAGGTGAGTGAACTCCATGAATTTGTATGTGACTGATATTTAGTGGCAAGTACTTCATGTTGTTCCTACAGCCAGGCACAGATTGCTGTATTTTTCTGAATGGCAACATTTGTTAACTCTTTTTTTGTTCATTAACTGTTTTTATTAGACCGTGTAATACTGTTCCATCATGGGTAGTTATGGGCAACTTGATGCTGTTGTAGGTCTCATTTGACTGCCCTATAACCTGCAAATTATCCTTGCATTACTCCATAAGTTGGTTGCACACTTATTGGGCTAGGTTGTGAACCGCAACAGATTGCAACGACCATTGTTTAATGTATTGGGTGTTTGCATCGTCCTATTGGATGAACAGCACATCCAATTGGATGGTTCCACAGCTAATGTGGTGTTGATACTTGCAGTATGTCACAATATATCGACCTTGTCCTACAGCATATCATGCAGTGTGTATAGCGGCACAATGTATTGTTTTTTTAAATCTGTTTTTTTTTTAAAACAAATTTAGTAAACAATACAAAACAAAAACAACAACCATGTCGTCATCAGCTAAGTACACAGGACAAAAGTGCAAAACGTGCATTGCAGTTAGAAACCAGTTACAGGTACTACAGGGTACGCAGATACAAACAATAACACAAAATAGTCTGTCAAAAAGAACAAAAAACAACGAATGTGTAAATACAATTTAGAGAAAACACAGGAACAGACGAGGTGTTAACAAGGTGTTGAAAGCCGGCAAGGAGATACACCACCACAACCTGAACACTTTAATAACACAGACAGTCTAGGAGTCCCTCGATGAGCTCTCTCCCCTACCCAGCCTGGAAATACACCTTGTATCCCACTTATCATGGAAATTAAACATAAGGTGGGTACACACTAGGCGATATGCACCATGACATCGCGTAGTGTGTCCCCCTCACGTGTTTTGGATGATGAGTCCAAATTGAGCAGCATGCATGGCTGACACCAAGGGTCGTTAACGACCCGCAGGGCGGCACATCGGCTGTCAGCAGCAGTGATATATATAGGCAATATAGTAAACGATCTTTCTCGGGTAAAAATGAGCGATATCGTTTACTATATCGCCTAGTGTTTACACACATATAGAGTTGCGGATTTTAAAAAGAGGTCTTTCGTGTTTAGCCACATCACATACTAAGGCTCTCCGTTTATGAGTGTCAAGAGGATTAGGTGCAAACCAAAACCTTGCCACAATAACCTTAGCCATGGTGGTAAGTAGGGAAGCCAATCCTGGGCCATTTTTTTTCAATCCCGGGTATCGGAATTGAAAAATGGGCATTCCCAGGATTGTCTTTTAACTATGTGGCCACCCCCTCGCCCCGCACACATAACTCGCCATATACTTGGGGCGGGCGAGTGGGGAACATCCTCCGCTCTCTTCTGGCGGCTCCCAGCGGCGTGTGAAGGCGCAGCGTGACCTCTCGCTGGGGAGCCGGAAGGAGGAGGCCGGGCAGTGTCTGAGCGTCCTTTGGACGCTCAACGCGGATCCCTCAATCCCCGGGATTGGAGCTTCCAATCTCGGAATTGAATCCCGGCTGTTTTTGGCCCTAAATCCCGGGAGATTGGCCACCATAGTGGTAAGGCATAAATTGTAGCGGTAAAGCACCAGGAATTGTCTCTTCTAAATCTGAACCAAATAAATAATTCTAGGTGTTAATGGAGGAATACATTTTGACTCAGAAGGGGGAGTGCACAATGTATTGTTACATTGCACAGTCATTGGGTGTGTACCCAGTGTTATATGCAAACATTTAGGTAACTAACAAGAACCTTACCTGTAATATCAACATAGTTTAACATTTTGTTCTAAAGCCACATTTAATGCTTGGTAATTTTCAGTGTGTTTTTTCTTTTCCTCTTTTAAAAAAAAAATTCCTGTACAAACCTCAAGGTCCATGTTGGTGCACCATTTAAAGCTTTACCCCCACTGGTTAAGTGTGCAAATACTTTATTAATTTCTGAAGATGTTATTTCTTCTGTTTCTGGAACTACTTTTTATAAAAAAGAAGATTTGTGGTAAGAACTTACCTTTGTTAAATCTGTTTCTGCGAATTACACTGGGTTCCACAGGGATAACATCGGGGTGTAGAGTTGGATCTTGATCCGAGGCACCAACAAGCTAAAAGCTTTGACTGTTCCCAAGATGCACAGCGCCGCCTCCTCTATAACCCCCGCCTCCGTGCACAGGAGCTCATTTTTGTTAACCAGTCCAATGCAGTAGCAGGTAAAAGACGACAACAGTTAGTAGCCACATACACCACATTCTCACGACAGGAGAAGGTATCAGCGGATAATGCCATACATACCCAAAGAAGCTAAGTGCGTCATGGTGGGTGCCCTGTGAAACCCAGTGTTCCTCGCAGAAAGAGATTTAACAACGGTAAGTTCTTACAATAAATCTCCTTTTCTGCAGCGGGGTACACCTGGGGTTCCACAGGGATAACATCGGGGATGTCCTAAAGCAATTCCTCATGGGAGGGGACGCACTGTAGCGGGCACAAGAACCCGGCGTCCAAAGGAGTCATCCTGGGAGGCGGAAGTATCGAAGGCATAGAACCTTATGAACGTGTTCACGGAGAACCATGTAGCCGCCTTGCACAATTGTTCAAGGGTCGCACCACGGCGGACCGCCCAAGAAGGTCCAACAGACCAAGTAGAAAGGGCTTTGTTGGTAGTAGGAGCTGGAAGGCCAGCCTGTACATAAGCATGTGCAATCATCATTCTAATCCATCTGGCCAAGGTCTGCTTATTAGCAGGCCAGCCACGTTTGTAAAAACCAAAAAGGACAAAGAGGGACTCACATCTAAGAGAAGCTGTTCTCTTCACATAAATACGGAGAGCCCGTACCACATCCAATGACCGTTCTTTGGAAGATAAGCCTGGAGAGGTAAAGACCGGAACCACAGTCTCTTGGTTAAGGTGGAAAGATGACACCACCTTAGGCAGATAAGCAGGGCGAGTTCTAAGAACCGCCCGATCACGGTGAAAAATCAGAAAGGGTGACCGACAAGGCACCAAAGTCTGAAACCCGTCTAGCAGAGGCAATAGCCAGCAGAAACAAGTCCTTAAGAGTAAGCCACTTAAGGTCCACAGACTCCAGAGGTTCAAACGGAGACTCTTGTAAGGCGTCCAGAAAAACCGACAGAACCCAAGGAGCCACAGGCGGGACATAGGGAGGTTGAATCCGTAAAACACCCTGAGTGAATGTATGAACATCAGGCAGACGCGCAAGATTTCTCTGAAACCATACCGACAAGGCAGAAATATGAACCTTGATGGAGGCCAGACGAAGGTCTACTTTAAGTCCAGGCCCTGTTGCAGGAAAGCCAAAAGTTTGGCAGTGCCGAACTTGAATGCATCATAATTGCGAGTCGCACACCAGGCGAAGTAAGAATTCCAGACCCTATGATAAATCCGAGCAGAAGCCGGTTTACGGGCCTTCAACATAGTTTGAATGACCGCCTCAGAAAACCCTTTGGCCCTCAGTACGGAAGCTTCAAGAGCCACGCTGTCAAAGCCAGCCGGGCCAAATCCTGGTAGACACAAGGGCCCTGAACGAGGAGGTCTGGGCGCTGCGGAAGCAGAAGAGGGCGCTCTATTGATAGACCCTGCAGGTCTGAGAATCAATGCCGTCTGGGCCACGCCAGAGCGATTAGAAGTAGTATTCCTCCTTCTTGCTTGAACTTACGTGTTACCCTGGGCAGAAGTGACACCGGAGGGAACATGTACGGCAGCTGAAAGTTCCATGGAATTGCCGTGCGTCAACGAACGCTACTTGAGGATCCCTTGTCCTTGCTCCGAAGACCGGAACCTTGTGATGGTGTCGAGACACCATCAGGTCCACATCTGGAAGGCCCCACTTGTCCACGAGAAGTTGAAACACCTCTGGATGGAGGCTCATTCTCCGGCGTGTACGTCCTGACGACAGAGAGTCCGCTTCACAGTTTAGGACCCCCGGAATGAACACTGCGGATATGGCTGGCAGATGACGTTCCAACCACAGAAGAATCTTTGACACTTCCATCATTGCCATGAGGCTTCGAGTGCCGCCTTGATTGATGTACGCCACTGTGGTGGCGTTGTCCGATTGTACATGAACAGGTCTGTTCTGTACCAGAGGCAGGGCTAGTGTCAACGCATTGAACACTGCCCACAATTCCAGAATGTTTATCTGGAGGAGAGATTCCTCCCTGGTCCACTGACCCTGAAGAGAGTGTTGCTCCAACACCGCGCCCCAACCCCGCAGACTGGCATCCGTCGTCAGAAGGACCCAGTTGGAAATCCGGAAGGGACGACCCCTGCTCAGTTGTTGGTCCTGCAGCCACCAGATCAGTGACAGACGGACCTCCGGAGTCTAGGATCTCATGTGAGACCTTATCCGGTGAGGCAGGCCGTCCCACTCGGAGAGAATAAACCTCTGCAGAGGGTGGGAATGAAATTGAGCGTACTCCACTGCGTCAAAAGCTGACACCATGAGGCCTAGTACTTGCATCGCCGAGTGTATTGACACACGTGGGCGAGAGAGGAAGCATCTTATCTTGTCCTGAAGCTTCAAGACCTTCTCCGGAGACGAAAACAACCGCAGGTTGTGAGTGTCCAATAGTGCTCCCAGGTGCACCATGCTCTGAGCAGGAACCAGGGAAGACTTCTTCCAGTTGATGAGCCACCAGTGGGCTTGCAGGAATTAGACCGTCGGTTCCAGGTGACGAAAGAGAACCTCTAAGGAGTTCGTCAGGATCAACAAGTCGTCGAGATACGGCAGGATCCTGATACCCTGATGGCAGAGTAGGCCCGTCATGGCCGCTATGACCTTGGTGAAAACTCGAGGAGCCAAGGTCAGACCAAAAGGCAAGGCCTGGAATTGAAAATGTAGGTTGCCAATAGCAAACCGCAGGTATTGCTGATGCAACTCTGCAATAGGTATATGTAGGTAAGCAGCCTGTATATCCAGGGATACCATGTAGTCCTTGGGCTCCAGGGCCAGAGCGAAGCGTTTCCATACGGAATTTGGAAACATTCACAAATTTGTTTAAAGACTTGAGGTTGAGAATGGGCCTCTGAGTCAGAGGCACCGGCACTACCACTCCCGTGTCCAGGAGGGATTGTACCACCAGATGGAGAGTCTTTGCTTTTACCAGATCCGAAGGGATGATTGTTGAGCAAAACTGTCGAGGGGGACGTTTCTTGAAAGAGTGACTATTTCCCTTACCCAGGCTTCCGAAGTGGTCTGTAGCATACCTGAGCAAACCATAGAAGTCTGCCTCCCACCCTGGGATCCCCCAGAGGGAGGCCCACCTCGTCATGCAGCAGGCTTGTCTGATTTGGCAGCAGGCTGACAGGCAGCCCAGGCATGTTTAGGTTTGCGCTTAGAGGATTTGGAAGTGCGATCCTGTTTCGGGTACGCTTTACCTGGAGGTTGAAAGGAAAGAAATGAAGTACTCTTAGCCTTCGGGGCCAAAGGTGTAGTACTAGGCAGACAGGCAGTCTTAGCAGACGCTAAGTCAGCGACAATCTTGTTGAGATCTTCCCCAAAAAGAATGTTTCCCTTAAAAGGGATCACCTCCAAGGTCTTTTTAGAGTTCCGATCAACAGACCAGGACCGCAACCAGAGGATCTGGCGAGCCAGAATAGACGTGGTAGGCGCTTTGGCCGCTAGGATATTTGCATCAGATGCCGCCTCTTGAATATAATGAGAGGCTGTAACAATGTATGAAAGACACTGTTTTGCATTATCAGGAAAATTAGACGGTAATTCCGCTTCAACTTCCTGCACCCGGGCCTCTATTGCTTTAGCAGCCCAAGAGGCCGCAATAGTAGCACTATAAGCAGCTCCAGCAAGAGTGTAAATGGACTTCAAGCAACCCTCCACACGCTTATCAGTCGGTTCCTTCAGAGAGGTGATGGTAGTGACAGGCAGAGCAGATGACACCACCAGACGTGCGACCTGTGAGTCCACCGGTGGCGGAGTTTCCCAATTTTTGCATATCTCTGCAGCGAGGGGATAACAAGCTAGCATCTTTTTAGACAGAGAATTTCTTTCCTGGATATTCCCAGGATTCCTGACGTATGTCAACTAAATGGTCAGAATGTGGTAAAACTAACTTGGTAACCTTCTGACGCTTGAACTTATCTGGTTTCTTAGAGGAAGCTGGGGTTTCTTCGTCATCATCAATTTGAAGAATCAGCCTTATAGCCTCTAAGAGGTCAGGAACATCCACCTGTGTTGTAGATTCCCCGTCAGAAGCATCTGCAGCAGTGTCTGTGGGATCAGTATATGCGCCATAATCATCAGATGAAGTATCTGTAACGTGTGGATTGTGAGGATGTAATGGCCCGCTTCGATGACACCTTGGTCTTAGGCGGGCGAGGGTTAGGATTTTGCTTGGCCATAGACTGATTTAATTGCTGTAACTGGAGGACAGAGTATCTGCCCATGGCGGATTAACAGCAGGGACAATATGTGGCTGTAATGGCACAGGAGGTCCCATAGGGGGCGCAAGTCTAGTTACAAGCGTAGTCGGTAAATTAGAAAATGTAGCCCATGGTGGGTCAGTAGTTGCCCCCTTTGTAGTAGACTGACTGTGGGGTACAAAGCTCCCAGCACCTGAACCCTCAGCTGCAATATTTTCCTCAGAGATATCCATGGCATGAGCACTGCAGGACGCAGGATCAGCCACAGAACCCTCACCCTGATGAGCTGACCATTATATGAAAGCTTTACCTTAGGGCGGCACAGTACAATATAAGCAGACAAGGTAACTGACAAAAAAAAACCCGGATAGTGTGACTTCAGGCAGAGCACACACGGAGGATTTAAGAGGTATATGGTGACTGTAATACACAGAGAAAATACCAAAAAAAAGTATATTCTGTGAAAACCACTATATTATATGAAAACCCTGACGCACTTAGCCCCCTCAGGGTACAGAATATAGGGATAGCAGGATATGCGACATACACGGAATGGAAATCACACAGCAGCTATTGGCATACACACAGTCACATGTACAATGCAGAAATTATCGCAAATAACAATAAAACTGCACTGGACTAGCAATACTTTAGTAATTATGTACCACTCAAGTAAAGCTAAGTAGGTATAGAGATAGATCAATGCACAGTAAAGACTGGATGTATATCACAGGGTACTTGTACTAAATATCCCTGACAGAATGCACTTGTTAATAACTAACACTGTCTAAATGACATGTAGAATACTTAAGTGTCCTGTAAATGCACAGCGCTGATGAAGCAGGCGGTTTTACAGAGGAGACATTGCCCAGCAGTCCCAGAATCAGTGCAGCTGTGTGTGTAATGGCGCCCAAACGCTGACACGGAGTGAGGGAGACATGGAGATGCAGCTGTAGGGCGGTAACATTAGCAGTAAATGGCGTGCTGGGGGAGGGGCTACAGGTCAGAGCCTTATCCCTTTACTCGACTTTACCACCTTGTACTGCGGGCCATAGAAAAATGGATTATATATCAAATCCGACCTGTGCCCTAGCGGTCTAGTGGGGTCCCTGTACGGCCACAGTGTCCATGCCAGCGCGCGCGGTCCGTCTCCTAGAGACCGCACTGATCACGGTTTGCTCTGGGTCTCTCCTGGGGGACCCTCTTACCTCCTCCTGAATGCGGCCACGCGATCCCAGAGAGCAGCGGCAGTGTGTGCGCGCCCTAATTGAAGAACCAGAGCCCTCCGCTGTAGTTACCCGGCAACCAGGCGCGCAGGAGTGTACAGCGCTGCTGGGAGGTGAGGGAGTCGCAGCATGATATGTCAGAAATGACATATAGCACTTACAAACTGAGCTCCTGTGCACGGAGGCGGGGTTATAGAGGAAGCGGCGCTGTGCATCTTGGGAACAGTCAAAGCTTATAGCCTGTTGGTGCCTCGGATCAAGATCCAACTCTACACCCCGATATTATCCCTGTGGATCGCCAGATTGTGGGCGATATTCCATTATTTAAAAAAAAAATAAAAAAAAAATTGCCAGTTGAGGGACCCGTTTGAGTGCTCAAACTGGACTTTTTGTGCCATGCCTATTAGTTTGGCCCTGTTTAGCTGCGTTACATGGTTAAACCCGAACTCTTGGCGCAATGAACAAGTACAGTTGTAGATCTCACAACCCCCCCCCCCTTTCCCCCGATCTCCTGCCAGTTTAGACGGGAGATTGGGAGCGATGACCAATTGAATATTGCCCTGTAGTAGAAGATTGAATTTGAAAAGGCATATAATTAAGCATTCTGCTTTAAGGAAAACTATATTTCAATTACCTTCTTTTATACTTTAAGCATATTTTCATAGAAAAAAGGCTTATTGTGTGCACTGATAGAAATTCTGCCATCTAGAGCTGACTGAGGTCATGGGATGGAAGACAGTATTAAAGCATTTGTTATTAATATTCTTGTCTTAATAGACCCTGAAATAATAACTAGGGATGTTATGTTATGGTACATATTTAAAATGATATTACTTAAGAGTGAACATCTTCTAAATTGATCAGGCTGTTGTATGAAAATAATAATAATAAGGGTATCTACAGTACCTTAAAGACATTATAAACGTGTTCTTATGGAAGTATAGATATTGCTTATTTGAAGTATGCTAGGATTTTGCATTTTTCTCTTTAATCTGCTTTACATGTCCAAAATGTACACGCACTGTCATAGTTGTCAGTCTAAGCAAATGATTTGTCGTTGGCTAATAAAGCTTGTCTATCCACAGAGACCACAAGTACAGCGGGAGAAGTGAAAGACAAGAAAGTAAGTGAACTTCCAATGAAAATACAGACCACATAATATTTGCACCCCGTTTGGGTTTACTAAATTCAGAATTCTGTAACACCATTTTCTCCCTAACTTGAGCCTTGAAATGTAATGCGTAGCTAGGTGACAGTCAAGACAATCATCAAGTTATAACAACGCATTATGGGGAATTCAGTTGTTGTTTTCGCCAGCAGATGGTCCAACGGAGTTATTCAATTGTATCTCCATTTGGGCACGAGCTGCTGCCGGCATTTCAGCTCTCAAATTCGACCTTATGCGTCGTGCCCATTTGATTAGCTGCTTTATGCAGTTAAACCCGACACTAATGGGTGCAATAACTGGTATCAATTGGATATCGACCATGCAATCTCCCATCACTTTAGATGGGAGATCGGGCGGCAGTATCAATTTAATTCCCCCCCTAATGTCTAGCAAATCTCAAGATAACTAATTAGTTTATCTGCTACAAAAGATCCCTACTGCCCTGTACATTAAACCTGGTTTCTCTTTCAGATTCTACAGCTGCTCTCCTTGAACACCAAGGTGAAGACGCTAAATCCCAGCACTCTTGGGGTCGTTCAAGCAAATCCTTCTGCCGTTCATCAGTTGGAACCCCCAAACTAGGTGTTGATGGAATAATTACCCTACTGAAAAGCAAATGTGGCAATGGTCGTGTAAATCTTCAACCTGTTGTACGTTTGATGGATATCATGAAGGACCTTAGCCAGCTGTCCAATGACCTACAATCTAGCGGTGTCCGTCTCGATTATACCCATGTTGTTAGTCCTCCATCAGAGCCTGAGGATGTAGAGCCAGGATTACAATACAGCTTCTTTTCTTCTAAGAGCCTTGCTTGTGGACTGCGGAGCCCTGAAGACAAACCTTCAGAGACAGTGGACAAGGAGCCAGATTCTGTTTCACCTAACCCAGACTCCATTGAATCGGCTAGTTCAAATGTCCTTCGAGAGTTAGCTGCCCTTGCTTGGATGGAACCACAGCCAGTGGAAGTTGTACAGGAGAGGGAACAGGAAGAAATGTGTAGCAATAAGGTGGAGGTTATGGCAAATGCAGAAGACTGCAATGAAAATAAAGAGGAGTCATCAGGTGATGAACAGGGAGATAGTAAGCATGAAACAGAGGAATCTGGGGAAGAACAGGAAGAAAATAAACAGGAAGAAGAATCTGGTGAGGAACAGGAGGAGAGTAAGCAGGAACCTGATTTTCAGGAAGAGAATAAAGAGGGAGAGGAGTCATCAGGGGAGGAGCAAGAGGAAAATAAACGGGAAGATGATTCAGGGGAAGATCAGGAGGAAATTAAACAGGAAGAAGAGTCCTCAGATGAGGAACATGAAGATGAATCAGTTAAAATTACAGAGGAATACCAGGAAGATGTAAAACCTGAAGTAGAGCAGGGTAACAGAGTAAGCCAGGAGATACATTTAGATATTAAAGAGGATGAGAGAGGAAGAGATGTGGATGTCAAAGACTCATTAGATGACAAAATTGGGTTAGAAGAGTGCAGAAAAAGGGTGGAAAAATATAAAAGAAGGGAAGTTATGGTAGAGCCACCAATAGAAGAAATGCCTTGGATGCTACCCCTCTTTTCCCCAACATCAGAAACTCTCAGGCGAACGCCGTTTTCCAGCCGTGGGGGCCACAGGTTTGGTCTTAGAGGCCGCAGGGGTGATAGACCTGGAAGAGGTCGTCGGAGAAGACCGGGTCGACCACGATCATCTGAGAGCAGTCTGTCTCGTGCATTTGTTATGCCTACCTACCATCGAACACCAGATGAGCCCAGGGCTTACAGGCCCCATGTTGAAAACACACTATTTCCACTTCCAACTCTTAATCAGAAGCCTCCTGCAGTAGAAGCTAATGAGGAACAAGGCCCTCCACCAAAACCAAAACGCAAAGGTATACGCAAGATGGTGGTTCGGATTGCCAAAATACCAATGCCAATGGGAAGGCGAAACAAAACCAGCTATAAAGTGTCTTCATTCAGTAGCACTCTAAGTGTTGAAGGCGGAGAACTGATTGGTGGTACAGGCCCAGGTCCCACCTCTCTTCTAAAAATGAAAAACAATGGACGCAATGTTGTAATGGTGTTTCCACCAGGTGAGCTTCCGATTATCCTTAAGAGGCGGCGAGGCCGGCCACCCAAAAACCTGGTTCTGGCTAGAGAAACGCCACCTCTATTGCCTCAACCTCCTCCTGTTGAATCCACATTGCCACCTCCACCAACTCCCCAGCCTACTCCACCCATCGCAGAAGGAGAATTTGTGAAGAAAAGGAGACGGAGAAAGCAAAAATTGGCGTCTCCGCAGCCTTCCTATGTAGCAGACACTAATGACAGCAAGTCTGAATATAGTGATGTACTGGCAAAGCTTGCATTTCTAAACCGTCAAAGTCAGGGGGCAGGACGCACTTCTCCACCTCGTTGCTGGACACCAACACTGCCAGAGTCTGTACACCAGGCCCCTGAAACTAATAATATATCCCAATACTTGCACAGAGTCCAGGGATACCGGAGAAGAGGAGGGCGTGGAGGAGGCCCAGGTCGTAGAGGAGGATGCAATAGTCACAATGCAGAGCTGTCCCGCTGTTCGTTCAGTGAATTCTTTGAAGGAATTGGAAAGAAAAAGACAAAGCCAAGACCTGTTGACCCTTTAAAGCCACGCAAGCGAAGACAGCCAAAGGCTGAACCAGACCCCAATGCTAAACCCAAACGCAAGAGAAGGTCTAGAAAAAATGGTGCGCTTCTTGGTGACATTGGAGGCGAAGCTGGCTTAGGATACCAAGGCATGTCTGAATGGGGTAGTGGGAGTAAAGGTGGGCCATGGATGACACAGCTTTCGAGCAGTCAAACAAGTGGCCGACATTGTAATTACCAAGGACCGGAGCACAGAAGCTTTTCTGCCTTGCACAGTGGATCACCATCTCGTCCAGGTTACTATAGTGGAACTGGATCAGTGTCTCAGTCAGAGAGTGGAGGGCAGGATCACCATGGGCTGTTTACAGGCTACTTCCGGTCTCTTTTAGACTCTGATGACTCTTCAGACCTTGTGGATTTTTCTTCTGTTGCACAGAGACAAGAAGCAAGAAAATCTGCATCTACCTTTTCTGGATCATCTGCATCCCCAAACCCAAGGGCTCTCCAGTCCTACTCCAGTTCCCGAGGTGCAAAATCTAGCACACAAGAATCACCATACCAAAGTTCAACAGCTGCCAGGCAACCATTCCCTCCAAACAGGGGAAATGCAAATTATGTATCAATTGCTCAACAAGAATGCCGTGGAACTGATGCCTTTCAGAAGCTTTTGTCACGTTCTCCCACGTCCCAAAATACTGGTGGCTTTGGGCAGTTTGGTGGTTTTTCTGGATCAAGTACGCAGAACTTGCCTGGCCATGGAATATTTGCACCAAACAAGCAGTATCCAGCTCCCCCTGACTGTTTAGGTAACAAGGACTGCAGCTTTTCATTCAGTGGTGGTGGTAATAGTCTCCCTTCATCACCAAGCAGTGCCCACAGTAGCGCTAGCTTCAGCCAGCAACTACAGCTGCCAGCAGTAGGGTCGGGTACTAACATGTCTAAAAATCCCTTTTTCAACACAACAGAGTTGCCACCTTTCCCACCACTTAGGAGTGAAAGCCGATCAGGCACATCTTCACCAGCTGGATACATGATGCCCAAAGTTTCTGGTCCAATGTTTCCTGGCGAAAACAGTCGCTCCTTCCCAGGATCTGTAGGAACAGGACAGTGGGGATTTCGGCAAGGTTATGGTCAATCAGATTGGGGATCTGAGAGCTTTGGTCAACTTTATGGCCCTGGGTTTGATTGCCACATGACTGAACCCAATGTTATTTTGGATATCAGCAACTATACACCACAAAAGGCCAAACAAAACACTGACAACATGTCAGAGTCATCTTCTGACAGCACACAGTACACGCAACCTGGTGCTGGCTATCGCAGGGCCAACAGTGAAGCTTCATCTAGTGAAGGTCAGTCAAGTCTCTCTAGCCTTGAAAAATTAATGATGGACTGGAATGATACTTCATCTGCACCAGGGTACAGTTGGAACCAGACTGTCCTCTTTCATCAAACAGCTAAACCTGGCAGAGGCCGCAGAAAGAAAGCAGATATATTTGAACCATCGCATCAACACCACCACCATCTAGGATTTTCATCGTCCTCTCCATCTTCCTCTTCATCGTCTGCTGCCGCTCCTCCAGCAGGATTTCCTTCTAAAAGAGGTGGGGGCCCCAGGGGCCCAAGGGGTGGTAGAGGTGGGAGCTGTGCAGCCAGCAAGAAAGAGAGAGGGTCAGGCAAGGCCAAGTTTTCCCCCAAACCACCTGCTCCACCACCATCCTCCACAGTCAGTTCCCTCTTTCAGGACACATCAGATTTAGGACTAGACTGCTATAGTGGGGATAGCAGCATGTCACCTCTGCCCTCCCACTCGCGGGCGTATGGGGTGGGTGAGAGGGAGCCTCCTTGTGATTTCTCTGGACCCTATTCCATGAACCCATCTACCCCTTCTGATGGCACATTTGGCTTCCAGAGTGACTCTCCAGGGCTGGGCCCTCCCTCCACGGACCTTGATCCTGGTAAACACTTCTCCCATCTCACTACAGTGGGCAACACCAACCCTGGTGCACCTCATCCTCCACCACCACCTGGTCTTGGTTATGATCACCCGCTACAGGACTCTCCCTTCTCCCCCAACTGCTCCCCTACTCTAGAGTTACGGCCAGGGGAGGGCAGAAAGCTTGTGCCCCCTCCCCACTCATCTTGTGATCCCCTGAAACACAGCCTGCCTCCCCACTTGCCCTCTTGTAGGGAGCAGCTGCCTTCCCAACCCTCAACGCACCATCGCTATGACCCACCAAGCTGCAAGAACGCCGGCTACTGGTACCCACCCCGCAGCCCCCCTTATGATGGTAAGGGTGGGTTACTCTCAGACTTTATGGGCAGGCGGGGAGAAGGAGTGTCCTGCCTGAGTCCCCACATCCCAAGCCCCAAAAGAGACAAAGAGACACTGGACATTGTAAGGGGGCATCATAGAGCCTCATATCCCTGCCCCTTGCTTAATGATATTACCCATTCCCCTGTGCAGAGAGACTCTATGGTGCAGCTCCAGGATACCTATCGTTACCCAGCCTTTCCCCCCCAGGGTCCCCCAGTCCTGTCGCCCCCAAACCTGAAGGGTGGTTTCTTGGGACCCGAGAACATCCCAGAGGACAACTTCACAGTCACCTCCCTCTAGGGGGAGTGGCATATCCAGAGTCATCAGGAGCAGCAGAGTCAAAGGGGTGAGGTGAGAAGCAGTTGAAAGCGTGTTTTGGTGATCAGTTATTGACCTATAAAATAAAAATAAATATTTTGTACATGTACCTTTTTAATCAAAGCTGTCCCAAATTCAGTTGTCCATAGAGCTTTCTGACACTTTTGAACACTTCATTATTAACGTATACTGAGATTGCATTTAGAAGTATGTTGGAGATTTTCCTACTAGTTCCTGTTTGCTGTCAGGAACACACTAAATTTACCTGCATTCTAAGAATGTTTGGGTACTTTTTGACCTTTCTCGGTTAATTTCTCTTCTATGATTTCCTATTTTTTAAAACATGCTTATGCAGGGACAGTCCATTACATTTATTGCACTAACAAAGGAATGTACTGAAAGACAAAAGTTTATATAAATTGAATTATGTGGTGAAGCCTCATTTTTTTTACAACCGTTACACTCTAAACTTCACAATTGCCCTTTTCTCTTGTTGTTAACCCTGGCTAAGCTAGTTAGTATCTCTCATGGTTTATTGCCACACTGGAATAAAGTGCTCTTTCATCTATGTCTTCATCTGTTTACCTAATAGTAGCACTTTTACATGTGGAATGCCCCCTGGTTCTAACTTATATCACAGCCTTTGCTACACAGTAGACTCTTTGGCACAGAAATACAGGTGTTTCCTCATATATAATTTAATTTCTGCAGTTGCGCTATATAGTCCTTCTCAGTACCGTCAAGTCTCATGAGACTGCACTTGCATCTTATGGTGGGTACAGACTAGGCAATGTGCTCGGTGAGCGACAATGCCTAGTGTGTCCCCCTCCTGGGATGGGCCGCCTGACGTGGGCATACACACTGTGCGGTATCGCACAGTGACGTCATGCCGCAGTCTGCTGGAGAATGCAGCTTTGGACGATGAGTCCAAATTGAGCTTCATGCACGGCGGAGACCGAAGGTCGATAACTACCCGCACGGCCGCACATCTCTCGTCGTTTACAGCGTCCACAGTAGTAGATATAGTAAACGTCGTCACTCAGGAAGGGCCAAAATGGGTGACGTCGTTTACTATATCGACTAGTGTGTACGGGCCTTTAGTCACGATGCAGCTGGGGCGCACCAGTGCTGATTAATTTGATATGCAACATTTGTCTGTCTGTGTGCTACGGAGTCTCTGAATTTGTATACGAAGTGCTACAGTTTAGCAGCCACAGCTCTTTTCCAATACAAGTTTCGATGTGCTCTGTATACAGACCCCGGCACACACAATATACAAGTCGCATATCAGACTAATCAGTACAGTCTGCGACTAAGATGCATTTTCAGCAAAAAAAGATGCCCGGTGCTAGCAGTTGCATGGGACCTGCGGCTCATTTATGCCAGGTATCTCGCGCTGAATGGTGTATTGAGACTGGATGTATGAGAATACATCTGTAGTAGTTGTAGTAGTAGTAGTAGTAGTAGTAGTAGTAGACATAGCTACAGAACAAGAGACTGAGAAATCGAGCAGACATCCTCTGACTTGTGAGGCCCTTCATGAGTTGCTTCAGAATTGAAGATGACACTATTTCAAGACTGAGGAATCTGTTCCAGCAGTGGCAGTTTGAGATAGCAAAACGTTAAAGGGATATTAATACCCCTTGTACACCTAAATCTCGGGTTTTTGAACACTGTTCCAACCTGTGTCAGACTCCCTTTACGCCCCTGGGTGCAGTGTATTTGTTATTGCCGGCCCTTGGAGATGACATCCTCTCCAAGCGCCAGTGAACCTGCTCTCCTTATGCTTTTAACAGGCCCAGGTCACCCGTTTACACTGCCCCCTTAACCGGGTCCTTCCCGAATCCAACCCTGCACGCTGACCGGGTTGGATTTTTGGGTCACTGGACTAGGGTTATTTTTATGTGGACAATTTTACACCGAACCCCAACCCTTGTCGACCCGGCAATATTGCGATAGTGTAAAAGGGGTGGTATTGAGTTACTTAATAAAGCTATGGGGAGGGGTGTAGTATGTCTGACCGCGCCAGGATCCCGGCGGGGAGGGGCGAGTGCAGCAAGCCCCTTGTGGGCTCGGTAGCGACCTGCGGGCGCCACGGGTTCTATTCCCACTCTATGGGTGTCGTGGACACCCACGAGTGGAAATAGTCCATGTTGGTCGGCATGCCGACCATCGGGATAGTGAGGGGGCGGGATGTCGGTGGAGGTCATGTGACCGTCGGTCTCCCGACCGCCGGTCACATGAATACCACCCATCAGGAGAATAGGTGTTCGCGAAGCTTAGATGGTAATGGGGGGGGGGGGGGGTTTGACTACCACAGTACAGAATTTACAACACTAGCTGCATATTCCAGTATGCATGGGTCACTTACTTCTGATAGATAAATGCACAGGTAATCCACATTCATTAGAGCAGTACATAAAACGAAGGAGGAGATGTATGAAACTTTAAAGTGGCAAAGTATTCTGTAGCTTCTGTTTACCATTTATCACAGTCTAAAAAATAACAGTAAGAAGCTGGTTTCCATAAACAACTTACCCATTTTCTCTCTAAGGTTTGATGCATCTCCCCTTATGTTTTGTACAGTCCTTAGTGGTACCTATAGTCATTCAGCCTGTATATACATAGAATTTAGCAGATTGAGTCTTGCGTATGACCCTAAATTGATACTTATAGTGAAAATAGAAAGCTAGAGAAGAACACATGGAAGTTCTTGGGAGCTTACTTTAGATTTCTGTGAGTTAACAGAATAGATGTCAAATTACAAATGTATATTATATAAACTTTATTTCTGCCTGTTTATTTTTCTTCTGTACACTCCTGTACAGTATATGAAAATTCCTACCATATCTTATTGTGTTGCAATGCTTGTTAACCTGCATGAATGTATTAGTACTGTTTTCTATCCACACTCACTTTTATTTTATTTTTTTCTGGTCCTGTGATTACAAGATACTGCTGTTATCATGGTGTGTTTAAAATTGTGCCATAATAGCAAATGATATAAAAGGAACATTATTATAACAATTGCTTCTTGTGTATGTTTCCTAAATGAAAAAAAAAATTGTTAGACACAGTGCAAACATTTTCTGCTACTGTTTTTCTGAGATGTTATTTTTGACTGTTCCCTGGGTACTATTCACTTTTTCTGGCAGTGGCACCACCCTGGAACCTTCCACTAATTTGGATACATGCAGATGAGCTAGGTTTGTTGTATGAAAAATAGTATGCCATTGCTTTGTGCACATTTTGAAATCCTAAATGAAATATACTGTAGGTTACTTTCCAGAGTTATCATTGATTTGTTATGGTTACCCTCCAAGCTCCTTGTGATGTCCAATTTATATGAAAGCTTCATAAACTTTTGGGTGGCAGAAGTTTTTGCATAGTGTTAGGAATGCATACACACGAAGCTGAGGCTCACTTCAGATACAGGGTGTCCCGTAATGATGGGAAACCTTTTTTAAATGCGAGTATCTAGGACTGGAACAAGCACATTTATACCACTTTAAGACAGAAAAGTCTGAAAGTTCCGGCAATTACCGGGCATTTCAATGCTAGGTAGTTTTGCCGGGACCTGCCTGACCCCCCTTTCACACAGACAAGCAAATTACCGGGTCGAGAATTTCGACCCAGTAATTTGCAGATCAAAACGGGTATTTTGTCTGTGTGAAAGGGTTAGCACGGGTCAAAATTCCTGGGTATCCGACCATGGTAAATTCCAGGGTCGAAGTCCAGGGAATTTCAATCCAGGTTGACTCTTTCACACAGAAAAAGGACCTGTGTTTTTCATGAAATTACCGGGTAGAACTGCTTCACCCAGTAATTTCAGTTTCTGTGTGAAAGGGGTATTATTAAGGACTATAGACCTAATTCAGAGTTGATCGCAGCAGCAAATTTGTTAGCAGTTGGGCAAAACCATGTGCACTGGAGGGGGGGCAGATATAACGTGCAGAGAGAGTTAGATTTGGGTGGGGTGTGTTCAAACTGAAATCTAAATTGCAGTGTAAAAATAAAGCAGCCAGTACTTTCCCTGCACAGAAACAATATAACCCACCCAAATCTAACTCTCTCTGCAAATGTTATATCTGCCCCCCTGCAGTGCACATGGTTTTGCCCAACTGCTAACAAAATTCCTGCTGCGATCAACTCTGAATTACCCCCTATGTGTAATATATAACCAAGGTCCAGGAGTTCATAGCACTGTTCAAGGTTTAAATATCACATCCCTTAGATGGTCACCATATCGATGAGAACATTTTTGCATGGGCATGTCTGTCTACAGGTGGACTAGTGAGCATGTGAGTTAGGGCTTCTTCGCTCAGCCGTAACATTAAGGATCAATGTCCTGGAAAGAAGACCAACATTAACTGACTTTGAAATGCAATACATTTTAAAGATGGACGAGTACCCATCTTCTTGTACATAAAAAAAAAAAAAAAAAATTGGGCCATCATTATAGGACACCCTGTATTTGTACAGCTCTGATCTGTTATTTAATGGAAAATAAAATGAATTAAATTAATATACAGTTAATACTAGTTAACCCTTTATGACCTATCGCATGTTTCCGGTGTACCAGTGATGACACTGATAAAGTAGACGAATGGGGCTCTAAGTAACCCCCCAAAAAAATGGTTTGGTCATTCGGACCCAATATCCATCCTAACGGACAATGAATTGCTAGCGTTGTAGCTTGTACACCAAAACATTTGTTCTGATTCGATATTTTGGTACTCTGGCAACTCCATTTGCTGTTAGCGTAAAGATTTTGCCAAACTTGATTGATCAAGTACGTAGTTTTTTTGTAGTGTGGTATACTCGCCTCATGACAATCTTTCTGGGTGAAGCCATCTTTCAAACTCGCAGCGACCATTACAAGCTGGGGCTGCCATCTGCCGGAAAATTTTCACATTATTTTCCTAAATTTAAATGGACATTGGGATTTGAATGGCAACCGTCATCACAATACATTTTTTAATAGTGGTCTTTTAAATGGACACGTGGTCATAAATGGTTCATTTCATTTTCACAGAAATGTTAATGTTTTAATGGCTTTTCTGAATTGATCCACCAGCTTTCCTGCCGGTAAGCATGCTAAAGATAATTGTACGGGACCTATCTGATCCTTACGTGGCGGATAAAAAAAAAAGGGAAATTGCATTTAGTGAAATTGAAAACAAAAATTTATAAAACCTCAATATTCAAAATTCAACTCTAGTGCGATTATAATAGATTGAGAAGCTACACGTTAAGACAGTAAATACTGCATCCATTTTCCAAATAAAATGTTATATGAAAAGTAAAATGTTTTTTGACACTAGAAAAATTTCACGGTGCTGCATTTCTTCATTTCCTCCAATGGGAAGCCTTCACATATAGATTGGTGTACCGTGTAGGTTTACAGGTTTTCCAATTCTTAAAATATATATTCTGAAAGTTCCAAGAGTACGCAAGTTTCAATATTTTCAGACCATTTTTATGAGCATTGAATGTCAAAATTAATATTAGATATTTTACATTGTTTTTACTCCTTTTTGTTACTCAAACATTGATCCTAATCTTCCTAAATGTTAGCAATATGTTTGGCTTACAGTGTAGACCTTCAACAGTACTCTGAAGAAATGGGACTGATGAGTTAAGATGCATACACACATTTGCCGAGAAAATGAGTGACGTCGTTCATTTTCTCAGTAAGTATGTATGCCGCCGCCGACCAGCGATGCGCATCCCTGCGGGTCGTAAACGACCCTCGCTGTCAGTCGTGCAGGCAGCTCAATATTTATTATTTATTTATTAACAGTTATTTATATAGCGCGCACACATTACGCAGCGCTGTACAGACAATATTTTGCCCATTCACATCAGTCCCTGCCCCAGTGGAGCTTACAATCTATATTCCTTATCACACAGACACATTTACGTTAGGGTTAATTTTTGTTGGGAGCCATTTAACCTACCAGTATATTTTTTGAGTTTGGAAATCTGGACTGTTGTCCAGAGCTGCCTGCATGTCCTGGCTGCTGCGTGACGTCACTAAGCGATATGAACATCATATCGCTCAGGGGAGGTATTCAGTATGCTGGCTGTTGGGATGCCGGCTGTTGAGATCCCGGCGCTCAGTATACCGGCGCCGGAATCCCGACACCCAGCATACCGACAACTATTCTCCATGACCCTCTTGGAGGGAGAATAAATAGCGTGGCGCACGTAGCGCAGCGAGCCTGCAAGGGGCTCATTTGCGCTCGCCCAGCCCTCTGCCGGCGGTTTGGATCCCGGCGCCGGTATTCTGGCCGCCTGGATCCCGGCCGCCGGCATACCATACTACACCCTCGCTCAATGTGTATGCCCGGCCACCTCATAGAGCACGTCACCTAGTGTGTACCCACCTTTTAAAGTCCTCATTGGGAAGCAGTCATGATGTTGAGTTTCAGAATCTCTGAAAGTTTAGTCACCTGTTCACTTACGCATTGCTTCGTTTTATTAGAATAATAATTTTATTTATATAGAACGCTCTTTCTCCAGTAAGACACTGTACGGGAGCCGTTCAATTTGCTAGCTGTCAGGATCCGAGCAGTCAGGATGCCGACGCTGGAATCTCGACAACCGGCAATGCCGCCAGATTGAATCCCGGCAAAACAGGACTATTCCTACACGTGGGTGTCCACAACACCCATAGAGTGGAAATAGGTCCTGTGGCAAGCGCGGCAAGTTTGCAAGGGGACTTTTTGCGCTCGACCCACTACCAGCATTCTGGCTCTCAGGTTGCCGCTGTCAGGATATGGACAGCCGACATCCCGCCCACTGGTAATTTGTATGTATTCCCTCACAACATATCTTAAAGTCAATTTAGAAAACACTGCTGGCTTAGGTTGGGTACACGCATGAACGATGAATCGACCAGCCGACTGACCCAACAATTTGGGAAGTATTCTGCACTAACAAATTGTGCATATACACTTACCATTCTGCCGCCTAACATGCCTGGTCACAGGAACCGGTAGTAACGTCATTGTTGGCTGCTCCGGCTTATTGGTCAGTCAGCGTGTTGCGCGTACAAACAGGCAGATGTACTGATATATTTGCAAGATATATTGTTATCTGCTGTGCTGCAGAGTATGTCGGAAAGACCTTGTAGCTCTAGGTATTGTAAAAATATTCATATCGGATGCAGACAGCGTATTGGCTTACTGAAACTTCATGATTACATTTTAACTTATTACAGGGAGTTACCTCATGCATAATAATTAAATATATGCCATCTGGAGAATGCTACCAGCTCAAATACTTTGCCCGCATTCCAAGCATTAGATTACTTGCTTAATACACCCACCTTACAGTTCCAAAAATGTAAAACCTCCTCCCCCTGAGATTTCTGCATGAATAACAAGCTTATATGTCCATCATTAGGCTGTCTGCATGAATACTGTCCTAGTCCTAAACTACCTGTCAAGGTAAATCTCTGTAAAGAAGTTGGATAAGTTTTATCTTTGTGTATTATGACAAGTCGCTGACCTTAGTCTGCCACTTTGCAATGCATTATGTTGTGGGTATGTAATAAGCAGGCTGGGTCTGGGACAGTGCTTGGTAATGTTATTTAGGTGGGTAATTTGATTTCTCTCAATGCTTAGTGGCCGGCAGGTTAACGTACCTGTTAATAAACTTTCCTAGATGCTTAGAGCTTTATAGTGGATATATTTAAAAGAGCATTACAAAGAAATAGCAAATTTCATGGATAGCCATGGTTATTATCATTTTCATTCAAGCGGAGTATTGTGAATATGAGTAGTAATTTTGCTTGGAGGCCATGAGGCTGATGTAGAGTTGAACACAAGTCCGTAATTAGACTGCATTATCTGCATAGGTAAAAATGCTGATTTTCGCAAGTATGCACAGTTGTACTGGGCTACTGTAACCTCTTATTTGGCCTGGCACCTCTCTCCACTCCAATCTGTTCTCAGTGCTGCTGCCGGGCTCATCTTCCTCTAGAAATGTACCACAGCTGCCTCCTATCTCTGCAAGCCTACACTGGGTCCCATACAGAACCCTATTCAAACTTGCTCACTCACAAATCCCCCACCCATTCCTTGTCTATTTACGTCTCTAACCTGATCTTCCTTCACACACCCACCTGCCCGCTTTGCTCTTGGTGTGGTATAAAAGATCTACAGTGTCTAGATCATGGGAACTACACATCCCAGAATGCCCTTCCTCAGTTTTAGCATGCCTTAATAGCATTACTGTTGCAGGGCATGCTGGGGGGTGTAGTTCCACAGCAGCTGGAGGGCCACAGGTTGAAGACCCATGGTCTAGATAGACAGTCAATAACTCAACCCCATATGGTCGACATGCATTAGGTGGGCGGGATCAAAAGGTCGACATGGAAATGGTTCACACAAGCTTTTTATTTCCTTTTTTTGGGTTGTGATTTTGTATGTTTTAACTATATGTGACTCCCATTAGAGGAAATATGTACCTTCGCTGGCTCACTTCGCTCGCCACGCTTCAGGCAGGTTACTACTCCCAATTGAAGTTTACATCGATAGTAAATCAAGCCTAATTGGGACAAAGTGAAGAAAAAAACTATTGTGTCTACCATTTGTGTGTCGACTATTGTCATGTAGAGCTTTTGAACCTGACAGCTTTTCGCACTGTCTAGTTTTTACATGTTCCGGCGGTTGTAAGCAGTGTTATCAGATCTTCACTGCAGCAGGTAAGATCTGGCCCTGTCGCTTTAACCTTAGATCGCATGCGATCTATAGCTAGCACATTGTGAGTGAGGTGACCTGGACTCATGATATCGCATGCAACGGAGCGCTTGCAATACCTCTGTTTAAGTGTATGGGCACCTTAACTGTTATAGGAGGTTGTAGTGTAAGGAATATAAGCGTTAAGAATCTAGAGGGAAAGCACTCTTTGCTCTATGTAAGTGGACATTTGGCGTTTATATCATTCAGCGTTTACATACTGTATATATACTTATAGATGTCTGTCACTGTTGTATTCACAGCTTACAGAAACTTTCATGTACAAGGCAAAACCATGCCTTGCGCATTATTGCAGCTTTATAAAACGTCTGAGTTCGACCGGTAACCCGCACTTCCGGCCAACTTGGACGGCATTACATCCAGCTCCATGTCTTTTCTTACACGACCCCTGGCTTTCCTCTACTCTACTCTATATATAATTTCTACATTAATTAAATGTTTCATTAGTAGTACCCATAGTTTGCAAATAAAGGATGATGATTTTTGGGTCATAAGGGCCCCATACACTACAACGATATGTCTGAGGCTGAAGTCAGATGTAATTTCCTTTTGAACTCCCCCGTGACCTTCCCGGGGGTGATTCCATACAATTTGGTACTTTTGTGCTATTTTTTGCATACGATATATCGCATGCGATTGATGAAGCCTCTATATACTCCTGTGCCCTGGTTGCCAGGTACTTACAGCGGAGGCGCTCCGGTCTTATCAGGCGCACATACCGCTGCTGCTCTCCAGGGTCGCATGGCCGCACGATAGGGAGGAGGTAAGAGGGTCCCACAGGTGGGACCCACCGAAATTGCGATCCGGTCTCCGGAGACGGATCGCGCCACTGGCGTGGACACTGTGGCATTGCAGGGACCCCACTATATCCACCAGGGCAAGGAGCACAGGTCGGATTTACTAAAATCCGTTTATTATAGGCTCCATAGTACCCGGTGATGAAGTCCAGCAGAGGGGATAAGTCTCTGACCTGTAGCCCCTCCCCCAGCCCCAGGCGCCATCTACAGCAGATGTTCCCGCTCTGGAGCTGCATTTCTCTCTCCCTCACTCCCTGTCAGTGTTTGGGCGCCATTACACAGAGCTGCGCTGATCCTAGAGCTGCTGGGCACTATCTCCTCTGTAAAACCGCCTGCCTCATCAGCACTGTGCATTTACAGGACACTTAAGTATTCTACATGTCCTTTAGACAGTTAGTTAAGAACAAGTGCATTACTACAGGGATATTTAGTACAAGTATCCTGTGATATACATCCAGTCTTTACTGTGCATTGTTATATCTGTATACATACATACCTTTACTTAGTATTGCTAGTCCAGTGCAGTTTTATTGTTGTTTTGTAATAATTTCTGCATTGTACATGTGACTGTGTGTGCCTATAGCTGCTGTGTGGTTCCTATTCCATGTATCTCGCACATATTGCTATCCCTATATTCTGTACCCTGAAGGGGGTTAAGTGCTTCACGGTTTTATATATATATATATATATATATATATATATATATATATATATATATATATATATATATTAGTGTTTCACAGGATATACTGTTTGGTATTTTTCTCTGTGTATTTCAGTCACCATATACCACTTAAATCTTCTGTTTGTGATCTGCATTGCAATCACACTCCACAGGGGGTTATTGTCAGGTACTGTTTCTGGCTATATTGTACTGTTACGCCCTAGAGCCACGTTGTCCAATAATGTCTGCGTCACAGGGCGGAAGATCCGTGGCTGATCCTGCGTCATGCAGTGCTGACGCCGCGTATTTATCTGAGAAAATATTCCAGCTGAGATGGAACATCCAACACAGGTGGATGTTCCTGACCGCTTGGAGGCTATAAAACTGATTCTTCAGATCGATGATGAAACTGAACCTCCAGATACGTTTAAGAAACCTGATAAGTTCAAACGTCAGAAGGTTACTAAATTAGTTTTGCCACATTCTGACCATTTAGTTGACATGCATCAGGAATCCTGGGAGTCTCCAGGAAAGAAATTCTCCCTGTCTAAAAAGAGGCTAGCTTGTTATCCCCTCGCTGCAGAGTTAAGTAATAATTGGGAAACACCACCTCCGGTGGATTCACATGTTGCACGTTTGGTGGTGTCTTCTACTCTGCCTGTCCCTACCGTCACCTCTCTGAAGGAACCGACGAATAAGCGTGTGTTGGGTTGCTTGAAATCTTTCTCTGACGTCCTAGTGGATGCTGGGAACTCCGTAAGGACCATGGGGAATAGTGGCTCCGCAGGAGACTGGGCACAACTAAGAAAGATTTAGGACTACCTGGTGTGCACTGGCTCCTCCCTCTATGCCCCTCCTCCAGACCTCAGTTAGAATTTTGTGCCCGGCCGAGCTGGATGCACACTAGGGGCTCTCCTGAGCTTCTAGAAAAGAAAGTATAAATTAGGTTTTTTATTTTCAGTGAGATCTGCTGGCAACAGACTCACTGCTACGAGGGACAGAGGGGAGAGAAGCGAACCTACCTGCTTGCAGCTAGCTTGGGCTTCTAGGCTACTGGACACCATTAGCTCCAGAGGGATCGAACACAGGCCCAGCCTCGGTCGTCCGGAGCCGCGCCGCCGTGCCCCTTGCAGAGCCAGAAGCAAGAAGACGTTCCTGGAAATCGGCGGCAGAAGACTTCGGTCTTCATTAAGGTAGCGCACAGCACTGCAACTGTGCGCCATTGCTCCCCATGCACACCACACACTCCGGTCACTGATGGATGCAGTGCGCTGGGGGGGGGGGCGCCCTGGGCTGCAATAAGAGTACCTTACTTGGCAAATTACCACATAATATAGTCATTAAGACTATATATGTGTAAAATCCCCTGCCATAACTTTCCATAAAAAAGCGGGAGAAGTCAGCCGAAAAAGGGGCGGAGCTATCTCCCTCAGCACACTGGCGCCATTTTCCCTCACAGCTCCGCTGGAAGGACGCTCCCCAGGCTCTCCCCTGCAGTTTCCAGACTCCATAGGGTAAAAAAGAGAGGGGGGGGCACTAAATTTAGGCGCAATCTGTGTAATATTAGCAGCTATAGGGGAAAAATCACTGTGTAGTGTGAATCCCTGCATTATATAGCGCTCTGGTGTGTGCTGGCATACTCTGTCTCCCCAAAGGACTTTGTGGGGTCCTGTCCTCAGTCAGAGCATTCCCTGTGTGTGTGCGGTGTGTCGGTACGGCTGTGTCGACATGTTTGATGAGGAGGCTTATGTGGAGGCGGAGCAAGGGCCGATAAATGTGATGTCACCCCCTGCGGGGTCGACACCTGAATGGATGGACATGTGGAAGTAATTAAGTGACAGTGTCAACTCCTTACATAAAAGGTTTGACGACATAGCAGATGTGGGACAGCCGGCTTCTCATCTCGTGCCTGCCCAGGCGTCTCAAAAGCCATCAGGGGCTCTAAAACGCCCGCTACCTCAGATGGCAGACACAGATGTCGACACGGATACTGACTCCAGTGTCGACGATGATGAAACTAGTGTACATTCCAATAGAGCCACCCGTTACATGATTACGGCAATGAAAAATGTGTTGCACATTTCTGATATTACCCCAGGTACCACAAAAAAGGGTATTATGTTTGGGGAGAAAAAACTACCAGTGGTTTTTCCCCCTTCTGATGAATTAAATGAAGTATGTGAAGAAGCGTGGGCTTCCCCCGATAAGAAACTGGTAATTTCTAAAAAGTTACTAATGGCGTACCCTTTCCCGCCAGAGGATAGGTCACGTTGGGAGACATCCCCTAGGGTGGATAAAGCGCTCACACGCCTGTCAAAGAAGGTGGCACTACCGTCTCCGGACACGGCCGCCCTAAAGGAACCTGCTGATAGGAAGCAGGAGGCTATCCTGAAGTCTGTTTATACACACTCAGGTATTATACTGAGACCAGCTATTGCTTCAGCATGGATGTGCAGTGCTGCAGCTGCGTGGTCAGATTCCCTGTCAGAAAATATTGATACCATAGACAGGGACACTATATTGCTAACCGTAGAGCATATTAAAGACGCAGTCTTATACATAAGAGATGCACAGAGGGATATTTGCCGGCTGGCATCTAAAATAAACGCAATGTCCATTTCTGCCAGGAGAGGATTGTGGACTCGGCAGTGGACAGGAGATGCAGATTCTAAAAGGCACATGGAAGTTTTGCCTTACAAGGGTGAGGAGTTGTTTGGGGATGGTCTCTCGGACCTCGTTTCCACAGCGACAGCTGGGAAGTCAGCATTTTTACCCCATGTTCCCTCACAGCCAAAGAAAGCACCGTATTATCAGGTAGTCCTTTCGGCCCCAGAAAGGCAAGCGGGTTAGAGGCGCGTCCTTTCTGCCCAGAGGCAGAGGTAGAGGGAAAAAGCTGCAACATACAGCCAGTTCCCAGGAACAAAAGTCCTCCCCCGCTTCCTCTAAGTCCACCGCATGACGCTGGGGCTCCACAGGCGGAGCCAGGTATGGTGGGGGCCCGTCTCAAGAACTTCAGCAACCAGTGGGCTCATTCACGGGTGGATCCCTGGATTCTACAGGTAGTATCTCAGGGGTACAAGCTGGAATTCGAGACGTCTCCCCCTCGCCGTTTCCTCAAATCTGCCTTGCCGACAGCTCCCTCGGACAGGGAGGCAGTGCTGGAGGCGATTCACAAGCTGTATTCTCAGCAGGTGATAATGAAGGTACCCCTCCTTCAACAAGGACGACGGGGTTACTATTCCACAATGTTTGTGGTACCGAAACCGGACGGTTCGGTGAGACCCATTTTAAATTTAAAATCTTTGAACACATATATAAGAAGTTTCTAGTTCAAGATGGAATCGCTCAGAGCGGTGATTGCAAGCCTGGACGAGGGGGATTACATGGTATCACTGGACATCAAGGATGCTTACCTGCATGTCCCCATTTACCCTCCTCACCAGGAGTACCTCAGATTTGTGGTACATGACTGTCATTACCAATTCCAGACGTTGCCGTTTGGTCTGTCCACGGCACCGAGGGTATTTACCAAGGTAATGGCCGAAATGATGATACTCCTTCGGAAAAAGGGAGTTTTAATTATCCCGTACTTGGACGATCTCCTTATAAAGGCGAGGTCCAGGGAACAGTTGTTGATCGGAGTAGCACTAGCTCGGGAAGTGCTACAACAGCACGATCCTGAATATTCCAAAGTCGCAGCTGGTTCCTACAACGCGTCTACTGTTCCTGGGGATGGTTCTGGACACAGAACAGAAAAAAGTGTTTCTCCCGGAGGAGAAGGCCAAGGAGTTGTCGTCTCTAGTCAGAGACCTCCTAAAACCAAAACAGGTGTCGGTGCACCACTGCACGCGAGTCCTGGGAAAGATGGTGGCTTCTTACGAAGAAATTCCATTCGGAAGGTTCCATGCAAGGATCTTTCAGTGGGATCTGTTGGACAAGTGGTCCGGGTCGCATCTTCAGATGCATCGGCTGATAACCCTGTCTCCAAGGGCCAGGGTGTCGCTGCTGTGGTGGCTGCAGAGTGCTCATCTTCTAGAGGGCCGCAGATTCGGCATACAGGACTGGATCCTGGTGACCACGGATGCCAGCCTTCGAGGTTGGGGGGCAGTCACACACGGAAGAAACTTCCAAGGACTATGGACAAGTCAGGAGACTTCCCTACACATAAATATTCTGGAACTAAGGGCCATTTACAGTGCCCTAAGTCAGGCAAGACCCCTGCTTCAACACCAGCCAGTGCTGATCCAGTCAGACAACATCACGGCGGTCGCCCATGTAAACCGTCAGGGCGGCACAAGAAGCAGGATGGTGATGGCAGAAGCCACAAGGATTCTCCGATGGGCGGAAAATCATGTGGTAGCACTGTCAGCAGTGTTCATTCCGGGAGTGGACAACTGGGAAGCAGACTTCCTCAGCAGGCACGACCTCCACCCGGGAGAGTGGGGACTTCATCCAGAAGTCTTCCAAATGATTGTACACCGTTGGGAAAGGCCACAGGTGGACATGATGGCGTCCCGCCTCAACAAAAAGCTAAAAAGATATTGCGCCAGGTCAAGGGACCCTCAGGCGATAGCTGTGGACGCTCTAGTGACACCGTGGGTGTACCAGTCGGTTTATGTGTTCCCTCCTCTGCCTCTCATACCCAAGGTACTGAGAATAATAAGAAGGAGAGGAGTAAGAACTATACTTGTGGTTCCGGATTGGCCAAGAAGAGCTTGGTACCCAGAACTTCAAGAAATGATCTCAGAGGACCCATGGCCTCTGCCGCTCAGACAGGACCTGCTGCTGCAGGGACCCTGTCTATTCCAAGACTTACCGCGGCTGCGTTTGACGGCATGGCGGTTGAACGCCGGATCCTGAAGGAAAAGGGCATTCCGGAGGAAGTCATCCCTACGCTGATTAAAGCTAGGAAGGAGGTGACCGCAAACCATTATCACCGCATATGGCGAAAATATGTTGCGTGGTGTGAGGCCAGAAGGGCCCCAACGGAGGAATTTAAGCTGGGTCGATTTCTGCACTTCCTACAGTCAGGGGTGTCTATGGGCCTAAAATTGGGTTCCATTAAGGTCCAGATTTCGGCTCTGTCGATTTTCTTCCAAAAAGAACTGGCTTCACTGCCTGAAGTTCAGACGTTTGTTAAAGGAGTGCTGCATATTCAGCCCCCTTTTGTGCCTCCAGTGGCACCTTGGGATCTCAACGTGGTGTTGAATTTCCTTAAGTCACATTGGTTTGAGCCACTTAAAACCATGGAACTAAAATATCTCACGTGGAAAGTGGTCATGCTGTTGGCCTTGGCTTCGGCCAGGCGTGTCAGAATTGGCGGCTTTGTCATGTAAAAGCCCTTATCTGATTTTCCATATGGATAGGGCGGAATTGAGGACTCGTCCCCAATTTCTTCCTAAGGTGGTATCAGCTTTTCATTTGAACCAACATATTGTGGTGCCTGCGGCTACTAAGGACTTGGAGGATTCCAAGTTACTGGACGTAGTCAGGGCCCTGAAAATCTATGTTTCCAGGACGGCTGGAGTCAGGAAAACTGACTCGCTATTTATCCTGTATGCGCCCAACAAGCTGGGTGCTCCTGCTTCAAAGCAGTCTATTGCTCGCTGGATCTGTAGTACGATTCAACTTGCACATTCTGCGGCTGGACTGCCGCATCCTAAATCTGTAAAAGCCCATTCCACGAGGAAAGTGGGCTCTTCTTGGGCGGCTGCCCGAGGGGTCTCGGCTTTACAACTTTGCCGAGCTGCTACTTGGTCGGGTTCAAATACGTTTGCTAAATTCTACAAGTTTGATACCCTGGCTGAGGAGGACCTTGAGTTTGCTCATTCGGTGCTGCAGAGTCATCCGCACTCTCCCGCCCGTTTGGGAGCTTTGGTATAATCCCCATGGTCCTTACGGAGTTCCCAGCATCCACTAGGACGTCAGAGAAAATAAGATTTTACTCACCGGTAAATCTATTTCTCGTAGTCCGTAGTGGATGCTGGGCGCCCATCCCAAGTGCGGATTGTCTGCAATACTTGTATATAGTTATTGCCTAACTAAAGGGTTATTGTTATGAGCCATCTGTTCGTGAGGCTCAGTTGTTATTCATACTGTTAACTGGGTATAGTATCACGAGTTGTACGGTGTGATTGGTGTGGCTGGTATGAGTCTTACCCGGGATTCCAAAATCCTTTCCTTATTGTGTCAGCTCTTCCGGGCACAGTTTCCTAACTGAGGTCTGGAGTAGGGGCATAGAGGGAGGAGCCAGTGCACACCAGGTAGTCCTAAATCTTTCTTAGTTGTGCCCAGTCTCCTGCGGAGCCGCTATTCCCCATGGTCCTTACGGAGTTCCCAGCATCCACTACGGACTACGAGAAATAGATTTACCGGTGAGTAAAATCTTATTTTTACACTCTTGCAGGTGCTGTGCATAGACCTACTATAGCGGCTTCTTGGGCTGCAAAAGCTATTGAAGCCTGGGTTCAAGAAGTTGAAGCGGAGCTACCTTCTAATTTTTCTGATAATGCCAGACAGTGTCTTTCATATATTACCGCAGCCTCTGATGCTGGTGTTCTGGCAGCCTAAGCGTCTACTGCGTCCATTCTGGCTCGCCGGATTCTGTGGTTGCGGTCCTGCTCTGTGGATCTGGACTCTAGAAAGACATTGGAGGCGATCCCTTTTAAGGGAAACATTCTTTTTGGGGAAGATCTCAACAAGGTTGTTGCTGACCTAGCGTCTGCTAAAACTGCATGTCTGCCGAGTACTAATCCTTCGGCTCTGAAGGCTAAAAGTACCACGTTTCGTTCCTTTCGACCTCCAAGTAAAGCAAAGGGTCAGGTGTACCCGACACAGGCCTGCACTTCCAAAACCTCTAAGCCCAAACCTAAACGTTCCTGGGCTGCCTGTCAGCCTGCTTCCAAAGCAGACAAGCCTGCAGCATGACTGGGCGGGCCTCCCCCCTGGGGGATCCCAGTGTGGTAGGCCAACTTCTGCAGTTCGCCCAGGTATGGCTACAGACCAATTCAGACGCCTGGGTGATGGAAGTCGTCGCTCATCTCTTTCAAGAAACGTCTCCCTCACCAGTTTTGCTCGACAAGTATCCCTTTGGATCCGTTAAAAGCAAAAACTCTACATTTGGTGGAACAATCCCTCCTGGAAACAGGAGTGATAGTGCCGGTGCCCCTGGCTCAAAGAGGCAGGGGGGTACTACTCAACGCTGTTCCTAGTTCCAAAACCAAATGGAAACTCACGGCCCATTCTCAACCTCAAGTCTTTGAACAAATTTGCGAAGGTTTCCAAATTCCGTATGGAAACTCTTTGCTCTATTAATTTGGCCTTGGAGCCCAAGGACTATATGGTATCCCTGGACATTCAGGATGCTTACCTACATATACCTATTGCCATGTTGTATCAGCAATATCTGCGGTTTGCTATTGGCAACCTACATTATCAATTTCAGGCCTTGCCTTTTGGACTGACCATGGCTCCACGAATCTTCACCAAGGTCATGACGGCCCTTCTACGCCGTCAGGGTATCAGGATCCTGCCGTATCTGGACGACTTGTTGATCTTTGCGAACTCCACAGTTGTTTTCCTTTGTCATCTGGAGCTGACCGTCCAATTCCTGCAAGCCCACGGGTGGCACATCAACTGGAAGAAATCCTCGCTGGTTCCTGTTTAGAGCATGGTACACCTGGGGGCGTTACTGGACACTCACAACTAACGGTTGTTGTCTCTGGATAAGGTCCTGAAACTTCAGGACAGTACACGATGCTTCCTCTCTCGCCCTCGTATATTGATACACTCGGCGATGCAAGTACTAGGCCTCATGGTGTCTGCTTTCGACATGGTAGAGTACACTCAATTTCATTCTCGTCCTCCGCAGTGGTTAATCCTTTCCAAGTGGGACAGCCTGCCTCACCGGATCAGGTCTCACATGATTGACTCCGGAAGTTCGTCTGTCTCTGAGCTGTTGGCTCCAGGACCAATAATTGAGCAGGGGTCGTCCCTTCTGGATCTCCAACTGGGTCCTCCTTATGACGGATGCCAGTCTGCCGGGTTGGGGCGTGGTGTTGGAGCAACACTCTCTCTTCAGGGTCGGTGGACCAGGGAGAAATCTCTCTTTCCGATAAACATTCTGGAGTTGCGGGCAGTGTTCAATGCTCTGAAACTGGCCCTGCCTCTTGTACAGAACAGACCTGTTCAAGTACAGTCGGACAACGCCATCACAGTGGCGTACATAAATCATCAAGGCAGCACTCGAAGCCTCATGGCAATGATGGAAGTGTCAAAGATTCTTCTGTGGTTGGAACGTCATCTGCCAGCCATATCGGCAGTGTTCATTCCGGGGGTCCTAAACTGGGAAGCGGACTTCTTCAGTTATCAGGACGTACACGCCGGAGAGGAGCCTTCATCCGGAAGTCTTTCAACTCCTAGTGGACAAGTGGGGCATATCAGATGTAGACCTGATGGCGTCTCGACACAATCACAAGGTTCCGGTCTTCGGAGCAAGGACAAGGGATCCTCAAGCAGTGTTCGTGGATGCACTGGCGATTCCATGGAACTTTTGGCTGCCACACGTGTTCCCTCCTGTGTCGCTACTGCCCAGAGTAATAAGGAAGTTCAAGCAAGAAGGAGGATTACTACTTCTAATCGCTCCAGCGTGGCCCAGACGGCATTGGTTCTCACACCTGCAGGGTCTCCCGATAGAGCGCCCTTTTCTACTTCCTCAACGCCCAGACCTCCTCGTTCAGGGCCCTTGTGTCTACCAGGATCTGGCCCGACTTGCTTTGACGGCGTGGCTCTTGAAGCTTCAGTTCTGAGGGCCAAAGGATTTTCTGAGGCGGTCATTCAAACTATGTTGAAAGCCCGTAAACCGGCTTCGGCTCGTATTTATTATAGGGTCTGGAATTCTTAATTCACCTGTTGTGCAGCTAAGAATTATGATGCATATAAGTAAGTTCAATACTGCCAAACTTTTGGCTTTTTTGCAACAGGGCCTGGATTTAGGCTTTCATCTGGCCTTACTCAAGGTTCATATTTCAGCCTTGTTGGTATGGTTTCAGAGAAAAATTGTGACTTTGCCTGACGTTCATACTTTCACTCAGGGTGTTTTACGGATTCAACATCCCTATGTTCCTCCTGTGGCTCCTTGGGATTTGTCGGTTGTTCTGGATGCCCTACAAGAGTCTCCGTTTGAACCTCTTGAGTCTGTGGACATTAAATGGCTCACACTAAAGGTTTTATTTTTGCTGGCTATTGCCTCTGCTAGAAGGGTTTCAGACTAGGGTGCCTTATCCTGTCGGTCACCCTTTCTGATTTTTCACCATGACCGTGTGGTTCCTAGAACTCTCCCTGGTTATCTGCCTAAGGTGGTGTCATCTTTTCACCTTAACCAAGAGATTGTGGTTCCGGCCTTAATCTCTCCTGGTTTGTCCTCCAAAGTACGGTCTTTGGATGTGGTACGGGCTCTCCGTGTATATGTGAAGAGAACCGCTTCTCTTAGTAGATCTGATTCTCTTTGTACTTTTTGGTTTTCACAAACGTGGCTGGCCTGCTAATAAGCAGACCTTGGCCAGATGGATTAGAATGGTGATTGCATAAGCTTATGTACAGGCTGGACTTCCAGCTCCTGCTACTATCAAGGCCCATTCTACTCTGTCTGTTGCACCTTCTTTGGCGGCCCGTTGTGGCGCGTACCTATAACAATTGTGCAAGGCAGCTACGTGGTCTTCAGTGAACACGTTCATCAGGTTCTATGCCTTTGATACTTCCGCCTCCCAGGATTCTTCCTTTGGACGCCTTGTTCTTGTGCCCACTACAGTGCGTCCCCTCCCATGAGGAACTGCTTTAGGACATCCCCGATGTTATTCCCTGTGTAATACCAGTGTACTCCGCTGCAGAAAAGGAGATTTATGGTAAGATTTACCATTGTTAAATCTTTCTGCGAGGTACACTGGATTCTACAGGATGCCCACCCTGACACACTTAGCTTCTTTGGGTTTGTATGGCATTAGCCGCTGGTACCTTATCCTGTCGTGAGAATGTGGTTATATGTTGCTACTGTTGTCTCTTTTACCTGCTATTGCATTGGACTGGTTAACAAAACTGAGCTCCAGTGCCTGGAGGCAGGGATATAAAGGAGGTGGTGCAGTGCATCTTGGGAACAGTCAAAACTTTAGCCTGTTGGTGCCTCGGATCAAGATCCAACTCTACACCCCGATGTTATTCTCTGTTGAATCCAGTGTACCTCGCAGAAAGAGATTTAACAATGGTAAGTCTTACCATAAATATCCTTTTATAGGGCACTACAAATGGTCTGTAGTGCAATACATATACAGCACAGTAGGGACAGTACAAGGTACTGTACACAGAACATTGCATAACAAAGATATAAACAAAGCCCAGGTAACTATTAGCACCACAATTCTCCATACACAATACAGCTGGAAAGCAAGGTGAGTTAGGGAGTAATCAGCAAAGGGTGGAATCTATCACCAATAGTGACAGCACGAATAGCAGATGTAGAGCCACTGGACGAAAGGCTGTGAATGAGTGAGTGAGTGGAATTCCGAACTAAATGGCCAATGAGTAAGTGGAGTGATGGCTTTCATTGAAGTGCTAGAGAAGAAGGCTGTGAGATCAGGAGGGAGGAGAACCCTGCTCCTAGGTGCTTACAATCTAAGGGTGAGAGGAGACTGACAGATGACATGAGGGGTGAGCATGTTCATGGGGACCTGAGGGCAGGAGGTAAGCAAGATGACTGAAGTAGGAGGGTTGGATGAGTGACCTAGCAACAACGTTAAGTGTGTATATGTATATATTTATTAGTACCAGTCAAAAGTTTGAACACACCTTCTCATTCAATGGTTATTTATTTGAATTATTTTTATATTCTACATTGTAGATTAATACTGAAGACCTCAAAACTATGAAAGAACACACATGGGATTATGTTGTTAACATAAGTGTTAAATCAAAATATGTTTTATATTTTAGATTCCTCAAATTAGTCCCTTTTTTGTTTTGATGACAGCTTTGCACACTCTTGGCATTCTCTCAATCAGCTTCATGAGGTAGTCTCCTGAAATGGTTTTCCAACAGTCTTGAAGGAGTTCCCAGAGGAGCCGAGCACTTGTTGGCTGCTTTTCCTTCACTCTGTGGTCCAACTCTTCCCAAACCATCTTAATTGGGTTTAGGTTGGGTGATTGTGGAGGCCAGGTCATCTGATGCAGCACTCCATCACTTTCCTTCTTGGTCAAGTAGCCCTTATATAGACTGGAGGTGTGTTTGGGGTCATTGTCTTGTTGAAAAACAAATGATGGTCCCAGTAAGCGCAAACCAGATGGGATGGCATGGCGCTGCAGAATGCTGTGGTGGCCATGCTGGTTAAGTGTGCCTTGAATTTTGAATAAATCACCAACCGTATCACCAGGAAAGCACCCCACACCATCACACCTCCTCCTCCATGCTTCACAGTGGGAACCACACATGCAGAAACAATCCGCTCACCTTCTCTGCGTCTCGCAAAGACACGGCGGTAGCAACCAAAAATCTGAAATTTGGACTCATGAGACCAAAGTACACATTTTCCACTGGTCTAATGTCCATTCCTTGTGTTTTTTGGCCCAAACAATTCTTTTCTTCTTGTTGCTCTTCCTCGGTAGTGCAGCAGTTCGACCACGAAGGCCTGATTCACGCAGTCTCCTCTGAACAGTGGGGGTAATTCCAAGTTGATCGCAGCAGGATTTTTTTTAGCAATTGGGCAAAACCATGTGCACTGCAGGGGAGGCAGATAAAACGTGCAGAAAGAGTTAGATTTGGGTGGGTTATTTTGTTTCTTTGCAGGGTAAATACTGGCTGCTTTATTTTTACACTGCAAATTAGATTGCAGATTGAACACACCCCACCCAAATCTAACTCTCTCTGCACATGTTATATCTGCCTCCCCTGCAGTGCACATGGTTTTGCCCAATTGCTAACAAAAATCCTGCTGCGATCAACTTGGAATTACCCCCAGTGGATGTTGAGATTTGTCTGCTACTTGAACTCTGTGAATAATTTATGTGGGCTCTAATCTTAGGTGATGTTAAGTAGCGGTTTCTGAGGCTGGTAACAAATGAACTTATCCTCTGCAGCAGAGGTTACTCTTGGTCTTCCTTTCCTGGGGCGGTCCTCATGAGTGCCAGTTTCATCATAGCGTTTGATGTTTTTTGCAACTGCACTTGAGGATACATTCAAAGTTCTTGAAATTTTCAGTATTGTCTGACCTTCATGTCATAAACTAATGATGGACTGACGTTTCTCTTTGCTGAGTTGAGTGGTTCGTGCCATAATATGGATTACAACCGTAGTCAAATAGGGGTGTCCACTGTGTTCTAACCCTACCTCTGCGAAACACAACTGATGGTCTCAAACACATTAAGAAGGCAAGTAATTCCACAGATTGACTCTTGACAAGGCACACCTGTTAATTCAAAACCATTCCAGGATACTACCTTATAAAGCTGATTGAGAGAATGCCAAGAGTGTCCAAAGCTGTCATCAAAGCAAAAGGGGGCTACTTTTGAGGAATCTAAAATATAAAACATATTTTGATTTGTTTAACACTTTTAAATTCACAACATAATTCCATATGTGTTCTTTCATAGTTTTGATGACTTCAGTATTATTCTACAATATAGAAAATAATTAAAATAAAAACCATTGAATGAGAAGATGTGTCCAAACTTTTGACTGGTACTATATATATATATATATATATATATATATATATATATATATATATATATGTCTCTATGGGGTATATGCAATTGCGGTCGAATTCGCGGCAATTTTCGCCGTTTTTTAATTCGACTCAATTCGACAGGTGAATCCCGGAAGGTGGCTTCCGGAATTCACCATATTCAATGAAAAACGGATTCGCCAGAGTCGCGGGCGAAAATCGGCCGATTTGGCGGATTTTGCCGCGATTTTAAAAAACGGTAAAAAAACGTGAAAAACCCGGAAAAAAAAAGCATAACCAGCCTCGGGCTCATCGAGCTGGTCCTGGTTCTAAAAATGCAGGGGAAAAATTGGCCAGGGATCCCCCGTATTTTTAAAACCAGCACCGGGCTCTGCGCCTGGTGCTGGTGCCAAAAATACGGGGGACAAAAAGAGTAGGGGTCCCCCGTATTTTTAACACCAGCATCGGGCTCCACTAGCTGGACAGATAATGCCACAGCCGGGGGTCACTTTTATGCCGTGCCCTGCGGCCGTGGCATTAAATATCCAACTAGTCACCCCTGGCCGGGGTACCCTGGGGGAGTGGGGACCCAATTCAATCAAGGGGTCCCCCCCCCCCAGCCACCCAAGTGCCAGGGGTGAAGCCCGAGGCTGTCCCCCCCCCCCCCCATCCAATGGGCTGCGGATGGGGGGGCTGATAGCCTTTTGTGATAATAAAAAGATATTGTTTTTTCCAGTAGTACTACAAGTCCCAGCAAGCCTCCCCCGCAAGCTGGTACTTGGAGAACCACAAGTACCAGCATGCGGGAGAAAAACGGGTCCGCTGGTACCTGTAGTACTACTGGGAAAAAAATACCCAAATAAAAACAGGACACACACACCTTGATAGTAAAACTTTTTCTCTATCGTCCTAGTGGATGCTGGGGTTCCTGAAAGGACCATGGGGAATAGCGGCTCCGCAGGAGACAGGGCACAAAAAGTAAAGCTTTTCCAGATCAGGTGGTGTGCACTGGCTCCTCCCCCTATGACCCTCCTCCAGACTCCAGTTAGATTTTTGTGCCCGGCCGAGAAGGGTGCAATTCTAGGTGGCTCTCATAAAGAGCTGCTTAGAGAAAGTTTAGCTTAGGTTTTTTATTTTACAGTGATTCCTGCTGGCAACAGGATCACTGCAACGAGGGACAGAGGGGAGAAGAAGTGAACTCACCTGCGTGCAGGATGGATTGGCTTCTTGGCTACTGGACATCAGCTCCAGAGGGACGATCACAGGTACAGCCTGGATGGTCACCGGAGCCGCGCCGCCGGCCCCCTTGCAGATGCTGAAGTAAGAAGAGGTCCAGAATCGGCGGCTGAAGACTCCTGCAGTCTTCTAAAGGTAGCGCACAGCACTGCAGCTGTGCGCCATTTTCCTCTCAGCACACTTCACACGCAGTCACTGAGGGTGCAGGGCGCTGGGGGGGGGCGCCCTGGGAGGCAAATGAAAACCTATTAAAAGGCTAAAAATACCTCACATATAGCCCCCAGAGGCTATATGGAGATATTTAACCGCTGCCTGGATTCACAAAATAGCGGGAGACGAGGCCGCCGAAAAAGGGGCGGGGCCTATCTCCTCAGCACACGGCGCCATTTCCTCTCACAGCTCCGCTGGTCAGGACGGCTCCCAGGTCTCTCCCCTGCACTGCACTACAGAAACAGGGTAAAACAGAGAGGGGGGGCAAATTTAATGGCAATATTTTGATATATATAAAGCAGCTATAAGGGAGCACTTATTATAAGGCTATCCCTGTCATATATAGCGCTTTTTTGGTGTGTGCTGGCAGACTCTCCCTCTGTCTCCCCAAAGGGCTAGTGGGTCCTGTCTTCGTGTAGAGCATTCCCTGTGTGTCTGCTGTGTGTCGGTACGTGTGTGTCGACATGTATGAGGACGATATTGGTGTGGAGGCGGAGCAATTGCCAAATATGGGGATGTCACCTCCTAGGGGGTCGACACCAGAATGGATGCCTTTATTTGTGGAATTACGGGATAGCGTCAACTCGCTTAAGCAGTCGTTTGACGACATGAGGCGGCCGGACAATCAATTAGTGCCTGTCCAGGCGCCTCAAACACCGTCAGGGGCTGTGAAACGCCCTTTGCCTCAGTCGGTCGACACAGACCCAGACACAGGCACTGATTCCAGTGGTGACGGTGACGAATCAACCGTATTTTCCAGTAGGGCCACACGTTATATGATTTTGGCAATGAAGGAGGCGTTACATTTAGCTGATACTACAGGTACAAATAAACAGGGTATTATGTGGGGTGTGAAAAAACTACCTATAGTTTTTCCTGAATCAGAAGAATTAAATGACGTGTGTGATGAAGCGTGGGTTGCCCCTGATAAAAAGCTGATAATTTCAAAGAAATTATTGGCATTATACCCTTTCCCGCCAGAGGTTAGGGAGCGCTGGGAAACACCTCCTAGGGTGGACAAGGCGCTAACACGCTTATCTAAACAAGTGGCGTTACCCTCTCCTGAGACGGCCGCACTTAAAGATCCATCAGATAGGAGGATGGAAAATATCCAAAAAAGTATATACACACATGCAGGTGTTATACTACGACCAGCTATAGCGACTGCTTGGATGTGCAGTGCTGGGGTAGTTTGGTCAGAGTCCCTGATTGAAAATATTGATACCCTGGACAGGGACAATATTTTACTGTCGTTAGAACAAATAAAGGATGCATTTCTTTATATGCGTGATGCACAGAGGGATATCTGCACACTGGCATCACGGGTAAGTGCTATGTCCATTTCGGCCAGAAGAGCTTTATGGACGCGACAGTGGACAGGCGATGCGGATTCAGCAGCCCTTTCGTTCCTTTAAAAATAAGAGAGCAAAGGGCTATTCATATCTGCCACGAGGCAGAGGTCGAGGGAAGAGACAGCAACAGGCAGCTCCTTCCCAGGAACAGAAGCCCTCCCCGGCTTCTACAAAAGCCTCAACATGACGCTGGGGCTTCTCAAGCGGACTCGGGGACGGTGGGCGGTCGTCTCAAAAATTACAGCGCGCAGTGGGCTCACTCGCAGGTAGATCCCTGGATCCTGCAGATAATATCTCAGGGGTACAGGTTGGAATTAGAGACAGATCCACCTCGCCGTTTCCTGAAGTCTGCTTTACCAACGTCCCCCTCCGAAAGGGAGACGGTTTTGGAAGCCATTCACAAGCTGTACTCTCAGCAGGTGATAGTCAAGGTACCTCTTCTACAACAAGGGAAGGGGTATTATTCCACTCTATTTGTGGTACCGAAGCCAGATGGCTCGGTAAGGCCTATTCTAAATCTGAAGTCCTTGAACCTGTACATAAAGAAGTTCAAGTTCAAGAGGGAGTCACTCAGAGCAGTGATAGCGAACCTGGAAGAAGGGGACTTTATGGTATCCTTGGACATCAAGGATGCGTATCTCCACGTTCCAAATTTACCCCTCACACCAGGGGTACCTCAGGTTCGTTGTACAAAACTGTCACTATCAGTTTCAGACGCTGCCGTTTGGTTTGTCCACGGCACCTCGGGTCTTTACAAAGGTAATGGCCGAGATGATTCTTCTTCGAAGAAAAGGCGTATTAATTATCCCATACTTGGACGATCTCCTAATAAGGGCAAGGTCCAGAGAACAGCTAGAGATGGGATTAGCACTATCTCAAGAGGTGCTAAAGCAGCACGGATGGATTCTGAATATTCCAAAATCCCAATTAATGCCGACAACTCGTCGGCTGTTCCTAGGGATGATTCTGGACACGGTTCAGAAAAAGGTTTTTCTTCCCGAGGAAAAAGCCAAGGAGTTATCCGACCTGGTCAGGAACCTCCTAAAACCAGGAAAGGTGTCTGTACATCAATGCACAAGAGTCCTCGGAAAAATGGTGGCTTCTTACGAAGCAATTCCATTCGGCAGATTCCATGCAAGAATTTTCCAAAGGGATCTGTTGGACAAATGGTCAGGGTCGCATCTTCAGATGCACCTGCGGATAACCCTGTCTCCAAGGACAAGGGTATCTCTTCTGTGGTGGTTGCAGAGGGCTCATCTATTGGAGGGCCGCAGATTCGGCATACAGGATTGGATCCTGGTGACCACGGACGCCAGCCTGAGAGGCTGGGGAGCAGTCACACAAGGAAGAAACTTCCAGGGAGTGTGGTCGAGCCTGGAAAAGTCTCTTCACATAAACATTCTGGAACTAAGAGCAATCTACAATGCTCTAAGCCAGGCGGAACCTCTGCTTCAAGGAAGACCGGTGTTGATCCAGTCGGACAACATCACGGCAGTCGCCCATGTAAACAGACAGGGCGGCACAAGAAGCAGGAGTGCAATGGCAGAAGCTGCCAGGATCCTTCGCTGGGCGGAGAATCACGTGATAGCACTGTCAGCAGTGTTCATCCCGGGAGTGGACAACTGGGAAGCAGACTTCCTCAGCAGACACGATCTTCACCCGGGAGAGTGGGGACTTCATCCAGAAGTTTTCCACATGCTAATAAACCATTGGGAAAGACCAATGGTGGACATGATGGCGTCTCGCCTCAACAAAAAACTGGACAGGTATTGCGCCAGGTCAAGAGATCCGCAGGCAATAGCTGTGGACGCGCTGGTAACACCTTGGGTGTACCAGTCGGTGTATGTGTTTCCTCCTCTGCCTCTCATACCAAAGGTATTGAGAATCATACGGCAAAGCGGAGTAAGAACGATACTAGTGGCTCCGGATTGGCCAAGAAGGTCTTGGTACCCGGAACTTCAAGAGATGGTCACGGACGATCCGTGGCCTCTACCTCTGAGAAGGGACCTGCTTCAACAGGGTCCCTGCCTCTTTCAAGACTTACCGCGGCTGCGTTTGACGGCATGGCGGTTGAACGCCAGATCCTAAAAGGAAAAGGCATTCCAGAAGAAGTCATTCCTACCTTGATTAAGGCAAGAAAGGAAGTCACCGCGAAGCATTATCACCGCATTTGGCGGAAATATGTTGCGTGGTGCGAGGATCGGAGTGCTCCGACGGAGGAATTTCAACTGGGTCGTTTCCTACATTTCCTGCAATCAGGATTGTCTATGGGTCTCAAATTGGGATCTATTAAGGTCAAATTTCGGCCCTGTCAATATTTTTCCAAAAAGAATTGGCCTCAGTCCCTGAGGTCCAGACTTTTGTCAAAGGAGTACTGCATATACAGCCTCCTGTGGTGCCTCCGGTGGCACCGTGGGATCTAAATGTAGTTTTAGATTTCCTCAAATCCCATTGGTTTGAACCACTAAAAAATGTGGATTTGAAATATCTCATATGGAAAGTGACTATGTTACTGGCCCTGGCTTCCGCCAGGAGAGTATCTGAACTGGCGGCTTTATCTTATAAAAGCCCTTATTTAATTTTCCATTCGGATAGGGCAGAGCTGCGGACGCGTCCGCATTTTCTCCCTAAGGTGGTATCAGCGTTTCACCTGAACCAGCCTATTGTAGTGCCTGCGGCTACAAGCGACTTGGAGGACTACAAGTTGTTGGACGTTGTCAGAGCTTTAAAAATATACATTTCAAGGACGGCTGGAGTCAGAAAATCTGACTCGCTGTTTATACTGTATGCACCCAACAAGTTGGGTGCGCCTGCTTCTAAGCAGTCGATTGCTCGTTGGATTTGTAACACAATTCAACTTGCACATTCTGTGGCAGGCCTGCCACAGCCTAAATCTGTTAAGGCCCATTCCACAAGGAAGGTGGGCTCATCTTGGGCGGCTGCCCGAGGGGTCTCGGCATTACAACTCTGCCGAGCAGCTACGTGGTCAGGGGAGAACACGTTTGTAATATTCTACAAATTTGATACCCTGGCAAAAGAGGACCTGGAGTTCTCTCATTCGGTGCTGCAGAGTCATCCGCACTCTCCCGCCCGTTTGGGAGCTTTGGTATAATCCCCATGGTCCTTTCAGGAACCCCAGCATCCACTAGGACGATAGAGAAAATAAGAATTTACTTACCGATAATTCTATTTCTCGGAGTCCGTAGTGGATGCTGGGCGCCCATCCCAAGTGCGGATTATCTGCAATACTTGTACATAGTTATTGTTAACTAATTCGGGTTATTGTTTAGGGAGCCATCTTTCAGAGGCTCCTCTGTTATCATACTGTTAACTGGGTTTAGATCACAAGTTGTACGGTGTGATTGGTGTGGCTGGTATGAGTCTTACCCGGGATTCAAAATCCTCCCTTATTGTGTACGCTCGTCCGGGCACAGTACCTAACTGGAGTCTGGAGGAGGGTCATAGGGGGAGGAGCCAGTGCACACCACCTGATCTGGAAAAGCTTTACTTTTTGTGCCCTGTCTCCTGCGGAGCCGCTATTCCCCATGGTCCTTTCAGGAACCCCAGCATCCACTACGGACTCCGAGAAATAGAATTATCGGTAAGTAAATTCTTATTATTACACACTACCGACACACATACTTACCTATGTTGACACGCCGACTGCCACGGTCTCCGACGATCCGAGGGTACCTGTGAAAAAATTATACTCACCTTCCAGCGTCCAGAGATAAATCCACGTCCAGAGAGTAAAATCCACGTACTTGTTTAAAAAAAAAAACACGCAAAAACCCGCTCCATACCGGACTAGAAAGGGGTCCAATGTTTTCACATCAGACCCCTTTCTCCCGAATGCCGGGACATCACGTGACTCCTGTCACTGACGTCCCTTCAGCCAATCAGGAAGCGCTACTTCCGTGGCGCTCACCTGATTGGCTGTGCGCTGTCTGTACTGTGACAGCACATCGCAAAGCCGCTCCATTACTTTCAATGGTGGGAACTTTGCGGGTAGCGGTGGGGTCACCCGCCGGTCAGCCGCTGACCGGCGGGTGACCTTACCGCTAGCCGCTAAGTTCCCACCATTGAAAGTAATGGAGCGGCTTTGCGATGTGCTGTCACAGTACAGACAGCGAACAGCCAATCAGGTGAGCGCAACGAAGTTGCGCTTCCTGATTGGCTTAGAGACCTTTCTGTGACAGCTGTCACTGACAGGTCTCATTCGTGGAAAGGTGTCCCATGTGTCAGCATGGGACCCCTTTCAGTCCGGCATGGAGCGGGTGTTCGGTTTGTTTTTTTGCCAAGTACGTGGATTTATCTCTGGACCATGGCTGAGGTGAGTATATTGATCTTTTCTTTTCAGGTATCCGTGGATTCTACATGGAGAAGAGGACCGATGTCGGCGTGTGAACATAGGTAAGTATGTGTGTGTCGACGTATGAAATAAAGTTTTACTGTCGACGGTGTGTGTCCTGTTTTTATTTGGGTATTTTTTTCCCAGTAGTACTACAGGTACCAGCGGGCCCGTTTTTCTCCCGCATGCTGGTACTTGTGGTTCTCCAAGTACCAGCTTGCGGGGGAGGCTTGCTGGGACTTGTAGTACTACTGGAAAAAACAATATCTTTTTATTATCACAAAAGGCTATCAGCCCCCCCATCCGCAGCCCATTGGATGGGGGGGGGACAGCCTCGGGCTTCACCCCTGGCCCTTGGGTGGCTGGGGGGGGGGACCCCTTGATTGAAGGGGTCCCCACTCCCCCAGGGTACCCCGGCCAGGGGTGACTAGTTGGATATTTAATGCCACGGCCGCAGGGCACGGCATAAAAGTGACCCCCGGCTGTGGCATTATCTGTCCAGCTAGTGGAGCCCGATGCTGGTGTTAAAAATACGGGGGACCCCTACTCTTTTTGTCCCCCGTATTTTTGGCACCAGCACCAGGCGCAGAGCCCGGTGCTGGTTTTAAAAATACGGGGGATCCCCTGTCAATTTTTTCCCCGCATTTTTAGAACCAGGACCAGCTCGAAGAGCCCGAGGCTGGTTATGCTTTGGAGGGGGGACCCCACGCCATTTTTTTTTATGATTTCACCGTTCCAGCATTAAAAAAAAAAAATAATAATAATAATATTTTAAAAAATATATAAATAATATTTGTGCCTCCAAAAAAAAAAAAAAAAGTACCTAATCCCTTCTAATATAAATAGATCTGCTATTCCCCCCCAAAAAAACACAAAAAAAAAACATGTTTAAATTTTTTTTTATTTGTTTTCACCCTCCAAAGTGTGGCGGATTGAAAATGACGAATTTGCTGTCTAAAAGCACTGCTGTCGAATTTCCAAACTTGAATTGAATATGCTTTGGTCGAATTGCAGCACTTGTATCATTGCAGAAAAGTCGAATTTGCAAAAAGTCGAATTTCAAAAAGTCGAATTTTGAAAGTCCGTTTTTTGGTCGGAAAGCACTGAATTGCATAGGCGATTTTTTTTTTTTGGTCGAAAATGACCCGAAATTCGACAATTTCGGGAATTCGACCGCAATTGCATATACCCCTATATCTATAATATTCCAGCAGTTTTGACCGGCACTCCATAAAACAGTAACAGATAGTGCCTGGGTGCCCCCTCCGAACCTCTAGGTGCTCCTCCTGACAAAAGGTGCTAATAAAGTGCACCTAAAACGATGAAAGCATGCAGTTGTAGCTGTGGAAATTATTTACAAAGCCGAGGAGTGCTTCTCAAATTTCTCATATGTCCTAGAGGATGCTGGGGTCACATTAGAACCATGGGGTATAGACAGGATCCGCAGGAGACATGGGCACTTTAAGACTTTGAAAGGATGTGCACTGGCTCCTCCCTCTATGCCCCTCCTCCAGACTCCAGTTTTAGAATTGTGTCTAGGCAGACTGGATGCACTCTAGGGGAGCTCTACTGAGTTTCTCTGAAAAGACTTATGTTAGGTTTCTTATTTTCAGGGAGGACTGCTGGCAACAGTCTCCCTGCTTCGTGGGACTTAGGGGAGAGAAGTATGACCAACTTCTGGTGAGTTCAGTGGCTCTTCTTCTGGCTGACAGGACACCATTAGCTCCTGAGGGTGATGATCGCTGGGCGCTCCCGGATGCTCACTCCCACAGCCTGCCGTCACCCCCTTTCAGAGCCAGAAGTCAGAAGACAGGTGAGTAGCAGAAGATCTGAAGACTTCTCCAGTGACGGCATTCTGAGGTACCGCGCAGCGAGCGGAACGCTGCGCGCTATTCTCCCACACATACACAGGCACTGCAGGGTACAGGTAAATGGCAAGAAGGGACATCAGTGCCTGGGCACTGTCCTAACCCCCGCCAGTATAATTATTTGTTTAAATTGAGCGGTACAGAAGCACGCCATTACAGGGGCAGAGCTTCTTCCTCACTCTCACTGCTCGGCGCCATTTCCTCTCCACAAGGCTGCAAAGACGCTGGTCCTTACACTGCTGACAAGTATCAGGGTGCAAAACAGGGGGGCGCAGTACATATTGGTGGAGTATATTGGCATTTAAAAGCGCTACAGGTCTGAGGCATTTTTTTGTGTTTTCAGAGTTATTAGTTGGCGCTGGGTTGTGAGCTGGCAAATCCTCTCTGTGTCCATCTGACAGACTTTACTGTGGGTCTGTCCCCTATAAGCCTGGTGTGTCTGTGGGTGTTTGGTATACGTGTGTCGACATGTCTGAGGCTGAGTGCTCTTCCCAGGAGGAGGCTGTATTAGGGACACAGACGACTGTGGGGGTGACCCCGTCGGCACCGCCGACTCCTGACTGGGTGAATGTCTTGAATGCGAATATGGCTCTTATCAGTAAGAGATTAGATAAGTCTGAGTCTCGGACCCACGCGTGGAAAAAATCTGTGGAGGATATGTTATTGCAAGTCCAGGACCCCTCGGGGTCGCAAAAACTTTCTTTTGCCCAGTTGATGCACACTGATACCGACACGGACACTGATTCCAGTGTCGACTATAGTGATTCCAGATTAGATCCAAAATTGTCAAAGAGCATTCAGTACATGATTGTGGCTATTAAAGATGTATTATATATCACTGAGGACCCTGCTGTTCCTGATAAACGGGTCTGTATGTATAAAGAAAAGAAACCGGAGGTGACGTTTCCTCCCTCTCATGAACTGAACGCTCTATTTGAAAAAGTCTGGGAAAACCCTGACAAAGTTTCAAATCCCCAAAAGGATTCCGGATGCTTATCTTATTCCTACTGAGGACAGGAAAAAGTGGCACTCCCCCCCCCCCCATTTTGGACAAGGCCCTGTCACGTTTGTCTAAAAAGGTGGCTCTCCCAGCACCGAGCACGGCGGCCCTTAAGGACCCAGCAGATCGTAAGCAAAAAAAAAGTTAGTCCATTTATGCGACCACGGGTACGCTGCTCAGACCTGCCATTGCATCTGCGTGGGTGAGTAGTGCTATTGAAAAGTGGGCAGATAACTTGTCATCTGATATAGATACACTGGATAGGGATAGCATCCTCTTGACGCTGGGTTATATCAAGGACGCTGCAGCATACCTAAAGGAAACTGCGAGAGATGTTGGCCTTTTGGGATCAAAAGCCAATGCCATGGCGGTCTTGGCTAGGCGAGCATTGTGGATTCACCAATGGAATGCTGATGCAGACTCCAAGAAAAATATGGAGTCTCTCCCATATAAAGGTGGTGTCTTGTTTGGGGATGGCCCCGATGATTTGGTATCTATGGCTACTGCGGGTAAGTCATCTTTTTTGCCTTATGTTCCTCAGCAACAAAAGAAAACGCACCACTATCAAATGCAGTCCTTTTGGCCCAATAAATACAGAAGAGGGCGAGGCTCTTCCTTCCTTGCTAGTAGAGGGAGGGGAAGAGGGAAAGGATCAACAACCTTGTCGAGTTCGCAGGAGCTGAAGTCTTCCCCTGCTTCTGCAAAATCAACCGCATGGCGCTGGTGCTCTCTCTTCCGGGAGCCCGCACCGGTGGGGGCACTTCTAAAACTCTTCAGTCAGTTCTGGATTCGTTCGGGCCTAGACCCGTGGGTTTTACAAATAGTGTCCCAAGGGTACAAACTGGAGATTCAAGACGTTACCCCTCGCCGATTTTTCAAATCGGCCTTACCAGTTTCTCCTCCGGACAGGGAGGTAGTAAGCGAGGCTATACAAAAGTTGTGTCCGAATCAAGTCATTATCCTGGTTCCCCCGTCACAACAGGGAGAAGGCTTTTATTCAAGCCTTTTCGTGGTCCTGAAGCCGGATGGCTCGGTCAGGCCAATCCTAAACCTGAAATCCCTAAATTTCTACCTGAAGAAATTCAAATTCAGAATGGACTCTCTCAGGGCAGTGATCCCCAGTCTGGAGGAAGGAGATTTCATGGTTTCGGTGGACATAAAGGATGCCTACTTACATGTTCCCATTTATCCTCCGCATCAGGCTTACCTGAGATTTGCAATTCAGGATTGTCATTACCAATTTCAGATGTTGCCGTTTGGTCTATCCACGGCTCAGAGGATTTTCACCAAGGTGATGGCGGAAATGATGGTTCTCCTTCACAAACAAGGAGTCACTATTATCCCGTACTTGGACGATCTCCTGATAAAGGCGAGATCCAGGGACCAGTTGGTGCGAAACATTGCACTCTCCCTGACAGTTCTTCAACAACATGGTTGGCTCCTAAACTTGGCAAAGTCACAGTTGCTTCCAACAACGCGATTGTCGTTTTTGGGAATGATACTGGACACAGAACTTCAGAGAGTTTATCTTCCAGTGGAAAAGGCTCTGGAGATCCAGAGTCTGGTCAAACAAGTTCTGAAACCATCAAGAGTGTCAATCCATCAATTCATTCGGTTGCTGGGGAAGATGGTTGCGGCCTACGAGGCAATTCAGTTTGGCAGGTTCCATGCCAGAGTGTTCCAGTGGGACCTGTTGGACAAGTGGTTCGGGTCCCACCTACACATGCACCGGAGGATAATCCGGTCTTCCAAGACCAGGGTCTCACTCCTGTGGTGGCTGCACAGCTCTCGGCTCCTAGAGGGGCGCAGGTTCGGGATCCAGGACTGGATCCTAGTAACCACGGATGCAAGCCTCCGAGGCTGGGGGGGCAGTCACGCTGGGAGAAAACTTCCAAGGAAGATGGTCAAGTCAGGAAACTTGTCTCCACATAAACGTTCAGGAGTTAAGGGCCATTTACAACGGCCTTCTGCAAGCGGAACATCTTCGAGATCTACCCGTACTGATCCAGTCGGACAATGTAACAGCAGTAGCGTACATAAACCATCAGGGCGGAACGAAAAGAAGAGCGACGATGGCAGAAGCCACAAGGATTTTCCGCTGGGCGGAAAAGCATACAAGCGATCTTCATTCCAGGAGTGGACAACTGGGAAGCAGACTTCCTCAGCAGACACGATCTCCATCCAGGAGAGTGGGGCCTCCACCAAGAAGTCTTCGCAGAGGTGACAAGTTATTGGGGAGTTCCTCAAGTAGAAATGATGGCATCTCGTCTCAACAAGAAGCTTCAGAGATATTGTTCCAGGTCGAGAGACCCTCAAGCAATAGCAGTGGATGCACTGGTGACACCGTGGGTGTTTCAGTCTGTGTATGTATTCCCTCCACTTCCTCTCATTCCAAAAGTTCTAAAGATCATAAGAAGAACAAAGATTCGGGCGATCCTCATTGTCCCAGACTGGCCAAGGAGGGCTTGGTATCCAGATCTTCAGGAATTACTCATAGGAGATCCCTGGCTTCTTCCTCTGCGCGAGGACCTGTTACAATAGGGGCCGTGCGTTTATCAGGACTTACCGCGGCTACGTTTGACGGCATGGCGGTTGAGCGCAAAATCCTAGCCCGTAAGGGTATTCCCAGTGAAGTCATTCCCACACTTATTCAGGCCAGAAAAGGGGTAACGTCTAAACATTACCACCGTATTTGGAGAAAATATGTTCTTGGTGTGAATCAAAGAAGGCTCCTATGGAAGAGTTTCAGCTGGGACGTTTTCTCCATTTTCTACAAGCAGGTGTGGATGCGGGCCTAAAATTGGGCTCAATTAAGGTACAGATTTCAGCCTTAACGGTTTTCTTTCAGAAACAATTGCCCTCCCTTCCAGAAGTTCAGACTTTCGTGAAAGGCGTGTTGCACATCCAACCTCCATTTGTGCCTCCAGTGGCACCATGGGATCTTTATGTGGTGTTGCAGTTCCTTCAATCACATTGGTTTGAACCTTTACATAAGGTGGAGTTGAAGTTCCTCACTTGGAAAGTGGTCATCCTGTTGGCCTTGGCATCTGCAAGGCGGGTGTCTGAGTTAGCGGCCTTGTCTCACAAGAGCACTTATTTGATCTTCCATGAAGATAGAGCTGAATTGAGGACACGTCAGCAATTTCTACCGAAGGTGGTTTCCTCTTTCCACATGAACCAACCTATTGTGGTGCCTGTGGCTACTGATACTTTCGCTGAGTCAAAGTCTCTGGATGTGGTCAGAGCTTTGAAGATTTATGTCGCCAGAACGGCTCAGATTAGGAAAACAGAGGCTCTGTTTGTCCTGTATGCTCCCAACTAGATTGGGTGTCCTGCTTCCAAGCAGACCATTGCGCGCTGGATCTATGGTACGTTTCAGCGTGCTCATTCCACGGTAGGATTGCCATTACCGAAATCGGTGAAGGCCCATTCTACTAGAAAGGTGGGCTCGTCCTGGGCAGCTGTCTGGGGGGTCTTGGCGTTACAGCTTTGCCGAGCAGCTACTTGGTCGGGCTCAAACACTTTTGCTAAGTTTTACAAGTTTGATACCGATGATGACCTCAAGTTTGGTCAATTGGTGCTGCAGAGTCATCCGCACTCTCCCGCCCGTTCTAGAGCTTTGGTATCTAATGTGACCCCAGCATCCTCTAGGACGTATAAGAAAATAGGATTTTAATACCTACCGGTAAATCCTTTTCTCTTAGTCCGTAGAGGATGCTGGGCGCCCATCCCAGTGCGCACTTTATCCGCAGTTATTAGTTGTGGTTACACACATGTTGTGTTACGTTTATTGTCAGCATGTTGCTGCAATTGTTCATGCCGTTGGCTTGTGTTCTGTTGAATGCCACGTTGTGCGGCATGCTTGAGGTGTGAGCTGGTATGAATCTCACCTTAGTTTAACAATAAATCTTTTCCTCGAAATGTCCGTCTCCCTGGGCACAGTTCCTATAACTGGAGTCTGGAGGAGGGGCATAGAGGGAGGAGCCATTTCACACCCTTTCAAAGTATTAAAGTGCCCATGTCTCCTGCGGATCCCGTCTATACCCCATGGTTCTAATGTGACCCCAGCATCCTCTACGGACTAGAGCTTTGCTCCCCCGAATAAAGCAACACTTGAGTTACACCATCTTGCGCCATCCAGTGGCCACTGGTGTGCAAAACATTTGAATTCATCAAGAACTATTATTTCACCTGTGTGTACCTCGTACCCAGTGACCTATTTTAAGGTCAGTGTGTACTTTTTCAGTGGTATCAGGAGGTCGGGCATCTCAATTTTGAAATGCAGTTAGGACGTAGCAGGAGACTGGGCTTATTAATGTGTAACACTTGTATGTTATGTGCGACTCAGGGCCTAATTAAGACCTGATCGCAGCAGCAAATTTGTTAGCAAATGGGCAAAACCATGTGCACTGCAGGGGGTGCAGATATAACATGTTCAAACAGAATTCTAAATTGTAGTGTAAAAATAAAGCAGCCAGTATTTACCCTGCACAGAAACAATATAACCCACCCAAATCTAACTCTCTCTGCACATGTTATATCTGCCCCCCTTCCCTGCAGTGCACATGGCTTTACCCATTTGCTAAGAAATTTGCTGCTGCGATCAGGTCTCAATTAGGCCCTGAGTCTGTATATGAAGTTCAACGGAGTTTAGGCCCAGATTTATCAAGCCTTGGAGAGTGATAAATAGCATAGTGGTAAAGCACCAATCAATCGGCTCCCAACTGTCATTTTTTAGACACAGCCTGTAACATGTCAGTTAGGACCTGGTTATTTGGTACTTTATCACCGTGCTATTTATCACTCTCCAAGGCTTGATAAACGGGGGCCTTAGTATGGAAAAAGCCACGACTGCATCCGTTGCACTTTGTGTGCACATTCAGAAACTCGGGGCCTAGTTCATTACCGATTGCTTATGCAATTCGATGGGGAAACTGCATACGCGCAGGAACCATTCTGTTGTCGCGGCGCACATATTCGGACGCCTCTGCCTGATTGACACCTCCTCTGCCTCTATGCACCGCCTCCTGCATTTGCATTGCTAAGGATTGTAAATGCAAAGTTAGCAATCCTGAATCGGGCCCTCAGTCACACACCGATATACACGTGTCATATATCAAATTAATCCACTCAGTCTCCTGTTCCAGCTAATACACATTTTTGGCAAAATAAAAATGCTCGGCACTGGCAGAGTATCATGGGACCTGGCGCGCCGAGAGGAGCTGTTTGGTGCAACTGCAGCAATGTTGTATGAGGACACATCTGTAACCTCAACCAAGTACTTTGGATGATATGAATGTGTGGAATAGGATTCAAACACAACATCTTAGCCTACCATGACCCAAACAAAGCTAGAGGTGCGCACACTGCTGATGTTTTTGCAGTGGAGCAATTATTTGCTACTGTGCATGTGCAGAAAGTTCTAGTAAACCCTTACTGCACACGCATAATCCAATGTGTGATTGTGTAAGCTTTTGAGTAACACGTTACTATGGCTTGATCCTGCGTCTGCAATCCGTGGGTGTTACAAGATAGAGACGCAGAGGCCATGGTTTGAGAAGCTACAAGGAAGGCTGTGTGCCAGGCAGGGGCTGCTCAGGGAATCAATGTTGGCAATCAGTGATACAGTATGTTGCAGGTGGGGTGATTGGATCCACCAGCGCAGTTTAGCACTGCTGAAATATGCAAAGTGGGCATTGCAGGGTTTGCTTAGTCCATGCAAGTACACATGAGGAATGCTCAAGCTGACAATTGTGTATTTTCACACCTGTGTATCCGTGAGAAATCGCAGTCCCACGATTTGCGTGCACCTCTGAATTAGGCCCAATAACCTTATTTAAGCTACAGACTGCGTGCAACTGGTTGATTATGTAATTTTTTATGATGTTTAATAGTATGCGCCACTCAGTGCACTTCCTTCTGGGAACACTAATGAAGTAAACCGCCAATTAGTGTTGTAACATTAGAAACATTGTTTTCTGATGCCTTACATGTTCATTTGCATTAATAAATGTAAAATTCATATATTCTTAATAAGCACATGCATCAGGCCTTGTCCATCATAACCCAGTGTTATGTTTAAAATGCGCAATGTCTCCATAAAGGGCAAAAGTCATATTTATTTTAGTTATTTTGTATTATTAGTAGCCCCCAGGTTCATTGTCCAGATACACAGTCACCACAGCAGCACGCGAACAGTTCACAAACTGCGCTGTTTCAGAAATACTGCCACTCTTGGCCCGAAAGCCAATAATCCTCCCTTTTTGCAACTGATAAATCTCCCCAATGAGTGAAGTGTGCAGATGGCCTGTCGCACACCTTATATACCCACCAAGCCAGCGCACAATACGTGACATACTTCATGGGCTAAGCATTGCCAACGTCAAATGTAGGAGGGGGTCATAATAATGTAACGCGACCATGTAATATATATGTTGTTCTGGAATTGTGTTCACCTTTTTAGTGCTAATTACTTATAACTAAACAGGTTAGATTTCAAGAAAAGTATATTTCTCTGACGTCCTAGTGGATGCTGGGTACTCCGTAAGGACCATGGGGAATAGACGGGCTCCGCAGGAGACTGGGCACTCTAAAAGAAAGATTAGGTACTATCTGGTGTGCACTGGCTCCTCCCTCTATGCCCCTCCTCCAGACCTCAGTTAGAATCTGTGCCCGGCCCGAGCTGGTTGCACACTAGGGGCTCTCCTGAGCGTCTAGTAAAGAAAGTATTTGTTAGGTTTTTTATTTTCAGTGAGATCTGCTGGCAACAGACTCACTGCTACGAGGGACTGAGGGGAGAGAAGCGAACCTACCTGCTTGCAGCTAGCTTGGGCTACTGGACACCATTAGCTCCAGAGGGATCGAACACTGGGCCCGTCCACGATCGTCCGGTCCCGGAGCCGCGCCGCCGTCCCCCTTGCAGAGCCAGAAGCAAGAAGAACATCCTGAAAATCAGCGGCTGAAGACTTCGGTCTTCATGAAGGTAGCGCACAGCACTGCAGCTGTGCGCCATTGCTCCCTATGCACACCACACACACTCCGGTCACTGATGGGTGCAGGGCGCTGGGGGGGAAGGGGGGGGGGGGGGGGGGCGCGCCCTGGGCTGTAATTAGAGTACCTTCTATGGCAAAAAGCACATAATATAGTCCAATAAACTATATATGTGCAAAATCCCCCGCCATAATATAAATATAAGAGCGGGAGAAGTCCGCCGAGAAGGGGGCGGGGCTATCTCCCTCAGCACACTGGTGCCATTTCCTCTTCACGGCTCCACTGGAAGACAGCTCCCCAGGCTCTCCCCTGCAGTTTCCAGGCTCAAAGGGTAAAAAAGAGAGGGGGGGGCACTAAATTTAGGCGCAAATTGTATATGTAAAGCAGCTATAGGGGAAAATCACTTTGTGTTAGTGTACATCCCTGATTATATAGCGCTGTGGTGTGTGCTGGCATACTCTCTGTCTCCCCAAAGGACTTTGTGGGGTCCTGTCCTCAGTCAGAGCATTCCCTGTGTGTATGCGGTGTGTCGGTACGGCTGTGTCGACATGTTTGAGGAGGAGGGTTACGTGGAGGCGGAGCAGGAGCCGATAAGTGTGGGGCCGACACCGGAGTGGATGGATATGTGGAAGGTTTTAACCGACAGTGTCAACTCCTTACATAAAAGGTTTGACGACGTGACAGCCATGGGACAGTCGGCAGCTCAGTCCGCACCTGCCCAGGCGTCTCAGAGGCCATCAGGGGCTCAAAAACGCCCGCTGACTCAGATGGCAGACACAGATGTCGACACGGAGTCTGACTCCAGTGTCGACGAGGATGAGATAAATGTACAGTCCACAAGGGCCATCCGATGTATGATTACGGCTATGAAAGATGTTTTACACGTTGCTGACATAAACCCGGTTACCACAAAAAAGGGTATTATGTTTGGGGAGAAAAAGCAGCCAGTGACTTTTCCCCCATCTGATGAGTTAAACGAATTGTGTGAAGAAGCGTGGGGTTCCCCAGATAAGAAACTAGTAATTTCTAAGCGGTTATTAATGGCGTACCCTTTCCCGCCAACGAATAGGTTACGCTGGGAGACATCCCCTAAGGTGGACAAAGCGCTCACACGCTTATCAAAAAAGGTGGCACTGCCGTCTCAGGATACGGCCGCCTTAAAGGAGCCTGCAGATAGAAAGCAGGAGGCTATCCTGAAGTCTGTGTATACACACTCAGGTACTATACTGAGACCTGCTATTGCTTCAGCATGGATGTGCAGTGCTGCAGCAGCGTGGTCTGATTCCCTGTCTGATAACATTGATTCCCTTGACAGGGACACTATATTGCTAACCATAGAGCATATTAAAGACGTAGTCTTATATATGAGAGATGCACAGAGGGACATTTGCTGGCTGGCATCTAGAATTAATGCGATGTCCATTTCTGCCAGGAGAGTATTATGGACTCTGCAGTGGACGGGTGATGCCGATTCTAAAAGGCACATGGAAATTTTGCCTTATAAGGGTGAGGAATTGTTTGGGGACGGTCTTTCGGACCTCGTATCCACAGCAACAGCTGGGAAGTCGACTTTTTTACCTCAGATTCCCTCACAGCCTAAGAAAGCACCGTATTATCAAGTACAGTCCTTTCGGCCTCAGAAAGGCAATCGGGTTAAGGCGCGTCCTTTCTGCCCAGAGGCAGTGGTAGAGGGAAAAAGCTGCACCATACAGCCAGTTCCCAAGAACAAAAATCCTCCCCTGCTTCCACTAAGTCCACCGCATGACGCTGGGGCTCCACATGTGGAGTCAGGTGTGGTGGGGGCCCGTCTCCGGAACTTCAGCGACCAGTGGGTTCGCTCACAGGTGGACCTCTGGGTTCTACAAGTGGTATCTCAGGGATACAAGCTGGAATTCGAGACGTCTCCCCCCTCGCCGTTACCTCAAATCAGCCTTGCCAGCTACTCCCCAGGACAGGGAGGTAGTACTGGCGGCAATTCACAAGCTATACCTCCAGCAGGTGATAATAAAAGTTCCCCTCCTTCAACAGGGACGGGGTTACTATTCCACAATGTTTGTGGTACCGAAACTAGACGGTTCGGTGAGACCCATTCTAAATTTGAAATCCTTGAACACTTATATAAGGAAGTTCAAGTTCAAAATGGAATCGCTCAGGGCGGTTATTGCAAGCCTGGAAGAGGGGGATTACATGGTATCACTGGACATCAAGGATGCTTACCTACATGTCCCCATTTACCCACCTCACCAGGTGTACCTCCGTTTTGTGGTACAGGACTGCCATTACCAATTCCAGACGTTGCCGTTTGGTCTGTCCACGGCACCGAGGGTATTTACCAAAGTAATGGCCGAAATGATGATACTCCTTCGAAAGAAGGGAGTTATAATTATCCCGTACTTGGACGATCTCCTTATAAAGGCGAGGTCCAGGGAGCAGTTGTTGGTCGGAGTAGCACTATCTCAGGAAGTGCTACAACAGCACGGCTGGATTCTGAATATCCCGAAGTCGCAGCTGGTTCCTACGACGCGTCTGCTGTTCCTGGGTATGATTCTGGACACAGAACAGAAGAAGGTGTTTTTCCCGGAGGAGAAGGCCAAGGAGTTGTCATCTCTGGTCAGAGACCTCCTAAAACCAAAACAGGTGTCGGTGCATCACTGCACGCGAGTCCTGGGAAAGATGGTAGCTTCTTACGAGGCAATTCCATTCAGCAGGTTCCATGCGCGGATCTTTCAGTGGGATCTGTTAGACAAGTGGTCCGGATCGCATCTTCAGATGCATCGGCTGATCACCCTGTCCCCGAGGGCCAGGGTGTCTCTGCTGTGGTGGCTACAGAGTGCTCATCTTCTCGAGGGCTGCAGATTCGGCATACAGGACTGGATCCTGGTGACCACGGATGCAAGCCTCCGAGGTTGGGGGGCAGTCACTCAGGGAACAAACTTCCAAGGACAATGGTCGAGTCAGGAAGCTTCCCTGCACATAAATATTCTGGAACTAAGGGCCATTTACAATGCCCTAAGTCAGGCAAAACCCCTGCTTCAAAACCAGCCGGTGCTGATTCAGTCAGACAACATCACGGCGGTCGCCCATGTAAACCGACAGGGCGGCACAAGAAGCAGGATGGCGATGGCAGAAGCCACAAGGATTCTCCGATGGGCGGAAAATCACGTGATAGCACTGTCAGCAGTGTTTATTCCGGGAGTGGAAAACTAGGAAGCAGACTTCCTCAGCAGGCACGACCTCCACCCGGGAGAGTGGGGACTTCATCCAGAAGTCTTCCAGCTGATTGTAAATCGTTGGGAAAGGCCACAGGTGGACATGATGGCGTCCCGCCTCAACAAAAAGCTAAAAAGATATTGCGCCAGGTCAAGGGGACCCCCAGGCGATAGCTGTGGACGCTCTAGTGACACCGTGGGTGTACCAGTCGGTTTATGTGTTCCCTCCTCTTCCTCTCATACCAAAGGTACTGAGGAAAATAAGAAAGAGAGGAGTAAGAACTATACTCATCGTTCCGGATTGGCCAAGAAGGACTTGGTACCCAGAACTACAAGAAATGATCTCAGAGGACCCTTGGCCTCTGGCTCTCAGACAGGACCTGCTACAGCAGGGGCCCTGTCTGTTCCAAGACTTACCGCGGCTGCGTTTGACGGCATGGCGGTTGAACGCCGGATCCTGATGGAAAAGGGCATTCCGGTTGAAGTCATTCCTACGCTGATAAAAGCTAGGAAGGATGTGACAGCAAAACATTATCACCGCATATGGCGAAAATATGTTGCTTGGTGTGAGGCTATGAAGGCCCCAACAGAAGAATTTCAGCTGGGTCGATTTCTGCACTTCCTACAGTCAGGAGTGACTATGGGCCTAAAATTGGGATCCATTAAAGTCCAGATTTTGGCCCTGTCTATTTTCTTTCAAAAAGAACTGGCTTCACTGCCTGAGGTTCAGATGTTTGTTAAGGGAGTGCTGCATATTCAGCCCCCTTTTGTGCCCCCAGTGGCACCTTGGGATCTCAACGTTGTGTTGGATTTCCTAAAATCACATTGGTTTGAGCCACTTCAGACCGTGGAGTTGAAATATCTCATGTGGAAAGTGGTCATGCTTTTGGCCTTGGCTTCGGCTAGGCGTGTGTCAGAATTGGCGGCTTTGTCATGTAAAAGCCCCTATCTGATCTTCCATATGGACAGGGCAGAATTGAGGACTCGTCCCCAATTTCTCCCTAAGGTGGTATCAGCGTTTCATTTGAACCAACCTATTGTGGTGCCTGCGGCTACTCGGGACTTGGAGGCTTCCAAGTTGCTGGACGTAGTCCGGGCCCTGAAAATCTATGTTTCCAGGACGGCTAGAGTCAGAAAAACTGACTCGCTGTTTATCCTGCATGCACCCAACAAGCTGGGTGCTCCTGCTTCTAAGCAGACTATTGCTCGCTGGATCTGTTGCACGATTCAACTTGCACATTCTGCGGCTGGACTGCCGCATCCTAAATCAGTCAAAGCCCATTCCACGAGGAAGGTGGGCTCTTCTTGGGCGGCTGCCCGAGGGGTCTCGGCTTTACAACTTTGCCGAGCTGCTACTTGGTCGGGTTCAAACGCATTTGCAAAATTCTACAAGTTTGATACCCTGGCTGAGGAGGACCTTGAGTTTGCTCATTCGGTGCTGCAGAGTCATCCGCACTCTCCCGCCCGTTTGGGAGCTTTGGTATAATCCCCATGGTCCTTACGGAGTACCCAGCATCCACTAGGACGTCAGAGAAAATAAGAATTTACTCACCGGTAATTCTATTTCTCGTAGTCCGTAGTGGATGCTCGGAGCCAGTCCCAAGTGCGGACTCTCTGCAATACGTGTATATAGTTATTGCTTAACTAAAGGGTTTTGTTATGAGCCATCTGTTAATGAGGCTCATTTGTTGTTCATACTGTTAACTGGGTATAGTAATCACAAGTTGTACGGTGTGATTGGTGTGGCTGGTATGAGTCTTACCCTGGATTCCAAATCCTTTCCTTGTAGTGTCAGCTCTTCCGGGCACAGTTTCCCCAACTGAGGTCTGGAGGAGGGGCATAGAGGGAGGAGCCAGTGCACACCAGATAGTACCTAATCTTTCTTTTAGAGTGCCCAGTCTCCTGCGGAGCCTGTCTATTCCCCATGGTCCTTACGGAGTACCCAGCATCCACTACGGACTACGAGAAATAGAATTACCGGTGAGTAAATTCTTATTTTTTAGTGACATATTTTTCTGCTATCAAATGTCGTAAAAGCACAAGATTTAATCCAATATGCTATGAAATAAAGCTTTCTAACAAATTTAAATTTCTCTAACGTCCTAGTGGATGCTGGGGACTCCGTCAGGACCATGGGGAATAGCGGGCTCCGCAGGAGACAGGGCACATCTAAAAAAGCTTTTAGGTCACATGGTGTGTACTGGCTCCTCCCCCTATGACCCTCCTCCAAGCCTCAGTTAGGTTTTTGTGCCCGTCCGAGAGGGTGCAATCTAGGTGGCTCTCTTAAAGAGCTGTTTAGAAAAGTTTTTTTTTAGGTTTCTAATCAGTGATTCCTGCTGGCGACAGGATCACTGCAACGAGGGACTTAGGGGAGAGACTTGCAACTCACCTGCGTGCAGGAGGATTGAAGTCTTAGGCTACTGGACACTGAGCTCCAGAGGGAGTCGGAACACAGGTCAGCCTGGGGTTCGTCCCGGAGCCGCGCCGCCGATCCCCCTTACAGACGCTGAAGAACGGCAGAACGGAGGTCCGGAAACAGGCGGCAGAAGACTCCTCAGTCTTCATGAAGGTAGCGCACAGCACTGCAGCTGTGCGCCATTGTTGCTACACGGCTCACTGATCTCGGTCACGGAGGGTGCAGGGCGCTGCTGGGGGCGCCCTGGGCAGCAATATAGATTACCTTAGAGGCAAATAAATACATCACATATAGCCATTAAGGCTATATGTATGTATTTAACCCAGGCCAGTTTTCCTAATAACCGGGAGAAAAGCCCGCCGTGAAAGGGGCGGAGCTTATTCTCCTCAGCACTCAGCGCCATTTTCCTGACCAGCTCCGCTGGTGAGGAAGGCTCCCACTCTCCCCTGCACTACAGAAACAGGGTTAAAGAGAAGGGGGGCATAAATTGGCGATATAATTATATATTAAGAGCCCATATATAGAAACAACACCTTCTAGGGTTGTTATATACATTATGGCGCTTTTGGTGTGTGCTGGCAAACTCTCCCTCTGTCTCCCCAAAGGGCTAGTGGGTCCTGTCCTCTATCAGAGCATTCCCTGTGTGTGTGTGCTGTAGGTCGGTACGTGTGTGTCGACATGTATGAGGAAAATGTTGGTGAGGAGACGGAGAAAATTGCCTGTAATGGTGATGTCACTCTCTAGGGAGTCGACACCAGAATGGATGGCTTACTTATGGAATTACGTGATAATGTCAACACGCTGCAAGCCGGTTGACGACATGAGACAGCCGGCGGACAAATTAGTATCGGTCCAGGCATCTCAGACACCGTCAGGGGCTTGTAAAAACGCCCATTTACCTCAGTCGGTCGACTGACACGGACACTGACCCCAGTGTCGACGGTGAAGAAACAAACGTATTTTTCCTTTAGGGCCACAAGTTACATGTTAAGGGCAATGAAGGAGGTGTTACGTATTTCTGATACCACAAGTACCACAAATAAGGGTATTTTGTAGGGTGGGAATAAACTACTTGTAGTTTTGCCTGAATCAGATAAATTAAATGAAGTGTGTGATGATACGTGGGGTTCCTCCGACAGAAAGTTATGGGCGGTATACCCTTTTCCCGCCAGAAGTAAGGGCGAGTTGGAAAACACACCTTAGGGTGGATAAGGCGCTCACACGCTTATAAAAAACATGGCGTTACCGTTTCCAGATACGGCCGCCCTCAAGGAGCCAGCTGATAGGAAGCTGGAAAATATCATAACAGTATATACACACATACTGGTGTTATACTACGACCAGCAATCGCCTCAGCCTGGATGTGCAGCGCTGAGGGGGCTTGGTCGGATTTCCTGACTGAAAATTTTGATACCCTTGACAGGGACAGGATTTTATTGTCTATAGAGCATTTTAAGGATGCATTTCTATATATGTGTGATGCGCAGAGGCATATTTGCATTCTGGCATCAAGAGTAAATGTGATGTACATATCTGCCAGACGAAGACACGACAGTGGTCAGGTGAGGCAGATTCCAGACGGCATATGGAAGTATTGCCGTATAAAGGGGCGGTCCATTGGACCTGGTGGCCATGGCAACAGCTGAAAAATCCACTTTTTGTTACCCCGAGTCACATATTGGCAGAAAAGGACACAGTCTTTTCAGTCTCAGTCCTTTCGTCCCCATACGGGCAGGCGGGCGAAGGCCAGTCATATCTGCCCAGGGGGAGAGGAAAGGGAAGAAGACTGCAGCAAGCAGCTCATTCCCAGGAACAGAAGCTCCTCACGGCTTCTGCCAAGTCCGCAGCATAACGCTGGGGCCGTACAAGCGGACTCAGGTGCGGTAGGGGGTCATCTCAAGAGTTTCAGCAACACTCGCAAGGGAACTCCGGGATCCTACATGTAATATCCCAGGTGTACATTGGAAATTCGAGACGTCTCCCCCTCACACAATTCACAGGCTGTATTCCCAGCAGGTGATAATCAAAGTACCCTTCTTACAACAAGGAAGGGGGTAGTATTCCACACTATATTGTGGTACTGAAGCCAACCGGCTCGGTGAGATCTGAAATATTTGAACACTTACATACAAGCGTTCAAATCAAGATGGAGTCACTCGGAGCAGTGATAGCGAACCAGGAAGAAGGGGACGATATGATGTCACTGGATATCAGGGACGTTTACCTACAGGTCCAAATTTGCCCTTCTCACCAAGGGTACTTCAGGTTCCTGGTACAGAACTGTCACTATCAGTTCAGACGCTGCCGTTTGGATTGTCCACGGCGCCCCGGGTCTTTACCAAGGTAATGGCCGGAATGATGATTTTTCTTAAAAGAAACATGGACGCTTTCCTGATAAGGGCAAGGTCCAGAGAACAGTTGGAAGTCGGAGTAGCACTATCTTAAGTAGTTCTACGACAGCACGAGTGGATTCTAAATATTCCAAAATCGCAGCTTTTTCCGACGACACGTCTACTGTTCCTAGGGAAGATTCTGGACACAGTCCAGAAAAACGTGTTTCTCCCAGTGGAGAAAACCAGGGAGTTATCCGAGCTAATCAGGGATCCTCCTAAAACCAGGAAAAGTGTCAGTGCATCATTGCACAAGAGTCCTGGTAAAAATGGTGGCTTATTACGAAGCAATTCCATTCGGCAGATTTCCCGCAAGAACTCTTCAGTGGGATCTGCTGGACAAATGGTCCGGATCGCATCCTCAGATGCATCAGCGGATAACCCTATATCCAAGGAAAAGGGTGTCTCTCCTGTGGTGATTACAGAGTGCTCATCTTCTAGAGGGCCGCAGATTCGGCATTCAGGATTGGATGCCGGTGACCACGGAGGCCAGCCTGAGAGGCTGGGGAACAGTCACACAGGGAAAAAATTTCCAGGGAAGTGTGATTAAGTCTGGAGAATTCTCTCCGCATAAATAAGCTTAGAGCAAATTTATAATGCTCTAAACTTAGCTAGACCTCTGCTTCAAGGTCAGCCGGTATTGATCCAGTGGGATAACATCACGGCAGTCGCCCACGTAAACAGAAGGGCGGCACAAGAAGCAGGAGGGCAGTGAAAACTGCAAGGATTTTTCGCTAGGCGGAAAATCATGTGATAGCACTGTCAGCAGTGTTCTTTCCGGGAGTGGACGACTGGGAAGCAGACTTCCTCAGCAGGCATGACCTCCACCCGGGAGAGTGGAAACTTCATAGGGAAGTTTTTCAACATGATTGTGGACCGTTGGCAAAGACCAAAGGTGGACATGATGGCGTCCCGCCCGAACAAAAAACGGGACAGGTATTCCGCCAGGTCATGAGACCTTCAGGCGATAGCTGTGGATGTTCTGGTAACACCGTGGGTGTACCAGTCAGTGTAGGTGTTCCCTCCTCTGTTTCTCATAACCAGGGTATTGAGAATTATAAGACATAGAGGAGTATGAACTATACTAGTGGCTCCGGATTGGCCAAGAGGGACTTGGTACCCGGAACTTCAAGAAATGCTCACAGAGGACTAAGGGCCTGGGGAGCTAAGAAGGGACTTGATTCAGCAAGTACCATGTCTATTCCAAGACTTACCGCGGCTGCGTTTGACGGCATGGCGGTTGAATGCCGGTTCCTGAAGGGAAAAGGCATTCCATAAGAGGTCATACCTACCCTGGTCAAAGCCAGGAAGGAGGTGACCGCACAACGTCATCACCACATGTGGTGAAAATATGTTGCGTGGGTGAGGCCAGGAAGGCTCCACGACGGAAATTCAACTAGGTCGATTTCTACACTTCCTGAAAACAGGAGTGTTTTGGGCCTCAAATTGGGGTTCATTAACATTTAAATTTCGGCCCTGTAGATTTTCTTCCAGAAAGAATTGACTTCAGTTCCTGAAGTCCAGATTGTAAAGGATGTATTGCATATACAGCTTTTTTGTGCCCCTAGGGGCACCGTGAGATCTCAACATAGTGTTGGGATTTCTTAAAATCATATTGGTTTGAACCGCTCAAATCTGTGGATTTGAAATATCTCACATGGAAAGTGACCATGCTGTTGACAAATATCTCACATGGGAAGTGACCATGTTGTTAGCCCTGGCCTCGGCCAGGCGATTGTCAGAATGGGCGGCTTTGTCTTACAAAAGCCCATATTAAAATTTTCCATTTGAACAGGACAGAACTGGGACTCGTCTCCAGTTTCTTCATAAAGGGGTGTCAGCGTTTTCACCTGAAACAACCTGTTGTGGTGCCTGCGGCTACTAGGGACTTGGAGGACTCCAAGTTACTAGACGTGGTCAGGGCCCTAAAAATATATATATATATATATATATATATATATATAGTTAGGACGGCTGGAGTCAGAAAGTCTGACTTGCTGTTTATATTGTATACACCCAACAAGCTGGGTGCTCATGCTTCTAAGCAGTCTATTGCACGCTGGATTTGTAGTACAATTCAGCTTGCACATTCTGTGGCAGGCCTGCCACAGCCGAAATATGTAGATGCCCATTCCACAAGGAAGGTGGGCTCATCCTGGGCGGCTGCCCGAGGAGTCTCGGCATTACAACTTTGCCGAGCAGCTACGTGGTCAGGGGAGAACACGTTTGTAAAATTTTACAAATTTTGATACTCTGGCTAAGGAGGACCTGGAGTTCTCTCATTCGGTGCTGCAGAGTCATCCGCACTCTCCCGCCCGTTTGGGAGCTTTGGTATAATCCCCATGGTCCTGACGGAGTCCCCAGCATCCACTAGGACGTTAGAGAAAATAAGAATTTACTTACCGATAATTCTATTTCTCGTAGTCCGTAGTGGATGCTGGGCGCCCATCCCAAGTGCGGATTGTCTGCAATGCTTGTACATAGTTATTGTTACAAAAATCGGGTTATTACTATTGTTGTGAGCCATCTTTTCGGAGGCTACTTCGTTTTGTTATCATACTGTTAACTGGGTTCAGATCACAAGTTGTACGGTGTGATTGGTGTGGCTGGTATGAGTCTTACCCGGGATTCAAGATCCTTCCTTATTGTGTACGCTCGTCCGGGCACAGTACCTAACTGAGGCTTGGAGGAGGGTCATAGGGGGAGGAGCCAGTACACACCATGTGACCTAAAAGCTTTTTTAGATGTGCCCTGTCTCCTGCGGAGCCCGCTATTCCCCATGGTCCTGACGGAGTCCCCAGCATCCACTACGGACTACGAGAAATAGAATTATCGGTAAGTAAATTCTTATTTTCTTATACATGTGGAAATAGTTAATCCCAACAAAGCTAGCAGGGGTGCAAAACATGGGGGGGGAGGGGGGTTATCACTTCCATTTTCCCTTTTTTGTTTTTTTATGAAGTATTGTCATGGGAACATGTTTGCTCTAAGGTTGCCTCGTAGAGTGAGTATTACTCATGTCATAAAAGCTATACCTGGGTTAAAAAAAAAATCGGTCGTCAAGGCAGTAACCAATCATAACACTTCTCTCAGCTAGGGTGGCCAATCCCGGGAATTTCAGGATCAAGTCCTTTAGGTTTTCTCTAGCATCCATAAGGGATATTGTGGAGATTAGTACAATGGGGTATAGACGGGGTCCAAAGGAGCCGGTGCACTTTAAATTTATTCACTGGGTGTGCTGGCTCCTTCCCTCTATGCCCCCTCCCACAGGCAGTTTAGAAAAAAGTGCCCTCAGGAGAGGATGCACATCTCTGCAGCTCCAGAGTTTTCTTCAGTTTCTTTTAAACGTTTGTTATTTTCAGTATGCTGTTTCTGCAACAGCATACCTGCAACTTGGGAGATAAGGGGGGAGGGGGGGGAGGCGGTCTCCGGCCTTGCGAGGTGCAGAGCCGCTTCCCCGCTGCAGGATCACCAACCGCAGCACGCCGCACACCTCTAACATATGCCTGAAGGTGACGACTGTGGGGAGTACAAACCGGGGGCCCCGCTAGGGGTGTGCCCCGGTTCAAAGTGCGGCTGAACGCGGGAGCGTCATACGGGACCCTCCTGGGGGGGACAAGCTAGAGCCCCCCGTGTAGACTGGCCTCAAGCAGCTTGAACTGGCGCTTGTGTGATGTTTTTAAGCAAACAGGAGACATTGCCAGTATAGAAAAAATCACTGTAGCTCTGGCGCCATTGGAGGGGGCGGAGCTACCTCAGAGCGGGACCAGAGGCATTTTGGCTCTTTCCTCTGCTTAATGCAGCCACAGACGGCACTTCCTGCCTCACAAGACACGCTGGAAAACTGGTTCAGGGTGTAGCAAAGGGGGAGAGCCGCTATTATACTCTATCTGGGTCCTCTACAGGACAGAAATTATTAGTGTTACTATGATATAATTAGCTGTCGGCCTCACTGGGACTGTACAGCTAGGGGGGTGTACTGGTGTCTCTCTGTCTCCTCTCTCATACAGTAAGTGCAGGCTTGATCAGTATTACTGTCTGTGTGTATGTTCTTGTGCTTGCTGTGAAACATGGGTAACCACAAGCTGCACAGTGTATGTGTCACTAGATTCTCTCCAGTATCATCTGATTCTGTTTCTTGTGAACAATGCAGCCAATCTTCACAAATCAGTGAAGAGGCTGGGGGAGAGGGTCCAGAGCCCTCCTGGCTACGGTCTCTTAAAACTATGATGTCTGATATGACATCTCAGCTCATTGCAAATGTACTGAAAACTCAGCTACTACAACAGGCTGTTGCAGACTTAACTGCTAGGGCAGATGTGACCCTCCTAAGGCACATTCAGGACACTACACGCTGGGCTTTGTGGTTGCGTCAGTGGATAGCGGACACAGAATCAAAGCGCAGCGTGGAAACCCTCCCCTTATCTGGGGAATGGCTCTTTGGGGTTGAGTTGGATACGTGGATTTCAAAAGTCAATGCTGGGAAATCCACGTTTCTCCCATCTGGGGCCCTGCCGGCTAGGCGTTCCTACCCAGGGCCGTGTGTTCAGTCCTTTCGGTCTAACAGATTTCGTTCTAGGGCCAGGGGTGCCTCCAATGCAAATAGAGGCGCCAAAAACCTGCAACCACCGGTTCTAAGGAACAGAGCACCAGTTCTGCTTCCACTAATTCCTCAGCATGACTGTACCCACCCACCCCGAGGAGATCTCGAGGTGGGAGTCTGACTGCGTCACTTCATCTGCATCTGGGAAAGCTCCTGCCAGGATACCTGGGTAAGGGACCTTATTTCTCAAGGCTAAAAGTTGGAGTTCGACTGCCCCTCCCCAACGATTTTTCAAATCAAGCTTTCAAGGATATGCAGGTTACGTTGCAATAGGCTATCCAAAAGTTGGTCCAGTCCCATATCATTGTCCCAGTACCGATACCACAACGGGGCAGGGGTTATTACTCCAACCTGTTTGTGGTTCCAAAGCCAAACGGCCCGGTACAGCCCATTTTGAACCTGGAGTCCTTGAATCCTTACTTTAAAGGTTTTCAAGTTAAAAATGGAATCCCTGAGGGCAGTGATTGCGGGTCTGGAAGAACAGGAGTTCCTGGTTTCCCTGGATATCATGGACGCCTACCTACATGTTCCAATTTGGCCACCTCATCAGGCTTTACTGAAGTTTGCCATACTGGACGATCACTGCCAGTTCCAGGCACTACCCTTTGGCCTGTCCACGGCTCCGAGGGTATTCACGAAGGTGATGGCGGATATGTTGTCCCTTATCTGAACGATCTTCTAATAAAAGCAAGATCCAGGCAGCTTTTATTGCTCCATATCGACCACACTATCCAACTTCTGTCACGCCATGGGTGGATTCTCAATCTACAGAAGTCCCACCTGGAACCGACTCAGCGGCTCCTGTTCTTGCGGATGTTACTGGATACGGTGGCCCGGAAGGTGTTCCTCCCAGAGGACAAGGCGAGAACACTTCAGGAGATGGTCCGCATGGTGCTCCAACGTGCTCGTTTATCCACCCATCTTTGGGGGAAAATGGTCGCCTCCTACGAGGTTCCATGCGAGAACATTTCAATAGGATCTCCTGAGCAAGTGGTCCGGATCACATCTACAGATGCACAGGATGATTCAGCTGTCACCTCAGGCTAGGATTTCCCTCCTGTGGTGGCTGCGGTCCTCCAGTCTCCTGGACGACGGATGAGAGTCTGCGAGGATGGGGTGCTGTCACCCAAGGGGCGCAGTTCCAGGGCAGGTGGTCAGCCCATGAAGCTCTCCTTCCGATCAACATTCTGGAACTTCGGGCATTCTACAATGCACTGCTTTAGACCTCTCCTCTGCTCGCGAATCACGCAATGCAAGTTCAGTCGGACAACGCCACTGTAGTGGCGTACATCAATCGACAAGGAGGGAAAAAAAGCAGGGCCTGCATGCGAGAGGTGTCAAAGATACTCCTCTGGGCAGAAAGAAATGCAAGAGCAATGTCAGTATTCTTCATTCCGGGAGTGGACATCTGGGAAGCGGACTTCCTCAGTCGTCACGACCTCCACCCGGGAGAGTGGGGTCTCCACCCTCAGGTGTTTCAGCAGATAACCCACCAGTGGGGCTGCCCGCAGATAGACTTGATGGCTTCTCGTCTCAACAAGAAGCTTCACTGGTATTGCTCTCGAACCAGGGACCCTCACGCGAGGAAAGTGGACGCACTGACGTCGCCTTGGTTTTACCGGCTGGTCTACCTGTTTGCTCCGATTCTGTTGCTCCCAAGGGTGCTCAAGAAATTAGAAATCGGGGAGTCCAGACAATTCTGATTGCCTCGGAGGGCGGATCTTCTGGATATGTCCGTCGAAGACCCTTGGCCTTCACTACTAAGAAGCGATCTTCTTCAACAAGGACCGTTCGTCTACCCGGACTTACGGTGACTTCGTTTGACGGCATGGAGGTTGAGCGAAACATCCTAGCTCACAAGGGCCATTCCAAAAAGGTTACTGCTACCATGGTTCAGGCCAGAAAACCTGTGACGTCAAAACACTATCATCCATATCTGGAGAATATATGTCTCTTGGTGCGAGGAACGCACGTATCCACCTGCAGAGTTCCACTTGGGACGTTTCTTGCGTTTCCTGCAGGCTTGTGTGGATAAGGGCTTGCGTCTGAGTTCCATTAAGGTCCAGATTTCATCTCTCTCCATTTTCTTTCAGAAGAAATTGGCACTGTTGCCAGAAGTTCAGACCTTCTTGCAAGGGGTACTCCACATACAACCTCCTGTTGTGCCGCCTACGGCGCCCTGGGATTTGAATGTGGTGTTGAAATTTCTACAGCCCTCCTAGTTTGAGCCTCTGATGACGGTAGAAGACAAGTACCTCACGTGGAAGACAGTGATGTTACTGGCCCTGTCTTCTGCTAGACGCGTCTCAGAATTGGGGGCCTTATCATGTAAAAGTCCATGCTTGGAGCTCAGAACTAGCAGCAGTTCCTGCCGAAGGTTGTCTTTGCGTTTCACCTAAATCAACCTATTGTGGTTCCGTCCAGTTCTGATACTTCTGCTCCTCTGGAGGCATTGGATGTGGTGCAAGCCTTGAAGATCTATGTCAACCGGACAGCTTGGATCAGAAAGACGGATTCCTTGTTCATGCTCTATGATGTGCAGAAGAAGGGTTGTCCCGCTTCGAAGCAGTCCATTGCTCGTTGGCTTAGGCTTACTATCCAACAGGCCTATGTATATCGGCAACCTTACCTGTTCCTAATACCCCTTTCAGACAGAAAGTGAAATTACCATGTGAAGCAGTTCCACCCGGTAATTTCATGAAACACGCGGGTCTTTTTTCTGTGTGACAGGCACGTGTTGTAATTCCCGGGACTTCGACACAGGAATTTACCAGGGTCGGAGACACGGGAATTATGACACGGGTTGACCCTTTCACACAGACAAAATACCCGTGGTGTTCTGCAAATTACCGGGTCGAAAATTTCGACCCTGTAATTTGCAAGTCTGTGTGAAAGGGGGTCAGGCAGGTCCGGCAAAACGACCCGGCACTGAAATGCCAGGTAATTGCCAGGACTTTCAGACTTTTCTGTCTGAAAAGGGTATAAGTCTCTGAAAGCCCACTCTACTAGATCAGTGGGCTCTTCCTGGGCGGCTGCCCATGGAGTCTCGGCATTGCAACTATGCCGAGCTGCTACCTGGTTGGGGAAGAACACCTTTGGGAAGTTATACAAGTTTGATACCCTGGCCAAAGAGGATACCCAGTTTGGGCAGGCGGTGCTGCAGCAGTTTCCGCACATTCCTGCCCGTTCTGGAAGCTTTCGGACGTCCCCATCGTACTAATCTCCCCAATATCCCTTATGGAGGGTGTAGTAGGGTATGCCGGCGGCCGGCATACCGGCAGCAGGGCGAGCGCAAATGAGCTCCTTGCGGGCTCGCACTCGCCACGCTGCGGGCAAGGTGCGCTACGCACGCCACGCTATTCTCACTCCAGGGGGGTCGTGGACCCCCAAGAGGGAGAAAGTGTTGGTATGCCGGCTGTCGGGATTCCGGCGTCGGTATACTATGCGCCGGGATCCCGACAGCCCGCAAACTGAAGACCACCTTTTATGGATGCTAGAGAAAATAGGATTTTAGTTACCTACCGGTAAATCCTTTTCTCCTAGTCCATAAGGGATATTGGGCGCCTTTTCTGCAGGTTCTCTGTTATGTGGTTACCTGTTCAGCTGTTGCTGTTATTGATACCAGCCGTTGCTGGTTGTTACATGTTCGTGGTGTGCTGGTGTTAAATCTCATCACTCTTTGTTGTCATGTTCCTTCTCCCATGTATGTCCTTTCTCCTTCAGGCACTGTTTTACATATAACTGCCTGTGGGAGGCAGGCATAGAGGGGAGGAGCCAGCACACCCAGTGAAGAAATTGAAAGTGCACCGGCTCCTTTGGACCCCGTCTATACCCCATCGTGCTAATCTCCCCAATATCCCTTATGGACTACAAGAAAAGGATTTACCAGTAGGTAATTAAAATCCTATTTTTTTTTTTTAAGGACGGGCAGCGTTGAGCATCTTCAGGAGACTCAGATGCTGCCCGGCTCTCACAGCGCAGCGTGACGTGAATTCAGATGTCACTCTGCACAGCCAGCTGCACGGACCGGAGGAAGTTACCCACCCGCTCGCACAGGTACTGTGGTAGTGAGTTATGCTTGCGGTGTGGGGGACACACAGGAGACAAAGCAATCCCGGGATTGACCATTTTTCAATCCAGATACCCGGGTTGAAAAAATGGCCCGGGATTGGCCACCCTACTCTCAGCCCATAACCAATAAAAAAAAAATTATTTATATATATATATATATATATATATATATATATATGTATGTGTGTGTATATATATATATATATATATATATATATATATATATATATATATATATATGTATTCTGCAGAGTCTGACTTTTACCAGCAAAGTATTTGAGCTTCTAGCAGTCATTACAGCTAAAGGTAGTTGACAAATGTAGTTTTCAAAGTTCCGCAGTTTGCTGCTGTTTTTAATACCGTAATAATAGTAAATATAATGGTCTTGTATTCACTATTATTGTCATTTTAGATCTGTCAGGCAAAACCACTATATATAGTAAGACAGCTTAGTAAAATGTAGCCCCTAGTAGCAACGAAAGTAAGAGCTTTCACACGAGTAATTCATGTTGTAATATTATACATGATAACCTTAGCATGTTGTTGTTGTTGTTGTTGTTGTTGTTGTTTTTTTTACCTTAAAATGCTAAAAGGCCCTGATTGCCTTTAAGCAAGGTAATTATTTTAGAGCATTTGGGAATAGCTTAACAGTCCAAAATTTGCTAATGTATCACAAGCAGCGATGTCTAAGGATGGGTATACACCTGACAGACATGCTGTCGGACTCAGTGTCTCGCCGACTGGGTGGCCAATTACAGTGAATACACACACTTACTGTTCAGCCGCTCTATGGGGCTAATTCAGACCTGATCGCAGCTTTATGTTTTTGCACAGCGGGCGATCAGGTCTGAACTGCGCAGGCGCCACAGTGTGCTGGTGCATGCCAGAGATGCGATCGGCATCTCAGCCCAGCGGTCGCCTCTGCCTAAGATCAAGTCTGAATTACCCTCTGTGTCGGTCAGGAAACCCAGCTGAGCGGTCATTTGAATATTCCCTCCCAGCTGTGACATCCGCACCCCTGCAGCAAGTGTACGGACAGATGAACCAATATATCTGAAGATATTATCTCCCATCGGTTGTGCTGCACAGCTGAAGTGATTCACAGAAATTTCAGGAGTACACACCCGGCTATGGGCTTGCATTATATTGCCCGTTTGATCGAACAGCCACTATATTGGCCATTGTGTACCCAGCTTTAGGTGATTTTGGAGGTATGGCCCTCAACAGCATCAAGCAACTGTTGGCAAGAGTGCCTGCTTCTGGAAGGTGGCAAAATAGGCGAGCAGTTGCAGATCAATTGACTGTATATTTCAACCTATGGTGCAAGGAGCTAAATGAGAATTTGAGAGTTAAAAATAAAATAGTCTAGTTCCAATTGCTTAAATAGTATATCATAACCCCTAGGTCTGCATGTTTAAACAGGCTACTAGTGCAGAAAGCTTAATACCATATGGGTGGAAGGTGATATGATCTGAGGATCATCCTTGCTATGTTTCATAAACGAAAACATGTCACCAACTTTTGAAAAAGCTTTACATCTAAAAGTGCTTGTTTCCACCATTGAAGGGACCAATTTCCATTTCTGTTGCAGTCATTCCCTAAGGTGGCAATGCAGTGTGATACTATATGGGACAGAGTGATCTTCATCCCATTGAGCAGTGTTTTTTTCCCACCCCTGATGTCAGGTCTAACTTGCAGGATGATCATGCTTCCCATTCACAGAGCAAGTGTGGTCGCCCAGCATTGCAATGAGGTTCTCCATTTGTCAGTGCTTTCTCAGTCATCAGTTCTAGTTTAACAGTCTAGTTTGAGAATAGTGTTGCATCCCTCCTGTACAATGCCAAACATTGGTATACAGACTCAATGCCACTGTGCACACTGGCTGTACTGGCCACATGTCCCCCAGTGCCTAGTAGTTATTTATTGGTGTTGCAAATTTCTGTGTGCTAATGTAGTAACACCAATATAGGGCACATAAATCTCTTTTTAAAATTAGTTCCTTAGAGACCACACATGATACGTACATGACTAAAATAGAGTAACCATTTATGTATGGGCCAAAACAATAGGAATATCAGGGAGGCTTTCATTTTAGTAAAGTAGAATGCCCAAGAAGAGCTGTACCAGTTCATCCGATGCCACATAAGGGGTGCTTGTGCTATACATTCAAATGAGGAATCCTAACCTGTACTCTCCTCGCAATTCACTTTATTGTAAATTTACTAAGCAGTGACTTCAGCTGCTGGATTTAAAGGGGCACGAACATTTAATAATAATTCCCCTATATATATATATATATATATATATATATATATATATATAAGTGAAAGAAGTAGCAGCTTTGAAAAGTGATCCCACATACACCCATGAGCCATAACATTAAACTACTGACAGGTGAAGTTAATAACAATGATTTCTCTAATGTCCTAGAGGATGCTGGGGACTCCGTAAGGACCATGGGGATAGACGGGCTCCGCAGGAGACATGGGCACTTTAAGAAAGAATTTAGTTCTTGGTGTGCACTGGCTCCTCCCTCTATGCCCCTCCTCCAGACCTCAGTTTGATACTGTGCCCAGAGGAGCTGGGTGCTTTTCAGTGAGCTCTCCTGAGTTTACTGATAGGGAGTATTTTGTTAGGTTTTTTATTTTCAGGGAGCTCTGCTGGCAACAGACTCCCTGCATCGAGGGACTGAGGGTAGAGAAGCAGCCCTACACTCTGAAGCTAGGTCCTGCTTCTTAGGCTACTGGACACCATTAGCTCCAGAGGGATTGGTACGCAGGATCTCACCCTCGCCGCCCGTCCCAGAGCCGCGCCGCCGTCCCCCTCGCAGAGCCGGAAGATAGAAGCCGGGTGAGTATGAGAAGAAAAGAAGACTTCACAGGCGGCAGAAGACTTCATGATCTTCACTAGAGGTAACGCACAGCACTGCAGCTGTGCGCCATTGCTCCACACACCTCACATACTCCGGTCACTGTAAGGGCGCAGGGGGGGGGGGGGGGGGGGGGCCTGGGCAGCATTTGGGACCTCATGTTGGCAAAAGTACACATATATACAGCTGGGCACTGTATATATGTATGAGCCCCCGCCAAAATTACTGTATAAGCGGGACAGAAGCCCGCCGTCGAGGGGGCGGGGCTTCTCCCTCAGCACTCACCAGCGCCATTTTTTCGCCACAGCTCCGCTGAGAGGAAGCTCCCCGGACTCTCCCCTGCTGATACACGGTAGAAGAGGGTTGAAAAGAGAGGGGGGGGGCACATAATTAGGCGCAAAAACTATACATACAGCAGCTACTGGGTTAACATTAAGTTACTGTGTTATTCCTGGGATATTATAGCGCTGCGGTGTGTGCTGGCATACTCTCTCTCTCTCTCTCCAAAGGGCCTTGTGGGGGAACTGTCTTCAGAAAGGACATTCTCTGTATGTGTGTGGTGTGTCGGTGCGCTTGTGTCGACATGTCTAATGAGGAAGGCTATGTGGGAGAGGAGCGGGAGCAAATGAATGGTGTCTCCGCCGACGGCGCCGACACCTGATTGGATGGATATGTGGAAGGTTTTAAATGATAATGTTAATTCCTTGCATAAAAGATTTGACAAGGCTGATGCATTGGGACGGTCAGGGTCTCAACCCGTGCCTGACCCTCTGTCGCAGGGACCGTCAGGGTCTCATAAGCGCCCACTATCCCAAATTGTTGACACAAATACCGACATGGATTCTGACTCCAGTGTTGATTACGATGATGCAAAGTTACAGTCAAAATTTGCGAAATCCCTTCGATATATGATTATAGCAATAAAGGATGTTTTGCACATCACAGAGGAAACCCCTGTCCCTGACACGAGGGTGTATATGTATAAGGGAAAGAAGCCTGAGGTAACTCTTCCCCCCTCACACGAACTGAATGAGTTATGTGAAAAAGCTTGGGAATCTCCAGATAAGAAAATGCAGATTTCCAAACGGATTCTTATGGCGTATCCTTTCCCGCCAACGGATAGGCTACGATGGGAATCCTCCCCTAGGGTGGACAAAGCTTTAACGCGCTTATCCAAAAAGGTAGCCCTGCCGTCCCAGGATATGGCTACCCTCAAAGATGCTGCTGACTGCAAACAGGAGGTTACCCTGAAGTCCATTTATACACATTCAGGTACCTTACTAAGACCGGCAATTGCGTCGGCCTGGATGTGTAGTGCTGTAGCGGCATGGACGGATACCTTATCTGAGGAATTGGATACCCTAGATAAGGATACTGTATTATTGACCCTGGGGCATATAAAAGACACTGTCCTATATATGAGAGATGCTCAAAGAGACATTAGTCTACTGCAGTGGTTCTCAAACTCGGTCCTCAGGACCCCACACAGTGCATGTTTTGCAGGTAACCCAGCAGGTGCACAGGTGTATTAATTAATCACAGACACATTTTAAAAGGTCCACAGGTGGAGTTAATTATGTCACTTATGATTCTGTGAGGAGACCTGCAAAACATGCACCGTGTGGGGTCCTGAGGACCGAGTTTGAGAACCTGTGGTCTACTGGGTTCTAGAATAAACGCTATGTTGATTTTTGCCAGAAGGGTCCTGTGGACTCGGCAATGGACAGGTGATGCCGACTCAAAAAGGCATATGGAGGTTTTACCTTACAGGGGTGAGGAATTGTTCGGGGAAGGTCTCTCGGACCTGGTCTCCACAGCTACAGCTGGAAAGTCAAATTTTTTGCCTTATGTTCCCTCACAGCCTAAGAGAGCACCGCATTATCAAATGCAGTCCTTTCGTTCACAAAGAAACAAAGTCCGAGGTGCGTCCTTTCTTGCCAGAGGTAGGGGCAGAGGAAAGAAGCTGCACAGCACAGCTAGTTCCCAGGAACAGAAGTCCTCACCAGCCTCTGCAAAATCCACCGCATGACGCTGGGGCTCCACTGGCGGAGTCGGGCCCGGTGGGGTCACATCTTCGGAATTTCAGCCACATGTGGGTTCACTCCCAGGTGGATCCTTGGGCAATAGAAATTGTGTCTCAGGGTTACAAGCTGGAATTCGAAAAGGTGCCTCCTCGCCGGTATTTCAAATCACCCCTACCATCTTCCCCCCAAGAGAGGGAAATAGTGTTAAACGCAATACAAAAATTGTATCTTCAGCAGGTGGTGGTCAAGGTTCCCCTCCTTCAACAGGGAAGGGGTTATTATTCGACCATGTTTGTAGTCCCGAAAACCGGACGGTTCGGTCAGACCCATATTGAATTTAAAATCTCTGAACCTATACTTGAAAAGGTTCAAGTTCAAGATGGAATCGCTAAGAGCGGTCATCGCAAGCCTGGAAGGGGGGATTTTATGGTGTCACTGGACATAAAGGATGCGTACCTTCATGTCCCCATTTATCCACCTCATCAGGCGTACCTAGGATTTGCGGTACAGGATTGTCATTACCAATTTCAGACGTTGCCGTTTGGTCTCTCAACGGCCCTGAGGATTTTCACCAAGGTAATGGCGGAAATAATGGTGCTCCTGCGGAAGCAAGGTGTCACAATTATCCCGTACTTGGACGATCTCCTCATAAAAGCGAGATCAATAGAGCAGTTGCTGAACAGCGTATCTCTTTCACTGAAAGTGTTACAGCAGCACGGCTGGATTCTCAATATTCCAAAGTCGCAGTTGGTTCCTACGACTCGTCTACCCTTCTTGGGCATGATTCTGGACACAGACCAGAAGAGGGTTTATCTCCCGATAGAGAAGGCCCAGGAACTCATGACTCTGGTCAAGAACCTATTGAAACCAAAACAGGTGTCAGTGCATCATTGCACTCGAGTCCTGGGAAAGATGGTGGCGTCATACGAGGCCATTCCCTTCGGCAGGTTCCATGCGAGGACTTTCCAATGGGACCTACTGGACAAGTGGTCCGGGTCACATTTTCAGATGCATCGGTTGATCACCCTGTCCCCCAGGGCCAGGGTGTCACTACTGTGGTGGCTGCAGAGTGCTCACCTTCTCGAGGGCCGCAGATTCGGCATTCAGGACTGGATCCTGGTGACCACGGACGCAAGCCTCCGAGGTTGGGGAGCAGTCACACAGGGAAGAAATTTCCAGGGTCTTTGGTCCAGTCAAGAGACTTGTCTTCACATCAACATTCTGGAGCTAAGGGCCTTATACAACGCCCTACGTCAAGCGGAGACCTTACTTCGCGACCAACCAGTTCTGATCCAGTCAGACAACATTACCGCAGTGGCTCATGTAAACCGCCAAGGCGGCACAAGTAGCAGAGTGGCAATGGCGGAAGCCACCAGAATTCTTCGCTGGGCGGAGGATCATGTAAACGCACTGTCAGCAGTGTTCATTCCGGGAGTGGACAACTGGGAAGCAGACTTCCTCAGCAGACACGACCTACACCCGGGAGAGTGGGGACTTCATCCAGAAGTCTTCGCACAGATTGTGAGTCGTGGGAACTGCCACAGATAGACATGATGGCGTCCCGCCTCAACAAAAAGCTACAGAGGTATTGCGCCAGGTCAAGAGACCCTCAGGCAGTAGCGGTAGACGCCCTAGTGATACCGTGGGTGTTCCGGTCAGTCTATGTATTTCCTCCTCTTCCTCTCATACCAAAGGTGTTGAGGATAATAAGAAGAAAAGGAGTGAGAACAATCCTCATTGTTCCAGATTGGCCAAGACGGACCTGTTATCCAGATCTGCAGGAACTGCTCACAGAAGATCCATGGCCTCTTCATCTAAGACAGGACCTGTTGCAACAGGGACCCTGTCTGTTCCAAGACTTACCGCGGCTGCGTTTGACGGCATGGCGGTTGAACGCCATATCCTAGCAGAAAAAGGCATTTCGGTTGAGGTTATCCCTACGCTGATGAAGGCTAGGAAGGAAGTAACAGCAAAACATTATCACCGTATATGGCGAAAATATGTTTCTTGGTGTGAGACCAAGAATGCTCCTATGGAAGAATTCCATCTGGGCCGTTTCCTTCACTTCCTACAAACTGGAGTGAATTTGGGCCTTAAATTAGGTTCCATTAAGGTCCAGATTTCGGCCCTATCCATTTTCTTTAAAAAAGAATTGGCTTCTCTCCCAGAAGTTCAGACTTTTGTAAAGGGAGTGCTGCATATTCAGCCTCCTTTTGTGCCTCCGGTGGCACCTTGGGATCTTGACGTGGTGTTAAGTTTCCTAAAGTCACACTGGTTTGAACCACTTAAAACGGTGGAGTTGAAATATCTCACGTGGAAGGTGGTCATGTTATTAGCCTTGGCTTCGGCTAGGCGAGTGTCTGAATTAGCGGCTTTGTCACATAAAAGCCCCTATTTGGTTTTCCATTTGGATAGAGCAGAATTGCGGACCCGTTCGCAATTTCTGCCAAAAGTGGTATCATCTTTTCATATGAACCAACCTATCGTGGTGCCTGTGGCTACTCGTGACTTGGAGGATTCCGAGTTACTTGATGTGGTCAGGGCTTTGAAAATTTACGTTGCCAGAATGGCTAGAGTCAGGAAAACTGAAGCGCTGTTTGTCCTGTATGCATCCAACAAGATTGGTGCCCCTGCTTCAAAGCAAACTATTGCTCGCTGGATTTGTAACACGATTCAGCAAGCGCATTCTACGGCTGGTTTGCCGTTACCAAAATCGGTCAAGGCCCATTCCACTAGGAAGGTGGGCTCTTCTTGGGCGGCTGCCTGGGGGGTCTCGGCACTACAGCTGTGTCGAGCTGCTACTTGGTCGGGTTCAAACACTTTTGCAAAATTCTACAAGTTTGATACCCTGGCTGAGGAGGACCTCATGTTTGCTCAATCGGTGCTGCAGAGTCATCCGCACTCTCCCGCCCGTTTGGGAGCTTTGGTATAATCCCCATGGTCCTTACGGAGTCCCCAGCATCCTCTAGGACGTTAGAGAAAATAAGATTTTACTTACCAGTAAATCTATTTCTCGTAGTCCGTAGAGGATGCTGGGCGCCCGTCCCAAGTGCGGACTTCTTCTGCAATACTTGTATATAGTTATTGCTTCAATAAGGGTTATGTTATAGTTGCATCAGTATTGAACTTATAATATGTTTTCATACTGTTGACTGGGTAGTTATCACAAGTTATACGGTGTGATTGGTGTGGCTGGTATGAATCTTGCCCTTGGATTAACAAAATCCTTTCCTCGTACTGTCCATCTCCTCTGGGCACAGTTTCTCTAACTGAGGTCTGGAGGAGGGGCATAGAGGGAGGAGCCAGTGCACACCAGGAACTAAATTCTTTCTTAAAGTGCCCATGTCTCCTGTGGAGCCCGTCTATCCCCATGGTCCTTACGGAGTCCCCAGCATCCTCTTCGGACTACGAGAAATAGATAAACTGGTAAGTAAAATCTTATTTTTATCATTACAATAGAACCTGTCAATAGGTGGGATATATTAGGTAGCAAGTGAACACTCAGTTTACGTGTTGGAAGCAAGAAAAATGGCAAGGATATGGGTGACTTTGCCAAGAGTCAAATTGTGATGGCTAGACAACTGGGTCAAAGCATTTCCAAAACAACAGGTCTTGATGATTTCTCTGTATGCAGTGGTTAGAAGGTACCAAAAGTAGTTTAAGGAAGGACAGCCAGTGAACAGGCATCAAGGTAATGGGCGCCTAAGGCTCATTGATGTGCGTGAGGAGTGTAGGCTAGGCTGTCTGGTCCTATCCCACAGCAGAACTACTGTAGCACAAATTGCTAACAAAAATAAAAAAAAATATGGATGCTGGCTATGATAAATGTATCAGAACATGCAGTGAATTGCTGTTTGCGGAGTAGCCGCAGACCAGCCAGAGTGCCCATGCTGGCCCCTGTTCACCACCGAATGGCGGCTACAGTAGGCATGTGAGCATCAGAACTTGACCATGGAGCAATGTAAGGTAGTAACCTGGTCCGATATATCGGTTTCTTTTACATCACATGGACGGGGGGGGGGGGTTGGTGTGTGCTTCATTTATTATTATTATTTATTATTATTATTATACTTTATTTATATAGTACCACAAGGGTTCCGCAGCGCCCAATTACAGAGTACATAAACAAATAATCAAAACCGGAACATAGCAACTTTACAGTTGACAACAATATAGGACAAGTACAGGGTAAATAAACATAGCTACATCAGCAGATGACAATGGAATAAGTATCAGGTGGCAGAAGACTGCTGGATTTGGTGCAGTTGAAGACTATTAAAGTAAGAAAAAGGATACGCACATGAGGGAAGAGGGCCCTACTCGTGAGAGCTTACATTCTAAAGGGGGGTTGAGGGGTAGACAGACAGGGGTGACACAGACTGGGTACATAGAGAGCGTGGAACAAAGGGTTAGGATGAGATTTGGCTGGGTTTGGTGAATAAGTGGGTCTTGAGAGCCCGTTTGAAGTTTTGTAGAGAGGTGGAGAGTCTGAGGGGTAGAGGTAGGGAATTCCAGATAAATGGAGCACCACGTGAAAAGTCTTGGAGCTAGGACTGGGAGGAATTAATCAGTAGGCAGGAGAGCCTGCGTGCATTAGCAGAGCGAAGAGGATGGATGAGAGTGTAAAGGGAGATAAGGTCAGAGATGTAGATGGGAGAGGAGTGGGTGAGGGCTTTGTGTGAGAAGCTTGAAATGGATTTTGGAAGGGGAGTCAGTGAAGGTCTTGTAAGATAGGAGAGGTGGACGTAGTGCGTTTGGTGAGGAAAATGAGCCAGGAGATTACAGTAGTCCAGTCTGGAGATGACCAGTGTGTGGATAAGAGTCTTAGTAGCATCCTGGGTCAGAAAGGGTCTGATCCTGGAAATATTTTTTAGATGCAAACGGCAGATTTGCGAGAGGTGCTGAATGTGTGGTTTGAAGGAAAGGGAGGAGTCAAGGATTACTCCAAGACAGCGCACTTGGGGGCTAGAGGAGATAGTAGTGCCATCAATAGATATTGAGATTGTAGGAGGTGAGGTTATGCGGGAGGGTGGGAAGATGATCAGCTCGGTTTTAGACATGTTACGTTTAAGAAAGTGCTGGGACATCCAAACGGAGATAGCAGAGAGACAGTTGGAGATACGAGTGAGGAGAGCAGGGGAGACGTCTGGAGAGGAAAGATAGATTTGAGTGTCATCAGCATAGAGATGATATTGGAAATCAAAAGGACTAATGAGCTTACCTAAAGGACGTATAGAGAGAGAGAAAAGAAGAGAACCAAGGACAGAAACTTGGGGTACAACTACAGTTAGTGGAAGTGAGGGGGAGGTGGAGTCATGAGAGGAGACAGAGAATGAACGGTCAGAGAGGGCAGTATCACGCAGACCAATGGAGTGAAGGATTTTCAGTAGGAGAGGGTGGTCCACAGTGTCAAAAGCAGCAGAGAGATCAAGAAGAATAAGTAGAGAGTAGTGTTCCTTAGATTTAGCAGCATGGAGGTCATTGCAGACTTTTGTGAGAGCAGTTTCAGTGGAGTGGAGAGGACGGGAGCCAGACTGGAATGGGTCAAGCAGTGAGTGTGAGGAAAGAAAGGAAGTAAGGCGGTTGTAGACTATACGCTCAAGGAGTTTGGAGGCAAAAGGGAGGAGAGAGATGGGTTGGTAGTTGGAGAGAGTGTTTGGATCAAGGGTAGGTTTTTTAAGAATAGGAGAGATGAGTGCATGCTTGAAGGCAGAGGGGACAGTGCCTGAATAGAGGGAGAGATTGAGAAGGTGGAAAAGATGGGAACAGGCAGAAGGAGAGAGGTAGCGGAGGAGGCGGGAGGGGATAGGGTCAAGTGGAGAGGTGGTGAGGGGACAGGAACGAATGAGGGCCATGACTTCCTCACCAGATGCATGGGAGAAAGATGTCAGAATTGGTGAGAGGTATGATAGCTGATGGTCTAGTGTGAGGTGATGTCCTGACGTATGGAGTCAATTTTGGATGTGAAGTAAGTGGCAAAGTCAAGAGCAGAGTGTGAGGAAGGGAGACGAGGTGGAGGTGGGCAGAGGAGTGAGTTGAGAGTGGCATAGAGGCGCCGGGGGTTGGAAGATTGGGAGGAGATGAGGGTCTTGAATTATGACTGTTTAGCAAGAGAAAGGGCAGCACTGAAGGATGAGAGCATAAGTTTGAAATGGAGGAAGTATGCCTTAGAGCGTGATTTCCTCCAGTGTCGCTCAGCAGTACGTGAGCATTTTTGCAGATATGTGGTGCATTTTGTGTGCTAGGGTTGAGGTGTTAATTTGTGAAGGTGAATAGTGGTTGGTGGAGCAACAGAGTCAAGAGCAGAAGTAAGGGATGCATTGTATATGGAAGTGGCTTGTTCAGGGCATGGAAGAAGGCAAGCCAGTGATGCTCCAGTCAATCTTCTGCTTGGAAACCTTGAATTTATGTGGGTGTAACATAGTTGCAGACCAAGTACACCCCTCCATGACAACGGTATTCCCTGATTGCATTGGCCACTATCAGCAGGGTAATGCTCCCTGACACTGCAAAAACTGTTCAGGGAATGGTTTGAGAAACATAACAAACAGGTCAAGGTGTTGACTTGACCTCCAAATTCCCAAGGGATCAGTCTGATTGAGCATCTATGGTATGTGCTGGAAAAACAAATGCGAGCCATGGAGGCCCCACCTTACAACTTACAAGACTTAAAGGACCTGCTGCTAATGTCTTGGTGCCAGATACCACAGGACACCTACAGAGGTCTTGTGCACCTTGACAACTTAAGAGCTGTTATGGTGGCACAAGGGAGACCTACACAGTATTAGGCAGATGGTTTTAATGTTATGGCTGATGGGTGTGAATTCCCATGAAGGCATGTTCAAAGCTCTTTATCACATATTTGGTAATGGAGATTACATTTGGCTAGTCAGGTGTGTTTTAAGTAGCCGCAAAGGGCGGTATTCTATTAGCAGCAGTACTTTACAGCTGCGAATAGGATCACCGTAAACTATCATATTAGCCTTAGGTACACACCGTATAATCCGCAATAACACATGGGGATCCCATGTGTTTTCGTGCGATCACTGGTCCAATTTTGGATAACAATGGCCACTAATTAAATACCGCAATAATGATCATCTGTCATTAATCACGATATGAGGATGTTTTTACCTACTGAAATCGCATCAGGGCTAATAGGATACTGGCTAAAGTTTAAGTTCCACCAAATTATTTAACTATTGAAAACCATAGCTAGCATAAAAATAAATATCCAAACACTAATTAATTCTAATCATTTTCAGTATTTAAAAAAACAAAAAAAACAAAAAAACACCTAAAATCAGAGATCTCACTCAGTGTAGACAAGTAGGGAAAGTATCCTTAATGGGTAACACAAATTGGAGGCTGATGAAAAAACTTCAAAGGGGATAATTTCACAAACTTCTTTTTAAACCTGAGATTTTTTTTTTTAAGCCAATCTATCCCATAGATTTTTTTCTGGGATAATGAAGTCTATCTCCACACCTTTTTAATATGTTCTATAACTATAAAACATAGACCTTGAGTATCTTATTGTTCACTATTACAAATTTGTTTCTGGATCCTTAATTTGACTATTTTGTTTTTAATAATGTACTTCTTACCTGGTCACTTAGTTACATGTGTAGTGTGGACTTATTTTCAAGTGCCCATTCTTTAGCAGATTCTTCTCATTCTCGAAGCGAAGAGGTTTCAATTTTTTTTATTATTAAATTATTATTTTAAATACCCTTTTAAAACTGATCTGACAGGAATGTACACACTTACCAGATCCTTGCTGAACATATTCCATTGTTTAATACTTTATTCTCGCAAATTGAATGCATTAATAAAAAGTAAAAAGTTTTTTAAAAACTAACGTTTGAGCACTAGCTTGTCTTTCTAGGACAATGGAGTGCTAAGATCCAAATCTCCCTCGTGGTCTGCTATTTGCAATAGCTGTTTTGAATAGCCACGTTTCTCAAATTTAGGCCTATAAACCATTGCCTGTTCTTCAAATAGTTTCCTAGTGCTACAGTCCAGTTTGACCCTAGCAATGGGAGAAATTTTTTCAACTGTTTAAATAACTATCGTAATATAGGTAGGTGATGGTATACATTTGCTTAATTTAAGTGTAACGTAGGCCAAACATTTAAGCCGCAATTCCCCATTCTGGCGCTCGGTGGACTTCGATCATTGGCGATCTGTAGGGGAAACAACAAAAAAACTGATAGTTAAAAAACACCTGACTAGCCACTCCTGAGCGTTTTTGTCAGAATCAGCGAGTCAAGGATCTTTCAACCTGTCCGATTTCCCCGTTTCTGACAATGTCATCGGCAAAACAGGGATTTGCCGCAGTACTTGCCAGTCTCAAAACACGGCAGTTCTTCAGTTACCAGCATCCAGAGTGAAATCTAGACATTATTTGTGATTAAATTTCACAAGCTCCATCCATCCTTTTCATTAGAGACCTAAAGGCCTCAAATTATCCAGCTTTTGTTTTTCCCCTCATCCCAATCCCAAACTTGAAGCTGTCTATTGATATATCACACCTATATATTTTCTAGGAATCATTGTAGGCATAGGTGTACTCCCACATAGCTATAAAAAGATCGCTCTATAGCATTGTTATTGACAGATTAAGTACAGTATTTGCTGGCGTATAAGACTACTTTTTTGCCCTGAAAAACATGCCTCCAAGTGGGGGGGTCGTCTTATACGCCGGGTGCACTTCAGTTGGGATAGACATAGCTGCCATAGTGGCCTTCCGATACTCGCCCGGTGCCCATAGTGGCCTCCTGATGCCCGCCCACCTCATTCTACTCACCATCCAGTATCGCGCGATATCCAGTGCGGCCGCGGCGGGTCACTAGTGCCAATTACAGGGAGATGCAGGGACTGGCCGGAGGCGCTGCAGTCGCGTTGTGGCCGTACAATGGTGACAATGACAGGTACTGTAATGACACTAATACTAATGGCACTCATGTGAAACCAGTAACACTAAATGCACACAGGGGTATACTTTTATACATTTTACAACTTTCTCCTCGCCCCCTCCCCCCTTCTTATGCATACCTTGATAAATACTCCCTATCCAAATCTCTTATCAGGTCATAATATACAGTATGTCACAAATCTGATGTTCTTTTACGTTTTATTTGGTGTGTGGAAGGGGTAGTCTTATACGGCGAGTATATAACAAACTCTATATTTTGAGTGGAAATGTTGGGGGTCGTCTTATACGCCCAGTCGTCTTATACGCCGGCAAATACGGTAATTGTATAAAATGTGTTGAAACACAATCTAGTATCTATGAATTTTCATTATTTCCTCAATCATATCTTAGACTTATTATATTCAGTAGTGGCATAGATAGCTTTTTTTTGTACACCGGTTCTACTGGTTTTTTTTTTCCCCTCTCCTATTTTAGAATTCCTTCTTGCATTGTAAATGAAATGCAACATAGGCGTGCGCAGATGCCGACACGGGGGTGCCGCTCCAGACTCCCACACCCCACCCCCTCTGCCGGGTAACGGACTACCTCCTCCACCCCCTCCTCTGGGACATAAGACTGCTCACCTGGGCCGCCAGGTAAGCAGTCTATGTCCAGGGGAGTGGAGAGTAGGCCAGAATGCGGCGGAAGGGGGAAATCCGGACCGGCACCCCCGTGTCGGCGTCTGCACACGCCTATGAAATGCAGTAACTATACTGTAAATAAGACTCATACAAATATTGCAACATACAAAGTTGTTCTAGAACAATTAAAAACAAACAAACACCAGGCCGGCGCTTAACTCCAATAATGCTTCGAAGTATATAAAAAATAATTTATTTAGCTAGCATCAGAAAAAACAAAAAATACACACAAATTAAAAAATACTAGTAATAGACCACAATATTAAATATCGCATAAGACTTGGGTATATTGCACCTCAGATATTAGCATAATGCATGCCTAAATAAAAACATATAAGAGAGGGTCACTGGATTTCATAGCCAGGAGGAGCACTGCCAGAGCCCTGTAAAATGACCTCCAGCAAGCCACAAATGTGCATGTGTCTACTCAAACGATCAGAAACAGACTCCATGAGGGTGGTATGAGGGCCCGACGTCCACAGGAGGGGGTTGTGCTTACAGCCCAACACCGTGCAGGACATTTTGGCATTTGCCAGAGAACACCAAGATTGGCAAATTCGCCACTGGCGCCCTGTGCTCTTCACAGATGAAAGCAGGTTCTCACTGAGCACATGTGACAGAGTCTGGAGACGCCAAGGAGAACGTTCTGCTGCCTGCAACATCCTCCAGCATGACCGGTTTGGCAGTGGGTCAGTAATGGTGTGGGGTGGCATTTCTTTGGGGGAACGCACAGCCCTCCATGTGCTCGCCAGAGGTAGCCTGACTGCCATTAAGTACCGAGATGAGATCCTCAGACCCCTTGTGAGACCATATGCTGGTGCGGTTGGCCCTGGGTTCCTCCTAATGCAAGACAAAGCTAGACCTCATGTGGCTGGAGTGTGTCAGCAGTTTCTGCAAGACAAAGGCATTGATGCTATGGACTGGCCCACCCGTTCCCCAGACCTGAATCCAATTGAGCACATCTGGGACATCATGTCTCGCTCCATCTGGGACATCATGTCTCGCTCCATTGCACCACAGACTGTCCAGGAGTTGGCGGATGCTTTAGTCCAGGTCTGGGAGGAGATCCCTCAGGAGACCATCCGCCACCTCATCAGGAGCATGCCCAGGCGTTGTAGGGAGGTCATACAGGCACGTGGAGGCCACACACACTACTGAGCCTCATTTTGACTTGTTTTAAGGACATTACATCAAAGTTGGATCAGCCTGTAGTGTGTTTTTCCACTTTAATTTTGAGTGTGACTCCAAATCCAAACCTCCATGGGTTAATAAATTTGATTTTCCATTGATCATTTTTGTGTGATTTTGTTGTCCGCACATTCAACTATGTAAAGAACAAAGTACAGTATTTAATAAGAATATTTCATTCATTCAGATCTAGGATGTTATTTTAGTTTTCCCTTTATTTTTTTGAGCAGTGTATTTTCCAAATGCTATGACATGGTGAGGACTAGATTATATCCTGATATGTAAAAACACAGATTTGAAAGACTGAGCACCTTCTTTCCCAAGTGATTGTGTCTATACATGTGTACATAGCCTTAATATTTTAGAGCAGTGGTTCTCAAACTCGGTCCTCAGGACCCCACACAGTGCATGTTTTGCAGGTAACCCAGCAGGTGCACAGGTGTATTAATTACTCACAGACACATTTTAAAAGGTCCGCAGGTGGAGTTAATTATTTCACTTGTGATTCTGTGAGGAGACCTGCAAAACATGCACTGTGTGGGGTCCTGAGGACCGAGTTTGAGAACCTGTGTTTTAGAGAGAATGCAAATTTATAGTCTGCATTCATAATTTTAGATTAGTTATTATTCCAATCCAGTATATTGATAATTACGGTATGTTCAGGAAGTTGCCCTTAATTGTGACACCTGTAGTTTGATTGAAGCGGAGACAAACTGTAGCTAGGTCGTCACAGTACATTTGTAAAATGAACCTGTGCTAGGATACTGGCACTTATCATGTAATTGGTCAGACGTTTCCATTTCTTTTAAAAAGTTGCACTATACCTCTGATATGTCATGGTTCCTATGAGGTGGTAGGCTGCATTTTTATGCATATTGGTTCAACCCATAGCTTGGCTGCTTGTGTAGGCAACGTGTTCTTCCATTACAAATTTTTTAAAAATGGCAACTTTGACATCCAAGGTATAACTGTTAAAGGCATATATCAACATAATTTTTTCTGCATGCCAGGGCATACATTAGTGGTAGTATAAAATAAATTAAGCAAAAAACACATTTGACAAAAGAACAATTCTATATAAAGTATACTTTCTCCTGAGTAACCATTTCTAGTGGTTTCTTTTAATGTGACCTATCAAGTAATTAACTGACCTGTATAAATAGTGTGATCACTAATTACTGTGGGCCTGTTTCAAAGATACATGCAAGTCATTTCCGGAGTTCTGCGATTATCAGTCTATGCATACGTCACATTCACACTGCGTACACGTCAGTGTGACTTAGCCATGCCACTTGCAGTGAGCTTTTATTTGCAAAGTGATTGTTGATGACCGTTTGGGAACAGTATCGGGGAGTAGCTGCAAAAACTGAATGTCTCATCCTTCTACACACACAACATGGCGCCAGCATCTCAATTTTCGTAGACATTCTGCGCAACCGTAGGGTTTACTCAGGCCACTGCGTAATTATATGTAGTTCATTGGATCTGCAAAGCTGCCAGTAAGGCGCCTCGGTAGAAATCCATGAATACATTTGCTTACAATTCTGTATCAGGTCCTGTATTCCAAGAACACTATTGCACATGACCGCTCTAATCACTTTGCCACTGTGGTTTTTTATTTTTTTATTATTATTATTATTATTATTATTTTGGTCCACCGCAGAGTCCAGAAAATGGTAAACCAGGCTCACTTCCCCAGGATAAACATATTCGTTGCCTGCCATGAAGTACAGATCTGAGAATAGCGGCCCTTTTCTGTTCTCTTTGGTTTCTGAGACCTGTAGATCAGGTTCTAAGTAAAAGTAAACAGCCTTGTTTTGCTTCACGGTTTTATTGCTGAATAGTTTGCACTCTATATTGGACTGAAATGACACTATTTATGCAGCACAATTTAACAAGTAGGTGTAATTTAGATAATATAAGAGCAAGGGCAGTAAGGGTGTGATGTACCAAGCAGTGAAAAAAGTGGAGAAGATGCCCTAGCAACCTATCAGCTTAGAGGTAGCACTTATCAAGGACCCTCTATAAAATAAGCGGATGCTGATTGGTTTGTATGGGCAACTTCTCCCGTTGTCGACTTGTCCCCCTTTTTCACTGCTTGATACATCAACCCTTTCGTTACAAATTTTCGTTACATTTTTATATGGAAACTGTAGACTAAAGGTGCCCAAACTTTTTTTAATCAGCACCCTAGAGTATCAGAATTTTTTTCATGGCACCCCTTGTCCAAAACTTTGTTATGGAGATATTCAGAAAAAAAAATATTTATTGATATCAGTTGTGCTTATCTGTCATGGTTAAGGTCAGTTATAGGGTGAAGGGCAGGATTCACTTCTGCTTGTCCACATATGTTATAAGCCACAAGCAGTGGATTTGGTTATTACATTGACCATAAAAAATATGAAGTGGTCCTGGACCATCAACCCAGAGCCCTGCTGCAAGTGCCCCAAGGCACCCAATTTGCTGTAGATGTTTTCGTATAGATTTTAAAATATTTTTAGTTTCTAATATTTGTTAAAGCTTTATTTGTTAATGTATGTGGAACTTATTACTGTGTATAAGCAAGGCATTTCTCAATAAAAAAAAAAAAATGTGTGTGTGTGTGTAAGCTTCCCAGTCATGTTATCATACTGTATATCCTTTGCCCCTTTTGTTCCTGGTCACAGTGATCCAAAGTGTCCCATTTACACTTTTGAGGTTTGAACATTTACTACTAAATATTTCAGTGTATAGAATTTGCTTCTTTTCACACACATTTTTTTTACTCCCTGTATTACAGAAATAAATACTTTTGAGGTGAAGTTGTGATCTTCACTTGCGTGTTCTCGCCCCAACCCCCATTTTATCACTTTCCTTTGTCCATAATAGCACTGAAGGACATTGCAGTCACAGTCTTTATACTAACTTGCTTACACATGACAATAGCTTGTACCATGTGCACAGAAAATGGATGCACGTCAAAAGTCCTTTCGGGGTATTATGGTGATTTTTTTATTGACATATTTGTATATTATATTGAACATGTTTTGTATAAGGCAGCTTGTAATTGAGTCGTAGTGGTCCTGTGATGCCTAAGGGGTATGTTCAATTGAAGTCGGATCCATTCCGACATTCATTTGTCGGAATGGATCCGACCTGGGCTATTCAATGCATTATCAATTCGACTTTAAAAAAAGTCGAATTGAGATGCAGGAGCTGAGACAGGGGAGAGCCGCGGGCAGACGGGGGAGAGCAGCGCTACAGCCCCCCCCCCCTTCCCCCTCTCGTGTCTCTGCCTCTCCCCGTCCTTCCTCTCCATGGCCCCGCATCACAGCCGCCGTTCACGGCAGCGTCCACCCAGCTCCAGCACGCGAGGTCTCGCTTGCTGGAGCCGAGTGGACGCTGCTGTGAGCGGGCGCTGTGACAACCTCCTGCTCTCCCCGTCACTGCTCCCGCATCTCACTTCGACTTTATTTTAAGTCGAATTGAGATGGTGGAAAAGGAGGCCAAAACCTGTTGGTTTTGGCCCCGTTTTTGACACAAGCACGTGGATCGGCAGCTATTCCACCGATCCACGTGCTTTTCGACAAGTTGAATTCCTCCACTTGTCGAATATATTGAATAGGTCGGAACACCTTTCAACCTAAAAAAAAAAGTCGAAAACTGACGTCTTTTCGACAGACCGCGGCTTTCGACTTCTGAATATACCCCTAAGGGAAGTTTATTTTTAAGTTTCTTCTCAAGTTTTAGCTAATGTGTACACTGGAGTCCAATAATTCTATTAATTACTTTAAGATTAGGGATTGTTTTTACATCTCGGGATTCCTTGAGAAGAGTAGTATAGTAACTTTTCCATTTCCTTCCTCTGGGATGATGTATCAAGCAGTGAAAAGAGTGGAGAAAATGGACCATAGAAACCATCTACATTTTATTTTATAGAATGTACTTGATAAAATCTTCCTTGAAGCTGATTGTTGATGTGGGCAACCTCACCAATTGTCCACTTCTCTTTTCACTGCTTGATGCATCTACCCCCTGGTATATTAGGGTCCTGATAGACTCTTTGGCCCATTTTTTCATGGTTCATCTTCTACCAGAGTGCATGATGGTATTGTGATCTCATTTACTTGGCTGCGTTGCTAAATGGGCGATTCTGAAGCTGGTCCTTTATTTTACATCTGTGTACATCTATCTAATATTTCATCTGGCAGCTGGACTTCATTTTTAACAGGAGGGCTCACTTTCAATACTTTATGGCTGTTTTCTGACTGTCTACTATGATGATGTCAGTGTGCCAAATGCTCCCTATAGAGATTGATTGGAATAGTGACGCCTGCTGGGCAGATGTAGGTACTACATACATGCTGACTATAACCATTTTCACAGTGAATACATTTTTTTTTCCGTTTTTTTCTTTACCATATTAATAAAATTCTCGCTAGATGCTACTGCCCTAAATGTATGTTTGATTGTTATGTCACAGTTGCCATATTAATTAGCTAATTGCTCTGTTTTGTGCATGTTCTACTAAAACTAATTGCTCTTGGGTCAGTGGCTGTTAAATAGTTATGGGGATTAATGCATTAGGCATTAGGAACCCATGCATTAATGGGCATTAGGAATCATGGTCCAATATAATTCTTAGAAAAATCTTCACAGGCTTATCTTAACAACCTACCTATGATCATTCTTGACTTCACTGGAATCTTCTTTCTTCTACAGTTAGAGCTGATAGTAGTGATCAGATGGACTAATATAAGAATCTAGCATTACCCTACTTAACCCTTCCGTCTTTTGTCAGCTGATTGTATTTTATGTTGATCAGCCAACTTCTGTCAACTCTAGGCTAATCCTGCATCCTTCTTTATTCCATGAAGTATATTGTACACACACCTGCGAGCATGGTCTGTCTTTTGTTTTCTAATATACACCTTTTTGTCTTCTCCTGTTCGCGTGTTAATTGTATTAACATTGTTTTTGTACTTTGGTTATTATAATACTTATTTTTTTTTTCTTAAATCTGCAGCTGAGACCCTTCCCCTGAAGCCAGAAGAAACGCCATGGGATCCCCTTCTGAGCCTGCACCAGCTACATCACAAGTGCGCTCCCTCTCTCCTCCCTGAGCTCTGGAACCTCCTCCCCTCCAGTTCCTCCCCTAAGAAGAAATTTGTGTTTCGTTATTTTTTTTTTTTGTTTGTTTTATTTTCTCTTCACAAAACCAGCAAAAATTGTACATAAGAATTTTTTTTAAATGTTTTAAAATGTAAAAAAAAAATTATGCAGAGATGGTCAGTATGTGAGGGGGGGAGGTAGGGAATACGGTAGGGTGGAAAGTTTGATGTTATTCCCATGTGAGCCGAGTGGTCTGAAATTCCTTGGCACCTCTGTCAAGAGGAAAGGGTAAAACAATTCCTTTCCCTCACATACACCCCCAATCCTGCACCGACACCCTTTGTCCCCCCTCTACCGGCTGCACTGAACTTGCGTATGTTAAAGCCCTACCACCACCCTCGGCGATTAAAACTATTTATTGTAAATAAGGATTTCTCATAAATTGTGTATTGTCCAAAAACTGTTTTGTGTTTTCAGTATGAGAGAATGGGTAGATGTGGCTGACGTTACATAGCAGGCGTGTGTGTGTGCGCGCTCGGTTTCTGGAATTTGTATACAGAGTGTTATTTGAGCAGTGTGATAATCCAAGGTGACAGTGATCAGGACTCTGTTTCCATTAGTCTCCTTTGTAGCGCTACTCTTTCATCAGCAGTTCTCTCCTCTACTTTCCCTACCTTACTCAGATTTTCCCCTTTTCTTATATCTTCCCTGTTTTTCATGTGTTTGGTGTTTTTTTTTTTTGGCTCACCTTCCATTTTTTATCTCACATCATCACATGTTCCTTATCTCCCCCTCACACATTCTGCCTTCTTTTATGTTATCGTTTATCATCTTTATTCTACCCTTTATATCACAATCACCTCTCCGCTCATGTCACTCTCTCCCGGGTTTTTTGCTCTGTCACATCCCTCCAGCTCCCAATCTGCATGCACATTAAGTTTTCCCTTGCTTCTGTGTAATGTCCCCCTCTATCAGCCCCTAATCTCAGTGATTTTCCCTTTCCTGACCTTGCCAAAAAGTCCACTAGCTCTCCTCCAGCAATCTGTAATTCCTATACTAGCCTGTTTTCCACTGTAATCCTACTGCATGGGTTTTTGTATATACATTAGCCTCTTCTCTGCTCTGTTTGTGATCATTGTCCCCTGCTCTTCCCCCTCCTCGCCAGTTCACACCAGGCTCTTCATGTCCCAATCCTCCCTTTCTATCTCCTAGCAGTGCCAATCTCCTGCTGCTCTATGACCCTTCCTGCTCAGAACAGTCTGTCCTCCCACAATCCCCCCAGGCCTGTGTCACTATCGCCCTCCAATACTAATTACCCCAGATACACCTTATTGCTTGTTGGGAGCCCTTCAAGCATTGCAGTAAAATGTGTGTGTGTGTGTGTGTGTATATGTGTGTGTATATATATATATATATATATATATATATATATATATATATGTAATGTATGTGTGTGTGTGTGTATATTATATATGTAACACACAGGATTTAATATGTTTGTATAAGCACAGAACACCTCTCCGAAGCTTTAGCTGTGACAGTTGTGTGTTTTGTCTCTAAAACAGTTATTGCCATTACCTAGCTTTGAGTGTTTCTAGGTGGTGTCATATCACTCTGCTTTTAATAACTGTGTATGGCATAGAAAAGGTTACTGTGATTGGTTCTGTAGGTTTTTGTCTCTGGCAGGGTATACATTGCTATGCTTCGTATGTCTTTCTTTGGCTGGGAAAGGGTTACTTTGCTAAGCTCTGCAGGATTCTCTCTGGCAGGGTTCTGGTTAATCCTCTGTTCTGGCCTTGTAGATTAGTGGGGGGGTGGAGGTCACTGCTGCTCCTCCAGATTTGCCCAGGGGGGGGAGTGTCTCACTGCCAGGTAAGTGGCGAGTGGAGGGGGGGGGGGGGGAGGCTGCGTTGCTGAGCAACAGCCCAGATGTCTGACCCTGTACAATGTGCACTGACACAGCTGTGTGTGCGAGGTGTGCATGCAACAGAGGGAGAGAGGGTTGTTTGTGAGATATAATAGATGTGTTTGTGTGAATGAGAAATATTTCCAAGACCGCTGTATGTGACTGAAATCTGTTATTTGTTTCTTCGTGAAGTTATATATGTAACCTAAACATGCAAGCGGTGTATGCATAGTAACATGGATGTGTGCAAAATGAGAAAGCTAAAAGTACCTTGTAGATTCGTGACTGACCAAGATGTTTTTAAAGAGATATGATAGGTATATGGTATATAATGTATTTTCAAAATCAGCAGGAGGACCTGTACTCTCCAAATACAGTTGAAAACATTTTGAATCCACGCTCTGGTCTCCATGACAAAGGTCTCTTTATAGACTAAAACGTTGCATTATTATATTTTCCTCCAACGTATTTGAACGGGTACCTTTGTAAAGTGCGTATTTTGTACACTTACACTTGGTAGACATTACTGAGCACCCCAGCCTCAAATCAGTGTACCTGTGAGTCACTGTATATGTATAAGAGTATACTGTATCTAGTTATTTCAATCTGTTTTACACACTCTATACATACTTGCCTACCTGACCCTCTCCATGAGGGAGAAAATGCTCTGTTCCTGGACTTTCCTGGTAATGTATGATTGCCATCACCTGTAGTGAAACACCTTTCTTATCAAGTAACTAGCTCACCACAGGTGATGGCAATCATACATTACCAGGAAAGTCCAGGAACAGAGCATTTTCTCCCTCATGGAGAGGGTCAGGTAGGCAAGTATGACTCTATATTATGTCTTTCATTAGTTAACACTTTGATCCACCATCATTTTCTTTACCCTGTATATGTGTCTAAATGAAGGCAATCCTTATAATTTCAGAACCACTGTTTAAAGCTTCTCATAGATGGACAACAATTTGTGAGATTTATAACATATCTCTGTCCTTCACGAAGCATCTCGAAAGCAAGCAGTTTACTATACTTAATGTATTTCCACAGTTTGATGAAAGTTGAAATTAATAGCCACAAGTACGTGTAATATTGAAGTTATTTCTTGTGCTGGGTGATTGTATTACTGCAGTGGTCAGTATCTATAACAAGCGTGCATGCATATTTTGGAGCTAATGCCGAGTTGGTCATATGCACATATACAGAGAATCCTTTGCGCTATGCAACCAGAATGGTGGAACAAAAGTGTGACAGGACATTCTTAAATAGGCAAAATTTACGAAGTGTGTGATCATGCAAATGCCTCATTCAGGCCTGCAATTAAATGAACGAATACATGTTAGGAAGCGTAGCTTTTGCTCCTAGTATAGGGCAGATGCCAGTGTGCACCGATGATGACCAGTAGCAAACACCTAGTGCATGGGTCTTCAACCTGCAGCTCTCCAGCTGCTGTGGAACTATACATCCCAGCATGCCCTGCCTCCGTTTTAACATGCCTTTATAGCAAAACTGGCAGGGCTTGGTGGGATGTGTAGTTCCACAGCAGCTGAGGGCTACAGGTTGAAGACCCATGACCTAGAGGTAACCACCACTGCACCAACGGGTAAAAATCTTCATATTTTTGTTCTTATAATTTTTAGCAAAATATGCCCAGTTTATTTCCAACTGAGCATCATGCCGTTTGTGCCATACATGGTACTCATTCAGCTTAGTAAAAAGCAGCAGACCTGCCAAATGTAGCCATTAATCTTTTATACTTTAACTCACTGCGTGCACGGAGGCTCACTACTGCATATTTAGTCACCTGAGGGCGTTGTACATAGAACAGTTCTGGTTTTTATTAACCAGTGCACTTACCAGTCTACTGACGTTACACCAGCTTTATTTCCAATGCCCCAAATTTTAAAGTGGAATGTGTAAATGTGAAATGTAAGCATATTTTGTGCCATCACAAGGCAGGGGGCGAGCTGTAAGGAAGTTAGCAGCTGGAACGGACAAGCATAAGGATGCTGCAGCCTAGCTTTCACTCGAGGTCACAGCTGTTGTCACCATTTTTATCCAGCACAATTTATGAGCGTCATGGACACTGGCTCTGCTCCTTGGGGGTTATATACTAACAAAGTGCAAATATGCAGGAACACATAGCAACCAACCAACCATTGTCTAGCTTGCACTAGCCTCATGAAAGCAAATTACTGACTGGTTATGCGTCATTACACCTTAGCACTTTGTTAGTGAATACACCCCATTGTGTTTAATAAATGATCTATTTGTTTTAAGACTAATTTTTTGTACTTTTAGCATACATAGGAGTTCAGTAGCATTTTGCGGAAAACAAAGGGAAAATCACCATGAATCCTGCCTGTAATGGGCTTTCAAAATCTGCGTTTGAAAATGATTGCTTGTGTCTTATTGGTGGAGATTCCTCTCTAGGCCCACCTTCTGCGCAGGATGAAACCAATCCTTCACAAGGACTGACCTGATGTAAACAAATTGCAACAGCAGAGTGTTAGATTGGCTCACCTATACAGCTTTAAGCATCCCTTTGTCAGCCCTGGTACAGTAAAATGATGATATGACTTAAATGTTAATGTCTTGGTGAGCTACTGTTGCATTGCACTGCCCTAAAGCTGGGTACACATTAGACGATAGTCTGATGTAGATCAGAATGATATATCAGGCTCATAGTTTAATGTGTACCCCCAAATGGCGTGCTCCCACGGGTCATTTGCCAGGTTGTCCTGTTAGACGTGCTGCATGCCCAATGGGATGACCAGGCAAACAACGGGATGCAAGGAATGCGGCCATGAACGTTATTTTGTGCGATATTTCATTCAGTGTGTATATGGAATGACCAATTCGGGAACCACATTATGATGTGTGTACCCAGTCTTAGGGTGCATACACATAGGGCAATTTTCTAGATCGCTTAGAAATTAAGCACGGATAGATCCGTGTGTATACCCCATAGCGATGGCGATGCACAGTCCCGTGCGTCGCCATCGGCCGCTCAGATCTTTAGCACATGCAGGCAAGATCTAGTTAGATTGCCTGGCATGTGCATAAAGAACACTGGTTAGCACAGGTCACTCAGCACACATCGCGGTGTGTACAGCTAAGACACATTTACATTTTTGCTAAATGTGATCTTTGACTCACAGCCACAGCAGTAATAAGGTTTCCCGGGGTATCTGCATCCCCAGTTCCCAGTGACAGACTGCAGGAGCAAGCACATGGTCATACATGATTGGTATGTTATTTCCAGCAGTCACAATGTGAGGAACGTAATCACTGACAGAAGTGGTATAGGGGAGGGATGGATAACCCCCCCTTTTCCCATTCCCCACAAACACACACACACACGTTTTAACTCCTCTGCTTTTTTAAAACATCCATAAGGGATATTGGGGAAACTAGTACGATGGGGTATAGACGGGGTCCAAAGGAGCCCGTGCACTTTCAATTTTCTTCACTAGGTGTGCTGGCTCCTCCCCTCTATGCCCCCTCCCAAAGGCATGATAATGTCGATTATCTTTACAGGAATGAAAGCTATACCTTAAACACACCTTAAATACATTTTAAACCTTTAGCCGCTGTGGCCGCTATATTTAATTCACACTACGCACCTTTTACGCTATTAGCGTAAAAGGGTTCCGTAGTGTACGGACTTTGCGTACACACGCCGCGCTGACGGTACAAAGTACACTTTAAACCTTCTACAGCAATGCTATGCACTAATAGTAATAATACACTTTAAACCTTAGCAGGGCAATGAGCACACAACACCAATTGTGAGTTTACCACTGGGTTCCGACAACACAGTGGATTATTTCTGAAAGGGGGTTTACAATACAAATTATACACTACAATACAAGACAATATATATAACAGAATAATGGCTACAGGTCAATGATACATACGTGAGAATATTCGCGTGCGCTTCCTGGTCCAGTCCTCCGTAATCAAATAGATAACGTTGTGAGTCTTGTGTCTGGCCGGGCTGTAGCAGGCTTTATTTATACAAGTCTTCCAAAAGCAATACAATGGATACTGTAATCCCTTTGTCCATTGGACACAGGGATGCACTTTTACAGTACAGGAGAGGTCATAGGTTGATTTGAAAAGGTAGGTGATGTCTTTCTCAACTGCTCTTGTGGGTGGTCTCCTGGATTCCCGCCGCATACATAATATACAGTAAATACAGTTTATATCTATATTCTGCTTCTGCACATAACTATCCGCAGGAACATGCGATCTTCCGCAGACCAACACCGGAATGTTACCCTTAAAATACCCTACAGCTGGATACCAAATACCACCTTATAACCTTAGTCTGTCCCCTCCTATACTGTGAAGGTGAATCCCTTTGTTCTGCAACAATTTAAACAGCTATAACTTTCTGATGTGGTGCAAGGAGACTATGTGTACATTGTGCACTATTTGGATTAAATATGTAATGTGTTTTGATGGTTCTCCATGCGTACACAAACTCTGCCGTAAATACCCATACCACGCGCCGATGCGCAGGTCACGCGTGAGCGACCATACGCAAATTGCGGATATGTGCACGCACGACAGAACGAGTGCACGCGCAGTGGGCATGTGTGTGCAGTTTATACGTGCTGTGTGTTCTTCAATATTTTTCGACTTGGACAGGCAGTTTAGAAAAAAGTGCCCTCATGAGAGGATGCTCATCTCTGCAGCTCCAGAGAGTTTTCTTCAATTTCATTTCAAGCTTTTATTTTCTCTAACGTCCTAGTGGATGATGGGGACTCCGTAAGGACCATGGGATAGACGGGCTCCGCAGGAGACAGGGCACTTTAAGACAGAATTAGGATACTGGTGTGCACTGGCTCCTCCCTCTGTCCCTCCTCCAGACCCCAGTTTGAATCTGTGCCCGGACGAGCTGGGTGCACCTTAGTGAGCTCTCCTGAGCTTGCTAGAAAAGAAAGTTTTTTGTTAGGATTTTTTATTTTCAGAGAGATCTGCTGGCAACAGACTCTCTGCTACGTGGGACTGAGGGGAGAGAAGCAGCCCTACTCACTAGAAGATAGGTCCTGCTTCTTAGGCTACTGGACACCATTAGCTCCAGAGGGATCGTACACAGGAACGCACCCTTGGTCGTCCGATCCCGGAGCCGCGCCGCCGTCCCCCTCGCAGAGCCAGAAGACAGAAGCCGGCGTGAGAAGCAAGAAGACTTTGAAATCGGCGGCAGAAGACTCCAGTCTTCATATGAGGTAGCGCACAGCACTGCAGCTGTGCGCCATTGCTCCCACACTAAACCCACACACTCCGGTCACTGTAGGGTGCAGGGCGCAGGGGGGGTGCCCTGGGCAGCAATTAGGTACCTCTTGGCAAAAGCAGCATATATACAGTTGGGCACTGTATATATGCCTGAGCCCCTGCCATTATTTTTACACAAAACGCGGGACAGAAGCCCGCCGCTAAGGGGGCGGGGCTTCTTCCTCAGCACTCACCAGCGCCATTTTCTCTCCACAGCTCCGCTGAGAGGAAGCTCCCCAGGCTCTCCCCTGCAGAATCACGGTAGAAAGAGGGTAAAAAGAGAGGGGGGGCACATACATTTGGCAAAAAAACAGTATATACAGCAGCTACTGGGTTAACACTAAGTTACTGTGTGACTCCTGGGTAATATAGCACTGGGGTGTGTGCTGGCATACTCTCTCTCTGTCTCTCCAAAAGGCCTTGTGGGGGAACTGTCTTCAAACAGAGCATCCCCTGTGTGTATGGTGTGTCGGTACGCTTGTGTCGGCATGTTTGACGAGGAAGGCTATGTGGAAACAGAGCGGGTACAAATGAATGTGGGGTCGCCGCCGACACCCGATTGGATGGATATGTGGAAGGTTTTAAATGATAATGTTAATTCCTTGCATAAAAGGTTGGATAAAGCTGAAGCCTTGGGACAGTCAGGGTCTCAACCCATGCCTGATCCTACAGCGCAGAGGCCGTCAGGGTCTCAGAAGCGCCCACTATCCCAGATTGTTGACACAGATATCGACACGGATTCTGACTCCAGTGTCGATGGCGATGATGCAAAGTTGCAGCCTAAAATGGCTAAAGCCATCCGCTACATGATTATAGCAATGAAAGATGTGTTACACATCACAGAGGAAACCCCAGTCCCTGACAAGAGGGTTTATATGTATGGGGAAAAAAGGCAAGAGGTGACCTTTCCCCCTTCACATGAGTTAAATGAGTTATGTGAAAAGGCTTGGGAATCTCCAGATAGGAAACTGCAGATTTCCAAACGGATGCTTATGGCGTATCCTTTCCCGCCAACGGACAGGTTACGCTGGGAATCCTCCCCTAGGGTAGACAAAGCTTTAACACGCTTATCTAAGAGGGTAGCCCTGCCATCACAGGATACAGCCACCCTAAAAGATGCTGCAGATAGAAAGCAGGAGGGTATCCTGAAATCCATTTATACACATTCAGGTACCCTGCTAAGGCCGGCAATTGCGTCGGCCTGGATGTGTAGTGCTGTAGCAGCATGGACAGATACCTTATCTGAGGAACTTGATACCTTGGACAAGGATACTATAATATGAGAGATGCCCAAAGAGACATTAGCCTACTGGGCTCTAGAATAAATGCTATGTCGATTTCTGCCAGAAGGGTCCTGTGGACTCGGCAATGGACAGGCGATGCCGACTCGAAAAGGCACATGGAGGTTTTACCTTATAAGGGTGAGGAATTGTTTGGGGACGGTCTCTCGGACCTGGTCTCCACAGCTACGGCTTGAAAGTCAAATTTTTTGCCATATATTCCCTCACAACCTAAGAGAGCACCGTATTACCAAATGCAGTCCTTTCGATCACAAAAAGGCAAGAAAGTCCGAGGTGCGTCCTTTCTTGCCAGAGGCAGGGGTAGAGGAAAGAAGCTGCACAATACAGCTAGTTCCTAGGAACAGAAGTCCTCCCCGGCTTCCACTAAATCCACCGCATGACGCTGGGGCTCCACAGGCGGAGCCAGGCCCGGTGGGAGCGCGTCTCCGAAATTTCAGCCACAAGTGGGTTCACTCACAGGTGGATCCCTGGGCTATAGAGATTGTGTCTCAGGGATACAAGCTGGAATTCGAAGTGATGCCCCCTCACCGTTACCTCAAATCGGCCCTGCCAGCTTCCCCCATAGAGAGGGAAATAGTGTTAGCAGCGATTCACAAATTGTATCTCCAGCAGGTGGTGGTAAAGGTTCCCCTCCTTCAACAGGGAAGGGGTTACTATTCGACAATGTTTGTGGTACCGAAACCGGACTGTTCGGTCAGACCCATATTGAATTTAAAATCCCTGAACATATACCTGAAACGGTTCAAGTTCAAGATGGAATCGCTCAGAGCGGTCATCGCAAGCCTGGAGGAGGGGGATTTTATGGTGTCTCTGGACATAAAGGATGCTTACCTTCATGTCCCCATTTATCCACCTCATCAGGAGTACCTCAGATTTGTGGTACAGGATTGTCATTACCAATTCCAGACGTTGCCGTTTGGTCTGTCCACGGCACCGAGAATATTTACCAAGGTAATGGCAGAAATGATGGTGCTCTTGCGAAAGCAGGGAGTCACAATTATCCCATACTTGGACGATCTGCTCATAAAGGCGAGGTCCAGAGAGCAGTTGCTGATCAGTGTAGCACGCTCTCGGGAAGTGTTACAACAGCACGGCTGGATTCTGAATATTCCAAAGTCGCAGCTGATTCCTACGACACGTCTGCACTTCCTGGGCATGATTCTGGACACAGACCAGAAGAAGGTTTTTCTCCCGACGGAGAAGGCTCAGGAACTCATGACACTGGTCAGAGACCTCTTAAAACCAAAACAGGTGTCTGTGCATCACTGCACACTAGTCCTGGGAAAGATGGTGGCGTCATACGAGGCCATTCCCTTCGGCAGGTTCCATGCGAGGACCTTTCAATGGGATCTGTTGGACAAGTGGTCCGGATCGCATCTACAGATGCATTGGCTGATCACCCTATCCCCCAGGGCCAGGGTGTCTCTTCTGTGGTGGTTGCAGAGTGCTCACCTTCTCGAGGGCCGCAGATTCAGCATTTAGGACTGGGTCCTGGTGACCACGGATGCAAGCCTCCGAGGGTGGGGGGCAGTCACACAGGGAAGAAATTTCCAGGGTCTGTGGTAAAGTCAGGAGACTTGCCTTCACATCAATATCCTGGAACTAAGGGCCATATACAACGCCCTAAGTCAAGCGGAGACCCTGCTTCGCAACCAATCGGTGCTGATTCAATCAGACAACATCACCGCAGTGGCTCATGTAAACCGCCAAGGCGGCACAAGGAGCAGGGTGGCGATGGCGGAAGCCACCAGAATTCTTCGTTGGGCGGAGAATCACGTTCGAGCACTGTCAGCAGTGTTCATTCCGGGAGTGGACAACTGGGAAGCAGACTTCCTCAGCAGGCACGACCTCCACCCGGGAGAGTGGGGACTTCATCAAGAAGTCTTCACGCAGATTGCAAGGCGATGGGAACTGCCACAGGTGGACATGATGGCATCCCGCCTCAACAAAAAGCTACAGAGGTATTGCGCCAGGTCAAGAGACCCTCAGGCGATAGCTGTAGACGCACTAGTGACACCGTGGGTGTTCCAGTCGGTTTGTGTTTCCTCCTCTTCCTCTCATACCCAAGGTACTGAGAATCATAAGAAAAAGAGGAGTGAGAACAATACTCATTGTTCCGGATTGGCCAAGAAGGACTTGGTATCTAGAGCTACAAGAAATGCTCACAGAGGACCCATGGCCTCTACCTCTAAGACAGGAACTGTTACAGCAGGGGCCCTGTCTGTTCCAAGACTTACCGCGGCTGCGTTTGACGGCATGGCGGTTGAACGCCGGATCCTAGCAGAAAAAGGCATTCCGGATGAGGTTATTCCTATGCTGATAAAGGCTAGGAAGGATGTGACGGCTAAACATTATCACCGTATATGGCGAAAATATGTTGCTTCGTGTGAGGCCAGGAATGCCCCTACAGAGGAATTCCAGCTGGGCCGTTTCCTTCACTTCCTACAGTCGGGAGTGACTTTGGGCCTAAAATTGGGGTCCATTAAGGTCCAGATTTCGGCCCTATCCATTTTCTTTCAAAAAGAACTGGCTTCTCTTCCTGAAGTTCAGACGTTTGTAAAGGGAGTGCTGCATATTCAGCCCCCGTTTGTGCCTCCAGTGGCACCTTGGGATCTTAAGGTGGTGGTGAGTTTCCTGAAATCACACTGGTTTGAGCCACTTAAAACCGTGGAGTTAAAATATCTCACGTGGAAGGTGGTCATGCTATATTAGCCTTGGCTTCGGCTAGGCGTGTGTCAGAATTGGCGGCTTTGTCACATAAAAGCCCCTATCTGGTTTTCCATATGGACAGGGCAGAATTACGGACTCGTCCGCAATTTCTGCCTAAAGTGGTGTCATCTTTTCATATGAACCAACCTATTGTGGTGCCTGTGGCTACTCGTGACTTGGAGGATTCCGAGTTACTGGATGTAGTCAGGGCTTTGAAGATTTATGTAGCCAGAACGGCTAGAGTCAGGAAAACTGAGTCGCTGTTTATGCTGTATGCATCCAACAAGCTGGGTGCTCCTGCTTCAAAGCAAACTATTGCTCGCTGGATCTGTAACACGATTCAGCAGGCTCATTCTGCGGCTGGATTGCCGCTTCCAAAATCAGTAAAAGCCCACTCCACAAGGAAGGTGGGCTCTTCTTGGGCGGCTGCCCGAGGGGTCTCGGCATTACAGCTTTGCCGAGCGGCTACTTGGTCAGGTTCAAGCACTTTTGCAAAATTCTACAAGTTTGATACCCTGGCTGAGGAGGACCTTGTGTTTGCTCATTCGGTGCTGCAGAGTCATCCGCACTCTCCCGCCCGTTTGGGAGCTTTGGTATAATCCCCATGGTCCTTACGGAGTCCCCAGCATCCACTAGGACGTTAGAGAAAATAAGATTTTACTTACCGGTAAATCTATTTCTCGTAGTCCGTAGTGGATGCTGGGCGCTCGTCCCAAGTGCGGTCTTCTTCTGCAATACTTGTATATAGTTATTGCTTCAATAAGGGTTATGTTATGGTTGCATCAGGGTTATCTGATGCTCTGTTGTTGTTCATACTGTTAACTGGGTAAGTTTATCACGAGTTATACGGTGTGATTGGTGTGGCTGGTATGAGTCTTACCCTGGATTCCAAAATCCTTTCCTTGTACTGTCAGCTCTTCCGGGCACAGTTTCCTTAACTGGGGTCTGGAGGAGGGACATAGAGGGAGGAGCCAGTGCACACCAGTATCCTAATTCTTTCTTAAAGTGCCCTGTCTCCTGCGGAGCCCGTCTATCCCATGGTCTTTACGGAGTCCCCAGCATCCACTACGGACTACGAGAAATAGATTTACCGGTAAGTAAAATCTTATTTCTCTAACGTCCTAGTGGATGCTGGGGACTCCGTAAGGACCATGGGGAATAGACGGGCTCCGCAGGAGACTGGGCACTCTAAAGAAAGATTCAGTACTATCTGGTGTGCACTGGCTCCTCCCTCTATGCCCCTCCTCCAGACCTCAGTTAGAATCTGTGCCCGGCCAGAGCTGGGTGCTCCTAGTGGGCTCTCCTGAGCTTGCTAGAAAAGAAAGTATTTTGTCAGGTTTTTTATTTTCAGAGAGCTTCTGCTGGCCACAGACTCTCTGCTACGTGGGGCTGAGGGGAGAGAAGCTAACCTACTCACTGCAGCTAAGTTGCGCTTCTTAGGCTACTGGACACCATTAGCTCCAGAGGGATCGAACACAGGTACCTAACCTTGATCGTCCGTTCCCGGAGCCGCGCCGCCGTCCCCCCTCGCAGAGCCAGAAGTACAGAAGCAGCAGAAGCAAGAAGACATCGAAATCGGCGGCAGAAGACTCCTGTCTTCACTTAAGGTAGCGCACAGCACTGCAGCTGTGCGCCATTGCTCCTGCAGCACACCCACACACTCCGGTCACTGTAGGGTGCAGGGCGCAGGGGGGGGCGCCCTTGGCAGCAATTAAGATACCTGATGGCAAAAGTATACATATATACAGTCAGGCACTGTATATAGGTGCGAGCCCCCGCCATTTTTACACATGAGAAGCGGGACAGAAGCCCGCCGCTGAGGGGGCGGGGCCTTCTTCCTCAGCACACCAGCGCCATTTTCTCTTCACAGCTCCGCTGGAAGGACGCTCCCCAAGCTCTCCCCTGCAGTATACAGGTGCAATAGAGGGTAAAAAAGAGAGGGGGGGGGGGGCACATAAATTTAGGCGCAGAGATATATATATATATATATATATATATATATATATATATAAAAACAGCAGCTACTGGGTAAACACTAAGGTACAGTGTAATCCCTGGGTTATATAGCGCTGGGGTGTGTGCTGGCATACTCTGTCTCCCCAAAAGCCTTTGTGGGGTCCTTTACTCAGAGCGTTCCCTGTATGTGTGCGGTGTGTCGGTACGCTTGTGTCGACATGTTTGATGAGGAAGGATACGTGGAGGCAGAACAAGTGCAAATAGATGTGGTGTCGCCCCCGACGGGGCCGACACCTGATTGGATGGATATGTGGAAGGTGTTAAATGATAATGTAAGCTCCTTACATAACAGATTGGATAAAGCTGTAGCCTTGGGACAGTCGGGCTCTCAACCCATGCCTGCACCCACAGCGCAGAGGCCGTCAGGGTCTCAAAAGCACCCAATATCCCAGTTAGTTGACACAGACGTCGACACGGAATCTGATTCCAGTGTCGATGACGATGATGCAAAGTTGCAGCCTAAAATGACTAAAGCCATCCGCTACATGATTGTGGCAATGAAGGATGTGTTACACATTTCTGAGGAAAATCCTGTCTCTGACAAGAGGATTTATATGTATGGGGAGAAAAAGCAAGAAGTGGCTTTTCCCCCGTCACATGAATTGAATGAATTATGTGAAAAAGCGTGGGATTCCCCTGATAGGAAGGTAGTAATTTCCAAGAGATTGCTGATGGCGTATCCTTTCTCGCCAACGGACAGGTTACGCTGGGAATCCTCCCCCAGGGTAGACAAGGCGTTGACACGCTTATCTAAGAAGGTGGCCCTGCCGTCTCAGGATACGGCCGCCCTAAAGGATCCTGCGGATAGAAAGCAGGAAGCTATCCTGAAGTCTGTTTACACACATTCTGGTACGCTGCTGAGGCCAGCAATTGCTTCGGCCTGGATGTGTAGTGCGGTAGCAGCATGGACGGATACTCTGTCTGAGGAGTTAGATACCCTGGACAGGGACTCTGTTCTAATGACCCTGGCACATATCAAGGATGCGGTCCTATATATGCGGGATGCCCAGAGGGACATTTGCCTGCTGGGCTCTAGAGTAAACGCAATATCCATTTCTGCCAGAAGGGTCTTATGGACTCTGCAATGGACATGGGATACCGACTCTAAAAAACACATGGAGGTTTTACCTTATAAGGGTGAGGAATTGTTTGGGGACGGTCTCTCAGACCTAGTTTCCACAGCTACGGCTGGGAAGTCAAATTTCTTGCCTTGTGTCCCGCCACAGCCTAAGAAAGCGCCGTATTACCAAATGCAGTCCTTTCGTTCGCAAAAGAGCAAGAAAGTCAGAGGTGCATCCTTTCTTGCCAGAGGCAGGGGTAGAGGAAAGAGGCTGCACCACGCAGCTAGATCCCAGGAACAAAAGTCCTCCCCGGCTTCCACTAAATCCACCGCATGACGCTGGGGCTTCACAGGCGGAGCCGTGGGGGCGCGTCTCCGACATTTCAGCTACCAGTGGGTTCGCTCACGGGTGGATCCTTGAGCTATACAAGTTGTGTCTCAGGGATACAAACTGGAATTCGAGGTGACGCCCCCTCACCGTTACCTAAAATCGGCCTTGCCAGTTTCCCCCATGGAAAGGGAGATAGTGCTGGCAGCAATTCACAAGTTATACCTCCAGCAGGTGGTTGTAAAGGTTCCTCTCCTTCAACAGGGAAGGGGTTACTATTCCACTATGTTTGTAGTACCGAAACCGGACGGTTCGGTCAGACCCATCTTGAATTTAAAATCCCTGAACATTTATCTGAAGAAATTCAAGTTCAAAATGGAATCGCTCAGAGCGGTCATTGCAAGCCTGGAAGAGGGGGATTTTATGGTGTCTCTGGACATCAAGGATGCTTACTTGCATGTGCCCATTTATCCACCTCATCAGGAGTACCTCAGATTTGTGGTACAGGACTGTCATTACCAATTCCAGACGTTGCCGTTTGGGCTCTCCACGGCACCGAGAATATTTACCAAGGTAATAGCGGAAATGATGGTGCTCCTGAGAAAGCAAGGAGTCACAATTATCCCATACTTGGACGATCTCCTCATAAAGGCGAGGTCCAGAGAGCAGTTGCTGATAAGCGTAGCACACTCTCAGGAAGTGTTGCAACAGCACGGCTGGATTCTGAATATCCCAAAATCGCAGCTGATTCCTACGACGCGTCTGCCCTTTCTGGGCATGATTCTGGACACAGACCAGAAGAAGATGTTTCTCCCGGCGGAGAAGGCTCAGGAGCTCATGACTCTAGTCAGAGACCTCTTAAAACCGAAACAGGTGTCGGTGCATCACTGCACGCGAGTCCTGGGAAAGATGGTGGCATCATACGAAGCTATTCCCTTCGGCAGGTTCCATGCGAGGATCTTTCAGTGGGATCTGTTGGACAAGTGGTCCGGATCGCATCTTCAGATGCATCGGCTGATCACCCTGTCCCCCAGGGCCAGGCTGTCTCTTCTGTGGTGGCTGCAGAGTGCTCACCTTCTCGAGGGCCGCAGGTTCGGCATACAGGACTGGGTCCTGGTGACCACGGATGCGAGCCTCCGAGGATGGGGGGCAGTTACTCAGGGGAGAATCACGTGCAAGCACTGTCAGCAGTGTTCATTCTGGGAGTGGACAACTGGGAAGCAGACTTCCTCAGCAGGCACGACCTCCACCCGGGAGAGTGGGGACTTCATCAAGAAATCTTCACGCAGATTGCAAGTCGGTGGGAGCTGCCACAGGTGGACATGATGGCGTCCCGCCTCAACAAAAAGCTAAAAAGGTATTGCGCCAGGTCAAGGGACCCTCAGGCGATAGCTGTGGACGCACTGGTAACACCATGGGTGTTCCAGTCGGTCTATGTGTTTCCTCCTCTTCCTCTCATACCCAAGGTACTGAGAATCGGAAGGAAAAGAAGAGTGAAAACAATACTCATTGTTCCGGACTGGCCAAGAAGGACTTGGTACCCGGAACTGCAAGAAATGCTCACAGAGGAACCATGGCCTCTGCCTCTCAGACAGGACCTGTTGCAACAGGGGCCCTGTCTGTTCCAAGACTTACCGCGGCTGCGTTTGACGGCATGGCGGTTGAACGCCGAATCCTAGCAGAAAAGGGCATTCCGGATGAAGTTATTCCTACGCTGATAAAGGCTAGGAAGGACGTGACAGCAAAGCATTATCACCGTATATGGCGAAAATATGTTGCTTGGTGTGAGGCCAGAAAGGCCCCTACAGAGGAATTCCAGCTGGGTCGATTCCTGCACTTCCTACAGTCAGGTGTGACTATGGGCTTGAAATTAGGGTCCATAAAGGTCCAGATTTCGGCCCTATCCATCTTCTTTCAAAAGAACTGGCTTCACTGCCTGAGGTTCAGACGTTTGTTAAGGGAGTGCTGCATATTCATCCCCCTTTTGTGCCGCCAGTGGCACCTTGGGATCTTAACGTGGTGTTGGATTTCCTGAAATCCCACTGGTTTGAGCCACTTAAGACCGTGGAACTAAAGTATCTCACGTGGAAAGTGGTCATGCTGTTGGCTTTAGCTTCATCTAGGCGTGTGTCAGAATTGGCGGCTTGGTCATGTAAAAGCCCCTATCTGGTTTTCCAAATGGACAGGGCATAATTGCGGACTCGTCCGCAGTTTCTGCCAAAGGTGGTGTCATCTTTTGAACCAACCTATTGTGGTGCCTGCGGCTACTCGTGACTTGGAGGACTCCAAGTTGCTGGACGTAGTCCGGGCTTTGAAGATTTATGTAACCAGAACGGCTGGAGTCAGGAAGACTGACTCGCTGTTTATCCTGTATGCATCCAACAAGCTGGGTGCTCCTGCTTCAAAGCAAACTATTGCTCGCTGGATCTGTAACACGATTCAGCAGGCTCATTCTGCGGCGGGATTGCCGCAGCCGAAATCAGTGAAAGCCCATTCCACAAGGAAAGTGGGCTCTTCTTGGGCGGCTGCCCGAGGGGTCTCGGCATTACAGCTTTGCCGAGCTGCTACTCGGTCGGGTTCAAACACTTTTGCAAAATTCTACAGGTTTGATACCCTGGCTGAGGAGGACCTTGTGTTTGCCCATTAGGTGCTGCAGAGTCATCCGCACTCTCCCGCCCGTTTGGGAGCTTTGGTATAATCCCCATGGTCCTTACGGAGTCCCCAGCATCCACTAGGACGTTAGAGAAAATAAGAATTTACTCACCGGTAAATCTATTTCTCGTAGTCCGTAGTGGATGCTGGGCGCCCGTCCCAAGTGCGGACTTTCTGCAATACGTGTATATAGTTATTGCTTAACAAAGGGTTATGGTTATGTAGCATCGGTTGAGTGATGCTCAGTTGTTGTTCATACTGTTAACTGAGTAAGTTTATCACAAGTTGTACAGTGTGATTGGTGTGGCTGGTATGAGTCTTACCCTGGATTCCAAAATCCTTTCCTTGTAATGTCAGCTCTTCCGGGCACAATTTCCTTAACTGAGGTCTGGAGGAGGGCCATAGAGGGAGGAGCCAGTGCACACCAGATAGTACTGAATCTTTCTTTAGAGTGCCCTGTCTCCTGCGGATCCCGTCTATTCCCCATGGTCCTTACGGAGTCCCCAGCATCCACTACGTACTACGAGAAATAGAATTACCGGTGAGTAAATTCTTATTTTTTTTTTGTATGCTGTCTGGGCAACAGCATACCTGCGCCGTGGGAGTTAGGGGGGGGGGCGCGGTCACCGGCCTTGCAAGGTGCACAGCTGCTTCTCCGCTGCAGGACCACCGCCCTGAGGGGCTGTTTGTTCAGCGGGTCACTGCGCCATGGCTGCCGCACACCCCTAACGCTGCCTGAAGGTGACATCGGTGGTGAGTACACACCAGGGGCCCCGCTAAGGGGGTAGCCGGTTCAAAGTGCTACTGATCACGGACTCGATGTACGGGACTCTCCCTGGGGGGTCCCGCTAGGACCCCCGTGACTACACTGGCTCAAACATGCTTAACCAAGCACTTGTGTGAGGTTTTAAGCTTAGGGGAGACCCTGCCAGTAAAAATATTGTGTATAGCTCTGGCGCCATTGGAGGGGGCGGAGCTTCCTCAGAGCGGAACCAGCGGCGTTTGGCGCCTTCCTCTGCTTACAGAAGCCATCAGCAGCACACATTCGGCACTTCCTGCCTCACAGACACGCTGGACACTGGTACAGGGTTTAGCTAAAGGGGGAGAGCCGCTATTGTACACTATTCTGAGCCTATTCAGGACTGCATTTATTAGTGTTATTGTGATACAGAGCGGACAGTCTCACTGGGGCTGTGCAGCTCCGGGTGTGCTGGTATTTCTCCCTCTCTGCAGAGCCGTAACTACGTGTGTGCCAGGTTTGCCTGGCACACAGCGCAGTCGCCCTGCGGGCGCATCTGCCCGCATTCGCGGCCTAAAGTCAGCATCATTGTAATGAGTCAAACTGACTCATTACAAGCCGCTGGCCTGTGTGTGTGTGTGCTGCAGCTGGACTCCAGAGAGTAGAGTAGCAGCTCAGGGGGCAGGGGATGAGAAGGAGGGAGGGGGACTCGGGAGCCGTAGCAGCGCAATGTCATTGGTGACGGTGCCGCTGCAGCTGTCCCTCTCTTTCACATTGGCTGCCTGCGATTGCTCCCTCCCTGCTCTGGGAGGGAGCGATCGCGTCCAGCCAATGTGAAGGAGAGGGACAGCTGCAGCGGCGCCGCCACCAATGACATTGCGCTGCTGCGGCTCCCGAGTCCCCCTCCCTCCTCATCCCCTGCCCCCGGGCCCGGAGCTGCTCCTGTAGTCTCCGGAGTCCAGAGGCAGCGCACACACTATCAAAGCATTCGGCAGGAGGAGGAAGGACCCTCCTCCGCCTCTCTCGTCTATTCCTGGTCCACCTCTATGGCCTGCCTCCTCCCAAGTGATTTGCTGGGTGCTGACTGCGGTCCCGCCAGGATGAATGTCTGGCGGACGGATATGAGGAGCCGCTCTGCCCCTGCCTCAAGTGATCCTATTTTTTCTCGCCCCACCTCCGTAGTGCTGACAGGGGTGGTTACCGTGCGCTGCTGTACTGTCACACTTCCTCCGTACCGGCACTGCGTCCTAGAACAGAGTTTGCAGTGAGCAGCTCTATATCTTACTCCAGCACGGGCCTCGCCTACAACCAGGACTACAGCAGCAGAGAGTCTACAGAGCTGACACAGGAGGCTACACCGGCAGGTTTCAGCTCCACACAGGCTGGCCTGCATTGATCTAAAAAAGTAAGGGGGGGAAGGAGATTTGATGGGATCAGGAAGGTGTAGGAGCTGTGATGTCCCCTCTGTAATCATGCTGTAGACCTGTGCTAGTGTGATGCTTGTAGTTCTACAGCATGCACTGTCTGTTTCTTCCCTGGTGCCGACAGGAAGAAGTGTCAATCTTGGCCGAACGTATATATGAGGAGCTGCTCTGCCTCACATGATCCCCTCTCTGCCCGTCCCTGCTTCCATAGTGCTTGACCCTGCCTACGCACATCTCACAGACTGAGCCAGTCATGAGGCAGCAAAAGAGGGGCATAAAAACGGTTTACATATGGAAAATGAATATTATCCCCCGCCTCCTTTATTTGTTTCAGACGCTGCCAGTGAAAGTTCCGGACTCTGTGCTGGCACAAATCCATTCATGGTTGCTCCATTTTGTGTGGAGAAATAAAGTCCCTAGGATAGGGTTCTCTACCCTACGCAAACCAGTGCAGGAGGGGGTTAGAGGCTTCCCAGATATCCATCTTTACTATATGGCTACCCATCTCAGCCAAGCGGTGGCCTGGTTCGCCCCTACGCAGTCCATACGTTGGCTTCAGTTGGAAACGGCGCTTAACCACACTCCATCTCTATCGTCTCTACTCTTAACCCCTCCTAAAACTAGATCTCCCCATTTACAACTCCACCCTGTTCTGGAATTCACTTGCCAGATCTGGGACTATTGCACACGCCATTTTCACATGCTGTCATTCCCCTCGGCGCTTACTCCTTTATGGGACAACCCTTCTTTCGCCCCGGGCCATTCTATGACCCGCTCGCGTCCATGGTCGAATCATAACATTCGCTTTGTTCTGGATGTGCTGTCCGAAGGTACCTGTGCACCTTTACCGGAAATCATGTCAAAATACGACTTCCCGGAAGCGAATCCTTTTACCTATCTCCAGGTGAGACATTTTGTCTCTTCCTTAATGAACTCATCCCCATTCCAACCTCTCTCCACCCTGGAGTCCTATTGTTATCACAAACCGCTTGCCCGAGGAATCATCTCCCTGCTGTATTCCCTTCTTCAGGCAGGGGGCCAGTCGGCGACCCCAGCTTTTATACTCCAGTGGGAACGGGACCTTGGTCCGATGCTGGCTGATTATGATTGGTCAGATGTCTTCACTGCGGTCGCAAAATCCTCTATCTCAACCCTACTAAAGGAAAACGCATATAAAATCTTATATAGGTGGTATTTAGTCCCCTCTAGATTCCACAAAATGTTTCCCTCCTCTTCGCCCATGTGTTGGAGAGGGTGCGGTGGGCATGGTTCTTTCCTCCACATATGGTGGACGTGCCCCAAAATCATGCTATTTTGGGACTCAGTCGCACACCTGCTGAGCGCAGTGCTCCAGACCCCGGTATGCAAAGACCCTTGGTCCTTCCTACTAGGTCTCCCCATTGCTAACGCACCTCCGAGCTCCGGTAAATTACTGTCACAGATCTTGAACGCGGCCAGGTGCTCAATTGCCCTCCAATGTAAAAAGAAGGAGCCCCCCCCTATACAACAGGTCATCAATAAAGTATGGTACTTCGCAAGCATGGAAAAAATTACTGCATACCTCCATAACAGATCCTTCCAGTTTCCTCTGATTTGGGAACTATGGTTCGACTCTCAGGCTCCCGCACATAGATTACGATCCCCCGAGAGCTCGACGGCTCTCCTGCTATGATCCCGGTAATCTCCTAACATGACAAGTAGATCTGGGAATATCCTCAGCATGTCCTTTCCGTGTTCCTCGAGTAGCACTCTCCATTTTGTACTAGCGCCTTGAGCGTAACCAGCACAGTCTAGGGGCGCACCGGCGGCCTCTCTCTAACCTTGTCCCCTTGCCCGTCCTACTCTATTCCCTCCCCGTCTTTCCTGTCTGTTCTCCTCGCTTTTCATGCTCTTTCTCTTTAGTCTTTTTCTTCTTATTGCTATAGTCACGAGTTTGATTTTTGGTTCCCATCCAATTGAATAGCCTCTGTTTTCCCCGATACATAACCCATCACTGTTTCTTTGCATTATGGGAACCATATGTTCTTTGTCTTAAGGTTATATCTCTGCTTTTGGTAATATAATGTTAAATGGAGCAGCTCACCCCACAAGTGGGGGGAGGTTGCTGTAATGTTTATAACCTGTAATGTTTATAACCTGTAAATTAAAATAGACAATAAAAAAAAAAAACGGTTTACATATGATTTGCTGGTGGACGGGATGCCGGCTGTCAGTGTTTCGACAGCGGCATCACGCCCGCCAGAATGCCAGCAGCGGTGCAAGCGGTAAGAGTCACCTTGCGGGCTAAGTGGCTCACTACGCTCGCTACAGGACCTACGTGATCTATTCTCACTCTATGGGCGTCATGGACACCCACGAGTGGGTATAGCTCTGTTGCGCCCTTATTCTGGCTGTCAGCTGTCGGGATGCCAGCATCAGTATCCTGACTGCCGGAATCCCGGCAGCTGGCAAATTAACCACTTCCCATAAAAACATTATTGGACTACTGCTTTGTGCAGTACCTGAGCCAGCAACTATTGGTTTACACAATTGGCTCCGACTGCACGGAATGGATGTTACTGTGGTCCTCATTCACAATGGTTCCAAAAATGCACAATATTGCAGTGTGTTTGCCTCCAGCCACCTCACAGATATCGCCTTTGGTCTTTCCCTGCCCCCTTTCATCACCCACACACTCCTTGTCAGCCTCTCCCTGTCAATCTCTACCTTCCATTCACCCTCAGCCTCCCCGTCACCCTCTGCCTTCCGCTGTTACCCACTGCCTCTTACTGTCTCCCCCTGCCTCTTGCTGTCTCCCTCTATATCTTCCAGTCACCCACTGCCATTGGATGGAGGAGGGGGGGCCCAGAGCATATTTTTGCACCTGGGCCCAACACCCGCAAGTTCCGCCACTGCTGGGGGCATATGTGTACCTGGCACTGGGGATATAGGTGTATCTGGCTTAGGGGGCATATGTGTATCTGGCACTGGGGATATATGTGTACCTGGCGCTGGGGGCATATGTATCTGGCACTGCACACAACGCATTTGCCGTAATGTGTAAAAGGGGACTCTACCTGCCATAATGTGTAAAATGGGCTCTACCTGGTATGGTGGCGCTACTGTGTGGCATAATTTGAATAATGGAGACTACTGTGCATTGGTATTACTATGCATTGGTATTATTTACTGTGAATTGGTATTATTTTATGGCCACACCACTACTCCTTGAAACCATGCCCCTATATTTTTGGCACGCGCCTCCGAAACGCACTGGCCCTGCTTTAGGTAAGGGAGAGTGGGTGCGGTGCGCCGATGCCATTTCTTGCACACAGCGCTAAATTGTCTAGTTACAGCACTGCCTCTCTGTGTATCTCCTCTCACATACCGTAGGAAAAGCAGGCTTGCATTATAACTGTGTAAGTGTATGTGTTTGTTCTTATTGTGAATATGGGTAACCACAAGCTGTGCAGTATCTGTCACACAAGATTCTCTCCGTTGTCTAATGACTGTTTCCTGTGATAAATGCAATCTTCACAAATTAGTGAAGAGGTTGGGGGAGAGGGTACAGAGCCTCACTGGTTAGGGTCTCTTAAAACTATGATGTCAGATATGTCACCCCAGCTCACTGCTAATGTGCAGAAAACTCAGCTGCTGCAACAAGCTCTTGCAGATTTAGCTGCTAGGGCTGAGGCAAACACCTCACCCTCATGCAGGTCCTCAGAAGCATGGTTTACCTGCTCTGCTTTCTGATACAGATGATGTCCAGGATGATGGGGATTACCCGGATCCCGTTAGTGGGGATACCGATTCTACTCAGGGTATTGAACCCCCTCATTTTGGCTATAAGGGATGTGTTGCAGCTCCCTCTAGAGGATGCTCTTCACAACTGTTGTTTTTCTTTGTACAAAACAAGCCCAATGTCACTTTCCTTGAATCTCCAGAGTTAGATGACTTATTAAAACAGGCCTAGTAGAATCCAGACAAACAATTTCAAGTGTTCAAATAGATTTTTCGCACTTTCCCATTTGCTCCTCAAGGTAGAAAATTTTGGGAGGAACCCCCTGGGGTGGATGTCTCAGTCTCTCGCCTGTCTAAAAAGGCGCTGCTGCCTGCCCCAGGCTCCTTTACCATGAAGGATCCTGGGGATAAAAAAATAGAAACTACCCTAAAATCTATATACACTGCAGCCGGCCTTTCCCAAAGACCGGTCATTGCGGGTTGCTGGATGACCCATGCCGTTCATTCTTGGTCACTACTCGTGTCTTCTGTGATTCCGTCAAGGAGATGGGGAACATCAATGCTCATACGTCGGCTATGGCAGTGTCGGCACGCAGGGCCTTGTGGTTGCGTCAGTGGATTGCAGATGCAGAATCCAAACGTAATGTGGAGTCCCTCCCCTTTTTTGGGGAATGGCTTGTTGGGGTTGAGCTGGATGCCTGTATTTCCAAGGTTACCGCCGGGAAATCCACGTTTCTCCTCTCTGGGGCCCCGCCGACAAGACGTTCCTATCTGGGACCGTCTGTCCAGTCCTTTCAGTCTCGCACATTTCAATCAAAGGCCAGAGGTGCCACTAATGCGGCTAGAGGTACCAGAGGTAATTCCAGGAAACCTGAAAGTACCAGTCCTCAGGAACAGTCCACCAGTTCTGCTACCATTAAAGAATCAGCATGACGGTGCTAACCCACCCCGAGGGGATCTCGAGGTGGGAGCTCAAATGTGTCATTTCAGCCGCATCTGGGAGTCCTCCTGCCAGGATGCCTGGGTCAGGGAGCTCAAACGATTTTTGAAATCGAGCTTACCAGCTTCGGAGGATATGCAAGTTACGTTAGAGCAGGCTATCCAAAAATTGTTCCAATCCCACGTGTTCCAGTACCTCTACCGCAGCGCGGCAAGGGGTTTTACTCAAACCTGTTTCTGGTGCCGAAGCTATATGGTTCGATCAGACCCATTCTGAATCTGAAAGCCTTAAATCCTTATTTAAAGGTGTTCAAGATGGAATCCCTGCGTGAAGTAATTGGGGGCCGGGAAGACCAGGAATTTATGGTCTCCTTGGATATCAAGGATGCCTATCTCCACATTTTCCGATTTGGTCTCCTCCTCAGGCGTGCCAGTGGTTTGCCCTGCTGGACGTTCACTTCCAGTTCCAGGCACTACCCTTCGGCCTGTCAACAGCACCAAGGGTATTCACGAAGGTGATGGAGATGATGCTTCAACTCCGGATCCAAGGGATAAATGTGGTGCCTTATCTAGACGATCTCCTGATAAAGGCAAGATCCAGGGAATGTTTGTTGCTTCATGTCGACTGCACCATCCGTCTTCTGTCCGACCATACGTGGATCCTCAACTTACAGAAGTCCCACCTGGAGCCAACTCGGAGGCTTCTATTCCTGGGGATGTTGCTGGATACTGTGGCACAGAAGGTGTTTCTACCAGAGGACAAGGCGAGAACACTTCAGGAAATGGTCCACATGGTGCTCCGACCTGCTCAGGTTTCCATCCATCTTTGCATCAGATTGTTGGGAAAGATGGTCATCTCATATGAGGCGATCCAATATGGGAGGATCCATGCCAGAACATTTCAATTGGATCTCCTGAGCAAGTGGTCCGGATCACATCTCCAGATGCACCGGATAATTCGGCTGTCACATCAGGCCAGGATTTCCCTCCTGTGGTGGTTTCAGTACTCTAATCTCCTGGAGGGTAGGAGTTTCGGAATTCAGAATTGGACCCTCCTCACGACGGATGCGAGTCTGCGGGGATGGGGATCTGTCACCCAAGGGGTGCAGTTCCAGGGCAGGTGGTCTTCCCACGAAAGCCACCTTCAAATCAACATTCTGGAACTTCGGGCGATTACAATGCTCTGCTTCAAGCGTCTCCTCTGCTCGATCCAGGTACAGTCGGACAACGCCACGGCAGCGGCGTGTATCAATCGACAAGGAGGGACAAAAAGCAGAGACTGCATGCGAGAGGTGTCAAATATACTCCTCTGGGCGGAAAGAAATGCAAGATCCATGTCTGCAATCTTCATTCCGGATGTGGACAGCTGGGAGGCGGACTTCCTGAGTCGTCACAATCTCCACCCGGGGGAGTGGGGTCTCCACCATCTGGTGTTCCATTGACCGATGGGGTTGCCCACAAATAGACATGATGGCTTCTTGTCTCAACAAGAAACTTCCCTGTTATTGCTCTCGGACCAGGGACCCTCAGGCGAGGGCAGTGGCTACACTGGCGTCGCCTTGCCCTTACCGGCTGGTCTACCCGTTTCCTCCAATCCCATTGCTCCCAACAGTGCTAAAGCGAATCAAGATTTAAGGTGTCCAGGCAATTCTGCTTGCCTCGGATTGGCCTCGGAGGGCGTGGTACGTGCATCTTATGGACATGTCCATCGAAGACCCTTGGCCTCTACCACTAAGAAGCGATCTTCAACAAGGACCATTCGTCTACCCGGACTTACGGTGACTTCGTTTGACGACATGGAGGTTGAGCGGAACATCCTAGCTCACAAGGGCCTGTCCAAAAAGGTTATTGCAACCATGGTTCAGGCCAGGAAACCTGTGACGTCAAAATACTATCATCATATCTGGAGAAGATATGTATCTTGGTGTGAGGAACGCACGTATCCAACTGCAGAGTTCCACTTAGGATATTTCTTACGTTTCCTGCAGGCTGGTGTGGATAAGGGCTTATGTATGGGTTCCATTAAGGTCCAGATTTCAGCTCTCTCCATTTTCTTTCAGAAGAAATTGGCAGTGTTGCCATAAGTTCAGACCTTCTTGCAAGGGGTACTCCACATACAACCTTCCTTTGTGCCACCTACAGCACCCTGGGATTTGGATGTAGTGTAATTTCCACAGTCCTCCTGGTTTGAACCTCTGATGATGATAGAAGACAAGTACCTCACGTGGAAGACGGTGATGTTACTGGCCCTGGCTTCTGCTCGACGTGTCTCAGAATCGTGGGCCTTATCGTGTAAAAGTCCACTGTGTGTACATGTGGTAGGGAATATAGATTGTAAGCTCCACTGGGACAGGGACTAATGTGAATAGGCAAATATTCTCTGTACAGCGCTGCGGAATATGTGTGCGCTATATAAATAACTGGTAATAAATAATAATAATAAATAATACTTGGTCTTATACGAGGACAGGGCGGAGCTCCGGACTAGACAGCAGTTCCTGCCGAAGGTTGTTTCCGCATTTCATCTGAATCAACCTATTGTGATTCCGTCCAGTTCTGACGCTTCTGCTTCTCCGGAGGCATTGGATGCTGTGCGGGCCTTGAAGATATATGTCAAGCGTACAGCTCATGTCAGACAGACGTATTCCTTGTTTGTGCTCTATGATGCGCAGAAGAAGGGTTGCCCTGCTTCAAAGCAGTCCATTGCTCATTGGATTAGGTTTACTATCCAACAGGCCTATGTGTCAGCAGCTTTACCTGTTCCTAAGTCTCTAAAGGCCCACTCTACTAGATCAGTGGGCTCTTCCTGGGCAGCTGCCCGTGGAGTCTCGGCCTTGCAACTATGCCGAGCTACTACTTGGTCGGGGAAGAACACTTTTGTGAAGTTCTATAAATTTGATACCCTGGCCAAAGAGGATACCCAGTTTGGGCAGGCGGTGCTGCAGCAGTCTCTGCACGTTGCCGCCCGTTCTCGAAGCTTTGGGATGTCCCCATCGTACTAGTTTCCCCCAATATCCCTTATGGATGCTAGAGAAAATAGGATTTTAATACCTACCAGTAAATCCTTTTCTCGTAGTCCATAAGGGATATTGGGTGCCCGCCTCAGTGCGTGGACTTTTCTGCAGGTTCTTTTTCTATAGTTACCTGTTCAGCTGTTGCGGTTGTTGTTACCAGCTGTTGCTGGTTGTTGTATGTTAGTGGTGTGCTGGTGTGTAAATCTCACCACCCTTTCTGTTATCATATTCCTTCTCTCATATGTGTCCTTTCTCCTTTGGGCACGTTTTTTAACCTATAAATGCCTGTGGGAGGGGGCATAGAGGGGAGGAGCCAGCACACCCAGTGAAGAAAATTTAAAGTGGACTGGCTCCTTTGAACCCCGTCTATACCCCATCGTCCTGGTTTCCCCCAATATCCCTTATGGACTACGAGAATGTATTTAGCAAGTTGTTAAATGGTGGTAATGTACGGTATGGGACTCAGGGTCGACAGTGTCTAGATCGACACATAGGTAGACAGTGACTAGGTCGACACAGGATATGGGTTGACATGGCCACTAAGTCGACATGAGGTTTTTTGTGTGTGTTTTTTTGGTGTCATTTTCTTCGTAAAGTGATCGGAAACCCCAATTACTGCAACGTGTACCCTCACATGGCGCGCTTCGCCCGCCATGCTTCGGGCAGGATACCGTTCCCAGTTGTAGTCCACGTGGATCGTAAAGTATGAAAGTAAAAAAAAAAAATGGAAAACAAACGTGGAAAACTCATGTCAACCTTTTCCATGTCGACCTTGTTCATGTTGCAGTGTCGACCTATTTCCTGTGTCGACACACTCAATGTCGACCAATAGGTGTCGACCTGGAGTCCGGATATCGCCACTGTACATTCTGTTTGTAATTAAATCATAACTATCATAGACTTAACTCAAGTCTTTGGGGGTTATTCAGAATTATTAGCAAACCCCAAAAGTTAACAATTAGGCAAAACCATGTTGCACTGCAGGTGGGGCAGATGTAACGTGCAGAAAGATTTAGATTTGGGTGGGTTATATTTCTGTACAGGGTTAATACTGGCTGCTTTATTTTTGCAGTGCAATTTAGATATAAGTTAGAACACACTCCACCCAAAGGGGGCAGGAAACATTTGAATCCAGCCCAATGTGTTTTTATTTTTTTTACGTGACCAAATTGGATAGCCTGTAAAATAATAAAATTACGGGTGGAACATCAGAAAAGAATTGGGTGTTTTTCGCGCCTGATTTATCTTTATTTGTAACTGGATATCCCCTAATCATGTGAGAAAGTGGTGTGTGCAGCTGAGGTAATGAGTGGCCTGTAAGAGTTCCAAAAGTACGGTATCTTGTATCCCGAAGTGAGAGATGTAAAACCATATCTGATATGTACTGTATTATCTCCTGTAGTTAGCATTACTGGGCAAAAAAAGAAGTGTTGAGGGCAAAATGAGATGCAATGATACATGTCCGCTACCTGTAATCATTTCTGTAAACAAAGGAGGTTTCTGCTATGAGTCCCTGCCATGCAGTGACGAGCGGTGAGGATAACTGGCTGGGGAGGCACTAGCTAATATCAGAGCCAGATTTAAACACACATATATGAACCTGAGAGTTCATGTGGGCATTATGCAAAAGTGCAGCAGTATATACTGGAAATTTCCTGCGGAATAGGTATGCAGGAGAGGCACTGCCTCACCTGTCATACTCCAGTATACGTCAGAGTTTGACTATTAAAATTATTAGAATAATACAAAGATGATATTTATAATATAGTTTTTGTATTTTTCCTATTTCTCTAGCATCCATAAGGAATATTGGGGAATTAGTACGATGGGGTATAGACAGGGTCCAAAGGAGCCGTTTCACTTTAAATTTCTGCAGTTGGGTGTGCTGGCTCCTCCTCTCTATGCCCCGTCCCACAGGCAGTTTAGAAAAAGTGCCCTCAGGAGAGGATGCACATCTCTGCAGCTCTGGAGAGTTTTCTTCAGTTTCTTTTAAAACTTTTTATTTTTTTCGGTATGCTGTTTGGGCAACAGCATACCTGCACCATAGGAGTTAGGGGTGGGGATTGTCACCGGCCTCTGTAAGGTGTCAGAGCTGCTTCCCTGCTGCAGGACCACCATCCTAAGAGGTTGTTGTACAGCGAGGCACTGTACTTTAGTGGTCACAACCGCAGCACGCCGCACACCCCTAACAGTAGCCTGAAGGTGATGACAGTGGTGAGTACAAACCGGGGGTCCCCTGGTTCTTGGTGCGGCAAAGACGCAGGGGCGGCATATGGGACCCGCTATAGACCCCCTGTGTACACTGGCAGCGGTAGTGAAAACTAGCACTTGCTGTGATGTTTTACACTTATAGGGAGATTTTGCCAGTATAAATATCACTGAAACTCGGGCGCCATTACAGGGGCGGAGCTTCCTCAGATCAGGACCAGCGGTGTTTTGGCGCCTTCCTCTGCTTACAGCTGCAGCAGCAGGCACACAGCTCCTCCAGACACTCAGGATAACGCTGGAAAACTGGTACAGGGGTGTATCAAAGGGGGAGAGCCCCTATTGTACACAATCTGTCCAGAAAAGGACTAATACTCCGGTGTTGCACCGTGATATAACCGCTTGCAGCCTCACTGGGGCTGTTTAGCTTGGGTGTGCTGTTCCCTTCTCTCTGTCTCCCTCTCACATACAGTAAGGGCAGGCTTGCTATTATATTACTTGTATGTGTATATAAGTGGTGTTTACTGTAAACATGGTAAAACGCCAATTATGCAGTGTATGTCACCATATTCTCTCCCTCTGAATCTGGTTACATATCATGTGAACAATGCAGCCAGTCCTCACAACTCAGTGAGGGGGCTGGGGGGGAGGGTCAAGAGCCTTACTGGCTAGGTGCCATAAAATCCATGGTCAGATATGCAATCTCAGCTCACTGCTAATACTCAAAAAACTCAACAACTGTAGCAGTCTGTTGCAAACCTATCTGCACGGGCAGATGTTCCACAGCCCCCCCCCCCCCTGTCTGTAAGATCAGGACCCCAAAAGCACGGGTTACCTGCTTTACTCTCAGACTCTGATGAGGAGATACAGGAGGAGGTGGAGGAATTGGATCCTGTTACTGGGGTTTCCCCTTCTACACAGGGTACTGAACCCCTCATTCTAGCTATACGGGATGTGTTAAAACTCTCTCTAGAGGACACTGCGACACAGCAGTCGTTTTTCTTAACACAGAACAAACTCTGTGTCACTTTCCCTGATTCTGTAGCGTTGGATGACCTGTTTAAGTTAGCCTGGAAAAATCCAGATAAAAAATACCAAGTGTCAAGACAGTTTTTGCACACTTTCCCATTTGCTCCTGAAGGCAGGAAAATCTGGGAGGAAGCCCTTGGCTGTTGACGTATCAGTCTCTCGCCTATCTAAAAAGGCGGTACTGCCAGCTCCGGGCTCCTTTACTATAAAGGACCCTGGGGATAGGAAAATAGAGACTACACTGACGTCTATCTATACAGCAGCAGGTATATCACAAAGACTAGTCATAGCAGGTTGCTGGATGACTCATGCCATTCATATGTGGGCTACTCAAATTCAGGAGGGTCTCTCGGGATATGTCTCTGGTCACTACAGTGACTCCTAAAACACATTCAGGACACTGCACGTGTCCTGTGTGACTCTCTCAAGTAGATAGACAATATTAATGCTAGGACCTCTGCTATGGCAGTGTCGGCGCGCAGAGCTTGTGGATGCGTCAGTGGATAGCGGATGCAGAGTCCAAGCGCAGTGTGGAGTCTCTCCCTTTTTCAGGGGATTGGCTCTTCGGGGTGAAATTGGATACGTAGATTTCTAAAGTTACTTGGGGGAAATCCACATTTCTCCCCTCTGGAGCCCCGCCGTCTAGACGTTCCTACCCGGGGCTGTCTACCCAGTCCTTTCGGCTAACAGATTTAGATCTAGGGCCAGAGGTGCCTCCAGTGCGGCTAGAGGCACCAGAGGTAAAAGAAGAAAACCAGCAATCGCAGGTTCTCAGGAGAGCACCAGTTCAGCTTCCACTAAGGCCTCAGCATGACGGTGCCCACCCATCCCAAGGGGATCATGAGGTGGGAGCTCGGCTGCGTCACTTCAGCTGCATCTGGGAAAGATCCTGCCAGGATATCTGGGTAAAGGATATCATTTCTCAGGGCTACAAGCTGGAGTTCGATGGCGCTCTTCCCCAACAATTTTTCAAATCAAGCTTACCAGCTTTGAAGGCTATGCGTGTTACGCTGCAACAGGCCATCCTGAAATTGGTCCAGTGCCACTGCAACAACTGGGAAAGGGTTACTACTCCAAACTGTTCGTGGTAACGAAACCGGACGGTTCAGTAAGGACCATTTTGAATCTAAAATCCTTGATCCCTTACCTAAAGGTTTTCCAGTTTAAGATGGAATCCTTGCGAGCAGTGATTGCAGACCTGGAAGAACGGAAGTTCATGGTCTCCCTGGATATAGGACGCCTATCTCCATATCCCGATTTGGTCACCTCACCAGGCTTACCTGAGGTTTGCCCTGCTGAACGATCACTACCAGTTCCAGGCGCTACCCTTCGGCCTGTCCACAGCTCCGAGGGTGTTCACGAAGGTGATGGCGGGTCCAGGGGGTCAATATTGTCCCTTATCTGGACGGTCTCTTGATAAAAGCGAGATCCAGGGAGCTTTTATTGCTCCATATAGACCGCACTATCCAACTTCTGTCACACCATGGGTGGATCCTTAATTTACAGAAGTCCCACCTGGAGCCAACTCAGCAGCTCCTGTTCCTGGGAATGTTGCTGGATATTGTGGCCCAGAAAGTGTTCCTCCCAGAGGACTAAGCGAGAACACTTCAGGAGATGGTCCGAATGCTTCTCCGGCCTACTCGAATATCCATCCATCTTTGCATAAGATTGTTGGGGAAGATGGTGGCCTCATACGAGGTGATCCAATATGGAAGGTTCCATGCCAGAAAATTTCAATTGGATCTCCTGAGCAAGTGGTCCGGATCACATCTTCAGATGCACCGGATAATACGGCTGTCACCTCAGGCCAGGATTTCCCTCCTATGGTGGCTGCAGTCCTCCAACCTACTGGAAGGTTGAAGTTTCGAGATTCAGGATTGGATCCTCCTCACGACAGATGTGAGTCTGAGAGGATGGGGAGCTGTCACCCAGGGGGCTCAGTTCCAGGGCAGGTGGTCAGCCCTCGAAGCCCTACTTCTGATCAACATTCTGGAACTTCGGGCAATCTACAATGCTCTGATTCAGGCCTCCCCTCCAGTCAAGGATCACGCTATGAAAGTTCAGTCGGACAAACGACAGCAGTGGCATACATCAATCGACAAGGAGGGACAAAAAGCAGGGCCTGCATGTGAGAGGTGTCAAAGATACTCCTCTGGGGAGAAAGAAATGCAAGAGAAATGTCCGCAATCTTCATTCCTGGAGTAGACAATTGGGAAGCGGAGTCGTCACGATCTCCACCCAGGAGAGTGTGGGCTCCACCATCAGGTGTTTCAGCAGATCATCGACCGGTGGGGCAGCCTTCAAATAGACATGATGGCTTCTCGTCTCAACAAGAAGCTTCATTGGTATTGCTCACGAACCAGGGACCCTCAGGCGAGGGCAGTAGATGCACTGACGTCGCCTTGGCCTTACCGGCTGGTCTACCTGTTTCCTCCGATTCCATTGCTCCCAAGGGTGCTAAAGCGAATCAGGATGGTTATTACTACCATGGTTCAGGCCAGAAAACCTGTGATGTCAAAACACTATCATCCTATCTGGAGAAGATATGGCTCTTGGTGTGAGGAACGCACGTATCCGCCTGCGAAGTTCCACTTGGGACGTTTCCTACATTTCTTGCAGGCTGGTGTGGATAAGGGCTTACGTCTGGGTTCCATTAATGTCAAGATTTCAGCGCTCTCAATTTTCTTCCAGAAGAAATTGGCAATGTTGCCAGAAGTTCAGACCTTCTTGCAAGGGGTACTTCACATACAACCTCCTTTTGTGCCTCCCACAACACCCTGGGATTTCAATGTAGTGTTGGAATTTCTACAGTCCTCCTGGTTTGAACCTCTGATGACGGTAGAAGACAAGTACGTCATGTGGAAGACTGTGATGTTATTGGCCCTGGCTTTTGCTAGGCGTTTCTTGGAATTGGGAGCCTTATCGTGTAAAAGTCCCTACTTGGTATTTTACGAGGACAGAGCGGAGCTCAGGACTAGGCAGCATTTCCTGCTGAAGGTCGTCTCTGCGTTCCACCTGAATCAACCTATCGTGGTTCTGTCAAGTTCTGGCACTTCTGCTCCTCCGGAGGCATTGGATGCTGTGCGTGCCTTTGAAGATCTGTGTTGAGAATGGCTCGGATTAAAAAGGCGGATTCCTTGTTCGTGCTCTATGATGTGCAGAAGAAGGGTTGTCCTGCTTCGAAGCAGTCCATTGCTCGTTGGCTTAGGCTTACTATCCAACAGGCCTATGTATATCGGCAGCCTTACCTAATCCACAGTCACTGAAGGCCCACTCTACGAGATCAGTGGGGTCTTCCTGGGCAGCTGCCTGCGGAGTCTCAGCCTTGCAATTAGGCTGAGCTGCTACCTGGTCGGGGAAGAACACCTTTGTGAAGTCCTACAGGTTTGATACCCTGGCCAAAGAGGATACCCAGTTTGGGCAGGCGGTGCTGCAGACGTCTCTGCACATTCCTGCCCGTTCTGGAAGCTTTGGGACGTCCCTATCGTACTAATTCCCCCAAATCACTTATGGATGCTAGAGAAAATAGGATTTTAATTACCTGCCGGTAAATCCTTTTCTCGTAGTCCATAAGGGATATTGGGCGCCCGCCTCAGTGCATTGACTTTTCTGCAGGTTATCTCTTATATGGTTACCTGTTCAGCTGTTGCTGTTTTGTTACCAGCCATTGCTGGTCGTTGTATGTTAGTAGTGTGCTGGTGTGTGACTCTCACCACTAAATGTTATGTTCCTTCTCTCAAGTATGTCCTTTCTCCTTCGTGCACTATTTTACCTATTACTGCCTGTGGGAGGGGCATAGAGGGGAGGAGCCAGCACACCCAGCTGACGAAATTTAAAGTGCACTGGCTCCTTTGTACTCCGTCTATACCCCATCGTACTAATTTCCCAATATCCCTTAAGGACTACGAGATGAGGATTTACCGGTAGGTAATTAAAATCCTATTTTTTGTAGTCAAAACTATACTGAAGTATGATAGGAGAGACTCTGCCTAACCTGACTGCACGTCACTGTTGCCGTGTATCATTGCTGTTTATTGTCATTGGTGGTATTTTCACTGCTAATACAGTACAGTACTGTAGAATATAATTTTACTTTCCAGCTGAAACCTCAGAATGGGTAGGTACAGAACCTGCCACTCCTGTCTCGACCGAGCCGTGGATGCTGGAACATTGGGGTTCATTCAGAGTTGTTCGCTCGTTGCCGATTTTCGCTATGCTGCGATTTGTTGCAAAATGCGCATGCGCAAGGCACGCACGGCGCATGCGCTTCGTTATTTAACTAAAAACGTAGTAGATTTGCTGTGGATTCTGCGGCGCTTTTCAGTCACACTGCTGATCAGTGAATGATTGACAGGAAAGGGGCGTTTCTGGGTGGTAACTGAGCATTTTCCAGGAGTGTGCTAAAAAACCCAGGCGTGTCAGGGAAAAATGCGGGAGTGTCTGGAGAAACGGGGGAGTGGCTGGCCAAACGCAGGGCGTGTTTGTGACGTCAAACCAGGAACTAAACGGACTGAGCTGATCGCAATCTGTGAGTAGGTCTGGAGCTACTCAGAAACTGCAAAGAATTATTTAGTAGCAGTTCTGCTACTCTTTCGTTCGCAATTCTGCTAAGCTAAGATACACTCCCAGAGGGCGGTGGCCTAGCGTGTGCAATGCTGCTAAAAGCAGCTAGCTAGCTAGCGAGCGAACAACTCGGAATGACCCCCATAGATAGGAGCTGACACTTTACGATATTAGCACTCAACCCTCCTGCTCTATTGTACAGTATCTGTAGTAAGTCACTCTGGAGCATTATAAGAAAGAACCTTACAAATAAGTGTTGTGTATATAACACATGTAACTGACAGGGAAGGTGGGCCCTTCTCATCTCTGGGCCCCATAGCAGCTGCCCTCCTTGCACCTATGGTACACGCCGTTAAGTGGAGACTGATAAGCAGGTGAGGTTCAGTTCCATGCAGGTTCAATAAAATGTCCATGATCATATTTGTAAGTGTTTGAGTGCTACTGATCTTTTAACTTTGGCGTTAAAGCCCTCTCTGCATTCCAGTTTAGAACCAGTATTGTGTGTATGAACATAACTTTCTGTATTGCTTTGTTAAAAAAACAAACCCTGGTAATACCATGAATATATTGTGTGCATACAGGGGCGTAGGGAGGGCGGTTCCGGTGGAGCTCGAGCTCCAGGCGCCCAAGACGGTACAGGGCACCGCAGCTCGACGACGCCGGAACCTCCGTCTGGCCGCACGCAGCTCGCAGCCACAGCTGTCAGTCACTGACAGCTGAGAGCCTGAGCTGCGTCAGCTCTCTACCTCCCTCCTCCACTCTGTACTTCGTAACTTGCATGTGACGTTGTGACCTCACACGCATGGGAGTCTGACGTCAGACGGGCAGAGACGTGACCAGACTCAGAGGGACTGTGGAGACGGAGCAGCAGCAGTTGGGAAGCATGAGCGGGGCAGGTGAGTATTGTTTTTTTTGTTTGTTTTTCTTCAGTGTTTGTATGCGGCTCTACCAGGGGGCACAACTACTGGGGGAACAACTACTCCGGGCACAACTACTGGGTCCATAACTACAGGGGGCAAAACTGTGGCCACGCCCCTTCCCTATGAAGCCACACTCCTATTTTTTGCGCGCGCTATGTTTGACCTACGGGGGGGCCAAAGGAAACTTTCACCCTGGATGACACAAGGTCTAGAACGGGCCCTGGTGGTCACGCCCCCAATTCGGTACAGGGGAGGGGGGCTCCGAAACATACCTTGCTCCAGGCACCATGACACTGGATTTAACATAATAGACACTAAAAAAGCAACTTGCAAATACTGTAGTTTCTGTATAATTTTATGAAAAAATACCTTTATAAATATACCCTAAATATAAAAGTTGCCATTTATAAGACCTGCTGCTATCTTTATATTGCTTAAAATTATTGAAAACAATATATTTGCGATAAAGCTTTGATTGTGGAAACGATTACAAATATTCCAAATAGATGTAAATGGCATACATAACTCTAAAACATAAAACAAGTTGTTTCTTTGGTGACTGGTGCATAATAAATATAAACCATTTTTAGGTTCCTATTTATATTAATACAGTTGTGGTTATGAAAATACTAGAAATAGTAACACTTCCCTACCATGGTACAGATTTAGGGGAAATACAAAGTAGAATGATGGATTTATAAATAATATAGCAGATGTTGAGCTGGGCAAAATTTTGACAGGTGAAAGATGCAGATTAAATATACAGCTTGATCTTGAGTGTGGCTATAAAATAAAACAAGCTCGTTTTTCACAAAGTCACATTAAAACAGGCCACCTTCTACAAACACTATAAACTGAATCCAGCAAGAGGGAAGTACAGGAATTGGGGGTCTGGGGATTTTTGGGGGAGAAGCGAAAGAGCAAATAGAAAGTTATAGTAAAATCAAAACTATCACAAAAGTAAAAATATTACATGCACATCTCTGGCCAGTGGTTCAAATGGACAGCTTAACGATGAATAACTAATTTCTGCATCACTCTATGTACTAATAGCACTAATGCAGGAGATTTCACTATATGCTATCAGACTAATGCAGGAAATTTCACAGAAATCTCATGCAAAAGGCTAATTATTGGTGCAGATTGCAGTCCCCATTATTAATGGGGACTATATAGTGTGGCCCTTATGTGCCAAACTCCAAAAATCAAAGCTTTTCAGAGTTTGGCCTGGGTGGTTTATGTCATCCTCAAATAACTTAAACCGCTTTATGCCTCTGGAGGCATTTTTGCAGGACAGGGATCTTGCGGTTCTTCTCCTGCAGCTTCCGGTCGGCTCCAGATATACCACTTTCACACATGAAATCCCGGCTTCAATCTGGCTCGGACACAGGACAAGTTGAAGCCGAAGCTACCTTTCACACATGGATGACGACACGCGTTATTCCTGGGTTGTCGCCCTTCACATAGGACCCGGGTCTTCCAACATTCAGTGGGCATTTGGAGATTATTTCATCTCCAAGTGCTACAGTCCCTTGCCAATCAATTTCTTTTTGATGTGACTTGGGTTATTAAGACCCGGGTCGCATCTTTCGGAACAAAGTTTTCTCTTATGTCCTAGAGAATGCTGGGGGGTCCATTTAGTACCGTAGGGGTATAGACGGGTCCACTAGGAGCCATGGGCACTTTAAGAGCTAAATAGTGTGGGCTGGCTCCTCCCTCTATGCCCCTCCTACCAGACTCGGTTTAGAAAATGTGCCTGAAGGAGCCGGTCACAGCTAAGGGAGCTCCTAAGAGTGTTCTTAGTTTTATTTATTTTTTATTAAAGTTTAGCGTTTGTTATTTGACAGGGAGGTTGCCTCCCTGCTTCGTGGGACTGGCAGCGGGACTTCCTCTCAGAGCAGATCCAGCACTCACCAGCGCCATTTTCTCCCTGCAGATCATTCAGACAGGACGCTGACAGTGAGCGCTGCCCTCCACATCACTCCAACAGTACTCTACGGTACCAGGGCGTTATAGGCAGGGGGGGTGTTGTATCAGGACTAACTACCCTATTAAGGATAGTTAGTAAGCGCTGGGCTTTTATCATAGTAACTGCCTATAGGGGTGCAGTGTAGCTGGCTCCTTATACCAGTGGCGTGCGGTGAGGTCAGTGGCTGCTGAGGCACTACAGCCATAATGTCCGCCAAATACTGCCGATGACCCCTACCGCCACTGAGCCAATGCCCGCTACTGCCTCTGAGCCGATGCCCGCTGCCACCACCAATGGCTTACAAACTCGCCCACCAGCAACTGACCCAGCCCTCCGCCACTAATTTGCATCTCAGTCCGATGCCGCCAATGCCCGCTACCTGCTCATCATACTTGTGATATATTGTACATTTTTATAGAAAAAATAATAATAATTAGTGTTTGGGACTGGGAAGGGAGTGGGAGGAGGACATGAATGCAATTTTGTTGCCCAGGGCTTCCATTAACTTAATGGGGAAGGGTCTGAATGGGTTAAAAAAATGTAAAAAAAAAAATGTGTGAGGTCTCCCCTCCTAAGTAGAACCAGCCTCGGGCTCTTTGAGACGGTCCTGGTTGTTTAAATACTGGGGGGGAAATTGGACAGGGGTTCCCCGTATTTAGACAACCAGCACAGGGCTCTTAGTACGGTCCTGGTTCCAAAAATACGGGGGACAAAATATGTAGGGGTCCCCCGTATTTTTAAAACCAGCACCGGGCTCCACTAGCCAGGGACATAATGCCACAGACGGGGGACACATTTATGTAGGTCCCTGTGGCCGTGGCATTACCCCCCCAACTAGTCACCTCTGGCCGGGGTTCCCTGGAGGAGTGGGGTCCCCTTAAATCAAGGGCCCCCCCCCCCCTCCAGGCACCCAAGGGCCAGAGGTGAAGCCCGAGACAGTCCCCAGCACCCCTGGGTGGTGGGTGCCGGGCTGATAGCCATAAGTGTGTAAAAAAAAGAATATTGTTTTTTGTTGTGGAACTACAAGGCCCAGCAAGCCCCCCCCCCCCTTGCTGGTACTTGGAGAACCTCAAATACCAGCATGTGGGGAAATAACGGGCCCGCTGGTACCTGTAGTTCTACAACAAAAACAACACCCAAATAAAAACACAACACACACACTGTGAAAGTAAAAATTTATTAAAACACGCTTACACACTCACACATACTTGCCTACATCCCACGCCGGTCACGTCCACTTTTCCATATAGAATCCAATAGGGGTACCTGTAAAAATTAGAGAGATTACTTACCTACATCCCACGCCGATCACACTCACTTGTCCATGTAGAATCCAATAGGGGTACCTGTAAAAATTAAAATTATACTTACAAACTAAGTAATCCACAGGAAGAGAGAGAGAGAAATAGAGAGAAATTAATGAATATTGGGGGTAATTCCAAGTTGATCGCAGCAGGATTTTTGTTAGCAATTGGGCAAAACCATGTGCACTGCAGGGGAGGCAGATGTAACATGTGCAAAGAGAGTTAGATTTGGGTGGGGTGTGTTCAATCTGCAATCTAAATTGCAGTGTAAAAATAAAGCAGCCAGTATTTACCCTGCACAGAAACAAAATAACCCACCCAAATCAAAACTTTCTGCACGTTATAGCTGCCTCCCCTGCAGTGCACATGGGTTTGCCCAACTGCTAAAAAATTTCCTGCTGCGATCAACTTGGAATTACCCCTATTATGCAATCACTGACGCGGGAGGACGTTAGCACAGACTGGGGAGAGTGCTGCTGCTGGCTGGGAGGACGGAGCAGGCGCCGGAGGAGGAACGAGGGGTGGGGGGGGGGATTCCTACCCGGCCACCGCACACAGGCGGAACTCAGTCTCAGGCACACAGGCGCCGCCACTTCCGCTTCCAGCACCGCCTGTGGGTGATTGGACACAGGGCCGGTTCTAGACCTTGTGGCGCCCAGGGCGTGGCTTCTTCATAGGGAAGGAGCTTGGCCACAGTTATCTCCTTGTACATGTGCCCCCAGTAGTTGTGACCCCTGTAGTTGTGCCCCTTGTAGCTGTGTCCCTTGTAGCTGTGTACCTTGTAGCAGTGCCCCCAGTTGCTGTGCCCCTTGTAGCTGTGCCCCCAGTTGCTGTGCCCCTTGTAGCAGTGCCCCCAGTTGCTGTGCCCCCAGTTGCTGTGCCCCTTGTAGCAGTGCCCCCAGTTGCTGTGCCCCTTGTTGCTGTGCCCCTTGTTGCTGTGCCCATTGTAGCAGTGCCCCCAGTTGCTGTGCCCCTCGTAGCAGTGCCCCCAGTTACTGTGCCCCTCGTAGCAGTGCCCCCAGTTGCTGTGCCCCTTGTAGCAGTGTCCCCAGTTGCTGTGCCGCCTAGCTGAGCCGGTGCCCCCGTAGCGCCGCAAACACATTTAAAAAAAATATACACACACATACTTACCGCTCCTGCATCGCTGTCCTCAGTCTCCATCCGCCGGCTCCTCTCTACTATGGGAGAGACATCATGACTCATGACGTCTCTCCCATAGTAGCTCCGCTCAGACAGCAGGGGTCAATTATGACCTCTAGTGTCAGTCAGCGGCGCCGGCTGCAGCGGGCGCCCACACAGCCCACGGCGCCTGCTGCAGCCGGGAAGGGGGCTCGCTACTGATTGGACAGCGGATCCAGCACTGGATCCGCTGGGCCAATCACATCTGGGGGAATGACATGGGCGTGCATTCATCGGGGCTGAATGCACGCCCCTGTCATTGAGGCACCAGTAAAGGTGCCGCTCCCCCATTCTTTTTCAATGGGCTTTCACAGCCCATTGCTGCACCCTGCCCGCCCCCGCTGCCCAGACTTCAATGTTAGCAGCGGGAGGCACCTCTCCCGCTGCCACCCAGCCCATCATTTTCACTGGGGGGGGGGGAATGATTAAAATTAAAAATGAAGATATTTATCACAGTCTCTGTGTTATAAATATCTTCTTTTTATTATTTTAATCATTATGACAGGGGAGGAACTACCTCTCCTGACTGCACGTCCCTGCCTTATACTCTGTGACTCTCTGAAGGTACTCTGGGGAGAAACTGTATCTGACATTTTCCTGTGTGTGTGTGTGTGTGTGTGTGTATATATCCCTCATTACCATGTCTAAGGACTCTGTGTCCTGCGCTGCAGAGTGTTTATCTTCTCCTGAGGAGTCTATTCCATGTACTCAGGACTGCAGTATGCTTTCTCAGCCTTCTGAACCCGAGCCCGCATGGGTGGATTCTTTAAGGGGAATGATATCCCAAATTTCTACAAGGATGTCACATGCTGAGAAAAAGATGCAGTTTTTGAGGAAATCTGTGGAGGGTTTGCACTATTTGGCCTCCATTACTTCATCAAAACCCCCACCTACAACAAAAGCGTACACTTGCACATATTAATGCAAGCTGACACTGATACCGACTCTGATACAGGGGACGGAGATATGCATTGGGGGGATGCATCCCTTGCCAAAGGGGTGCAATTAATGATTAATACCATTAGGGATGTTTTGCACATTTCTGAGAAGGTACCTGAGCAGGAACAGGAATCTTATTTTACCGTAAATAAGAAATCCTCGCTTACCTTCCCCGCTTCTAGGGAGTTAAACTCTTTGTTTGAGAAATCCTGGGAAAACCCGGAGAAAAAATTCCAGATCCCTAAAAGAATTCTCATTGCCTTTCCTTTCCCTGAAGAGGACAGGAAAAAGTGGGAAAACCCACCTATAGTAGACTCTTCTGTATCTAGGTTGTCTAAAAAGGTGATTTTACCTGTCCACGGTTCAACCACAAGATTGAGACTACACTCAAATCACTATACACTGCTACAGGCGTGGCTTTAAGGCCCACTATTGCGTGTGCATGGATTTCTAAAGCTATAGTAATGTGGTCAGGCACATTACTAGAGGAATTGGATACTATAGATAGGAGTGACATTGACTTGTTTTTACGTCACATACAGGATTCTGCAGGTTTCATGATGGAGGCCATGAAGGACATTGGCCTGCTTAATGCACGGGCTACTTCCATGGCAGTCTCGGCACGCATAGGACTTTGGCTATGCCAATGGACTGCGGATACGGAATCCAAGAAAAGTGTGGAGAACCTACCCTTCACAGGTCAGGCCCTGTTTGGGGAAGCGCTGGGTGCGTGGATATCCACTGCAACTGCGGGTAAGTCGACCTTTCTTCCCTCCGCAGCTCCACCGGTTCGGAAATCTTATCCTACTCCTTCACTGCAGTCCTTTCGGACCGCAAAATTTTAAAAATACAAAGGCCCCTCCATCTACTTTAGAGGAGGTCGGGGGAAATCCAGAAAACCTGCACCAACAGGTTTCCAGGAACAGAAACCAGGTTATGCTTCCTAAAAATCTTCAGCATGACGGTGTACCTCCCAGCCTGGAGATCAGGCAGGTGGGAGCGAGATTAAAAGATTTCACGTCTGGACGTCATCGTGCCTAGACCCCTGGGTAACAGATATTGTTGCCTAGGGGTACAGACTGGAGTTTCAGGAACTCCCACCTCACGGATTCTTCAAATCAGGCTTACCAGCTTTGCTGACAGAAAGTACTATTTTACAAGAAGCCATTCAAAAGTTGGTACGACAAATGTCATTGTTCCGGTTCCACCTCACCTAACACATAAGGGTTATTACTCCAACCTGTTTGTGGTTCCGAAACCGGACGGTTCGGTAAGACCAATATTGAACCTAAAGTTATTGAACCCCTACTTAAAGGTTTTCAAATTGAAGATGGAGTCGCTGAGAGCGGTGATCTCAGGTCTGGAGCAACGGAAATTCCTGGTATCCCTGGATATCAAGGATGCGTACCTTCACATACCGATCTGGCCGCCTCATCAGGCTTACCTACGGTTTGCACTACTGTATTATCACTATCCGTTCCAGACATTACCATTTGGCGTCTCCACAGTGCCAAGGGTGTTCACCAAGGTCATGGTGGAGATGATGTTCCTCCTCCGCAAGCAGGGAGTGAACATAATTCCATATCTGGACGATCAACTGATAAAGGCATCTTCCAGGGAGAGACTGTTGCAGAGTATTGCTCTCTCAACTCAACTACTTCTGGATCACGGGTGGATCCGGAAACTTCCAAAGTCACATTTGGAGCTGACAAGGAGACTGCCCTTTCTGGGGATGATTCTTGACATGGAAATGCAGAGGGTGTTTCTACCAGTGGCGAAAGCGTTGGTTATCCAATCAATGGTCCGGGATGTCCTGAGGCAAGCCCGGGTATCTGTTCATCAGTGCATTCGCCTTCTGGGGAAGATGGTCGCCTCCATGCACGTTTCTTCCAGCTGGATCTCCTGGACAGGTGGTCGGGATCACATCTCCACATGCACCAGCGTATAAGCCTGTCGCCAAAAAACAGAATTTCACTCCCCTGGTGGCTCCAAACTTCTCACCTGCTTGAGGGACGCAGGTTCGGGATTCAGAATTGGATTCTTCTAACCATGGATGCGAGTCTTGGAGGTTGGGGAGCAGTCACCCAAGGAGAAAACTTCCAAGGAAGGTGGTCAAGTCAGGAATCTCTCCTTCCAATAAACATTCTGGAACTGAGGGTCATATACAACGGCCTTATACAATCCGCACATCTTCTGCAAGAACAAGCCATTCAGGTTCAGTCTGACAACGTCACAGCGGTGTCCTACATAAACAGGCAGGGCGGAATGAAGAGCAGAGCTGCAATGTCAGAGGTAACAAGAATCCTCCTCTGGGCAGAAAAACACGCAGTGGCGTTGTCAGCGATCTTTATTCCGGGAGTGGACAACTGGGAAGCGTACTTCCTCAGCAGACATGATCTCCATCCAGGAAAATGGGGCCTTCACCCGGAGGTATTCGCAGAGGTAACAAGCCGATGGGGTGTGCCTCAGATAGACATGGTGGCCTCTCGCCTCAACAAGAAGCTTCGGAGGTACTGTTCCAGGTCAAGGGATCCACAAGCAGTGGCGATGGACGCCCTGGTAACTCCGTGGGTGTTCCAGTCAGTGTATGTGTTCCCTCCACTTCCACTCATCCCAAGGATTCTCAAACTAATAAAAAGAACAAGAGTTCAGGCGATCCTCATTGCTCTAGACTTGCCAAGATGGGCTTGGTACGTGGATCTTCTGGAAGTACTCCTGAAGGATCCGGGCCTTTTCCTCTTTGCGAAGACCGTCTTCAACAGGGTTCGCTCACCTAGCAAGACTTACCACGGCTACGTTTGAAGGCATGGAGGTTGAACGCCAGATCTTAGCTCGGAAAGGCATTCCGAACAAAGTAATTCCTATTCTGATTCAAGCTAGGAAGGGGGTAACGTCTAAGCATTACCATCGAATCTGGAAAAACTATGCGTCTTGGTGTGAATCCAAGAAGTTTCCTTTGGTGGAGTTTCAACTAGTACGGTTTCTCCTCTTTCTGCAAGCATGTGTGGATGTGAGCCTACTCTTGGGCTCCATATAGGTCCAGATTTCGGCCTTGACCATTTTCTTCCAGAAACAATTGGCTGCTCTCCCTGAGGTTCAGACATTCTTGAAAGGAGTTCTGCACATCCAACCACCCTTTGTGCCTCTTACGGCGCCTTGGGATCTTAATGTGGTGCTGCAGTTCCTACGATCGGATTGGTTCGAACCTTTACAGGAGGTGGACGTAAAGTTTCTTACTTGGAAGGCGGTCACACTGTTGGCATTGGCATCTGCAAGACGTGTGTCAGAACGCGTCAACAATTTCTTCCAAAGGTTGTGTCGGCTTGTCGTATCAACCAACCTATTGTGGTGCCAGTGGCTACTGACACCTCAATTACCTCAATGTCCTTGGATGTTGTGAGGGCCTTGAAGATATATGTGAAGAGAACTTCTCGTCACAGGCAGTCGGATGCACTACTTGTCCTTTATGATACCAACAAGATTGGGTGTCCTGCTTCTAAGCAGAAGATTTCTTGCTGGATCAGGGTTACTATCCAGCATGCTTATTCTACAGCAGGATTGCCGATTCCACGAACTGTTCAGGCCCACTCTACTCGTAAGGTGGGTTCTTCCTGGGCGGCTGCCCGGGGTGTCTCGGCTTTACAGCTTTGCCGAGCAGCTACTTGGTCAGGGTCGAACACGTTTTCTAAGTTCTACAAGTTCGATACTTTGACCGCTGAGGACCTTAAGTTTGGCCAATCTGTTCTGCAAGAACCTCAGCACTCTCCCTCCCATACTGGGAGCTTTGGTACATCCCCATGGCACTAAATGGAACCCCAGCATCCTCTAGGACATAAGAGAAAATAGGATTTTATATACCTACCGATAAATCCTTTTCTTATAGTCTGTGGAGGAGGCCGGGCGCCCGGCCAGTGCTTCGTATTCCTGCATTGTTACTTGGTTAAGTATTGTTGGTTCAGTCGTTGCTGAATCATTTCAAGTTGGTTAGTTTGGCTTTCCTTTTGTTGTATGTGAGCTGGTGTGAATCTCCTCACTATCTGTGTATTTCCTTCTCTCAAAGTATGTCCGTCTCCTCGGGCATAATTTCTAGACTGAGTCTGGTAGGAGGGGCATGACGGAGGAGCCAGCCCACACTAAAGTGCCCATGGCTCCTAGTGGACCCGTCTATACCCCTATGGTACTAAATGGAACCCCAGCATCCTCTACGGACTATGAGAAAAGGATTTACCGGTAGGTATATAAAATCCTATTTTCTCGCTGATCCAGGTTGCAAGTCACGGGAAAATATCTGATCGCGAGCAGCGTCGTGGTCCTGGAACCGTTAACCCAGGTAAAACATTTTGGACGTAAGACCGACCCTGATTGATTTTTCAAAGTGAACGTGGATCAAAGTTTTAGGCTTGTGTCTGAAAGGGGTGTTGTTGACACTGTGTGCATACGCATGGTCCAATTCCTCTGGGGGAATATTCCATAAATGTGAGAGACCCACTACCGCTGTCCCCGCGAGTTAACTTTAGTTAAAAATGAAAATATCACTTGCGATACTGACTGTTAATAATCACAGCAGTGCCGTGATTATTAATACCCAAGTACCATAGTGTTAAAGATTGGTTAAAAATCACATATTTATTTGTAATTAAACTTTACTTCTCCACCCTCCTAGAAGAAGAGTGTTCCAGGCAAGGAGCCTGACCATTCCGGAGAACATCTCATCACCAGTCCTGACACAGCCTCTTGCATTGAAGATCAGAAGCAGTTACACGTTGTACCACTCTTTCTAATGCAGGCACTGATTGGACGGAGCTGCAGTTTCATAAATCACTACAAGAAAAGGAAACCATGCAGTTTAAATCTCCCTTTCTTATTAACACTTTCATAATTAGCTTTGTGGCAATGGTAGGGATATGTTCTTTCATGCTGTAAGAGTCCCTGACATGCAGTTAATACAGTGCTGGTGGTTGGGTGAATTGAGATTTTACAAGAAAAAAAACATTGTACAGTAGTTGGAATTATCCTCCAATATGTAGCATCTTATAAACTTGCTATATTGTATACCCTGGAGCTACATTTCTTTAGTTCTTAAACTTCACACATGTGTCATTTTATAATGAATGGCCATTCTCAGGCTATATACGTTGATGTTGATACAGTAAATAATAAGACACCCCGGATGAGCAGGGTCTGTAGCACTGTCGTCCTGGAATGGCTGGAGGTGTCCTGTTCACAGCTGCACGGCACAGCATTTCATGTAGAGTTCTGAGGAAAGGGGATAATGGGTGGCCTAGTTCTAGGCATGCCTTCACCTGCAGGTATAGGTGGAATATAATCTCGAAGGAGAATGGACAAGTACACATTTTTTTGACTTATTTGTTTCTGTTTGTTTTGTTTACATTTTCACATTATCCCTAGCATTCAATCATTTATCACACAAGTGGGGCAGATGTATTAACTTGGAGATGGCATAAGGAAGTGATAAACCAGTGATACATGCAAGGTGATAAATGCACCAGCCAATGAGCACCTAATTGTTAATTTACATATTGGAGCTGATTGGCTGGTGCGTTTATTACCTTGGATTTATCACTGGTTTATCACTTCCTTATGCCTTCTCCAGGTTAATACATCTGCCCCTATGGGGCATATTTGTTCATCGTTGCACCAATAACAAATGATGGGTCGCCAGGATTTACAATTAATCACATCCATGAACAGGGGCTCTGAATAGATCCCATTCCTGCAATGTGATAGGAGCAAAGTAACCCATTCACTGTCATCAGATTGTGCATGTGTGAGCGCCCATTGCCAGGGATGGATTCTACAGACCTTGGGACCAAGCTCTGGGTTGCTTCATGTTTCATAGGGTGGTAAATCTGGTATTTCTCTTACGTCCTAGAGGATACTGGGGTCCACAGTAGTACCATGGGGTATAGATGGGTCCACTAGGAGCCATGGGCACTTTAAGATATTGATAGTGTGGGCTGGCTCCTCCCTCTATGCCCCTCCTACCAGACTCAGTTTAGAAAATGTGCCCGGAGGAGCCGGTCATGCTTGGGAAGTTACTGAAGAGTTTTCTGCATTTATTTTCCTTTTTATTGTTTCCAGGCAGGTCTGGCTGGCACCAGACTGCCTGCTTCGTGGGACTTAGGGAGGTTGGGCCATTCTCCCCCCTAAGGTTACTGGTCCAGTTCCCTGCTGACAGGACACTGAACTCCTGAGGGTCCTATTTGCAAGCCCCACCACGGCGAACTTACAGACCCACAGCACGCTGCCTTCCCTAACAGAGCCAGAAGCAAGAAGAATGGTGAGTAGGTGGCCGGCGTCCCAGTTAGCGGGCCACCGGCTGTAATGGCGGCACAAGGGGTAGGAGCGCAGTGCTGACAAGCAGGCTGCGGCTCCAAGCTTCAGAGGCATACAAGGTGTTGTGTGTTCCGCTGTGAGGGGTGAGCTGAAGCCACAACACACACATACCCACACTGGCAGCAATTCTACAGGGGTTTTAAACTACTGTAGAACAAAAATTACCTCAGCCAGTAAAAAAAAACCAGGAAGACCGCGCGCCATCAAGGGGGCGGGGCTTCACTATGAGCGGATCCAGCAGCTCACCAGCGCCATTTTTCCTCTGCAGCTATACACAGGCAGACTGACAGGGAAGCGCAGCACCTCCACAAGGACTCCAGAACACCTCAGCGGTACCAGGGGGTCATAGCAATACTTAGTATACTAAACCCTATTTCTCTGACGTCCTAGTGGATGCTGGGAACTCCGTAAGGACCATGGGGAATAGATGGCTCCGCAGGAGACTGGGCACATCTAAAGAAAGATTTAGGTCTATCTGGTGTGCACTGGCTCCTCCCCCTATGACCCTCCTCCAAGCCTCAGTTAGATTTCTGTGCCCGGCCGAGCTGGATGCACACTAGGGGCTCTCCTGAGCTCCTAGAAAGAAAGTATAGTTTAGGTTTTTTATTTTACAGTGAGACCTGCTGGCAACAGGCTCACTGCAGCGAGGGACTAAGGGGAGAAGAAGCGAACCTACCTAAGTGGTGGTAGCTTGGGCTTCTTAGGCTACTGGACACCATTAGCTCCAGGGGGATCGCACACAGGACCCGACCTCGTCGTCCGTTCCCGGAGCCGCGCCGCCGTCCCCCTTCCAGAGCCAGAAGCAAGAAGGTCCGGAAAATCGGCGGCTGAAAACTTCTGTCTTCTCCAAGGTAGCGCACAGCACTGCAGCTGTGCGCCATTGCTCCTCATGCACACCACACACTTCGGTCACCGATGGGTGCAGGGCGCTGGGGGGGGGGGGCGCCCTGAGCAGCAATATTAACACCTTGGCTGGCAAAACTGACACCATATATAGCCCCAGAGGCTATATAGGTGTAAATTACCCCTGCCAGAATAACACAAAAAGCGGGAGAAAGCCCGCCGAAAAAGGGGCGGAGCCATCTCCCTCAGCATACTGGTGCCATTTTCCCTCACAGCTCCGCTGGAAGGATCGCTCCCTGGCTCTCCCCTGCAGTCCTGCACTACAGAAAGGGTAAAAAAGAGAGGGGGGGCACAAATTTAGGCGCAGTATAATATATATATGCAGCTATAAGGGAAAACACTCTTTATAGGTGATATCCCTGTGGTATATAGCGCTCTGGTGTGTGCTGGCATACTCTCCCTCTGTCTCCCCAAAGGGCTTTGTGGGGTCCTGTCCTCTGTCAGAGCATTCCCTGTGTGTGTGCTGTGTGTCGGTACCGCTGTGTCGACATGTATGATGAGGAAAATGATGTGGAGGCAGAGCAAATGCCTGTAAATGTGTTGTCACCCCCTGAGGGGTCGACACCTGTGTGGATGGACTTATGGAAGGAATTACGTGACAGTGTCAGCTCCTTACATAAAAGGTTTGACGACATAGGACAGCCGGCTACTCAGCTTGTGACTGTTCCAGCGTCTCAAATGTCATCAGGGGCTTTAAAACGCCCGCTACCTCAGATGGCAGACACAGATGTCGACACGGATACCGACTCCAGTGTCGACGACGATGAGACTAGTGTACCCTCCAATAGGTCCACCCGTTACATGATTGAGGCAATGAAAAATGTATTACACATTTCTGATAGTACCCCAGGTACCACAAAAAAGGGTATTATGTTCGGTGAGAAAAAACTACCAGTAGTTTTTCCTGCATCTGAGGAATTAAATGAGGTGTGTGAGGAAGCCTGGACTTCCCCCGATAAGAAATTGATAATTTCTAAACGGTTATTGGCAGCGTACCCTTTCCCGCCAGAGGATAGGTCACGTTGGGAAACGTCCCCTAGGGTAGATAAAGCGCTTACACGTTTATCAAAACAGGTGGCACTACCGTCTCCGGATACGGCCGCCCTAAAGGATCCTGCTGATAGAAAGCAGGAGGCTACCCTAAAAGCTATATATACACACACGGGCATTATATTGCGACCAGCGATTGCATCAGCATGGATGTGCAGTGCTGCTGCTGCGTGGTCAGATTCCCTGTCGGATAATATTGATACCCTGGATAGGGACACTATTTTGCTGACAGTAGAGCATATAAAGGACGCTGTCTTATACATGCGTGATGCACAGAGGGATATTTGCCGGCTGGCATCAAAAATAAGCGCAATGTCCATTGCCGCCAGACGGGGGTTATGGACTCGGCAGTGGTCAGGTGATGCCGATTCAAAAAGGCACATGGAAGTTTTGCCTTATAAGGGGGTGGAACTGTTTGGGGATGGTCTTTCAGACCTCGTTTCCACAGCTACGGCTGGGAAATCGACATTTTTGCCACAGGCTACCCCACAGCAAAAGAAGGCACCGTATTATCAAGTACAGTCCTTTCAACCCCATAAACACAAGAGGGCTCGAGGCGCATCCTTTCTGCCGAGAGGCAAAGGTAGAGGGAAAAAGCTGCAGCATACAGCCAGTTCCCAAGAGCAAAAGTCCTCCCCCGCGTCCGGTAAGTCCACAGCATGACACTGGGGCTTCACAGGCGGATCCGGGTACGGTGGGGGCCCGTCTCAGAAATTTCAGCACACAGTGGGCTCTCTCACAGGTGGATCCCTGGGCCCTTCAAGTAGTATCTCTGGGGTACAGGCTGGAATTCGAGACGTGTGTCCCCCCCCCCCCCCCCCCCCCCCCGCCGTTTTCTAAAATCTGCCTTACCAGCAACTGCCTCTGCCAGGGAGGCAGTGTTGGTGGCTATCCAAAAACTGTATTCAGAGCAAGTGATTGTCAAGGTACCCCTCCTTCAGCAAGGGAAGGGTTACTATTCCACAATGTTTGTGGTACCGAAACCGGACGGTTCGGTGAGACCCATCTTAAATTTAAAATCCTTTAACACTTATATCTAAAGGTTCAAGTTCAAGATGGAATCGCTCAGGGCGGTTATTGCGAGCCTGGACGAGGGGGATTACATGGTCTCCCTGGACATCAAGGATGCGTACCTGCATGTCCCCATTTACCCTCCTCACCAGGAGTACCTCAGATTTGTGGTACAGGACTGTCACTATCAGTTCCAGACGCTGCCGTTTGGGTTATCCACGGCCCCGAGGGTCTTTACCAAGGTAATGGCCGAAATGATGATACTCCTTCGCAAGAAGGGAGTTTTAATTATCCCGTACTTGGACGATCTCCTGATAAAGGCGAGGTCCAAGGAACAGTTGGTAGTGGGGGTAGCACTTTCTCGGGAAGTGCTACAACAGCACGGCTGGATTCTCAATATTCCAAAGTCACAGCTGGTCCCGACGACACGTCTTCTGTTCCTGGGAATGATTCTGGACACAGACCAGAAAAAAGTGTTTCTTCCAGTGGAAAAAGCCGAGGAGTTGTCATCTCTAGTCAGAGACCTCCTAAAACCGGGACAGGTGTCGGTACATCAATGCACACGAGTCCTGGGAAAAATGGTAGCTTCGTACGAAGCGATTCCATTCGGAAGGTTCCATGCAAGGACTTTCCAGTGGGACCTGTTGGTCCGGGTCCCATCTCCAGATGCAACAGCGGATAACCCTGTCGGCAAGGACCAGGGTGTCGCTGCTGTGGTGGCTGCAGAGGGCTCATCTACTAGAGGGCCGCAGATTCGGAATACAGGACTGGGTCCTGGTGACCACGGATGCCAGCCTTCGGGGCTGGGGCGCAGTCACACAGGGAAGAAATTTTCAAGAACTGTGGTCAAATCAGGAGATTTCGCTTCACATAAATATTCTAGAGCTAAGGGCCATTTACAATGCCCTAAGCCAAGCAAGGCCCCTGCTTCAGAACCAGCCGGTACTGATCCAATCAGACAACATCACGGCGGTCGCCCATGTAAACAGACAGGGCGGCACAAGAAGCAGGAGGGCAATGGCAGAAGCCACAAGGATTCTCCGATGGGCGGAAAATCATGTGTTAGCACTGACAGCAGTGTTCATTCCGGGAGTGGACAACTGGGAAGCAGACTTCCTCAGCATGCACGACCTCCACCCGGGAGAATGGGGACTTCATCCAGAAGTCTTCCAAATGCTGGTAAACCGGTGGGAAAGACCACAGGTGGACATGATGGCGTCCCGCCTCAACAAAAAGCTAAAAAGATATTGCGCCAGGTCAAGGGACCCTCAGGCGATCGCTGTGGACGCTCTAGTAACACCGTGGGTGTACCAGTCGGTTTATGTGTTTCCTCCTCTGCCTCTCATTCCCAAGGTACTGAAAAAAGGGCATTCCGGAGGAAGTCATCCCTACCCTGATCAAAACCTGGAAGGATGTCACTGCAAAACATTATCACCGCATTTGGCGGAAATATGTTGCTTGGTGTGAGGCCAGGAAGGCCCCAACGGAGGAATTTCAACTGGGTTGATTCCTGCATTTCCTGCAAGCAGGGGTGACGTTGGGCCTCAAATTGGGGTCCATTAAGGTCCAGATTTCGGCCCTGTTGATTTTCTTCCAGAAAGAACTGGCTTCACTGCCTGAAGTTCAGACTTTTGTCAAAGGAGTTCTGCGTATTCAGCCTCCTTTTGTGCCCCCAGTGGCACCGTAGGATCTCAATGTGGTTTTGGAGTTCCTGAAATCACATTGGTTTGAACCACTTAAGACTGTGGATTTGAAATATCTCACGTGGAAAGTGGTCATGCTGTTGGCTCTGGCTTCGGCCAGGCGTGTGTCAGAATTGGCGGCTTTGTCCTATAAAAGCCCTTATCTGATTTTCCATATGGATAGGGCAGAGTTGAGGACTTGTCCTCAGTTTCTCCCGAAGGTGGTATCAGCGTTTTCACTTGAACCAGCCTATTGTGGTGCCTGCGGCTACTAGGAACTTGGAGGATTCCAAGTTACTGGACGTAGTCAGGGCCCTGAAAATTTATGTTTCCAGGACGGCTGGAGTCAGGAAAACTGACTCGCTGTTTATCCTGTATGCACCCAACAAACTGGGTGCTCCTGCTTCTAAGCAGACTATCGCGCGCTGGATTTGTAGCACTATTCAGCTGGCGCATTCTGCGGTGGGACTACCGCAGCCTAAATCTGTAAAAGCCCATTCCACAAGGAAGGTGGGCTCATCTTGGGCGGCTGCCCGAGGGGTCTCGGCTTTACAACTTTGCCAAGCTGCTACTTGGTCAGGGGCAAACACGTTTGCAAAATTTTACAAATTTGATACCCTGGCTGAGGAGGACCTGGGGTTCTCTCATTCGGTGTTGCAGAGTCGTCCGCACTCTCCCGCCCGTTTGGGAGCTTTGGTATAATCCCCATGGTCCTTACGGAGTCCCCAGCATCCACTAGGACGTCAGAGAAAATAAGAATTTACTCACCGGTAATTCTATTTCTCGTAGTCCGTAGTGGATGCTGGGCGCCCATCCCAAGTGCTGATTGTCTGCAATACTTGTAAATAGTTATTGTTACACAAATCGGGTTGTTATTGCGAGCCATCTGTTCAGAGGCTCCGTTGTTATCATACTGTTAACCGGGGTTCCTATCACGAGTTATACGGTGTGATTGGTGTGGCTGGTATGAGTCTTACCCGGGATTCAAAATCCTTCCTTATTGTGTCAGCTCTTCCGGGCACAGTGTCCTAACTGAGGCTTGGAGGAGGGTCATAGGGGGAGGAGCCAGTGCACACCAGATAGACCTAAATCTTTCTTTAGATGTGCCCAGTCTCCTGTGGAGCCGTCTATTCCCCATGGTCCTTACGGAGTCCCCAGCATCCACTACGGACTACGAGAAATAGAATTACCGGTGAGTAAATTCTTATTTTAGGGTACTTAGTTTGTGACCCTGCTAAACTTGTACTTTATCTATAGGGGCACTGTGTGGCTGGCTCCATTATACTCTCTGTCTCCCTAGAGGGCTCTGTGTGGGTTAACTTTGTTTTACCCTATTTTCCTGTGTGTATGTGTGTGTGTGTCTGTTTCACATTTACTATGTCAAAGGAGTGTGTATCATGCACAGCAGTGTTTTTCTCAATCTGGGGGATCACTATCATGTACTCAGGATAGTACACATTCTCAAGCTAGTGGATCTGAACCAGTATGGTTAGAGTCATTAAAAGGGATGATGTCAAATATTTCTAATAAATTATCCCAAAATGAGGAGACGCAATACTTAAGGCAATCTGTGGATGACCTGATGAATAGAGATTCAGTGGTCATTCCAGCATCTCAGACCCCTACCATTTGTCCACAGAAGTGTACTCTAGCCCAAATCATGCAGGCTGATACTGATGATGATGTATCAGACCCAGAGGAGGGTGAGGTGGACTCGGGAGGGGGGGATGCAGCTTTGTCACAGGGTATACAGGCCCTGATAGAAACTATTGGAGATGTCCTGCACATCCCTGATAAGGTATCAGAGGACGAGGAGGAATCCTATTTTAATGTGAAAAGGAAATCCTCAGCTACTTTCCCTGCATCTAAGGAATTAAATTCCCTATTTGGAGCAACTTGGGTAAATCCTGTTTCAGGTCCCAAAACGGTTACTCACATCCTTTCCGTTTCCATAGGATGACAGAAAAAAATGGGAAAACACATCGATAGCTGACGCATCGGGTTCTAGGCTGTCACGTAAGATAGTTTTACCTGTCCTGAGGCAGCTTCCTTGAAGAATGCTGCAGACCGCAAGATTGAGACCACTCCCAAATCTCTGTACACAGCTATGTGGGTGGCCAAGAGATAGCTTGTGCATGGATCTCTAGGGCCATTGCTAAATGGTCAGGTTATCTAATTGACAGGTTAGATTCCTTATCCAGGGGGGAGATAATTTTACTCCTTCAGCATATACAGGATTCTGCTAACTTTATGGTGGAGGCCATAAAGGAAATTAGTTTACTCAATGCACGCACCACTGCCAGGGCAGTGTCAGCATGCAGGGGCTTGTGGCTACGCCAGTGGATTACGGACGTGGATTCCAGGAAAGGCGTGGAAAGCCTACCTTTCACAGGTGAAGCCCTTTTTGGAGATGAACTGGATACATGGATATCCAAGGCTACAGCGGGTAAGTATACATACCTTCCTTCCGCAGCTCCCCCAGCTAGAAAATCCTACACTGCACCAACTCTGCAGTCCTTTCGGACGGCGAAGTTTAAAAACAAAACCAAAGGTTCTTCTACGACCTTCAAAGGCAATAGAAGTAAACCCAGAAAACCAGCAACTGCAGGTTCACAGGAACAAAACCCCGGTTCTGCTTCCTCTAAGCCTTCAGCATGATGGTGGACCGCACTGCCTGGAAGACAGGCAGGTGGGAGATCATTTGAGATTCTTCAGTCACATATGGGCGACGTCATGCCAGGATTCCTGGGTCATAGACAGAGCCGGTCATAGGCATAGGCAAACTAGGAAATTGCCTAGGGCATTTGATATGCCTAGGGGCATCAGCAGCTTCTGCTGATTAAAATGATATGCGGCATGCCTATATTATGTATGTAGCATTTCATATGCAGATACAGCCACAGTCTCACACAGTATATAGACATGCTGCATATCAGTTTAATCAGCAAAAGCTGCTTGTGCACCCTAGCCACATAGCAATGCAAATAAGATGCATTTTCATTAAAAAAAGGTGCCTGATGTTAGCATTGATGCAAGATTTGTGAGGACACATCTGTATCCAAGCAGAGGCAGAGGTCACAGTGTTAGTGGAAGTGTGAGTGCTGTGTGCATGTGAGTGGGTTGGTTGTGCAGTAGTGTTCGGAATATGTGTAAGGAGCATTATGTGTGTCATGTAAAAATGCATTAATAATGTGCAACATATGTGTAAAGGGCCACTATGTGTGTCATTATGTGTATAAGGACATTAATAATGTGCGGCATATGTGTAACAGGGTACTACTGTATGTGTGTCATTATGTGTATAGGGGCACTAATAATGTGCAGCAAATGTGTAGGGGGCACTATGTGTGTCATTATGTGTATAAGGGCATTAATAATGTATAATTATTATGTGTAATATGTGTAAGGGACATTATGTATAAAAGGGCATTAATAAAGGTTGTAATAATGTGTAAGGCGCATTATGTTTATAAGGACATTAATGTGTCTCATATGTGTAAGGGGCATTACTGTGTGGAATTGTGTATAAACGCATTACTAATGTGTGGCATTATGTGTATAAGGTGCTCTACTATGTGGCGTTGCATATAGAAAGGGCACTACTGTGTTGTCTAATGTGAATAAAGAGCAATAAGGTGTGGTGTAATGTGAATAAGGAGCAATTCAGTGTGATGTAATGTGAATAAGGGGCTCTACTGTGAGGACTAACGTTTATAAGGTAAAGTGATACTACTGTGGGATGTAATATGAATTCTGGACACTATCGCAAGATAAAATGTGAATAAAGTTGCAGTACTGTGTGGCGTTATTGGAATTGGGGTTACTATTGTGTGGCCATGCCCCTTCCCAGCAAGAAGATGCCCCTTTTTGGGCTGTGCGTCAAATGTGCGAACTGTTCCTATTTAAAATATAGGGGGTACAAGGACTGCTATGGGTGAGGGGTGATGGTGCTGGGAAAGAGGTGCAAGGTCAGAGGCAGAACCAGCGGTGGTGCTAGGGGGCACCAGCCAAAATCTTGCCTAGGGCATCATTATGGTTAGGGCCGGCTCTGGTCATAGATCTTATAGCCCCGGGCTACAGACTGGAGTTTCAGGAACTCCCACCTCACAAATTCTTCAAATCAGGCTTACCAGCTTCTCAAGAAGCAAGTATGACTTTACAGGAAGCAATTCAGAAACTGGTACGGACTCGGGTCATTGTTCCAGTTTCACTTCATCTGCAAAACCAGGGTTATTATTCCAACCTGTTTGTAGTTCTGAAACCGGACGGTTCGGTAAGACCCATTTTTAATCTCAAGTCGCTGAACCCGTACTTACGGGTGTTCAAGTTCAAGATGGAGTCTCTAAGAGTGGTGATCTCAGGTCTGGAGGAGGGGGAATGATTGGTTTCTCTGGATATCAAGGATGCGTACCTTCATTTTCCGATTTGGTCGCCTCATCAGGCTTATCTAAGGTTTGCATTATAGGACTGTCACTACCAGTTCCAGGCCCTGCCATTTGGCCTCTCTATGGCACCGAGGGTGTTCACTAAGATAATGGCAGAGATTGTTTCTTCTTCGCAAACAGGGAGTGAACATAATACCGTACCTGGACGATCTGCTGCTAAAAGCATCATCCGGGGAGAGGTTGTTAGTCAACACTGCCCTCTCAACCCGACTACTCCAGGATCATGGGTGGATTTTGAACCTTACAAACTCTCATCTGGAACCAACACGGAGGCTTCCGTTCCTGGGGATGATATTGGATACAGAGGCGCAGAAGGTATTCCTTCCGTTGGATAAAGCATTGGTGATCCAGTCGATGGTGGAGGATGTTCTAAGACAAACCCGGACATTGGTACAACTATGCATTCTCCTTCTGGGAAAGATGGTATCCACTTACGAGGCGCTGCAGTACGGAAGGTTTCACGCCCTTCCAGCTGGATCTGCTGGACAAATGGTCCGGATCGCATCTTCACATGCACCAGAGGATATGTCTGTCGCCAAAACCCAGGATTTCTCTTCTATGGTGGCTTCAGACTTCTCAGCTGACCGAGGGCCAACGGTTCGGGATTCAAAATTTAATTCTGCTAACCACAGACGCGAGCCTCAGAGGTTGGGAAGCAGTCACCCAGGGGAAACAGTTCCAAGGAAAATGGTCAAGTCAGGAAGCCATTCTTCCAATCAACATTCTGGAACTAAGGGACATATGCAACGCCCTTCTACAGGCATTGCATCTTCTTCAAGATCACGCCATTCAAGTTCAGTCGATCAATGTGACGGCAGGAACGTACATAAACCGACAAGGTGGAACGAAGAGCAGGGCAGCAATGTCAGAGGTAACAAGGATTCTCCTCTGGGCAGAAAGACGCTCTGTGGCGTTGTCCGCAATCTTCATTCCGGGAGTAGACAACTGGGAAGCAGACTTCCTCAGCAGACACGACCTCCACCCAGGAGAGTGGGGCCTTCACACGGAGGTGTTCGGGTGCTTGACACATCAGTGGGGAATGCCACAGATCGACATGATGGCCTCTCATCTCTACAAGAAGCTCAAGCGGTATTGTTCAAGGTCGATACCTCAAGCAGTGGCGGTGGACGCTCTGGTGACTCCAGATGGTGTACGTGTTTCCACCACTCCCATTGATCCCAAGGATTCTCAAAAGAATAAAAAGGGAAAAGGTGCAAGCAATTTTCATTGCTCCGCATTGGCCAAGAATGGCCTGGTATGCGGATCTACTGGAGATGCTCCTAGAGGACTCGTGGCCTCTACCTCTTCGTGAGGAACTTCTCCAACAGGGGCTGTTCGATAATTAAGACTTACCATGGCTACGTTTGATGGCATGGAGGTTGAGCGTCAAATTCTATCCCGGAAAGGGTTACCCCAACCATGATCCAAGCCAGAAAGGGGGTAACGTCTAAACATTACCACCATATTTGGAAAAAAATACATCTCTTGGTTTAAGTACAGGAAATTTCCTGCGGTGCAATTTCAGCTGGGACGTTTTCTCCTTTTTCTGCAGTCAGGTGTGGATGTGGGCCTATGTTTGGGCTCCATAAAAGTCCAGATTTCGGCCTTATCCATTTTCTTTCAGAAACAATTGGCTTCTCTCCCTGAGGTTCAGTCATTTTTGAAGGGGGTTCTGCACATCCAACCGCCCTTTGTGCCTCCTACGGCAGCTGGGGATCTCAACGTGGTGTTGCAGTTCCTGCAATCGGAATGGTTTGAGCCTTTACAGGACATTGACGTAAAGTTTCTTACGTGGAAGGCCGTCATGCTGTTGGCCTTGGCTTCTGCGTTACGTGTGTTGGAGCTGGGGGCGTTGTCTCACAAAAGCCCTTATTTGATTTTTCATGAAGACAGGGCTGAACTCAGAACTTGTCATCCATTCCTTCCAGGTGGTGTCTGCGTTTCATATCAACCAACCTATTGTGGTTCCGGTGGTTACCAACACCTCTGCTAATTCAAAGTCCTTGGATGTCGTGAGGGCTTTGAAGATCTATGTGAAGCGGACAGCTCGTCACAGAAAATCTGACTCGCTGTTTGTTCTCTATGATCCCAATAAAGGGGGTCATTCCGAGTTGATCACTCACTAGCTATATTTTGCAGCGCTGCGATCAGATAGTCGCCGCCTATGGGGGAGTGTATTTTCACTTTGCAAGTGTGCGAACGCTTGTGCAGCCGAGCGGTACAAAAACAGTTTGTGCAGTTTCTGAGTAGGTCTGCACTTACTCAGCCGCTGCGATCACTTCAGCCTGTCCGGTCCCGGAATTGACGTCAGACACCCGCCCTGCAAACGCTTGGACATGCCTGGGTTTTTCCAACCACTCCCTGAAAACGGTCAGGTGACACCCATAAACGCCTTCTTCCTGTCAATCTTCTTGCGATCGGCTGTGCGAATGAATTTTTCATTAAATCGGCCAGCACCAATCCGCTTTGTACCCGTATGACGCACCTGCGCATTATGGTGCATGCACAGTTTTGCCGAGATTTGACCTGATCTCAGCGCTGCAAAAAATAGGGTGCGATCAGGTCAGAATGACCCACAAAATTGGGTGTCCTGCTTCAAAGCAGACAATTGAATCAGGCTTACTATCCAGCATGTTTATTCCACGGAAGATTTGCCGTGTCCAAAATCTGTACAGGCCCACTCTACTAGATCGGTGGGTTCTTCCTGGGCGGCTGCCCGGGGTGCCTCAGCTTTACAGCTCTGCCGAGCAGCTACTTGGTCAGATACTTTGGCCTCTGAGGATCTTCAGTTTGGTCATTCAGTTCTGCATGAACCACAGCACCCTCTCACCCGGTTTGGGAGCTTTGGTACATCCCCATGGTACTAATGTGGACCCCAGTATCCTCTAAGACGTAAGAGAAAATAGGGTTTTAATTGCCTACCGGTAAATCCTTTTCTCGTAGTCTTTAGAGGATACTGGGCAGCCGCCCAGTGCTTCGTTTCTTCCTGCACTGTTACTTGGTTAAGTATTGTTGGTTCAGCGGTTGCTGTTCCTGGTTTAAAGTTTGGTTAGCTTGGCTTTCCTCTAGTTTGTGTGTGCTGGTTTGGACCTTCACCACTATCCTTTTATATCCTTCTCTCAAAGTATCTCCATCTCCTCGGGCACAGTTTCCTAGACTGAGTCTGGCAGGAGGGGCATAGAGGGAGGAGCTATCCCACACTATCAATTTCTTAAAGTGGCCATGGCACCTATTGGACCTGTCTATACCCCATGGTACTAATGTGGACCCCAGAATCCTCTACGGACTACGAGAAAAGGATTTACCGGTAGGTAATTAAAATCCTATTTTTAGTAGCCCCATAGAAATTTATGGGGCCCTGCTTTTGTAGTCCAAAATGCGGGATTGCAGCAGATCTCTTCGATATTTGCTGCACTCCCATGTACATACATCCTGGGGGTGTTTTATATTTGCAGGTAGTGCTCAAGTATTTTTGTGTGATATCATGCAAATATATATTTTTTTAAATATACACCTATATGCTGTGCTGCAGGGAAGTTGTTTTATTATGAATGTGTTTGATATTATCAATGCTTTATTTAGCAGTTTCGATGCCCATGTGCGTGATCCATTATACTGCTTTAGAACACTGCCACCCGGTGGTCAAAATTAACATAAAAACTGGCAAAAAGCTTGTTTCACATTGACATGCTTTATATTTGACAGAAATATTCCTCAGACTTATTTTGTTACCTTCAGATGAAAAAAGTTTGCTTTGTTCTTAATTCTCAAATTGTACATAATATCAAATTGTGTCATCTTATGTAGTGGTGTACATTATTTTATTCATTTGTGCACATTCAAGGAACAAGTTAAACTGCCATTGGATGCAGCCTGCTCATGGAGTGTGTTAATAGTGACTTGTATGTAGCCTAATAGTCCACTAGAAGCAAGTGACACATACATGCTTTATTTCATGAACATGTGGCTTTAGTGTTAATTTACAACAACAGCGTAGAATGAGACTTTCTTGACTTGGGAGTTAAGATGCATGAGTTGAGAATGTTTACCTCACCATGGAGGAATGAGGGAGCATGCATGCTAAGCAGGATGTAACAGCAGGTACCGCAGTGCATGACTGACTTATGTGGCAGACCACTTATTAAAGCTTCTGCTACCATACTTAATGAAAACATTGTGTAAATATATATAGATATATATATATCTATCTATCTATCTATCTGATAGATATATTACACACACACAAACACACACACTGTATGTGTTTTAGTATATAACCGTTGGTCATTGCAAGGCACAAGTGATGTGCAAGCTGCCCACAATAATACAAATAGCTGTGCCATATTCCTCTATAGAACAAGAAGGAAAGTTTGAGTGCAGTGTGAATATAAAGATGTAGAGAAATGTGTTGATGCAGAGCGTTGTGCGAGAAAATTATTACAGAAGGTGTGTATGTGAGACATGGCTGTGAGTTTTGTCTGTACAAGGCACTTCCCTCTCTACTGTCACTCAATGTCAGGGGCTGGGGACAGAGCCAGGAGCTGTGTGACATGTCAGGGACAGAAGGTGTGAGGGTGACACGTTGCCATGGTTACAAGAGGAAAGGAGGGAGAGAGGAGGAAGAGGCCTTTACTGTTTTTGTCTGTCTCATGCAGTCCATTTAAGGTTTTTCCCTGACTTTAATCTCACCACCACCTCTATCTCTCGCCCTTTACACACCTCCCCCTCTACAGTCTGTGCTACCTAACCCTCTTCTCTTGTTTCCCTGCGATTCAGCATAGATCCGCTTAAATACATTAATGAAGAGAATAAAGGTTCAAAGGTAGATTGGAGGCAGGGGTAATAAAGAGAGACTGGAAAGTGGTAAGATATACTGCAAACAAGGGAGAGACTGCAAAATAGAAGATGCTAGGCAATTTGAGAATTGGGGAAAACAGACTCTGCTGGAAGGAAAGGGAGGGTGTAAGTAGAAGAGAACAGATGGAGAACAGGGAAAAGAGTGGGGGATGTCTGCTCCATCAGCCCGAGGTGTCAGTAATGAGGTCAGCAGGAACTGGCACTAACAGCACTGCTCCCACTTCAAAGGTTGCACATGAAAATGGAGTTTGTCCCTTCAGACATTCTCTGTGGTGCTAATAGTACATAGTAATAGTATATGTACATAGTGCATCTAATATATCTATCTCCTTGTGTATGTTCCTCCTTGCCATACCCAGGGAACTTTAGATGCGCTGTTCGTTTTTTTTTTTGCTGTGTGCCAGTAATTTTATTTTGTTTGCACTAAAGGAACTTAAACCACATTGAATTCTAGTTATTCTGGTTCTGTTGCTTGTGTAGTTGGTGGATGGCAACACACACACGCTAACAGGGGTCATTTTGCCAACCTGACTATTGGCTATGTGTAGAAATGCTATCTGGTCAAAAGGTTGTCAGTAACCATATCCACGTTCATAATGTCGACAACACACTGTTGTCATTAGAACATCGACTTTACAGATATCAGTTTGACAATAACGATTACTGAAGTGTCCCCATGTGAAATGTTGATAGTTTGGTTAGGGTTAGGCAATGCCAGGAGGATTACATTTAGGCACCAGGAGAGGGGTTAGGGATAGGCGGAGAAATACTCACCAGAACACGGCAGCATCACAGGTCAGTGTCAGAAGTGACTGTCACAGCACTGCCGGGACCCAGAAGACCACGCTGGAGCAGCCACTGCTGCCAGGAGAATGTAATATGTCATTTCAAATACACCATTCTTGGGTAATCGATTTGATATTGTGCAATTTGTCTGCCAATATCAAGCCACGGCTCTATTAACCATTTTTTTTTAAGCCAATGACCTTGCCTGATAGTATCCAATGTAATAACATATTGCAAATTAAGTGCAGGTGCCGTAACATGCCTGTCTCTCCCATACTACATCATCTGTACCTAGTACCGGTTGAGTATCCCATATCCAAAATGCTTGGGACCAGAAGTATTTTGGATATCGGATTTTTACGTATTTTGGAATAATTGCATACCATAATGAGATATCATGGGGATGGGACCAAAGTCTAAGCACAGAATGCATTTATGTTACATATACATCTTATACACACAGCCTGAAGGTAATTTAATACAATATTTTTAATAATTTCTTGTATTAAAGAAAGTTTGCGTACATTGAACCATCAGAAAACAAAAGTTTCACTATTTCAGTCTCGCTCAAAAAATTATGTATTTTGGAATATTTCGTATTTCGGAATATTTGGATATGGGATACTCAACCTGTATACACTTTTCAGTTCTGGGTGTTAACAAAGCACATGATTACCTTCCATGAGCTCCTATGTCAGTGATTGCTTTGTGGTGAAATGTGTTTTAGTCATTGGCTACTGTCATAGCTCTACTATTCTAAAACACTTATGTTTCATTTGCAGTGACATATTAGGCAGTGCTGTTCTTTGAAAGGATCATGACATGACACAAATTCAACACAATTACATTAAACAAATGGTACAGTTGGTTCCAACCATATTGTCTATATATCCTATTGGTGTAGAATTCAGTGATGGCTAACCTTGACACTCCAGCTGTTGTTGAACTACACATCCCAGCATGCCCTGCATCAGTTTTAGCATTGCCAAATAGCAAAGCTGTAGCAGGGCATGCTGGGATGTGTAGTTCAACAACAGCTGGAGTGTCAAGGTTAGCCATCACTGGTGTAGATCCTAGGTGGTTTACAATAGGAACCAGGGCAATATGGAATGGAGTATAGGCCACACAGTGATCCTTAGCCAGTGTTACAGGTATATTAGAAGGAGCAGCAGTATATGTACAGCAGTACAGTGAATATACAGCGGTGGTGATATAAGCAGTATGGCAGGTAATAATAGTGGTATTAGGTAGTTTCCGCACTGAGAAGCTAAGTGCTGCACAGCTGTTCAACAACGTGGCACTGAAAACAGTGGGTTGTGTGGGATCATGCGTATGTAGTGACATCATCACGCTCGGGTCACTTCCCTGAGGAGAAGGACCCCAAAACCCCCACTCACTCAGGGCTGTCATTGGTCACATAACATTATACCTTACTTAAATAATTTGTCAACGTCCACCTGTAACTAAAAACATTGGGTTACATAGCAAATAATACAGAAACACATCAACATGTCTAAAATATTCCAGTCCACATTTTATTGGGAACATAATTAGCAATTGTGACGTCAGTCGCTTTGTTAATATATCAGCAGTATTGTCTTCAATTGCTACAACGGTTGTACTTATAGACATTCTATCTACTAACTCGTCGTCCGTTTCACCTGATATAAGGAAAATTACCATTGATTGGTATGCAGAAGCGTTAGCCAATAAATGGTTACAACGCTCCTGCAACGGTCGGAACCAGGAGGTCACATCTCATGAACTGCACAGCCAACCTTCAGATGCCCATAGAGGAGCTGCTTATGTCCCCGCTGCTGTCGCCACCTCACAGGGGGTTACAGCTTAATACACACTCGGGTATATTCAATAAGATGGAAACGGGGCCTGGACTGCACACCCTAGCTTATTATAATGGGATGTGCTACCTTGCTGGGACTATAAGAGTCAGGTCCATTCCGACATGCAGTTGTCGGAATGGACCCGACAACCCCTATTCAAAGAGCGGCCAAATCCGACTGTCGGATTTGGCCGTTCCCCGAGTCCTGTCCTGTGCTGCTGTCAGCGGCTGCCGGGTGCGCTGACAGCAGTGGTGTGGGGAGCAGAAAGCGGCGGCCGGCGGGGGAAGCAGTGTGGCGATCGGCGGCCGGAGCTGGCAGCGGGGGTGATGTCTGCCGGCGGGGGAGGCACTACAGGGAGAGAGATGTCTGGCCGGGGGACGGCCGTCAAGGTACCTCTCATCCCCGTAGCCCACCGCCCCGCTCCCCGTCTCCTCAGCTCAATCCGACTTGTTTTCAAGTCGGAATTGAGTTTGTCGGAAAGGGGGCCAAAACCTGTCGGATTTGGCCCCGTTTCCGACAGCAGCAGGTGGATCGGCGGGTATTCCGCCGATCCACCTGCTTTCCGACAGCATTCCGACAAGTCGGGTTTCCCGACTTGTCGGAAAAAATGTGCCCCTAATTGAATAGGTCGGAACCCCATCCGACCTATTCCAGTCGGAAACTGCCGTCTTTCCGACAAGACGGCAGTTTCCGACTCTTATTGAATACACCCCCTCAGTGGTGGATAGGACTACAGTGGGTTATTGGCTTGCTCAGATGACTGCACCTGCTAAAACCTGTATCACATGTATGAAATATGGTCATGCTCATATGATCCCCAATTGGCATCACAGAAAGATGTCAAAGCGGAATTTCCATTTTTTGAAACCTCTAAATTTAAAGAAGATCAACTCTTAAATACTTCAGGATTATTTTAACTGCAGTCTACTGTTGTTTCCTGGGGCTAATGGCATATTGTCTCACTTGGTTCACAGCATGTATGATGTCTGGAACCTTTTTAATGTCCTCTGTCTTGGTTGTGGGCGACATGGCTTTTTTTCAGTTTATTGCCTTTGTCAATGATAGTATTTACTTATTTAGTTATTAACAGTGTCTTATATAGCGCAGCATATTCCGTTGCACTTTACAATTAGAGCAACAGTAATAGAACAAACCTGGGTAAAAACAAACAGACATAGAGGTAGGAAGGCCCTGCTCGCAAGCTTACAATTTACTTGCTTTGCATCGCAGATTGCGTACTTTGCAAGCATTGCTTCAATGTATATCTGTTGAGCAATTGAGACTATTGTGTCAAAGTTTTGTAATAACCTTAAGCCTAACAGGTGATGTGCTGCTCCGAGGTTTTTTAACTTGACCTGACAGGTGATGTGCTGTCCTAGGTCTTTCAACACTAATTTCTGCTCTGACAGATACTTTGCGCTTGTTACGTGTTTCTCCTGACCAGCTAGCAACAGATCACAACATAGTGATGAATAGCTTTTGCTCTATTTGCTTGTGGTATAGACTGATCCATTTTTGAGCATACAAAGTCCAGCTCCAATAGTACAGCGTCTAGTTAAGTGTACCAACAACGAATTGCAAACTCCTCATAATATCTCCAATGGGGGTTTCCCTTATTGTTTTCCACAAAACTCCTGCTCTGTGATTGGGTATCCATACTGGCATTCTCAAATTCAGACACGCTTTCAGCTGTCTGCATATCCAATATAACAAGTTTGTGTTGTGACTTTCCTTCCAACTTCACATTAGGTGGCATTGTTTCACAGAACATATCATCTCTGGATTTTATAAGCTTTTTGAATCTAAACAATCTAAGATGATTGATGCTTGGCTTACTTCCAGACCACACCTCTAGCAGTGTTTTTCCTTCTATGGCAACTGTGGGTGCACGATTCTTTAGATATACTGCCATAGGCACTGCTTCTGCCTAAAAGCACTTTTCTAGGCATGCATCACTTAACATAGTGCTTGATTCATACCTGATCACTGCTGTGCATTTTCGCACAGCGGGCGATCAGGTCCTAACTGCGCATGCGTATGCACCACAACGCGCACCGGACAACAACAAAAGGCATCGCCAGTCAGCTACAAATCTCTATGAGAGGACATTCTTTTTTACCCATTATTTACACTGGACCCCCCCTGGGACTTGGGACTCGGCCAAGCAACAGGCGCGATGACTGCATTCTTCCACGAACGGCCGACTGATCTAGATGTCTGTGCCGCATGGCGTTCCTCGCTAATGACAGCCTAAAGAGCCTTGTGTCTTACACTGGAGGTAACCGAAGGAGCCGATCGTAGCTGCTGACAGCTTCCCCCTCATACACACTGCACATAGAGAAGGAAATAAGCTGTCAGAAGTGGCTCTCAGCAGCAATAGTGGAAAACAACTGTGACTTGTTTGTGTGAGAGACTATCTCTAAAGCACTATACTAGTGGAGTTGCCAGTAGCAACATAGACTATATTGGGATCACTCAGTTTCTACATCAACTGGAGGAAAAGAAATACCCAATTTATACGGTACAGGTTGAGTATCCCATATCCAAGTATTCCGAAATACGGAATTATTTGAGTGGGAGTGAGATAGTAAAACCTTTGTTTTCTGATGGCTCAGTGTACACAAACTTTGCTTAATACACAAAGTTATTAAAAATCTTGTATTAACTGACCTTCAGGCTGTGTGTATAAGGTGTATATGAAACATAAATGAATTGTGTGAATGTACACACACTTTGTTTAATGCACAAAGTTATAAAAAATATTGGCTAAAATTACCTTCATGCTGTGTGTATAAGGTGTATATGAAACATAAATGCATTCTGTGCTTAGACTTAGGTCCCATCGCCATGATATCTCATTATGGTATGCAATTATTCCAAAATACGGAAAAATCCCATATCCAAAATACTTCTGGTCCCAAGCATTTTGGATAAGGGATACTCAACCTGTATTCTTAACAGACTTAAGTAAGGGCTATATGGTCCATGATATAATCAGGAGTGCATTAATATATATATATATATATGAAAAAATAGGTTGAATGTGAAGGAATTCCTCTTTTATAATTGTTATAATACATTTATTTATGATATTATTTTTAATTGAGTGAAATTGATTCATGTATTTTCATCCATAGCAGGATTATTAATATTAGCGCAACTCCTGTGTATATGTACATTTATTTATATATATATATATATATATATATATATATAGGTTGAATGTGAAGGAATTCCTCTTTTATAATTGTTGTAATACATTTATTTATGATATTATTTTTAATTGAGTGAAATTGATTCATGTATTTTCATCCATAGCAGGATTATTAATATTAGCGCAACTCCTGTGTATATGTACATTTATTTATTTTTTTATATATATATATATATATATATATATATATATAAACGGTTTGTTAGCAGAGTCCCATCTTAGGTCGGGCCGATCTAGGGAGCCATAGTAAAGTAGAGACCGAGTGCATCTTGAGAGTGTTAGATTCTATCTCTACAAATTCTTTTAAATTTAGGTTTATTCCACAAAATACATTGCGCTAGTCTAGACGCCAGGTAATAGATTTGAAATTCAGAACACCCAAACCACCGTCAGATGTGTGCCTTTGGATAACCGAACATTTTACTCTGGGTCTTTTCATGATATTGTGTTGAAGATACAGGGAGGCACTCGAAACGGTAAGGTTTGAAAAAGATAGAGTAATCTCGGCAAGAGATTCATTTTGATGGCGTTGACACAACCAATCCAAGATATGTGGTAAAAGATCCTTCTGAAACTGAGCTAACATTTTTGGATAATTAGCGTGATAAAGCTGACAATTGTTTTTTGCAATAGACACCCCTAAATAGGTTAAATTATGTTTATTCCAACAAAAATGGTTGGCTTGTTCAAGAGAATCCTTGACCGTTTGTGGGATATAAATGTCGAGAACCTCAGTTTTTTTGTGTATTAATCTTATACCCCATATCCCATATTCCTCAATTTCCCGAAACAGGTGTGGAAGGGAGTGGGCCGAGTCCAAAATTGTAAGTGAAACGTCATTTGCGTACAGGGCATTTTGTGTTCGGAGGAGCCAACGCTAATACCTAATATCAGGATTGGCGCAAATATGCGCTGCGAGCGGTTCAATAGTAAGGGCAAAGATAACGGGGAAAGGGGGCATCCCTAATGTGTCCCGTTAGATGTAGGAAAGGGAGGGAAGGCAACCCCATTGGCCAGCACAGTTGCTTTAGGTTTATCATATAAAGTAGAGATTCCCTGAAGAAACCGGCTATCTAGCCCTACAGTTTGGAGAGTATGAAACAAAAAGGGCCATTGAATCCAATCAAACTCCTTTCTGGCATCTAATACCATGACCATGGCTGGTATTTTTTTTTTTTTTTGAGTATGAATAGCATGGATCAGATCCACTGAGCGACGTGCGTTATCAAAAGCTTGATGGCCGGTAATGAAAGCGACCTGATCTGGGCAGACTCGCAAGGGGTACCAACAATCTTTCATTCGACTGCCGTTGACACCTAAAGCTGACTTGTTTCTTTTGTCATGCTTTTCTTGCTGTGTGTCACATCTCTCAGTTTGCATTTAGTTGCCTTATGTCTCACTTTGTGACATAAGAAACACTTGTACATAGGCTGCATGAGCTTATATTCTTTCTGAGTAACTCACAAAGAAGGGTGTGATTCCGCACCAGTCCAAAGGATTCAGACAAAATTATTATGTAGAACCAGAATGAAATACAATGTACAGGATTAATTCCTATTATTTGAACCTGGTTGTGCACCCAGAGTCAGAGAAAAACTTGAAGGAAAATTGGGTTGCAGAAGACTCTTGTGTGGGTGCACTCTTGTGTTGATTTGTATTATGAAGATATTAAAACATAACTTTTATTAACTAATTAATTTAAGAAAATATCCACATTTAACCACACTTAATCAGAAAGATATACTGGTATCCATATGTGTACATATGACTCCACCCACCAACATCTCTGAGAAGTGCCACATAATAAATGGTGTGGCTAATCAGAGTAGAAGGACTGGGGTGAGTACTAAAAATAATCAATCAATTAAATAATTGGTAGGAAAATTTTGGAAATGTTCTGGTTAGTCTATACTGATAGACTTGTCGGGAGATGCAGACACTTGAGCTCTGCACCTTGATCCCATCCAACCAGCACAAGCACAGCTTGTGTTAATGAGACCTGCAAGGGTCAATGGACTGGACTATTATAAGGAGTATAGATCCTAATTGATAGTATCAAGACTTATCAATTTTAAAGTCTCAGGGAAAGGAAGACATTGAGAGAGATATTCAGTGTAGACATATAAAGAGATGATGAGGAAGTTATAAAGAGGAGAAAAGAAAAGGGAAAAAAAGAGTGGTGATCCTGCTGTTGGTGTAAAGTCAAGACAGGTCATGAATTACAACACCGGGTATTCTCTGAGGGTCAATTAGGATCTATACTCCTTATAATAGTCCAGTCTATTGACCCTTGCAGGTCTCATTAACACAAGCTGTGCTTGTGCTGGTTGGATGGGATCAAGGTGCAGAGCTCAAGTGTCTGCATCTCCCGACAAGTCTATCAGTATAGACTAACCAGAACATTTCCAAAATTTTCCTACCAATTATTTAATTGATTGATTATTTTTAGTACTCACCCCAGTCCTTCTACTCTGATTAGCCACACCATTTATTATGTGGCACTTCTCAGAGATGTTGGTGGGTGGAGTCATATGTACACATATGGATACCAGTATATCTTTCTGATTAAGTGTGGTTAGGTTAGATGTGGATATTTTCTTAAATTAATTAGTTAATAAAAGTTATGTTTTAATATCTTCATAATACAAATCAACACAAGAGTGCACCCACACAAGAGTCTTCTGCAAACCAATTTTCCTTCTTTCTGAGTAATGCAGAACTCCCAGCATTTGTTTCAACTGGTATGTGTTCTCTGTTCATACAGTAGCTTAACCGCACAAGGGGGGTGAAGGGTTAACTCTTCTGTGCTTTGTAAATATTACTTTTTATATGATCAATTTCCTTATAATAGTTACAGTGTAAAAGTGAATATTTCTACTTCCCTAATGAAGGGTTAAAACATGCTATATGAACTGTTATGTGTTTGCATAGATACGTACTACCCTGTGCCGGGTACCTTTGTCTGCTCATACAAATACCAGGCTTGTATGAGCCTGGTATTCAAGGGCAGTTCCATACCAGATCAAACCTGTTATTTCTACTTCTGTGTGTTACCAAATATCCTGTGTTACAGACTTTGATAAATGTTTTGAGAAACTTGTAGAAAACCCATATTTGGACATCCGCCTTATATATTCTGCCTGGTAACTGCTAACGAGCCAATAAGAGTGTAATAACATGTCAGTTACACCCATATACGTTGTCTTTTATACTTTTGTTAACCTCATAATAAACCAGTGTGAATCTTTACTACGTGTGTTTTGCATGTTACTTGTGGCTAAAGGTTTACACTCACGGACGTCTATGAGAGGCCATCACATCGAGGGTTAAAGAATAGAGGGGCAATCCTTTCAAGTGGGGGCTCGTCCGGGATTCAGTTGGTCGTCCCCGGATGGTAAGATAGAGAATTTATTGTCTGTCTTTGCCATACGGGATTGCGGTCATACACTGAAGCTGAATCCGTGTCAGTGTTCTGGGAACACGTGACCAAACATCTTTAATGTCTGGGACTTAAAGATACGTCTGAGAAGGGACCGGGGGTCCAAGCGCAACTCTCCAAAGACGTTAGTATCTGGGATACTTAAAATAGACCTGGGAGTCTATACATAACGAGACGTTAGTATCTGGGATACTTAAAATAGACCTGGGAGTCTATACATAACGTAGATTATACCTCAATTTGATTGTCTACTTATTATGTTATGGCCATAACAAATATTAGAGTATAAGTTTCATGTATTCAGCTTGACGGGTGGTAAGTATACGTCTGTTGAATACCCTTATAACTTTCTTGCTTCCTATCACAATACGCTGCATTTCCAAGTCCCTGTACGAGTGGTGAGTAAACGTACAGATTATTACTATCGATTGCTTGTTAAAGTACTATGCATATGATATTGTGATATTGTCAATAACTAATTAACTGGTTAGCTGATGCATGCATAGAAAGTTGTTGGAAATTGTGTTTTTACTATGGGCTCTGGTCAGCGTAAGAAAACTGTATACCCCCCTCCGAGACATGTAAAGAATACGTGGCCCGTAGTTCTACCTCTGATTATTATTTGATTGATCCCTGGGTGGATAATTTAGCAGGGTAGACAGAGAAAGCAGGACAGGACCCATTTCCACGGGAAGGCAGTAATTACCCTTTCTATATGGATATGATTAAAGGTCTTTGTTTAGGGGACAGGGAAGCCTGGCCGTGGTATGATCATGATCCACAATGGGATATGACATATATGCGGGCTGGGGGTGAGCAGTGGCTGACCATAGCGCCCTATTGGTATGATAAATCCATCAATAAGAAACAAAGGAGGATTACAAATATCAGTTCCCAACAGCACAGGAGGGAGGAAGTGAGAACTTGTAAGTCTTTGAAAGCCCTCTCGCCTCCCCCTTACATTCCAATATATCCTGCGCTTAAAGACACAGATCTGTTAGCAGCAGTAACCCTTTCACAACAGATGAGATCGCCTCCACCTCCACTGCTAGAAAATGCGTCCACTAGCTCTATCCCTAACGCACCAGTAACCCAGAGTTTAGATAATAGTAAAACACTGTCCCAAGCCCACCATTACCCCCGATGGCTGTATATCTTATTTGCGCAAAGCTTGCAAAGGACGCAGCTATACACATATGAAGGAAGTCTTTAAAACCCGTGCTCCTTTGCCTGTGCTTTTTTGCCTGTCGCTGTAGCTTGTAAACAGAAACCTTCGGAGTCTGTTACTGAGTTTTGGAAAAGGTTTAAGGACTGCTGGACAGATGACGCTGGCTTACCTTTGCTTAACTCAGAAAGCTTACTCATTTCCACCTTCATTAACAACCTTCTACCTTCTGTCATAGTTTCTGTTAAGCAAAGCGTCTCTTCCTGGACTTCTGATAGTACGATAGATTTAAAAAAAAAAAAAAAAACATCTGTATGAGAAAGAGGCTGCAGGGTGTTTTGATGTAAAGAAACCTGCACTCACTCATAACTATCAGAACTCCAGACGCTTTGACAGACAGAACCAACCCCGCAGTCAGGGAAAGATTCACCTCTGCTGCCACTTATTATAAATGGAAGTAAAGTTCCCTTTTTTTGTGGACAGCGGTGCAACAACCAGTGTTTTGTGTTCTGACCTATATGATGGTGATTTGGAAAAGACTGCTCCTTCAATGGGAGTCAATGGGATACCCACCAATGCCTGACTTAGCTCAAGTAAACCCCGCTCTTTGGTCGGAAGGTCCATATGACACTGGCCTAATCTCATGCACACCATATAAGGCCAATCTCAAACCCGACTCACAACCTGTTTATAGAAGGTCTCCGCCCCATGATACAGCAATTCTTACAACAGGGTATTCTCAGACATATTGTATCACCATACTGTACTCCTGTGAACCCTGTTGCCAAAGCTGATGGCAGTATAAGATTTGTACAGGATCTCAGAGCGATCAATCAGTTAATTGTCCCAATTGCACCAATTGTTCCAGATGTAAACTCACTCATTTCTGCAATCCCTGCAGATGCTGCGTTCTTCTCTGTAATTGATTTGAAGAATGCCTTTTTCAGCATACCTGTAGATTCACAGACACAATTACTTTTTGCCTTTTCTTTTGAGGGTAAACAACTTACCTGGTGCAGATTATTGACGCACCTGTTGTCTCCAGGCCACATTGGGGCCCTGGCAACCTCACCATGGTTCAGTCCTGCTACAGTATGCAGATGATCTGCTGCTCTGTAGTCAAACTGAGGAGGCCTGCCGAGAGGATGGTGTTTCATTACTAAACTGGCTTTGTGAATGTGGACACAAGGTGTCCAAAACAAAAATGCAATGATGTAAAAAGCATGTTGATTACTTAGGTTTTGTGCTCACTCAGGGAGAGAGGAAAATCAGTCCACAACGCATACAGTCTGTATTGGGCCTGGTCACCCCAACTACCCAGAAGGAACTATTGTCCTTCCTGGGTATGGTAAATTACTGCAGACAGTGGATATCTGATTGCTCTTATTATGATAACATTTTGAGACAAGCCACACTGAAGGACAAACCTAAAACTGTACAATGGTCACAAGAAATGTTAACTGCATATGAAAGTTTAAAATGTATGTTGATGAAAAGTCCGGCACTTGGCCTCCCCAATTATGTACTACCTTTCCATCTATATGCAAGGGACAATTGTAAAACCATGGCGGGGGTGCTCACACAGTTTCATGGAGGGAAGTTGCGCCCCGTGGCATTTTTTTTCCAAAGTCATGCCAGTGTCTGTGCAAGGTATGCCTGCCTGCCTCAGGGCTTTGGCAGCCTGTGCAATGGTTGCAGAAATGGCCACTACCCTCACTTTAGGCCACATCACAGTACTCCACACCACACATGATGTCCTGGCAATACTTAAAGGCTTACACACACAGCACATGTCAACACAACGCCTTAGTGGATATGAAGTACTCCTTTTGAGTAACCCTACCCTTACCATTAAGTACACTGCTAGTTCTTCTGGCCCTGCACCCATTCTCAATGCCCTTTTAGGCTTAAAAGGTCCCGAGGATGAACCACCCGACCTACATGACTGTGCTGCTTCCATTGAAGCTGAAACTTCTCCCAGACTTGACATGTCTCCCGTTCCCATACCAGGCGCAGACATAGTTTTTGTTGACGGCTCCTGTAGTAGACCCAATGACAATACATACCAGGCTGGCTATGCCATTGTCACCCTCCCTGACACTGTGTTGGAAGCCCTACCAACACCTTATCAGTCCGCGCAAGCTGCAGAACTCATTGCACTCACTAGAGCATGTCCCTCCCTTGACAACGTCCATCTGCTCACTCAAACTTCAAGCTGCTGCGACTAATACTGATCTCTCCGACTGGACTTACCCAATTCTGCAGAAAAATCCTAAATCAGGATTAATCTGCAAAGAGGGGAAACCCTGTATACCCCAGTCCAGTGCCCCTTTGCTCATTGCCCATTACCATGGTGTTGGTCACCATAGTAAAGCCACAACACTCCTCCTACTAACCAATGATTTTTATGTTACTAATGCCAAATCACTTGTGGACCAGTATGTTAGCAGATGCATCACTTGCCTCAGGAACAACCCTAACAACCCTAATAAAGCTAAACACCAGCATCTTGAATACCCCACCACCCCTTTTACACACTTACAAATTGATTTTACCCATATCCCTGGTACAGGTAAACAAGAATATGCCCTGGTCATTGTAGATATGTTCTCTCGCTGGCCAGAAGTATTCCTAACTAAGTCAGAGGATGCCAAGACAGTAGCAAGAATCCTAACACAGAAAATCATCCCTAGATGGGGGTGCCCCCTGCAAATAAATAGTGATAAAGGCTCAGCCTTTACAGCCAAAATCACACAGGCCTTAGTAAAAGCTCTGCAGGTGGAGTGGAAGTTTCACATCCCGTACCACCTGCAGAGTTCAGGGGTCGTAGGAAGAATGAATAGGACCCTCAAAGACAAACTAAGGAAGGCCACAGGAGGTACCTTCCACAAGTGGAAGCAGGTCCTTCCCATTATCCTAGCAGAAATCAGAATGACCCCACAGAAAACTCTAGGATACTCACCCTTTGAAATACTAATGGGTAGACCCTTCCCCACACCCTGGGCTAAGAAACCGTTGATGATACAGGAAGGAGATCTAGAATTTATAAGGGAAGAGTATGTCAGGGCCCTCATAACCAAACTTGATGAGATTGAACATGATGTCGCTTGTAAAAAACCCTCTGAATCCACAGGAACCAACACACCCTTTTAAGGTCGGAGACAGAGTAGTGGTGAAGATCCTCCCCCGCAGCAAGAGCCCAGGAGACTTCACCTATGGCCCAGAGGCGGAAGTCGTAGCAGTTACCCGAACAGCAGTCCTGACAGAGGAAAGTCCTACCTGGATCCATGCATCCCGAGTAAAAAAGGTTCCTAGACCAGACCTAGAGAGGGAAGCAAGTGATTCCAGTGAGGTACGAACCGGGGCAGACAGCCCTGACCTCCCACCTAGCGAAGACAGAAGAACAGAAAACGATGAAGAACCTGCCCCCTATCTCTATCCTGGGGACTATCTCGATAGCCCTACTGGCCCTCATTCACCTCACAATATGTGAAGTCGACATCACACAAACAGATGGGGTCCCCACCTTGTGGTACAATTCCTCCAATACACACGTAGCCACATACATCCTTGATTATTTCATGTTCCCTAAACTTGCTGACAACAAACATTTCATACAGCAGAAAAGAAAATCAGGGATGTCTGAGACAATGTACATTTGTGTCACTGATGAATGGTGGATGGAAATATCCTATCATGGATCCAACTGTGATTACTGGGAATCTGTGGGGTGGAATACAGGAGCAGATTGGAAATATGGCCCATCATTTGCAAAAAATAGATGGAGCAAATATGGAGTACCCCTACTTTCTAGACTATCGCTGCGGGTTTTGAGTCATTGTTTCCTATAGTAACTGTAAATAAAAACGTAGCCTGGATTAATTATATATATTATAATCAACAAAGATTTGTTAATGATACCAAAGATGCTCTTAAAGGTATAGCTGAACAGCTAGAAGCCACTTCCCAAATGACATTCCAAAATAGAATGGCCCTTGACATGATTCTAGCAGAAAAAGGCGGTACATGTGTTTACATTAGTAAGGTGGAAGGCTGTTGTACATATATTCCTGACAACACTGGTCCCAATGGTAAGGTTACTTTAGCCATAAACAAGTTAGAAACCTTATCCATAGAACTTAAGAAAAATTCAGGTATTGATAACCCATGGAGCCAATATTTTGGGTGGTTTGAAAATTGGAAACAGGCTCTTGTGCAAATAAGCATATTCATACTTGTAACTTTAATTCTTGTAGGCATTATAGTTTATTGTGTAATTCCCTGTGGAAAGAAACTTACCTCCAAAGGCATTGATAAGGCCCTGATGTACTATGATATAACCACCAGTCCTGTCACCTCCTCTGATAGTAAGGGACCCGACGATTATGTCCAATATCTCAAGAACTGGAGGAACAAGAAAGGAGCCTCACCCAAGAATCATGTTATATAACAATCATGATTCTAAGAGGGGATTGAAGGGTTAACTCTTCTGTGCTTTGTAAATATTACTTTTTATATGATCAATTTCCTTATAATAGTTACAGTGTAAAAGTGAATATTTCTACTTCCCTAATGAAGGGTTAAAACATGCTATATGAACTGTTATGTGTTTGCATAGATACGTACTACCCTGTGCCGGGTACCTTTGTCTGCTCATACAAATACCAGGCTTGTATGAGCCTGGTATTCAAGGGCAGTTCCATACCAGATCAAACCTGTTATTTCTACTTCTGTGTGTTACCAAATATCCTGTGTTACAGACTTTGATAAATGTTTTGAGAAACTTGTAGAAAACCCATATTTGGACATCCGCCTTATTTATTCTGCCTGGTAACTGCTAACGAGCCAATAAGAGTGTAACAACATGTCAGTTACACCCATATACGTTGTCTTTTATACTTTTGTTAACCTCATAATAAACCAGTGTGAATCTTTACTACGTGTGTTTTGCATGTTACTTGTGGCTAAAGGTTTACACTCACGGACGTCTATGAGAGGCCATCACATCGAGGGTTAAAGAATAGAGGGGCAATCCTTTCAGGGGGTAATTCCAAGTTGATCGCAGCAGGATTTTTTTTAGCAATTGGGCAAAACCATGTGCACTGCAGGGGAGGCAGATATAACATGTGCAGAAAGAGTTAGATTTGGGTGGGTTATTTTGTTTCTGTGCAGGGTAAATACTGGCTGCTTTATTTTTACACTGCAAATTAGATTGCAGATTGAACACACCCCACCCAAATCTAACTCTCTCTGCACATGTTATATCTGCCTCCCCTGCAGTGCACATGGTTTTGCCCAATTGCTAACAAAAATCCTGCTGCGATCAACTTGGAATTACCCCCCAGATTCTAAAGTCACTACAAAGGTGTGGCATTTTTGACTCCCCCTTGCTGAGATATGGACAGCATCTTATTATTATTATTATTACATTTTATTTATAGGGCGCCGCAAGTGTTTCGCAGCGCCGTACAAAGTACAGTACAGGGAGACAAAACTTAGCATTACAGTAAATAAATAAAAATAGAGTACAGGTAACAAAGAGCACCACAATTCTCAAAACATAATACAGCTAAGATGTAAGTAGCGAGGGAGTAATCATCATACTACTTGGGGATGGCGGCCATAGATAGAGATGAGCCTTTACCAGCAGGAGAAAAAGTGGGTAAAGATGGTCGATGAGTAGGAGAGAGCTGTGAGTGAAATGTGTCGAGAAGAGGGCCCTGCTCTGAAGAGCTAACAATCTAGTCAGAAGAGGCGACAGACAGATGACATGAGGTGCAAGCAAGCGGGAGGTAGCCTGATGGCAGTATGTAAGCAAAGCAGAGATGTTCAAGGCATGAGGGATGGAGCAACGGCCTCAGGACTAGGTTATGCATCGGAAGGGTACGCATTGATGAATAGTTGAGTTTTCAGTGCCCATTTGAAGCTTTGCAAGGCCGGGGAGAGTCTAATGGAGCAGGGGAGCGCGTTCCACTGAAGGAGTGCAACACAGGCAAAATCTTGAACTCGTGCATGGGAAGCAGTGACCAGGGCAGAGGAGAGGCGATGGTCATTGGCTGACCATAGTGGGCGGGAGGGAGTATGAAGGGAGAGGAGGTTGGAGATGTAGGGAGCAGTGGAATTAGAGATGGCCTTGTATGTGAGGGTGAGGAGTTTGAAGAGGATTCTGTAGGGGAATGGGAGCCAGTGTAGATTTTGTCGAAGGGGAGTGGCAGATGTGGAGCGGCGGGAGAGGAAGATAAGCCTAGCTGCGGAGTTGAGGACAGATTGGTCTGGAGCGAGATGGGAGCAAGTGAAGCCAGTGAGGAGAACATTGCAGTAGTCGAGTCGTGAGATGACCAGTGAGTGGATGATAAGTTTAGTTGCACTCTGGGAGAGAAATGGCCTGATGCGAGCAATGTTGCGTAGCTGGAACCAATATGATTAGTGTTCACTCTAGGCTGTTTTAGCAGGGCGCTGCGCCCTGCCTGTTTTTTAGAAGGGAAAACCCACCCTGCCCCTTTTGTGGCGCCCTGCTAGAACAGCTGCCCGCTTAGTGCCCTCCCATCGTGTAAAGATGCCATACGCATGCGCGCGGCATCCAGTCATGCATTGGGAGAGAGCTGGGGGAAGCCCAGCACCGACGGAGGTGCTGGGCACGCCCCCAAAAGTGACATCACTGGCCACAGACGCCCTCTATAGTAGCGTCTGTGGGCCGCACCGCCCACTAAAATGATGGGGCGTGGCGCCCTGTCCCTGCCTCATCCTAGGGGGAACACTAATGATTGCGCCAGAGCTTGGATGTGGGGTGCAAAGGAGAGGGAGGAGTCAAGAGTGACGCCCAGGGAGTGGAGTTGGGGAATGGGGGAGATGATGGTGTTGTCAACAGTGATAGAGATATTGTTCGGGGGTGTTGCTCTGGCTGGGGGAAAGATAATGAGTTCAGTTTTGTCCATGTTGAGCTTCAGAGAGTGCTCAGACATCCAGGAGGAGATGGCGGAGAGGCAGCAGGAAACCTGAGAGAGGACAGAGGGGGACAGATCAGGAGAGGAGAGGTAGAGTTGTGTGTCATCAGCATAGAGGTGGTATTGAAAGCCAAAGAAGTTAATGAGCGCACCCAGGGAAGAGGTTTACAGGGAGAACAGAAGGGGGCCTAGGACAGAACCCTGAGGGACACCAACAGGAAGGGTGTGAGTGGTGCCAGAGGCAGACACAGAGAAGGAGCGGTTAGTGAGGTAAGAGGTAAACAAGTCAAGGACGATGCTAGAGAGGCCAATATTTTGGAGTGTGCGGAGGAGGAGAGGATGATCCATGGTGTCAAAGGCAGCAGAGATGTCCAGAAGGATGAGCAGAGATTAGTGGCCCCTGGATTTGGTCGAAAGCAGGTCATTGGTGACTTTCACCAGGACAGACTCGGAGTGGGCGAAAGCCAGACTGTAGTGGATCAAGGATGGAGTTGTCAGAGAGGTAGCTTGTGAGATGGCTGTAGACCGCATCTTGTCAATTTATTAATTCATCAAGGGAGTATCTATAATGAGTGCAAGGTGTGCACTGCAAACAGAAATCATCATGAAAATTGTGCCACAGCCATTTTCCTGGTGATTTGTGCATGTTCAATAGAGATGTCCATGAGAGAACACGGTACAGATGCCATGTTCCCAGAGACCTGCGCATGCGCAGTAGTCTCTGTTATGAAGTCAGAGTTTTAATCGCTGCCAAAGAGGAGGGGACTTGCACGGAGCCTGCACACTGGCCCTCTCCTCTCTTAAAATGCCTCTGCTCTGCATGCAGTCAGCTTGGTGCCTAACAGTGTGACCTCAGGTTTATTCTCCTTATTAGACCTTTATCTTTATATGTTATCTGCTTGGCTATCCGTGTCATTCGATCACACGTTTCCGTGAATTATGGAAGACATGTATTGGTCCACAGCTAGGCATATGGTTCCGATATTTCTATCTACTTCATCAGCATTTGGATTGTCACCTGGTTTATTTGTGATTTTCCACAGGTTTTCCCACTTGATTTGCATCTTACGTGGCTTAAGCTGGGTACACACTGGAAGATATTAAAGATGTGAACTATGCACAATTTTAACTATGGAAGATTTCCCCTAAACTTCCCTGAGTCCCTTATAGATGAAATTGTGTATATACACTGAGCAAAAAAATTTTTTAACTCAGGAGTTGAAAGATACTGTGTGTGTGTGTGTGTGTGTGTGTGTGTGTGTGTGTGTGTGTGTGTGTGTGTGTGTGTGTGTGTGTGTGTGTGTGTGTGTAAACCAATAGGCTAGAATCTACAGCACTCATACATCTGTGGTGTCGGTGGTATTTGTGACCACACCATTTAAATAAAAAAATTATACAAATTCAGCACTCACCTATATTAAACACTTCAAACTGTAATTCATCTGAATTCAGGACATGTTAGTTCCAAAATATTGCAATAGTTTGTTAAACTGACCAGCCCCATCACGGAACTAACATTCCCTGAATTCAGATGAATTACAGTTTGAAGTGTTAATATTAGGTGAGTGCTGAATTTGTATGATTTTTTATTTATTTAAATGGTGTGGTCACAAATACCACTGGCACCGCGGATGTATGAGTGCTGTGGATCTAGCCTATTGTTTATATTACATTTTTGTGCTCGCACTTTTTCTTGGACCCCTATTGTCCATATGTAAATTAAATGTTAAGAAATTCTCCGGGTGTTTATTAACTGATATGCTTGGGTGTGGTTCCTGTCTCTTTAAAAGATTGAGACAGGGCCTAAACCCATGATAGAAGCAGACTGTGTATTTAAAATCCAAAAGATGCCTGAGGGCAATGCTCAGATTTGTGAAAGTCAGTGTAGGGACTGACCAAATGGGAATGGCCGTGATGGGGCTGGTCAGCTTAACAAACTATTGCAATATTTTGGAACCAACATTTTCCTGAATTCAGATGAATTACAGTTTGAAGTGTTAACTTTAACACATTAATTTTAACATTGGTGGGCAGTGACTTGGTACTCACAGAGGGGCAGATGTATTAAGCCTGGAGAAAGGATAAAGAAGTGATAAGTGCAAGGTGATAACGCACCAGACAATCATTATGGATTTGAAAAATGACAGTTTGGAGCTGATTGGCTGGTGCATTATCACCTTACACCAGGGATGGGGAACCTTTGGCCCTCCAGCTGTTGAACAACACATCCCAGCATGCCCTGCAACAATTTTAGCATGACCAAATTGCAAAACTGTTGCAGGCCATGTTGGTATGTGTAGTTCAGCAACAGCTGGAGGGCCGAAGGTTCCCCATCCCTGCCTTACACTTATCACTGCTTTATTACTTCTTTATCCCTTCTCCAGGCTTAATACATCTGCCCCATAGTACTGTAAAATGTGCGTTCAGCAGGCGCTTCAGCAGTATGCAGCAGCAGCGGGAGTACACGGGGAGTGGCTTGGCTGGCTCAACTTTGCCTATATCGTGCACATCGTTCATAACATTTATCGTTCATGCGTACACATTGAACGATAACGACTATGAACATGTGCAATATAGGCAGAGTTTAGCAGCAGCATGTACAGTCGACTGTAGATCGACCCATGGGTGTGCGCCTCAATGATCGGCTGTGCATATACACTGGCCAATATGCACAATATCGTATCGGTATCGTTCATATACTGTAGGTATTTGATATCTGCCAGTGTGTATGCAGCAGTGACGTGCGGTGAGGTCAGAGGATGGGGAGGCACAAATGGTGGTGGCTCTCAGTGCCAAAAGCCGGTCTCACCCCCTACGCAGTGTAACTCTTATGTCACTGCACTACATCCATGTAAATACAGGGAGAACATACTGTACATATAGTAATAGCCAGGTAATAGCCATCACCCTAGTGTGCATAAACTGGTGCAAACTAATCTGTGGGTGAAGCATCCCAATTGCCCCCTCACCTGCAGAACACCGCTGGCCTGGTGCAGCAGGTTACACAGGGCAATACAGTCATCAGTGATACAGTCAGCAGGATCTGGGGAGGGAGAGCAAGAACATATATGTACACTACGTGTCACTACTGTAGCCACATACACAGAGTCCTGTCCCCGCACTCACTACAGATGACCCACACACACCTGTACCCACACTCACTACAGATGCCATGGGTTTGGTATGGGTGACCGGTGCTTGGGATCCCGCAGGTCACCATACCGATGCCGGGGATTAGAATGCCGCAATCGGGGGGTGGGTTTATGAGCGCAACAAAACCACTTGCAGGTTCGCTGTGCTTACCACAGGTTCTATTCCCACTCTATGGGTGTCGTGGACACACACGAGTGGGTATAGTCCCTGTTGGTCGTATGCCGATTGTCGGGATGTTGAGGAGGCGGGATGTATGCGTCGGTATTGTGACCGGCGGTCTCCTGACCGCTGGTTACATTACTACACCTGTGACACACACACCTGTCCCCACACTCACTAAAGATGACACACACACAGACACACACACAGTCCTGCCCCCCACACTCACTGCAGATGACACACACACACACAGTCATCCGAACACTCACTACAGATGACACACACACACACACACACACACACACACACACACACACACACACACACACACAGTCATCCGAACACTCACTACAGATGACACACACACACACACACACACACACACAGTCCTGTCCCCACACTCACTAAAGATGACACACACACACACACACACACACACACACACACACACACACACACACACACAGTCCTGTTCTCACACTCACTACAGATGACACACACACACACACACACACACAGAGTCCTGTCCTCACACTCACTACAGTTGCCACACACACCTGTCCCCACACTCACTAAAGATGCCACACACAAACACACACACACACACACACACACACACACACACACACACACTCTCCTGTCCCCACACTCACTACAGATGACATACACACACAGTCCTCTCCCCACATTCACTACATATGACACACACACGGGATCATGCTGAGTTGATCGCTCGCTAGCTAGTTTTAGCAGCCGCGCAAACGCTATGCCGCCGCCCACTGGGGAGTGTATTTTAGCTTAGCAGAAGTGCGAACGCTTGTGCAGCCGAGCTCTGCAAAAAAAGTTTGTGCAGTTTCAGAGTAGCTGTGAACCTACTCAGCGCTTGTGATCACTTCAACCTATTCGTGTCTGGATTTGATGTCATACACCCGCCCAGTGAACGCCCAGCCACACCTGCGTTTTTTCAGACACGCCTGGGATTTTGCAAACACTCCCTGAAAACGGTTAGTTGACACCCAGAAATGCCCCTTTCCTGTCAATCTTCTTGCGGCCGTCAGTGCGACTGGAAACTTCGCTACAACCTGTGCACAACCACAAAGGGCTTTGTACTCATACGACTCGTGCGTGCATTACGGCCCATACGCATACATGCCGATTTTTTTTGCCTGACTGCTGCGCTGCGAACAACGGCAGCTAGCGATCAACTCGGAATGACCTCCACAGTCCTGTCCCCACACTTGCTACAGATGAACACACACACAGACCTGTCCCCACACACACACCTGTCTCCACACTCACTAAAGATGCCACACACACAGTTCTGTCCCCACAGTCACTACAAATGTTACACACACACACACACACACACACACACACACACACACACACACACACACACACACACACACAGTCCTGTCCCCACACACACACCCACACCTGTCTCCACACTCACTAAAGATGCCACACACACAGTTCTGTCCCCACAGTCACTACAAATGTTACACACACACACACACACACACACACACACACACACACAGTCCAGGTTCTTGCAGCTACTCACCCCAGTCACTGTGCACGGGTGGCTGCTGCTGGCGCTTCGGATCCCCACTTCCCTCCTCCCATGCCATGCTGCTCAGCTCCGTTGTCTGTCTTCCTGCACTTCCTGGATTGGTGACCAATCTGAGCTGTCCATCAGAGCTCAAGCACGCCCCCACTGTGAGGCATGCCTCCCATTTCTCTGTTCCTTGCGGTCTGATTGGCCGCTGTGTAGCCCCGCCGGTCTGTATAGGCAGTGCCTGACAGTGTGAGAGATGAGGCTGAGCTGCCGCTGCCTCATGTCTATCTCTCCCTGCAGCTCCAGGAGCCCTGCAGATCTGGTAAGTTTTATCTATACAGATGATTGAATTAATACAAAGAAGATGCTTATAAGTAGAAATGTGCACCGGAAATTTTTTGGGTTTTGGATTCGGTTCCGCGGCCGTGTTTTGGATTCGGACACGTTTTGGCAAAACCTCCCTGAAATTTTTTTGTCGGATTCGGGTGTGTTTTGGATTTAGGTGTTTTTTTTTCAAAAACCCCTCAAAAACAGCTTAAATCATTGAAGTTGGGGGTAATTTTGATCCTATAGTATTATTAACCTCAATAACCACAATTTCCACTCATTTCCAGTCTATTCTTAACACCCCACACCTCACAATACTATTTTTAGTCCTAAAATTTGCACCAAGGTCGCTGGATGACTAAGCAAAGCGACCCAAGAGGGCGGCACAAACACCTGGCTCATCTAGGAGTGGCACTGCAGTGTCAGACAGGATGGCACTTAAAAAAATTGTCCCCAAACAGCACATGATGCAAAGAAAAGAGAAAAAGAGGTGCACTGTGGTCGCTGGATGGCTAAGCTAAGCGACACAAACACCTCAATATCACAGGAATTATTTGTTCTAATCAATGGTATTATTGGTCCAAATCACTGGAGGAAAATGACAAAATCACTGGAATTATTCGTTCTTATCAATAGTATTATTGGTCCAAATCACTGGAAGAAAATGACAAAATTACTGGAATTAAATGGCAGTAATGTCGGGAATTTTATCAAATGGCAGTACCACTGGACATATACGGAAGTGTCAGACAGGATGGCACTTAAAAAAATTGTCCCCAAACAGCACATGATGCAAAGAAAAGAGAAAAAGAGGTACACTGTGGTCGCTGGATGGCTAAACTAAGTGACACAAACACCTCAATATCACATGAATTATTTGTTCTAATCAATGGTAATATTGGTCCAAATCACTGGAAGAAAATGACAAAATCACTGGAATTATTCGTAACATTTGTAGAAAGTCGCTGCTTTCTGATTACAGAAATGCTCAGATATTCCTGCGAATCCACAATCCCTTCCCAGAGGAAAAAGAAATTGAGAAACCGTTGTTTGAGAACATTTGTTCTCTTTCCCTTACAAAGGAACAAACCACTTTCCAAGAAGACTGACGTTTTGGGATTATGGAGACATAATGTATTTGAATATAAATCCTAAAGCAGGTGGTGTATTAGAGCAAAAGAGTGCAAGAGTCCAGCCATGCAGTTTCTGAAATATTATGACAAAATGTTACTGTATTTCATAAGCACTCATTCCTAACTCTGCTAAGTACTGTTTGGTATACTGTATCTGGCTTCCATGAGGTAGTTGTCCATTATTTCAGCTTCCATTGACCTTTTTTAAAGTGGTAGAAGTTATCGATTCTTTTTTTAATTTTTATTTTCCCCTATTTTTAATTTTCTCCTGCATAGCCCAGTAAAATGTTGCAATGTTAAGTATTGACTTGTGCCTTCTGGGGGTCCACTTCTTCACCAAACCCAGCCAAATCTCATCCTAACCCTCTGTTCCACGTTCTCTATGTACCCCATCTGTGTCACCCATGTCTGTCTACCCCTCCCCTTTAGATTGTAAGCTCTCACGAGCAGGGCCCTCTTCCCTCACGTGCTTATCCTTTGTCTTACTTTAATAATCTTCAACTGTACCACATCCAGCAGTCTTCTGCCACCTGATACTTATTCCAGTGTCATCTGCTGATGTAACGATGTGTATTTACCCTATACTTGTCCTATACTGTCATCAACTGTAAGTTGTTGTTTTCCTGTTTGATTATTTATGTACTCTGTAATTGGGCGCTGCAGAACCCTTGTGGCGCCATATAAATAAAGGATGATGATGATAATAATAATAATAATATAGGGTGTATAATCGCCAGGTGTATCTCACACATCACACAGTACAGTACAGGGACGTGCAGTCAGGGGAGGCAGGGGAGGCAGTGCCTCCCCTGTCATTAATGAGTAAAATAATACAAAGAAGATACTTATGACACATAAGTATCTTTTTTATTATTTTACTTATCATTAAAGTGTGAATAATTACTTAGGGAGGCACCGATCGTGGTGCCTCCCGTCGTGATTGGGAAAAGATATGGGAGCAGGGGGCGGGCGCGGGCAGGGCGGGGCATAGCAATGGGCAGGAAAAGCCCATTGAAATAACATGGGAAAGCGGCACCATTAGAGGTGCCGCTTTCATACAGGGACGTGCTTTAAACCTATGAAAGCACGCCCCTGTGAGTGAGGCCACAGTGATTGGCCAGCGGATCCGTCACTGGATCCGCTGTCAATCACTGTGTGGGCGGCAAAGGTGCGGGATGCGGCGGGCCGGGCGTCGGAGGTGCTGGCGTCGGAGATGCGGGCGGCGGTAGCGGCGGCGGGACGCGGCATTCAGGGCCATTGTGCAGAGTTTGGCAGCGGAAGCGGTACCCATTTCAAAAATGGCGCCTCAGCGTCATTTTTGAAATTCAAGATGGCCGCCGCGAGCCAATCATGGCTCTCCGTGTCATCGCCCCACCCCCTCCCGCTGACTTATACAAGTCAGCGCGAGGCAGCGGCTGTCAGTCCGACGGCGGAGGAGGAGCAGAGAAGAGCTCCTGAAGACCGAAGACGCCGTGGAAGTCCTGGATGGGCGGCGGCTATGCAAAAGAGATTAGCAGCCGCCGCCCACCAGGTGAAGACGCTGGAAGTCCTGGGAAGGCGGCAGCCATGCAAAAGAGCTTAAAGGCCGCCGCCTCCCAAGTGAAGACGCCGGAGGAAGACGCCAGAAGCCCTGGGGAGGTGGCGCCCCCCCAGGTGAAGACGCCGGAAGCCCTGGGAAGGCAGCGGCCATGCAAAGGAGCTTAAAGGCCGCCGCCCCCAGGTGAAGACCCAGTTTAATAAAGTTTTTTTTAAAGAACGTGTAGTGTTTTTTTTTTTATTTCTCTGACGTCCTAGTGGATGCTGGGAACTCCGTAAGGACCATGGGGAATAGCGGCTCCGCAGGAGACTGGGCACAAAAAGTAAAAGCTTTAGACTAGCTGGTGTGCACTGGCTCCTCCCCCTATGACCCTCCTCCAAGCCTCAGTTAGATTTTTGTGCCCGAACGAGAAGGGTGCAAGCTAGGTGGCTCTCCTGAGCTGCTTAGAAGTAAAAGTTTAAATAGGTTTTTTATTTTCAGTGAGTCCTGCTGGCAACAGGCTCACTGCATCGTGGGACTAAGGGGAGAAGAAGCGAACTCACCTGACTGCAGAGTGGATTGGGCTTCTTGGCTACTGGACATTAGCTCCAGAGGGACGATCACAGGTTCAGCCTGGATGGGTCCCGGAGCCGCGCCGCCGGCCCCCTTACAGAGCCAGAAGAGCGAAGAGGTCCGGAGAAAGCGGCGGCAGAAGACGTTCCTGTCTTCAAATAAGGTAGCGCACAGCACTGCAGCTGTGCGCCATTGCTCTCAGCACACTTCACACTCTGGTCACTGAGGGTGCAGGGCGCTGGGGGGGAGCGCCCTGAGATGCAATAAAAACGATATAAAAACCTTATATGGCTAAAAAAAATGCATCACATATAGCTCCTGGGCTATATGGATGCATTTATCCCCTGCCAGTTTCCTGAAAAAAGCGGGAGAAAAGGCCGCCGTGAAGGGGGCGGAGCCTTTCTCCTCAGCACACAAGCGCCATTTTCTTTCACAGCTCCGCTGGAAGGACGGCTCCCTGACTCTCCCCTGCAGACTACACTACAGAAACAGGGTAAAACAAGAGAAGGGGGGCACTATTGGCAGCTAATATATAATACAGCAGCTATAAAGGGAGTAAAACTTATATAAGGTTATCCCTGTATATATATAGCGCTCTGGTGTGTGCTGGCAAACTCTCCCTCTGTCTCCCCAAAGGGCTAGTGGGGTCCTGTCCTCTATCAGAGCATTCCCTGTGTGTGTGCTGGGTGTCGGTACGATTGTGTCGACATGTATGAGGAGGAAAATGATGTGGAAGCAGAGCAATTGCCTGTGTTAGTGATGTCACCCCCTAGGGAGTCGACACCTGACTGGATGGTAGTAATTAAAGAATTACGTGACAATGTCAGCACTTTGCAAAAAACTGTTGACGACATGAGACAGCCGACAAATCAATTAGTGCCTGTTCAGGCGTCTCAGACACCGTCAGGGGCGCTAAAACGCCCGTTACCTCAGATGGTCGACACAGACCCTGACACGGATACTGAATCCAGTGTCGACGGTGACGAGACAAACGTAATGTCCAGTAGGGCCACACGTTACATGATCACGGCAATGAAGGAGGCATTGAACATTTCTGACACTACAAGTACCACAAAAAAGGGTATTATGTGGGGTGTGAAAAAACTACCAGTAGTTTTTCCTGAGTCAGATGAATTAAATGAGGTGTGTGATAAAGCGTGGGTTTCCCCCGATAAAAAACTGCTGATTTCTAATAAATTATTGGCACTATACCCTTTCCCGCCAGAGGTTAGGGCACGTTGGGAAACACCCCCTAGGGTAGATAAGGCGCTCACACGCTTATCAAAACAAGTGGCGTTACCGTCTCCTGATACGGCCGCTCTCAAGGAACCAGCTGATAGAAGGCTGGAAAATATCTTAAAAGGTATATACACACATACCGGTGTTATACTGCGACCAGCGATCGCCTCAGCCTGGATGTGCAGCGCTGGAGTGGCTTGGTCGGATTCCCTGACTGAAAATATTGATACCCTGGATAGGGACAGTATATTATTAACTATAGAGCATTTAAAGGATGCATTACTATATATGCGAGATGCACAGAGGGATATTTGCACCCTGGCATCTAGAGTAAGTGCGATGTCCATTTCTGCCAGAAGAACGTTATGGACGCGACAGTGGTCAGGTGATGCGGATTCCAAACGAGCTCTACCAACGTCTCCCTCCGACAGGGAGGCAGTATTGGAAGCTATTCACAAGCTGTATTCCCAGCAGGTGATAATCAAGGTACCCCTCCTACAACAGGGAAAGGGGTATTATTCCACGCTGTTTGTGGTACCGAAGCCGGACGGCTCGGTGAGACCAATTTTAAATCTAAAATCTTTGAACACTTACATAAAAAGGTTCAAATTCAAGATGGAGTCACTCAGAGCAGTGATAGCGAACCTGGAAGAAGGGGACTTTATGGTATCTCTAGACATCAAGGATGCTTATCTCCATGTCCCAATCTACCCTTCTCACCAAGGGTACCTCAGGTTTGTGATACAAAACTGTGATTATCAGTTTCAGACGCTGCCGTTTGGATTGTCCACGGCACCACGGGTCTTTACCAAGGTAATGGCCGAAATGATGATTCTTCTTCGAAGAAAAGGCGTATTAATTATCCCTTACTTGGACGATCTCCTGATAAGGGCAAGGTCCAGGGAACAGTTAGAGGTCGGAGTAGCACTATCTCAGGTAGTGCTACGTCAGCACGGGTGGATTCTAAATATCCCAAAATCACAGCTGATTCCAACAACACGTCTACTGTTCCTAGGGATGATTCTGGACACAGTCCAGAAAAAGGTGTTTCTCCCGGAGGAGAAGGCCAGGGAGTTATCCGAGCTAGTCAGGAACCTCCTAAAACCAGGACAAGTGTCAGTGCATCAGTGCACGAGAGTCCTGGGAAAAATGGTGGCTTCTTACGAAGCGATTCCATTCGGAAGATTCCATGCAAGAACTTTTCAGTGGGATCTGCTGGACAAATGGTCCGGATCGCATCTTCAGATGCATCAGCGGATAACCCTATCTCCAAGGACAAGGGTATCTCTCCTGTGGTGGTTACAGAAGGCTCATCTTCTAGAGGGCCGCAGATTCGGCATTCAGGATTGGATGCTGGTAACCACGAATGCCAGCCTGAGAGGCTGGGGAGCAGTCACACAGGGAAGAAATTTCCAGGGCTTGTGGTCAAGCATGGAAACGTCTCTTCACATAAATATCCTAGAGCTAAGGGCCATTTACAATGCCCTAAGTCAAGCAAGGCCTCTGCTTCAGGGTCAACCGGTATTGATCCAGTCGGACAACATCACGGCTGTCGCCCACGTAAACAGACAGGGCGGCACAAGAAGCAGGAGGGCAATGGCAGAAGCTGCAAGGATTCTCCGCTGGGCGGAAAATCATGTGATAGCACTGTCAGCAGTGTTCATTCCGGGAGTGGACAACTGGGAAGCAGACTTCCTCAGCAGACACGACCTCCACCCGGGGGAGTGGGGACTTCATCCAGAAGTCTTCCAAGTGATTGTAAACCGTTGGGAAAAACCAAAGGTGGACATGATGGCGTCCCGTCTCAACAAGAAACTGGACAGATATTGCGCCAGGTCAAGGGACCCTCAGGCAATAGCGGTGGACGCTCTGGTAACTCCGTGGGTTTTCCAGTCGGTATATGTGTTCCCTCCTCTTCCTCTCATACCAAAAGTACTGAGAATCATAAGAAGGAGAGGAGTAAGAACGATACTCGTGGCTCCGGATTGGCCAAGAAGAACTTGGTACCCGGAGCTGCAAGAGATGCTCACGGAGGACCCGTGGCCTCTACCTCTAAGGAAGGACCTGCTCCAGCAGGGACCTTGTCTGTTCCAAGACTTACCGCGGCTGCGTTTGACGGCATGGCGGTTGAACGCCGGATCCTGAAGGAAAAAGGCATTCCAGATGAAGTCATCCCTACCCTGATCAAGGCCAGGAAGGATGTAACTGCAAAACATTATCATCGCATTTGGCGAAAATATGTTGCGTGGTGTGAGGCCAAGAAGGCCCCTACGGAGGAATTTCAACTGGGTCGTTTCCTACATTTCCTGCAAGCAGGATTGTCTATGGGCCTAAAATTAGGATCCATTAAGGTTCAAATTTCGGCCCTGTCGATCTTCTTCCAGAAAGAACTGGCTTCAGTGCCTGAAGTTCAGACGTTTGTCAAATGGGTACTGCATATACAGCCTCCTTTTGTGCCTCCAGTGGCACCTTGGGATCTCAATGTAGTTTTAGGGTTCCTAAAATCACATTGGTTTGAACCACTTGCCACAGTGGATTTGAAATATCTCACATGGAAAGTGGTAATGCTGTTGGCCCTGGCTTCAGCCAGGCGCGTATCAGAATTGGCGGCTTTATCCTATAAAAGCCCTTACCTGATATTTCATTCGGATAGGGCGGAATTGAGGACTCGTCCTCAATTTCTCCCTAAGGTGGTTTCAGCGTTTCACATGAATCAACCTATTGTGGTACCTGTGGCTACTAGGGACTTGGAGGACTCCAAGTTGCTGGACGGAGTCAGGGCCCTGAAAATATATGTTTCCAGGACGGCTGGAGTCAGAAAATCTGACTCGCTGTTTATACTGTATGCACCCAACAAGCTGGGTGCTCCTGCTTCTAAGCAGACGATTGCTCGTTGGATTTGTAGTACAATTCAACTTGCACATTCTGTGGCAGGCCTGCCACAGCCAAAATCTGTTAAAGCCCATTCCACAAGGAAGGTGGGCTCATCTTGGGCGGCTGCCCGAGGGGTCTCGGCTTTACAACTTTGCCGAGCAGCTACTTGGTCAGGGGCAAACACGTTTGCTAAATTCTACAAATTTGATACCCTGGCTGAGGAGGACCTGGAGTTCTCTCATTCGGTGCTGCAGAGTCATCCGCACTCTCCCGCCCGTTTGGGAGCTTTGGTATAATCCCCATGGTCCTTACAGAGTTCCCAGCATCCACTAGGACGTCAGAGAAAATAAGAATTTACTTACCGATAATTCTATTTCTCGTAGTCCGTAGTGGATGCTGGGCGCCCATCCCAAGTGCGGATTGTCTGCAATACTTGTATATAGTTATGGTTACAAACAAATCGGGTTGTTTATTGTTGGAAGCCATCTTTTCAGAGGCTCCTACGGTTATCATACTGTTAACTGGGTTCAGATCACGAGTTGTACGGTGTGATTGGTGTGGCTGGTATGAGTCTTACCCGGGATTCAAGATCCTTCCTTATTATGTACGCTCGTCCGGGCACAGTATCTTAACTGAGGCTTGGAGGAGGGTCATAGGGGGAGGAGCCAGTGCACACCAGCTAGTCTAAAGCTTTTACTTTTTGTGCCCAGTCTCCTGCGGAGCCGCTATTCCCCATGGTCCTTACGGAGTTCCCAGCATCCACTACGGACTACGAGAAATAGAATTATCGGTAAGTAAATTCTTATTATTTTCTTTACAGGTGGACTACAGGTGCCAGCGGGTCCTTTATGTCCTGGCATGCTGGCACTTGTGGTTCTCCAAGTGCCAGCATGCTGGGGCAGGCTTGCTGGGATCTGTAGGCCACCTGTAAAGAACAGTATTAGCATACAATGAACCCCGCACCCACCGCCACCAGGGGTGCGGGGCATAGCACTGGGCTATCTGCCCAGTGCTGGTTGTTGCTCGGGAGGGGGGACCCCATTTTGATTTTTTGGGGGCCCCACTTTCCGAGGAATTCCAGCCCTGGGCTGACTGGTTTGGGGGGTGTTTAATGGCATGGCAGGGGGACCCCACACTGAGTGTCTCCCCTGCGGCATTATCCCCCCTGGCTGGTTCTGCCTGGTGCTGGTTTTAGTGGTGTGGGGGGACTGCACTTTTTTTTCCCGGGGGGGGGGGGGGGGGTGTTTAGCTGCAGTGCCTCCCCAGCCCCTGACCTCACCGCACGTCACTGGTACAGTATATAGGGTGTATAATCCCCAGGTGTATCTCACGCATCACGCAGTACAGTATATAGGGTGTATATTACAGGATGTATAATCACCAGGTGTATAACACACGTTGCACAGTACAGTATACATACTGGTCACAACAATGCAGCAGATATTGAGCACTGATCAGGATACTAGAAGTGACACAGAGCTGCAAGATACAGCAATGGCCTACTGTACTGTACTATATATGTATACTGCTGGTCACCAAAATGCTGCACTGTCCTACTATATACTGCTCACAATAATGCAGCACAGATATGGAATGGATACTTGCAGTGACACAGAGCTGCAAGATACTACAGCAATAGCCTACTGTACTGTACAACGATATACTGTTGGTCACCAAAATGCTGCACTGTAATACTATATATACTGCTCACAAAAATGCAGCACAGATATGGAATGGATACTTGCAGTGACACAGAGCTGCAAGATACAGCAATGGCCTACTGTACTGTACTATATTTGTATACTGCTGGTCACCAAAATGCTGCACTGTCCTACTATATACTGCTCACAATAATGCAGCACAGATATGGAATGGATACTTGCAGTGACACAGAGCTGCAAGATACTACAGCAATGGCCTAATGTACTGTACAACTATATACTGTTGGTCACCAAAATGCTGCACTGTCCTACTATATACTGCTCACAATAATACAGCACAGATATGGAATGGATACTTGCAGTGACACAGAGCTGCAAGATACAGCAATGGCCTACTGTACAACTATATACTGTTGGTCACCAAAATGCTGCACTGTAATATATACTGCTCACAAAAATGCAGCACAGATATAGAAGGGATACTTGCAGTGACACAGAGCTGCAAGATACAGCAATGGCCTACTACTGTACTGTACTACTATCATACTGGTGGTCCCTAGTAGTCCCCACAATAAACTAAAGCACACTGAGCACAGATATTTGCAGCACACTGAGCACAGATACAGAGCGTTTTCAGGCAGAGAACGTAGATATTTTCAGCACACTGAGCACAGATATTTTCAGCACACTGAGCACAGATATTTTCAGCACACTGAGCACAGATATTTTCAGCACACTGAGCACAGATTACGGAGCTTTTCAGGGAGAGAACGCAGCCAAGTCCTCTCCGTTCAATCTCCAATGCACGAGTGAAAATGGCGGCGACGCACGGCTCTTTATATAGAATACGAATCTCGCGAGAATCCGACAGCGGGATAATTATGTTCGGGCGCGTTCGGGTTAACCAAGCAAGGCGGGAAGATCCGAGGCTGCCTCGGAACCGTGTAAAATAGGTAAAGTTCGGGGGGGGGGGGGGGGGGGGTTCGGATCTCGGAGAACCGAACCCGCTCATCTCTACTTATAAGTTATAAATATCTGCTTTGTGTTATCCCAATCATTTTTATAGTGATAACTCTGAGTATGATAGGCAGCATGACAGGTGAGGCTCTGCCTCCCCTGACTGCACGTCCCTGGTATGCGGCTTTAGTTCTCTGAATATCTTTGTATTATGAAGGTCATGCTGGCTGCCCCACTGTGCATTTTGGGTGCTGATCAAAATGTAGGCTCTCATTGTATACTTCACATGCATGGTACTGTGGCACTTGTGGTGCCTGAGCCCATAATCTGTTGATATGTTCTATTGGTGTTGAACCTAGGTGGTTTGCAATATGGACCAAAGTAATGTTAAATTGAGTTTAGGCCACACAGTGATCCTTAACCAGGCTTGCAGGTTAATAAGGAACAGTGGTATATGTAAAGCATTACATTAAACATACAGCGCTGGTGATATCAGCGGTATGGGAGGTAGTAATAGTGGTATTAGGTAGTCTCACCTCTGAGGAGCGAAGTGCTGCATAGTGGGTTGCATGAGTATGCGTATGCGCAGTGATATCATCCTGCCGGGGTCACTTCACTGAGAAAGAGACAGCACAGGAGAGCCCTCCTCTCCAACACAAACATTCTATGCAGATTATTATTATTATTATTATCCTTTATTTATATGGCGCCACAAGGGATCCGCAGCGCCCATTACACAGTACATAATTAAATGAGCAAGCAAGAAAATAGCACTTACAGTTCAAGACAATATAGGACAAGTGTGAAGATACCGGGTTCCAAATCACCCATGCACGGTGGTAGATGAAAAACCAACAGTGGTTTATTGAACAGAATGGGTTATAAACAGCGCACTTCTGTTATACAATTCCACACGACAATTCCCACCACATACTGCTGACTGAACATTACTTCTTAAGGGGGGGGGGGGTACACACGGAGCGATGTTCAGCTAATTTCTAAGCAATCTGATTAGATTGCTTAGAAATTAGCTGAACATTGCTTCGTGTGTAGGGGTGCCGGCGACAGCGATGCACAGCCCTGCGCGTCGCTATCGCCGGTGCTAGATTGGCCTGAATGCAGGCACAATCTAGCAGGTCGCTCATTTCACCGCTGGGTGAAATGAGCCGCCCCCCCTCGCTCAGCACACATCTCGCTGTATTCATCTCGTCTGTGTTAGACCGCTCAGCACACATCTCTGGGGAAATCTCCCCGTCAGTATGGCCCTTACGTCAAGGAACATAGCTTCTCTCCTTCAGCTCTCTGGTTAGCTATACTTATACCCACAGAAGCTTCATATTGCAGGGGTGTGTGTGACTTTTTTGTCTTAGGATCTTACAGCATTGGAATACAATACATATTCTAATCAAGGTGATTACATCAGCCAGAGAGCCACCATAATATAAATACATTATCTAAAGGGTAACAGATAACATAACACAATTGCATATATTAACAATATTAAGGCTGATTTAAATACAATATTAGGTGAGCAGCAATGGACATGTTATGGAGAATGAACAAACAGACAAATTGAATGTATACGGATATGGATATAAAAACTACATTTCTGCTGCGGGGTACACTGGGCTCCACAGGGAATGATATTGGGGACAGTAGGATCTTGATCCGAGGCACCAACAGGCTAAAAGCTTTGACCTTCCCAGAATGCATAGCGCCGCCTCCATGCACAGGAGCTCAGTTTTGTAGTTAGTGTCATGCAGTGCAGGCATACAAGAGGGGGACTGCTCCAGCTGCCCTGAGAAGAGCTTTTTAAAGTTAAAAATGAAGACTTCAAGGGCTGCTCCATCACCTCCCCCAGCGGCGCTGTACACTCCCGCGCCCTGGTTGCCGGGTACCTTACAGCGGAGGCTCTGGTTCCTCTTCGTCAGTCACACACACCACCGCTGCCCTCCTGGATCACGTGGCCGCACACAGGGAGGTGGTAAGAGGCAGGCCCGGCGCATACCTCTCAGCAAAGGGATGCAGTGCAGGTAATCGCCAGGGGGGAGAGGAGCTCTACTCGCTCTGAATTCCTGTGCTGAGTTCCCTGCCCTGCTGATGCCGGCTGCTGCGCCTGTCAAACTCTATGACAGGCAGCAGCGCCGGCATCATGAAGCCTCCTCTCTCCCTCCCCTCCTCCCCTGTCACATACTCACCGCAGCCAGTCACAGTGTGTTGACCGGATCTAAAAGTGGGTGGAGCTTTGCGGGAATAAGGGGCGGAGCTACACGGGACCAGGCTGCAGCCTGCATCACAGGAGGATGAGTTTCCAGACTTTTTCATGTAAGTGGCTGGAAAGAGTGTGTGTGTGTGTGTGTGACTGTATGTATGTACAATGGGGGTCATTCCGATCTGATCGCACGCTGCACTTCTTCGCAGCCGTGCGATCGGGCCGGAACTGCGCATGCGCAGCGGCTGCATTGCGCAGGTGCGTCGTTGCCCGGCGACAGTAGTCGCCGTGCAGCGACGCCGCAAACGAAGAAAGCTGTCGCAGCGGCGACCGCAAGAAGATTGACAGGAGGAAGGCGTTCCAGGGTGTCAACTTACCGTTTTCTGGGAGTGGTTCGGCGAACACAGGCGTGTCCAGGCGTTTGGAGGGTGGATGTCTGACGTCAATTTCCGGGACCTGCATCGCTGGATCGATCGCACAAGGTAACTATTACCCTGGTCTAGTTCTACACAAAACTTTTTTGCATAGCAGGGCTGCACAAGCATTCGCAGCCTTGCTATTACAAAAAGCCCTCCCCCATAGGCGGCGTCGAGTTGATCGCACGGGCAGCAAAAAGTTGCTACGTGCGATCAACTCGGAATGACCCCTAGTATGTACATGTGTGTGTATGTATATGTGTATGTGTGACTGTGCAGCATAATGTGTGTAAGCGTTACTGCTTCAGGCGGCGTTGTGTCTTGTATAAGCGTTACTGGTGCAAGCGTCACTGGTACAGGGGGCGTTCATGTGTAAGCATCACTGGTACATGGGGCTTTGCGTGTGTAAGCGTCACTGGTACAGGGGGCGTTGCGTGTGTAAGTGTCACTGGTACAGTGGCCATTACGTGAGCAAGCGTCACTGGTACAGTGGCCATTACGTGAGCAAGCGTCACTGGTACAGGGGCCATTACGTGAGCAAGCGTCACTGGTACAGGGGGCGTTACATGTGTAAGTGTCACTGCTACAGGGTGCGTTACATGTGTAAGCGTCAACGCTACAGGGTGCGTTACGTGTGTAAGCGTCACTGCTGCAGGGGTCGTTGCGTGTGTAAGCATCACTGGTACAGGGGGCATTACATGTGCAAGCGTCACTGGTACAGGGGGCATTACATGTGCAAGCGTCACTGGTACAGGGGGCGTTACATGTGCAAGCGTCACTGGTACTGGGGAGTTACATGTGCAAGCGTCACTGCTACAGGGTGCGTTACGTGTGTCAGCGTCACTGCTGCAGGGGGCGTTACGTGTGTAAGGGTCACTGCTATGGGGTGCATTACGTGTGTAAGCGTCACTGGTACAGGGGGCGTTACATGTGCAAGCGTCACTGCTACAGGGTGCGTTACATATGTAAGCATCAATGCTACAGGGTACGTTATGTGTGTAAGCGTCACTGCTGCAGGGGGCGTTAGGCGTGTAAGCGTCACTGCGTCTTGTGTAAGAGTCACTGGTACAGGGGGCGTTACGTGTGTAAGCGTCAATGCTACAGGGTGCTTTACGTGTGTAAGTGTCACTGCTGCAGGGGGCATAACGTGTGTAAGCATCACTGCTTCAGGGGATGTTACGTGTGTAAGCGTCACTGCGTCTTGTATAAGCGTCACTGGTACAGGGGGCTTTACGTGTGTAAGCATCACTACTGCAGGGGGCGTTACGTGTGTAAGTCCCACTACTACAGGGAGCATTGTGTGTATAAGCATTATGTGCGCTGTCCCTTTGTGAAGTACGGGAGGGCGCAAATTTATAGTTTGCAGGGGGGCGCCGAACACCGGCCCTGGTAAGAGGGTCCCCCAGGTGGGACCCGTGGGAAATCGCGATCCGGCGCGGATGGACACTGTGGCAGCTAGAGATGTGCACTTGAAATTTTTCGGGTTTTGGTTTTGGGTTCGGTTCCGCGGCGGTGTTTTGGGTTCGACCGCGTTTTGGCAAAACCTCACCGAATTTTTTTTGTCGGATTCGGGTGTGTTTTGGATTCGGGTGTTTTTTTCAAAAAACACTAAAAAACAGCTTAAATCATAGAATTTGGGGGTCATTTTGATCCCAAAGTATTATTAACCTCAAAAACCATAATTTCCACTCATTTTCAGTCTATTCTGAATACCTCACACCTCACAATATTATTTTTAGTCCTAAAATTTGCACCGAGGTCGCTGGATGACTAAGCTAAGCGACCCTAGTGGCCGACACAAACACCTGGCCCATCTAGGAGTGGCACTGCAGTGTCACGCAGGATGGCCCTTCCAAAAAACACTCCCCAAACAGCACATGACGCAAAGAAAAAAAGAGGCGCAATGAGGTAGCTGTGTGAGTAAGATAAGCGACCCTAGTGGCCGACACAAACACCTGGCCCATCTAGGAGTGGCACTGCAGTGTCACGCAGGATGGCCCTTCCAAAAAACACTCCCCAAACAGCACATGACGCAAAGAAAAAAAGAGGCGCAATGAGGTAGCTGTGTGAGTAAGATAAGCGACCCTAGTGGCCGACACAAACACCTGGCCCATCTAGGAGTGGCACTGCAGTGTCACGCAGGATGGCCCTTCCAAAAAACACTCCCCAAACAGCACATGACGCAAAGAAGAAAAAAAGAGGCGCAATGAGGTAGCTGTGTGAGTAAGCTAAGCGACCCTAGTGGCCGACACAAACACCTGGCCCATCTAGGAGTGGCACTGCAGTGTCACGCAGGATGGCCCTTCCAAAAAACACTCCCCAAACAGCACATGACGCAAATAAAAATGAAAGAAAAAAGAGGTGCAAGATGGAATTGTCCTTGGGCCCTCCCACCCTCCCTGATGTTGTATAAACAGGACATGCACACTTTAACCAACCCATCATTTCAGTGACAGGGTCTGCCACACGACTGTGACTGAAATGACGGGTTGGTTTGGACCCCCACCGAAAAAGAAGCAATTAATCTCTCCTTGCACAAACTGGCTCTACAGAGGCAAGATGTCCACCTCATCATCATCCTCCGATATATCACCGTGTACATCCCGCTCCTCACAGATTATCAATTCGTCCCCACTGGAATCCACCATCTCAGCTCCCTGTGTACTTTGTGGAGGCAATTGCTGCTGGTCAATGTCTCCACGGAGGAATTGATTATAATTCATTTTAATGAACATCATCTTCTCCACATTTTCTGGAAGTAACCTCGTACGCCGATTGCTGACAAGGTGAGCGGCGGCACTAAACACTCTTTCGGAGTACACACTTGTGGGAGGGCAACTTAGGTAGAATAAAGCCAGTTTGTGCAAGGGCCTCCAAATTGCCTCTTTTTCCTGCCAGTATAAGTACGGACTGTCTGACGTGCCTACTTGGATGCGGTCACTCATATAATCCTCCACCATTCTTTCAATGGGGAGAGAATCATATGCAGTGACAGTAGACGACATGTCCGTAATCGTTGTCAGGTCCTTCAGTCCGGACCAGATGTCAGCATCAGCAGTCGCTCCAGACTGCCCTGCATCACCGCCAGCGGTTGGGCTCGGAATTCTGAGCCTTTTCCTCGCACCCCCAGTTGCGGGAGAATGTGAAGGAGGAGATGTTGACAGGTCGCGTTCCGCTTGACTTGACAATTTTGTCACCAGCAGGTCTTTGAACCCCAGCAGATTTGTGTCTGCCGGAAAGAGAGATCCAAGGTAGGTTTTAAATCTAGGATCGAGCACGGTGGCCAAAATGTAGTGCTCTGATTTCAACAGATTGACCACCCGTGAATCCTTGTTAAGCGAATTAAGGGCTCCATCCACAAGTCCCACATGCCTAGCGGAATCGCTCCCTTTTAACTCCTCCTTCAATGCCTCCAGCTTCTTCTGCAAAAGCCTGATGAGGGGAATGACCTGACTCAGGCTGGCAGTGTCTGAACTGACTTCACGTGTGGCAAGTTCAAAAGGTTGCAGAACCTTGCACAACGTTGAAATCATTCTCCACTGCGCTTGAGACAGGTACATTCCACCTCCTATATCGTGCTCAATTGTATAGGCTTGAATGGCCTTTTGCTGCTCCTCCAACCTCTGAAGCATATATAGGGTTGAATTCCACCTCGTTACCACTTCTTGCTTCAGATGATGGCAGGGCAGGTTCAGGCGTTTTTGGTGGTGCTCCAGTCTTCTGTACGTGGTGCCTGTCCTCCGAAAGTGTCCCGCAATTCTTCTGGCCACCGACAGCATCTCTTGCACGCCCCTGTCGTTTTTAAAAAAATTCTGCACCACCAAATTCAAGGTATGTGCAAAACATGGGACGTGCTGGAATTTGCCCATATTTAATGCACACACAATATTGCTGGCGTTGTCCGATGCCACAAATCCACAGGAGAGTCCAATTGGGGTAAGCCATTCCGCGATGATCTTCCTCAGTTGCCGTAAGGGGTTTTCAGCTGTGTGCGTATTCTGGAAAGCGGTGATACAAAGCGTAGCCTGCCTAGGAAAGAGTTGGCGTTTGCGAGATGCTGCTACTGGTGCCGCCGCTGCTGTTCTTGCGGCGGGAGTCCATACATCTACCCAGTGGGCTGTCACAGTCATATAGTCCTGACCCTGCCCTGCTCCACTTGTCCACATGTCCGTGGTTAAGTGGACATTGGGTACAACTGCATTTTTTAGGACACTGGTGAGTCTTTTTCTGACGTCCGTGTACATTCTCGGTATCGCCTGCCTAGAGAAGTGGAACCTAGATGGTATTTGGTAACGGGGGCACACTACCTCAAGAAATTGTCTAGTTCCCTGTGAACTAACGGCGGATACCGGACGCACGTCTAACACCAACATAGTTGTCAAGGCCTCAGCTATCCGCTTTGCAACAGGATGACTGCTGTGATATTTCATCTTCCTCGCAAAGGACTGTTGGACAGTCAATTGCTTGGTGGAAGTAGTAAAAGTGGGCTTACGACTTCCCCTCTGGGATGACCATCGACTCCCAGCAGCAACAACAGCAGCGCCAGCAGCAGTAGGCGTTACACGCAAGGATGCATCGGAGGAATCCCAGGCAGGAGAGGACTCGTCAGAATTGCCAGTGACATGGCCTGCAGGACTATTGGCATTCCTGGGGAAGGAGGAAATTGACACTGAGGGAGTTGGTGGGGTGGTTTGCGTGAGCTTGGTTACAAGAGGAAGGGATTTACTGGTCAGTGGACTGCTTCCGCTGTCGCCCAAAGTTTTTGAACTTGTCACTGACTTATTATGAATGCGCTGCAGGTGACGTATAAGGGAGGATGTTCCGAGGTGGTTAACGTCCTTACCCCTACTTATTACAGCTTGACAAAGGCAACACACGGCTTGACAAATGTTGTCCGCATTTCTGTTGAAATACTTCCACACCGAAGAGCTGATTTTTTTGGTATTTTCACCAGGCATGTCAACGGCCCTATTCCTCCCACGGACAACAGGTGTCTCCCCGGGTGCCTGACTTAAACAAACCACCTCACCATCAGAATCCTCCTGGTCAATTTCCTCCCCAGCGCCAGCAACACCCATATCCTCCTCATCCTGGTGTACTTCAACACTGACATCTTCAATCTGACTATCAGGAACTGGACTGCGGGTGCTCCTTCCAGCAGTTGCAGGGGGCGTGCAAATGGTGGAAGGCGCATGCTCTTCACGTCCAGTGTTGGGAAGGTCAGGCATCGCAAACGACACAATTGGACTCTCCTTGTGGATTTGGGATTTCGAAGAACGCACAGTTCTTTGCGGTGCTTTTGCCAGCTTGAGTCTTTTCATTTTTCTAGCGAGAGGCTGAGTGCTTCCATCCTCATGTGAAGCTGAACCACTAGCCATGAACATAGGCCAGGGCCTCAGCCGTTCCTTGCCACTCCGTGTGGTAAATGGCATATTGGCAAGTTTACGCTTCTCCTCCGACAATTTTATTTTAGATTTTGGAGTCCTTTTTTTACTGATATTTGGTGTTTTGGATTTTACATGCTCTGTACTATGACATTGGGCATCGGCCTTGGCAGACGACGTTGCTGGCATTTCATCGTCTCGGCCATGACTAGTGGCAGCAGCTTCAGCACGAGGTGGAAGTGGATCTTGATCTTTCCCTAATTTTGAAACCTCAACATTTTTGTTCTCCATATTTTAATAGGCACAACTAAAAGGCACCTCAGGTAAACAATGGAGATGGATGGATACTAGTATACTTATGGATGGACCAGCGACTGCCGACACAGAGGTAGCTACAGCCGTGGACTACCGTACTGTGTCTGCTGCTAATATAGACTGGATGATAATGAGATGAAATTAATATATATATATATATATAATATCACTAGTACTGCAGCCGGACAGGTATATATATTTATTATGTAATGACTGATGACGGACCTGCTGGACACTGTCAGCTCAGCAGCACCGCAGACTGCTACAGTAAGCTACTATAGTAGTATGTATCAAGAAGAAAGAAAAAAAAACACGGGTAGGTGGTATACAGTTATGGATGGACCAGCGACTGCCGACACAGAGGTAGCTACAGCCGTGGACTACCGTACTGTGTCTGCTGCTAATATAGACTGGATGATAATGAGATGAAATTAATATATATATATATATATATATATATATATAATATCACTAGTACTGCAGCCGGACAGGTATATATATTTATTATGTAATGACTGATGACGGACCTGCTGGACACTGTCAGCTCAGCAGCACCGCAGACTGCTACAGTAAGCTACTATAGTAGTATGTATCAAGAAGAAAGAAAAAAAAAAAACACGGGTAGGTGGTATACAATTATGGATGGACCAGCGACTGCCGACACAGAGGTAGCTACAGCCGTGGACTACCGTACTGTGTCTGCTGCTAATATAGACTGGATGATAATGAGATGAAATTAATATATATATATATATATATATATATATAATATCACTAGTACTGCAGCCGGACAGGTATATATATTTATTATGTAATGACTGATGACGGACCTGCTGGACACTGTCAGCTCAGCAGCACCGCAGACTGCTACAGTAAGCTACTATAGTAGTATGTATCAAGAAGAAAAAAAAAAAAAAACACGGGTAGGTGGTATACAATTATGGATGGACCAGCGACTGCCGACACAGAGGTAGCTACAGCCGTGGACTACCGTACTGTGTCTGCTGCTAATATAGACTGGATGATAATGAGATGAAATTAATATATATATATATATAATATCACTAGTACTGCAGCCGGACAGGTATATATATTTATTATGTAATGACTGATGACGGACCTGCTGGACACTGTCAGCTCAGCAGCACCGCAGACTGCTACAGTAAGCTACTATAGTAGTATGTATCAAGAAGAAAGAAAAAAAAAAAACACGGGTAGGTGGTATACAATTATGGATGGACCAGCGACTGCCGACACAGAGGTAGCTACAGCCGTGGACTACCGTACTGTGTCTGCTGCTAATATAGACTGGATGATAATGAGATGAAATTAATATATATATATATATATATATATATATATAATATCACTAGTACTGCAGCTGGACAGGTATATATATTTATTATGTAATGACTGATGACGGACCTGCTGGACACTGTCAGCTCAGCAGCACCGCAGACTGCTACAGTAAGCTACTATAGTAGTATGTATAAAGAAGAAGAAAGAAAAAAAAAAAACGGGTAGGTGGTATACAATATTATATATATTATATACAATTATATATATATATATATATTAAACTGGTGGTGATTATTAAACTGGTGGTCAGGTCACTGGTCACACTATCAGCAACTTGCAAGTAGTACTCCTAAGCAGACAATCACAATATATATTATACTGGTGGTCAGTGTGGTCACAATGGCAGTGTGGCACTCTGGCAGCAAAAGTGTGCACTGTACGTTATATGTACTCCTGAGTCCTGCTCTCAGACTCTAACTGCTCCCCCACAAGTCAGATATACATTATACAGTCACACTATCTATCTATCACTTCAGCAAGTAGTAGTACTCCTCCTAATGCTCCCCAAAATTACTACTGTGTCTCTCTCTACTCTAGTCTCACTCTCTTCTCTATAAACGGAGAGGACGCCAGCCACGTCCTCTCCCTATGAATCTCAATGCACGTGTGAAAATGGCAGCGACGCACGGCTCCTTATATAGAATCCGAGTCTCGCGAGAATCCGACAGCGGGATGATGACGTTCGGGCGCGCTCGGGTTAACCGAGCAAGGCGGGAAGATCCGAGTCGCTCGGCCCCGTGTAAAAAAAAATGAAGTTCGGGCGGGTTCGGATTCCGAGGAACCGAACCCGCTCATCTCTAGTGGCAGCACAGGGACCCCACTAGACCACCAGGGCAAGGGCACAGGTCGGTTTTATTAAAAACCGTTTATTATACAACCCACAGTACCCGGTGGTGAAGTCCAGCAGGGGGTTAAGGCTTTGACCAGTAGCCCCTCCCCCAGCCCCAGGGCGCCATTTAGAGTAAATGTTCCCGCCCTGGAGCTGCATATCTCTCTCTCTCCCTCACTCCCTGTCAGCGTTTGGGCGCCATTAGGACAAGCTGAGCTGATCCTGGGACTGTTTGGGCAAATCGTCCTCTGTAAAGCCGCCTGCATGTCAGCGTTGTGCATTTTACAGGACACTTCAGTATTCTACATGTCTGTTGACAGCGTTAGTTAAGAAAGAGTGCATTTAGTCAGGGTTATATAGTATAAGTACCCTGTGATATACATCCAGTATTTACTGTGCATTGTTATATCTATTATCTGTATAGCCATACTTAGTATTACTCTGTATTGCTAGTCCAGTGCAGTTTTATTGCATGTCACGCCTCACAGGAAGATGCTGGCTCGCTGTCCCCTCGCAGCGGAGCTAAGTAAAAATTGGGAGACACCCTCGCCAGTGGATTCTCAGGTGGTGCGACTGGTGGTATCCTCTGCTCTGCCTGTAACTACCGTCACGTCTCTGAAAGAACTGACGGATAAGCGTGTGGAGGGTTGTTTAAAGGCGATTTACACTCTAACGGGTGCTGTGCATCGACCCACCATTGCAGCGAATTGGGCTGCAGAGATTATTGAAGCGTGGGGTCAGGAGTTGGAAACTGAGATGTCTTCCAACGCTTCTGATCATGCAAGACAATGTCTATCGTATATTGTCACAGAATCTCATTACGTTAAGGAGGTGGCTTCTGATACTGGTATTCTGGCGGCCAAGGCTTCTACTACGTCCATACTGGCTTGCCGGATTCTCTGGCTGTGGTCCTGGTCCGTGGATCTGGACTCTAAGAAAACCCTGGAGGTGCTCACTTTTAAGGGAGACATTCTTTTCGGAGAAGACCTCAACAAGATAGTGGCTGACTTAGCTTCTGCTAAAACAGCATGTCTGCCTAGTACTGCTCCTTCGGTACCGAAGGCTAAGAGTACTTCCTTTTCGCTCCTTTCATCCTTCAGGGAAAGCAAAGGGTCAGGCATACCCGAAACAGGCTTGCACTTCCAAGCCTACTAAGCCCAAACCCAAATGGGCCTGGGCTGCCTGTCAGCCTGCTTCCAAGACTGATAAACCTGCCGTATGACGCGGCCGGGGCCCCACTTTTAGGGTATACCCAAAAATGGTTGAAGACCACTTCCGATGCCTGGGTACGGGAAGTCGTCACTCGAGGTTACGCCATATCCTTAAAAAAATCGTCCCCCTCATCGATTTTTCCTGACAGACGTCCCTTCGGATCAGGTGAAGGCAAAAACTCTTCAGTCGGTGGTACAGTCCCTCCTGGACACAGGAGTGGTAGTACAGGTGCCTCTGGCTCAGAGAGGCAAGGGATACTATTCATCGCTGTTCCTAGTCCCGATACCGAATGGGTCCTCCCGGCCCATCCTCAACCTCAAGTCCTTGAACAAATTTGTGAGGGTCTCCAAGTTTCATATGGAAACTCTTCGCTCTATTGTTCTGGCCTTGGAACCTGGGGATTATATGGTCTCCCTGGACATACAGGATGCTTATTTGCATATTCCTATTGCAATGTTGCATCAGCCATACCTGAGGCTTGCGGTTAGCAACCTCCATTACCAGTTTCAGGCATTACCTTTTGGTTTGACCACGGCTCAGCGAGTCTTCACCAAGGTCATGGCGGTGATGACAGCTGTTCTCCGCCATCAAGGGGTCAGGATCCTACTGTACCTGGACGATTTGTTGATCCTGGCAAATTCCAGAGAAATTCTCCTACGCCATCTGGATCTGACTATCCAGTTTCTGCAAGCCCACGGGTGGCTCATCAACTGGAAGAAATCTTCCCTGGTCCCTGCTCAGAGCATGGTGCACCTGGGGGCGTTATTGGACACTCACAACCAGCGGTTGTAATTGTCTCAGGAGAAAGTCCTGAAGCTTCAGGACAGGATTTGATGCTTCCTATCTCATCTGCAAGTGTTGATACATTCAGCGATGCAAGTGCTAGGTCTCATAGTGTCGGCTTTCGACATGGTGGAGTATGCTCAATTCCATTCCCGCCCTCTACAGGGGTTCACTACGATCTGCCGGCGGTCAGGCTCCCGGCGACCAGCATACCGGCACCGGGAGCCCGACCGCCGGCTTACCGACAGTGTGGCGAGCGCAAATGAGCCCCTTGCGGGCTCGCTGCGCTCGCCACGCTACGGGCACGGTGGCGCGCTACGCGTGCCACGCTATTTTATTCTCCCACCAGGGGGGTCGTGGACCCCCACGAGGGAGAATAAGTGTCGGTATGCCGGCTGTCGGGATCCCGGCGCCGGTATACTGTGCGCCGGGACCCCGTCAGTCGGCATACTGAATACCACCCCTCTACAGAAGTTGATTCTGGCCAAGTGGGACGGCCTGCCTCACCGGATCAGGTCTCAAATGATCTCCTCGTCTCCGGGGGTCTGTCTGTCACTTAGCTGGTGGCTTCAGGATCAACGATTGAGCAGGGGTCGTCCCTTCTGGATCTCCAACTGGGTTCTTCTGGAGCCCAGTGTACCTCGCAGAAAGAGATTTAACAACGGTAAGTTCTTACCATAAATCTCGTTATTTGACATGGGAAATGAGGCATAGCTATATGAATTGTCACAGACCTCTCATTTCCTTACATTCTTCTCCCACTTTTTAGACCCATTGTCCCGGCAAGTTGTAGGTAAAGTCCTCAATGTCCAAGCGAGGCTGTTGGGACAATCCAGTAAGTATTTTCTTAGGTTTGATGAGAGGGTGATTAGCAGTTCAGAAGTTCCTCCACCACTTTTAAGCCCTGTGCCTAGGCAGCACAAACTAGCTGGCACTTTAACCCCACCTGGGTCAAAAGGAATGAGGGCCATGTTTCCTGATGAGTCTAATGACCGGCCTTTTGGGTCTAGTGGAATTATTATTAGCAATCCACAATTGTTCAGTTCTTCACCAGATTCCCAATTATATGTCACTGGCAGCAAATAACTCTGGGCCCAAAACATTCTTGTAAATGCCTGTACCTCTCCCACTCGTTCCGTGGTCTCCCACCTGAGAACAAGCAAATAGTGGGATGCTGGCTGAGAGCAGTTTCCCTTCTGGTGGTGCATTACATCCCTCGCCTCTGGCACTTCAGGAGTGGGTATTTTTTTTTTTTTTTGTGTAAACTGTTTTTATTGAGCAGCAGACAAGACATTACAGCAATACTTTTCCATAAAAAGGAAGGAGGGACAAAAACATCACATGTCATATATGTCAGTACACTACACATATGGCGTCCAAATTAGAAAAATAATTTGTCTGCTTCGCTTACAACATCAGAACTTATAAAGGAGGAACATTTTAACAAAACAGCATAGGAAAATGGAAAAGAGAAGAAAGAGAGAAGAAAAGAAGGAAAAAGAAAAAGAGAGGGATAATTAGGAGGGGTAGAGTCAGGTGTGAGGGTCTGCGCATTAGGGAAAGGTTGTTTAGGGGACGGAGAGGGGGGTCTCCACCCATTAAGGGGCTGAGGCACATTAGAAAGACAACGTAATCGGAATATGAGTACGGTTATGAATATGGATATGGATAAGAGTATGAATATGAATATGAGAGGGGTTATGTCGCCATGTGGGACCGATACAAAGGTGTGTCCTTAAAGTCGTACCAGGGAAACCAAGTAGCTATAAAATTAACAGTTTTCCCGGATGAGAAGGAGACAAGGTCTTCCATGTCTAAAAAGTAATCGACCTTTGTGAGCCATAATTTAATCGAGGGTGGTGAAGTGGATCTCCAAAGGATTGGAACAACCGCTTTTGCTGCATTGCTGAGATGTCTCAACAGGGAATGTTTGTAGGAGTGTGTTCCTGCGAGAGTGTGATTGAGGAGCCAAAAACCCGGGTCTTTCGGGATCTCATCTCCACTATCTGTTCGGAGCATTTAAAAACCTCTGCCCAGAATGGAGTTATAAGAGGGCAATCCCACCAAATATGTATAAAACTCCCTGGGGCGTTTTTGCATCTCCAGCACAGGTTCGAGAGAGAGGGAAACATTTTATTGAGAACCTGAGGAGTCCTATACCACCTATATATAAGTTTATAGAGGGTCTCTAATGTTGATAAGCATAGAGAACTCGCCTGAGCGTTCTTAAATACGGAATCCCAGTTAATCTGCGTAGGTAGCCCTGACAGTTCCTTCTCCCAGGAAGCCAGAAAGGTAGGAGGTTGCGGAAAAAAGTTTTCCATGATCAGCGCATAGATTTGTGAGATAGTATGTGTGGGAGAATTGGGAGAGGTGCATAATCTTTCAAACCCAGTGAGATCCCTAGTTATGTCAGGGAGGTTCTTAGAAGATGATATGAAATGGTGCACCTGCAGGAACCTCCAAAACTCAGCACTATGTAGGTTCCAAGAAGACTGAACATCTGAAATAGAGCGCACCCTACCCGAGCTCACCAGCTGACCTACTCTAAAAATCCCGGCTTCCGCCCATGGAGCGAAAGCTGTCCTGTGAAGGCCTGGAGCAAATTCTGAGTTATGAAGAAGGGAGGTTAGAGGGGACCATCTGGAGGATATATGGCTCTGGGATCTCAGCATGGCCCATAATTTGAGCGTGGGGGAGACTGTGGGGTGTGACACCTTCGGAAGGGTAGGAAGCCAGGGTGCAATTTCAATATAATGTGGGAGACAGCCCTCCTCTAGTAAGACCCATTGTTTGCGGTCTTTAGCACGCGTCCATTCCAGAATCCTATTCAGATGCACTGCGTGGTAGTAGTTAGGAATATGTGGGAGGTGTTGCCCCCCTTGATGTTTTCTCCTGAATAAAATGTCGTGTTTAAACCTGGGTGTCTTACAACCCCATACAAACGCACAAATTAGATTCTGGACGTCTCGGAGCCAAAGCAAAGGGATGTGTATCGGAAGGGTCTGGAGAAAGAATAGCATCCTAGGGAGGGCGTTCATTTTGACGACATTAATCCTGCCGAACCAGGACAATCTTAGTTTCTTCCATTTCTGGAAGTCTAGGCGAAGCCTAGCCAGTAAGGGGCTAAAATTTAGAGTGAATAATTTGGATAGATCGTTAGTCAATAACACCCCTAAATATTTTAATTTGTGATCGTGCCAGGTAAAAGGGAAAGCATGTTTTAGGCTCTCTATTATATCAGGGGGAGTAGTTAAATTCATGGCGATTGATTTGGAATAATTTATTTTGAAGTTAGAGAGGGCTCCAAACTTCTCAAATTCTACCATCAAGTTTGGCAGAGAAGTGACCGGTTTTGTGATTATAGCAAGTAAATCGTCGGCATATAAAGCCAGTTTGTATTCAGTCCCTTTTACCACCAAACCCGAAATACTCGGGTTAGCCCTAATGCTTCGAGCTAATGTTTCCATGCAAAGGACAAAAAGCAATGGGGATAATGGACAGCCCTGTCGCGTGCCATTGGAAATAGGAAAGGAATCTGAAAGGGAGCCATTAATCCTAATTTTAGCGGACGGGGAGGTATATAGAGACAGGATTCTGTGAAGACAAGCGTTACCGAGTCCCAGATGCTTCAGTATACCAGTCAGAAAGTCCCAGTCCACTCTATCAAATGCTTTTTCAGCATCAGTCGACAGAATGATTGATGGGGATGAAAGCTGGCCGGCATAGTGAATCATGTTGAGCACTTTAGAGGTATTATCCCTAGCTTCTCGGCCTAAGACAAATCCAGCTTGATCTCCATGTATCAGACCAGGTAATAATAGTTTAAGGCGGTTTGCAATCAATTTGGCAAAAAGTTTTATGTCTATATTTAATAGTGAGATTGGCCGGTAACTGGAGCAAAGGCTTGGGTCTTTACCCTCCTTGGGTAGAACTGCAATATGGGCTTCGAGAGATTGTGGGGAGAAAGGCGATTGTTCCGATATGGTATTAAAGGCTCTCGTGAGTATAGGAACTAGTTTCTCTTTAAAAGCTTTGTAATAGGCAATGGTATATCCATCAGGGCCGGGACTCTTGCCGTTGGGAGAGGATTCAATAGCTTTCGTAACCTCCTCAGTAGAAAACGGGGCATCTAGGTCTTCTACTTCTTTTGTGGATAGCTTGGGGAAGTCTAAGGCTCGTAAGTGGTCAGCTATGGCTGTTTGATGGGACAACCTGTCAATTCTTCCGGTCGGACCAGAGAGGTTATACAGAGTGGAATAATATGCCCTAAAGGCCTTAGCGATGTGGGGTGTCTGGTGTTGGGATTGGCCGTGGCTATTTTTAATTGTGTGAATAAAAGTAAGAGCACGTTGTTCTCTGAGTGCTTTGGCTAGTAATTTCCCAGGTTTGTTTCCCCATTGATAATATCTACTACGGCACTTCCTATAAGAGAACTTAACTCTATCAGAGAGTAATTTATTTAGATCTGCCCTAGCGGCTTCGAGATCGGCATAATGTTGTGGGGTTTGGGATTTTTTATGTAGAAGCTCGAGAGATTGTATTTTAGACAATAAATCACCCCGAAGTTTCTCCCTCTGCTTTTTGCGGAAGGATCCTATCTGAATACAGACCCCCCTAACGACACATTTGTGAGCTTACCAAACTGAAACTTTGGAAATGTCCTCTAAGTCATTGGTACAAATGTAAGAATCTAAAGCGTTGTCTATTCGAGACCTACAGTCTGCATCCTGCAGAAAAGTGTCGTTAAAACGCCAGGACCATTGGCGATGTGTACTGGGAGGCAAGCGTAAAGTGAGATTAACTGGGGCATGGTCTGACCACACAATCTGTCCTATAGAGGCATCAGAAAGGAGGTGTAGGTGCTGGTGGCTCAGAAACAAGTAATCAATTCTGGAATAGGTCTGATGGGGGTGTGAGAAAAAGGAGTAATCTATCTCCGTAGGATGTGTCAGTCTCCATGTGTCAATCAGCTGGTGGTCGAGCAGGGCGCGCTTCATTACCCTATGCTCCCTCTCTGGTCTACAGTAGATCTTTTTCGAATTGTCCTGGTGGGGATCTAGGGTCCAATTAAGATCCCCTCCCATCACCACCACCCCTTCCAAAAGAGGTTCCACGTTATCTAGAACTGAGGATATAAAGGAAGGTTGTTTAGCGTTAGGAGCATATATATATAAGAAAGAAAAGCGCTGACCATGTATATATATGACATTTCACCAGCAACCCCCTACCCTCAGCTATTCTATGGGAAGCAACATTAAGAACAGGCAGGTGGCGAGCCAGCAATATAGCCACGCCCAATGTCTTACCAGAAGAGTTATTAGACAGGAAAACATGGGGATAATAGTGACATTTTAGGGACGGCACGTGGCCCATCTTGAAATGAGTTTCCTGAATAAAAGCAACGTCAACTTTCTCATCTCTAAGCCATTTGAGGAGTTTAGACCTTTTCTCTGGAACATTTAGCCCTTTGACATTAAGGGTAGTTACATGTAAATCATTCACCCCCATTATCAGGCGGACCTAATTGCTTCACATTAGTCTTCCCTACGGCAGACTCTGGGGACAATGAAGAAAGAGCAGCAAAGAGAGAAAGTAAGAAAACAGGAAAAGCTAAGAAAAGGAAAAGAGAAAGTGCAGCGTGGGAGACCACGCCAACAAGTACTTTAACATTAGATAGAGTTAAGGATATTACAAAAAGGACTGCTGCAAAAAGGACAGGAGCGGAATCCTGCCGACTCCTAGTCCAAAGAGACAGAGGATGCAGCATAGTGGGGGTCCTACAGGGGGCCTAGGACAGCGACCATCCACAAGATATAATCTAAACAAATATGTGGTATTACCGAGGTGTGCACAAGGGCACAAGTGAAACAAAAATAGAAATATAAAAGCTTATATAAAAATGTATATATAATCCTTGAACAATCGTACCCGGCCTCATGAAGGCTGATCAGTTGTGTATGAGAGTATCGTCAACAAGATAAGGAATTCAGCATAAAAATAAACCAAAATGACATGTCGGTGATACCACATCGCTTATCTATGAAACCATGGTAACTAGAGATGAGCGCCGGAAATTTTTCGGGTTTTGTGTTTTGGTTTTGGGTTCGGTTCCGCCGCCGTGTTTTGGGTTCGACCGCGTTTTGGCAAAACCTCACCGAATTTTTTTTGTCGGATTCGGGTGTGTTTTGGATTCGGGTGTTTTTTTTAAAAAACACTAAAAAACAGCTTAAATCATAGAATTTGGGGGTCATTTTGATCCCAAAGTATTATTAACCTCAAAAACCATAATTTACACTCATTTTCAGTCTATTCTGAATACCTCACACCTCACAATATTATTTTTAGTCCTAAAATTTGCACCTAGGTCGCTGGATGACTAAGCTAAGCGACCCTAGTGGCCGACACAAACACCGGGCCCATCTAGGAGTGGCACTGCAGTGTCACGCAGGATGTCCCTTCCAAAAAACCCTCCCCAAACAGCACATGACGCAAAGAAAAAAAGAGGCGCAATGAGGTAGCTGTGTGAGTAAGATAAGCGACCCTAGTGGCCGACACAAACACCGGGCCCATCTAGGAGTGTCACTGCAGTGTCACGCAGGATGTCCCTTCCAAAAAACCCTCCCCAAACAGCACATGACGCAAAGAAAAAAAGAGGCGCAATGAGGTAGCTGTGTGTGTAAGATAAGCGACCCTAGTGGCCGACACAAACACCGGGCCCATCTAGGAGTGGCACTGCAGTGTCACGCAGGATGTCCCTTCCAAAAAACCCTCCCCAAACAGCACATGACGCAAAGAAAAATTAAAGAAAAAAGAGGTGCAAGATGGAATTGTCCTTGGGCCCTCCCACCCACCCTTATGTTGTATAAACAGGACATGCACACTTTAACCAACCCATCATTTCAGTGACAGGGTCTGCCACACGACTGTGACTGAAATGACGGGTTGGTTTGGACCCCCACCAAAAAAGAAGCAATTAATCTCTCCTTGCACAAACTGGCTCTACAGAGGCAAGATGTCCACCTCATCATCATCCTCCGATATATCACCGTGTACATCCCCCTCCTCACAGATTATCAATTCGTCCCCACTGGAATCCACCATCTCAGCTCCCTGTGTACTTTGTGGAGGCAATTGCTGCTGGTCAATGTCTCCACGGAGGAATTGATTATAATTTATTTTAATGAACATCATCTTCTCCACATTTTCTGGATGTAACCTCGTACGCCGATTGCTGACAAGGTGAGCGGCGGCACTAAACACTCTTTCGGAGTACACACTTGTGGGAGGGCAACTTAGGTAGAATAAAGCCAGTTTGTGCAAGGGCCTCCAAATTGCCTCTTTTTCCTGCCAGTATAAGTACGGACTGTGTGACGTGCCTACTTGGATGCGGTCACTCATATAATCCTCCACCATTCTTTCAATGGTGAGAGAATCATATGCAGTGACAGTAGACGACATGTCAGTAATCGTTGTCAGGTCCTTCAGTCCGGACCAGATGTCAGCATCAGCAGTCGCTCCAGACTGCCCTGCATCACCGCCAGCGGGTGGGCTCGGAATTCTGAGCCTTTTCCTCGCACCCCCAGTTGCGGGAGAATGTGAAGGAGGAGATGTTGACAGGTCGCGTTCCGCTTGACTTGACAATTTTCTCACCAGCAGGTCTTTCAACCCCAGCAGACTTGTGTCTGCCGGAAAGAGAGATCCAAGGTAGGCTTTAAATCTAGGATCGAGCACGGTGGCCAAAATGTAGTGCTCTGATTTCAACAGATTGACCACCCGTGAATCCTTGTTAAGCGAATTAAGGGCTCCATCCACAAGTCCCACATGCCTAGCGGAATCGCTCCGTGTTAGCTCCTCCTTCAATGTCTCCAGCTTCTTCTGCAAAAGCCTGATGAGGGGAATGACCTGACTCAGGCTGGCAGTGTCTGAACTGACTTCACGTGTGGCAAGTTCAAAGGGCATCAGAACCTTGCACAACGTTGAAATCATTCTCCACTGCACTTGAGACAGGTGCATTCCACCTCCTATATCGTGCTCAATTGTATAGGCTTGAATGGCCTTTTGCTGCTCCTCCAACCTCTGAAGCATATAGAGGGTTGAATTCCACCTCGTTACCACTTCTTGCTTCAGATGATGGCAGGGCAGGTTCAGTAGTTTTTGGTGGTGCTCCAGTCTTCTGTACGTGGTGCCTGTACGCCGAAAGTGTCCCGCAATTCTTCTGGCCACCGACAGCATCTCTTGCACGCCCCTGTCGTTTTTTTAAAAATTCTGCACCACCAAATTCAAGGTATGTGCAAAACATGGGACGTGCTGGAATTTGCCCATATTTAATGCACACACAATATTGCTGGCGTTGTCCGATGCCACAAATCCACAGGAGAGTCCAATTGGGGTAAGCCATTCCGCGATGATCTTCCTCAGTTGCCGTAAGAGGTTTTCAGCTGTGTGCGTATTCTGGAAAGCGGTGATACAAAGCGTAGCCTGCCTAGGAAAGAGTTGGCGTTTGCGAGATGCTGCTACTGGTGCCGCCGCTGCTGTTCTTGCGGCGGGAGTCCATACATCTACCCAGTGGGCTGTCACAGTCATATAGTCCTGACCCTGCCCTGCTCCACTTGTCCACATGTCCGTGGTTAAGTAGACATTGGGTACAACTGCATTTTTTAGGACACTGGTGAGTCTTTTTCTGACGTCCGTGTACATTCTCGGTATCGCCTGCCTAGAGAAGTGGAACCTAGATGGTATTTGGTAACGCGGGCACACTGCCTCAATAAATTGTCTAGTTCCCTGTGAACTAACGGCGGATACCGGACGCACGTCTAACACCAACATAGTTGTCAAGGCCTCAGTTATCCGCTTTGCAGCAGGATGACTGCTGTGATATTTCATCTTCCTCGCAAAGGACTGTTGGACAGTCAATTGCTTACTGGAAGTAGTACAAGTGGGCTTACGACTTCCCCTCTGGGATGACCATCGACTCCCAGCAGCAACAACAGCAGCGCCAGCAGCAGTAGGCGTTACACGCAAGGATGCATCGGAGGAATCCCAGGCAGGAGAGGACTCGTCAGAATTGCCAGTGACATGGCCTGCAGGACTATTGGCATTCCTGGGGAAGGAGGAAATTGACACTGAGGGAGTTGGTGGGGTGGTTTGCGTGAGCTTGGTTACAAGAGGAAGGGATTTACTGGTCAGTGGACTGCTTCCGCTGTCGCCCAAAGTTTTTGAACTTGTCACTGACTTATTATGAATGCGCTGCAGGTGACGTATAAGGGAGGATGTTCCGAGGTGGTTAACGTCCTTACCCCTACTTATTACAGCTTGACAAAGGCAACACACGGCTTGACACCTGTTGTCCGCTTTTCTGTTGAAATACCTCCACACTGAAGAGCTGATTTTTTGGGTATTTTCACCAGGCATGTCAACGGCCATATTCCTCCCACGGACAACAGGTGTCTCCCCGGGTGCCTGACTTAAACAAACCACCTCACCATCAGAATCCTCCTGGTCAATTTCCTCCCCAGCGCCAGCAACACCCATATCCTCCTCATCCTGGTGTACTTCAACACTGACATCTTCAATCTGACTATCAGGAACTGGACTGCGGGTGCTCCTTCCAGCACTTGCAGGGGGCGTGCAAATGGTGGAAGGCGCATGCTCTTCACGTCCAGTGTTGGGAAGGTCAGGTATCGCAACCGACACAATTGGACTCTCCTTGTGGATTTGGGATTTCGAAGAACGCACAGTTCTTTGCGGTGCTTTTGCCAGCTTGAGTCTTTTCAGTTTTCTAGCGAGAGGCTGAGTGCTTCCATCCTCATGTGAAGCTGAACCACTAGCCATGAACATAGGCCAGGGCCTCAGCCGTTCCTTGCCACTCCGTGTGGTAAATGGCATATTGGCAAGTTTACGCTTCTCCTCCGACAATTTTATTTTAGGTTTTGGAGTCCTTTTTTTACTGATATTTGGTGTTTTGGATTTGACATGCTCTGTACTATGACATTGGGCATCGGCCTTGGCAGACGACGTTGCTGGCATTTCATCGTCTCGGCCATGACTAGTGGCAGCAGCTTCAGCACGAGGTGGAAGTGGATCTTGATCTTTCCCTAATTTTGGAACCTCAACATTTTTGTTCTCCATATTTTAATAGGCACAACTAAAAGGCACCTCAGGTAAACAATGGAGATGGATGGATACTAGTATACTTATGGATGGACTGCCGAGTGCCGACACAGAGGTAGCTACAGCCGTGGACTACCGTACTGTACTGTGTCTGCTGCTAATATAGACTGGATGATAATGAGATGTAGTATGTATAAAGAAGAAAGAAAAAAAAAACCACGGGTAGGTGGTATACAATTATGGATGGACTGCCGAGTGCCGACACAGAGGTAGCTACAGCCGTGGACTACCGTACTGTACTGTGTCTGCTGCTAATATAGACTGGATGATAATGAGATGTAGTATGTATGTATAAAGAAGAAAGAAAAAAAAAACCACGGGTAGGTGGTATACAATTATGGATGGACTGCCGAGTGCCGACACAGAGGTAGCTACAGCCGTGAACTACCGTACTGTGTCTGCTGCTAATATAGACTGGTTGATAATGAGATGTAGTATGTATAAAGAAGAAAGAAAAAAAAAACCACGGGTAGGTGGTATACAATTATGGATGGACTGCCGAGTGCCGACACAGAGGTAGCTACAGCCGTGGACTACCGTACTGTACTGTGTCTGCTGCTAATATAGACTGGATGATAATGAGATGTAGTATGTATAAAGAAGAAAGAAAAAAAAAAACCACGGGTAGGTGGTATACAATTATGGATGGACTGCCGAGTGCCGACACAGAGGTAGCTACAGCCGTGGACTACCGTACTGTACTGTGTCTGCTGCTAATATAGACTGGATGATAATGAGATGTAGTATGTATAAAGAAGAAAAAAAAACCACGGGTAGGTGGTATACAATTATGGATGGACTGCCGAGTGTCGACACAGAGGTAGCTACAGCCGTGGACTACCGTACTGTACTGTGTCTGCTGCTAATATAGACTGGATGATAATGAGATGTAGTATGTATAAAGAAGAAAGAAAAAAAAAACCACGGGTAGGTGGTATACAATTATGGATGGACTGCCGAGTGCCGACACAGAGGTAGCTACAGCCGTGGACTACCGTACTGTACTGTGTCTGCTGCTAATATAGACTGGATGATAATGAGATGTAGTATGTATGTATAAAGAAGAAAGAAAAAAAAACCACGGGTAGGTGGTATACAATTATGGATGGACTGCCGAGTGCCGACACAGAGGTAGCTACAGCCGTGAACTACCGTACTGTGTCTGCTGCTAATATAGACTGGTTGATAATGAGATGTAGTATGTATAAAGAAGAAAGAAAAAAAAAAACACGGGTAGGTGGTATACAATTATGGATGGACTGCCGAGTGCCGACACAGAGGTAGCTACAGCCGTGGACTACCGTACTGTACTGTGTCTGCTGCTAATATAGACTGGATGATAATGAGATGTAGTATGTATAAAGAAGAAAGAAAAAAAAAACCACGGGTAGGTGGTATACAATTATGGATGGACTGCCGAGTGCCGACACAGAGGTAGCTACAGCCGTGAACTACCGTACTGTGTCTGCTGCTAGTAGACTGGATGATAAATAATGATATAAAAAATATATATATATCACTACTGCAGCCGGACAGGTATATATTATATAATGACGGACCTGCTGGAGTGGACACTGTCTGTCAGCAGAATGAGTTTTTTAATTTTTATAGAATAAAAAAACACCACACAAGTCACACGACGAGTGTACTTTTTCAGGCAGACATTCAATCACAATATACTATACTGGTGGTCAGTGTGGTCAGGTCACTGGTCACAGTGGTCAGTGGTCAGTCACACTGGCAGTGGCACTCTGGCAGCAAAAGTGTGCACTGTTTAATATGTACTCCTGGCTCCTGCTATAACCTATAACTGCTCCCCAGTCTCCCCCACAATTAAGCTGTGTGAGCACAGTCAGATATTATACATAGATGATGCAGCACACTGGGCTGAGCACAGATATGGTATGTGAGTGTGACTGAGTCACTGTGTATCGTTTTTTTCAGGCAGAGAACAAGAACAGAACGGATTATTAAATAATAATAAATTATAAAACTGCACTGGTGGTCAGGTCACTGGTCATCAGTCACTAGTATAACTCCTCCTAAGCTCCAGTAAGTAAATGAAGTGTCTCACTCTCACATCTATTTTAATTTCTAAACGGAGAGGACGCCAGCCACGTCATCTCCCTATCAATCTCAATGCACGTGTGAAAATGGCCACGACGCGCGGCTCCTTATATAGAATCCGAGTCTCGCGATAGAATCCGAGCCTTGCGAGAATCCGACAGCGTGATGATGACATTCGGGCGCGCTCGGGTTAACCGAGCAAGGCGGGAAGATCCGAGTCGCTCGGACCCGCGTAAAAAAACATGAAGTTCGGGCGGGTTCGGATTCAGAGAAACCGAACCCGCTCATCTCTAATGGTAACAGCATATTGTCACTAAGTTACCAAAAACCGATCTCACGTGTGAGCAACACATAGTACTATTTAAGAGAAAAAAAAACAACTCAATATATAACATGGGTAGCAAGTAAATTCACGTCCGCTCGGGACGAGACTTCTCATTCAAGAAGGCTCTAAAGAACGTGGACCTGGAGTGGCTCCCCGCCTCCGTGGGGAACGAACTTGTTGCCACGCGTCGCCTGGAGGTAGAACAACAGGCAGGTCTGGTAGGTGGTGAAAAGCGTCCCAATCTGGTAACGGCACTGATGGAATTCCCAAGATCGTGAAGAAGGCCTGTAACTCAGAAGGTCTAGAGAGACTCGCGACTTTGCCACCATGAGAAACCTGGAGGGAGAAAGGAAAGCCCCATCTGTATTTTAGCTCCAGTTTCCTGAGAGAGTCTGTAAGAGGTTTCAGGGCTCGACGTTGTTGTAAGGTCGACCAGGCAAGGTCAGGAAATATCTGAATCTTGTCCCCTTGAAAGTTAATACTGTCCAGCTGACGGGCCGACCTCATTATTTCCTCCTTTTGGGCGTAATAGTGGAGCCTACAAATCACGTCTCGTGGTCTGTCGGAGGAGAGGCCGCGAGGACGGAGGGCTCGGTGAGCTCTATCGAATATAATGTCCTTGTTCGGATCCAGGTCAATAAGTTCTCCAAATATCGTAGATAAGGCGGTTATCAAATCAGCCTGTTGGACACTCTCAGGTAAGCCTCTGACTCTGATATTATTTCGCCGGCCGCGATTATCCATATCCTCAATGCATGATTTTAGAAAAGAGATATCATCCTGTTGGTGGGATAGCACCTCCCGAAATTTAGTCAGAGAATCCACAGTAGACGATTCATGGCGTTCCAGGACATCAACTCGAGTCGCAATTTGGGACATGTCTTGTCGGAGCGCTGTCACCTCCTGAGTGATGGTGGAAAGCAAGCGAGTCTCCAAGGCTAAGAAATCTTGTTTCGTGGGAAGTGACCTAACGTGAGACAATATCTCGCTTATCTCCGCAGACAGGGAGAGGGCCTGTGGAGGTAACGGAGTCCCAGGGGATGCCATGTCGGCCACCGGGCTGTGTAGATTCGGGGAGGTCGGGACAGTAGTGGAAGTAGCGGGGATTGAGGTTGGAGTAGTTAATAACTGACGTAGGTCCAACGAATGTCGGTTCGTGGGGGATGGGTTCGCGACCGGCTTGGTCTTGGCCTTTTTTTTCTTTATCCGTCTCACCATGAGATCGGTCTTAAAATATAGCAATTTAGAGTTACACTTTCACATTTCCTCGGCAGTGGAAAGCATGTGGTCGTCACCGTGCAATAAGCCCCCACGTGGCCTTAGGGTGGCATCAGGCAGGCAGGCACATGGCTAGGGTTCCATGCGTCAGCTTACAGCGGCAATACATCTAACTTGGTCCAATTGAGGTATATCTGCGGGACCCTATGCGTTAGAGAGTACGTGCCACGACACCGTACCACGGTGTTATAGATTAACGACGGCAGCGGGTGGTGGGCTATGTGGAAGCCACTAATCAGGGAGCCAGCTGACGCAGGTGCCTGGATGGATGGGTGGATGGATGGATGGAGGGGGCACTTTGGCAAATAATATATGGCACAAAGGTCTATGTGGCACAGCTTTATAAGCACCCCTCCCTTTTCTCTTACTTAAGCACCAGGGACCGCAATCACCATTGGTGGCCCAGCGGGAGGAGAACAGGCAGTACCTGATGTGTTTTCAAGATGGCCGCCGGGCGCACTCTGGCGCCGACCAGCGCGACGTGTTTCTGGGTCCTTGCCGGGCAGTAGAGAGTTACTTGCAGCCGGGAGCGGGGAGATACGCTTAGTCGCGGTCAGCGGCTGGCGGTGACAGGAAGGACGAAGCTCCGGAGGAGGTCCGTGGCCCAAGCAACGGGTCCCGGAGCTATTACCAGTATGAGGCTAAACTCGAGGCCCCGGCTTCCGTGAGCCCCGTAGGCCGCAACCCGCGGGAGCAGTTAAAACTGCTCCCCGATTCCGCGGTACCTCGGGGGGTTCGGCAGGGAGTACAAGAGGAGTGGTGGAGGTAATGGGGCAATCAGGAGGCTTTAGATAGAGAAGGAATGTGCGTTTTAGGCTGTGGGTCCAGGGAGCTCTTCTAACACACAGCTGCCTCCTTCAGCAGCCAGACCACGCCCCCAGGAGTGGGTATTTTATCCATGTGTCCCAAACATAAATTTGTCAGTTGCCTAAGGACGGGCACATGCTGGCGCTCGTTCATGACCCCGGATTGCATGCCTAAAATCTTCCCAATGGCTGTAACATGTTTGGGGCTCCTGCCCTATTGCCAAAGGCAAATTGAACTTAGGCTGCAGGGAAGTAGCAAAATCTGACAATTTGTCTCTCAACTCTTCCACCTCAAAAGCCACTTCCATTGTTCCCTCGGTAATTCCCCATGTGGCTGCAGAGAAACTGACAGGACTGACTGATCCCTGTCCAGGTCTTCTCCCTCCATAGCCAATTCCTCCTCCCCCAAAACACAACACTGGAAATGGCACAGTAGCCAGGGCTGGTAAGTGCTCACCTGAGGAATTCCCTTGTAGGTTCTGTTGCTCGAGTGGTGGTAGGGTGATCATGGCGACTCCTTGCTCAATGTCTTGCTGGCACTCTGCGATGGTCTCTATATCCTCCAATCCTGCAAATGGCCAGTTGTAACACGGCTCAGGCTGGTCACAGAGTGTTTCGCTGTAACATTCCCCCGGGGAGAAGATAAGGGGATGCAAGCAGTGCTTCATTGCATCCACTTGGTCAAGGTCGGCCTTCTCCAGTGTAACATACTGGGCAGACAGTTCTTGGCACTCTCTCACTAAGTCCTCATCTTCCATCTCAGCAAAAGGGAAGTTGTAGTGCAGTTTCTCCTTGGGTGCCTGGATTGTGGGCACTGCTTTCTTGTACTGCATGTTGGTAAATATAAATAACTTATCCAGCTCCCCAGCCTGCCGATATGCTGATGAACTTCCATCCACAAGCTCCACTGCCCTGGTTCCATTACTGGTCCCCTCTGCTGGGTCCTGAACTATATCCTCCTCTTCCTCCTCATCACAAGGGTGCGCCAAGTCCCTTTGAGACAATTTTCCAATTAGGGACCCCTTGGTATCCTCTGCATTGATTACAATTTTTCTTGCATGACAGTTCTTGCAAGACTCCCTTCTTGCTGTGTTTGTAGCATTGTGCTGCTGCCTCCATTCTGCTGTAAAATCTTGCTTCTGTGCTTGTAACCTGAGTGATCCGTCTGCTTGCCACCAAATATGAAGATACCGGGTTCCAAATCACTCATGCACGGTGGTAGATGAAAACCAACAGTGGTTTATTGAACAGAATGGGTTATAAACAGCTCAGCACACTTTCATAATCCAATTCCACATGACAATTCCCACCACAAACTCCTGACAGAACATTACTTCTTAGTCAAGAAGCATAGAATCTCTCCTTCAGCTCTCTGGTTAGCTCTGCCTACTGCATACCCCCATAAGCTTCATATTGCAGGGGTGTGTGTGACTTCTTTGTCTAAGGATCTTACAGCATTGGAATACAATACATATTCTAATCAAGGTGATTACATTAGTCAGAGAGCAACCTTGTCTGGTCTGCTCACTGTTGGACAATAGGTAGTAAACAAAAAGGGACAATGGTACCTTATATGATCTAACCTTTGAGTGTCCACTGTGGTGTTTGGAAACAATGGGAAACTAGGTCTAACATAAATACAGTATCTAAAGGGTTAAGGCCAGTACACACGTCCAGAGATGTGTGCTGAGCGATCTATCAGTGACCGCTCAGCACACATCTCTCCCCCTGCTCAGCACAGCGCAATGTGTGCTGAGCGAGGGGGGGGGGGGGGGTTTGGGAGGACGCTCATTTCACCTAGTGGGTGAAATGAGCGATGTGCTAGATTGTGCCTGCATGCAGGCCAGTCTAGCGCCGGCGATAGTATCGCTGTGGGGCATACACAAGAGAGATACATGCTTAAAATCTAAGCAATCTAGTCAGATTGCTTAGATTTTAAGAACGGATCTCTCTGTGTGTACCCCCCTTAACAGATAACATAACCCAATTGCATATATTAACAATATTAATGTTGATTTAAACACAATGGGGGTCATTCCGAGTTGTTCGCTCGTTGCCGTTTTTCGCAACGGAGTGATTAGGTGGAAAATGCGCATGCGCATGGTACACAGCGTGCATGCGCTTAGTAATTTAACACAAAACTTTGGAGATTAACACAAGTTCGAGCGACGTTTTTCTCATCACTCGAGTGATCGGTGTGAGTGATTGACAGGAAGTGGGTGTTTCTGGCGGAAACTGGCCGTTTTCAGGGAGTGTGCTAAAAAACGCAGGCGTGCCAGGTAAAAACGCAGGAGTGGCTGGAAAAACGGGGGAGTGGCTGGCCGAACGCAGGGCGTGTTTGTGACGTCAAAGCAGGAACTAAACTGACTGAGGTGATCGCAATCTAGGAGTAGGTCTGGAGCTACTCAGAAACTGCAAGGAATTATTTATTAGCAGTTCTGCTAACCTTTCGTTCGCTATTCTACTAAGCTAAGATACACTCCCAGAGGGCGGCGGCCTAGCGTTTGCAATGCTGCTAAAAGCAGCTAGCGAGCGAACAACTCGTAATGAGGGCCAATATTGGGTGAGCAGCAATGGACATGTTATAGAGAAAGGCACATGAGGAAAGAGAGCCTGCTCTTGTGAGTTTACAATCGAAAAGATTCTGGTGGTTTAGTGCGGATGGAAGGAGGAGAGAATAGCAGAAGGCAGATATATAGATATATAGTCACAGCAGAAATCTTACAGGAGGACAGTTGTCACAGCAATCTGGCTATTCCTCTGTTCCTGCGGATAAATATAACAGATAGGATCCATCTTTCTTAGGACAATCCTGGTTTTTAACTACCCTGAAATAAGGCACTTGAATTAAAGACCACTTTTTTAATTTGTATTTTTACTGTATAATTCCACGGAGCATAGTTTATGTATCTTCTACCATTGAATCATACCTCCCAACATGACCCTCTCCAGGAGGGACAGAATGCTCTGCTCCTGGACTTCCCTCTTTATTTATGATTGCCATCACCTGTGCTGAAACACCCAGAGCCGGCCATAGGCATAGGCAAACTAGGCAATTGCCTAGGACATTTGCTATGCCTAGGGGCACCAGCAGATTCTGCTGATTAAAATGATATGCGGCATGCCTATATTCTGTGTGTAGCATTTCTTATGCAGATACAGCCACAGTCTCACACAATATAGACATGCTGCATATCATTTTAATCAGCAGAATCTGCTTGTGCATCCTAGCCATATAGCAATGCAAATAAGATGCATATTCATCAAAAAAAGGTGCCAAACGTTAGCACTAAGGCAAGATTTATGAGGACACATCTGTATCCAAGCATAGGCAGAGGTCACAGTGTTAGTGGCAGTGTGAGTGCTGTGTGGGTTGGTTGTGCAGTAGTGTTCAGAATATGTGTAGGTAGCATCATGTGTGTCATGTAAAAATGCATTAATAATGTGCAGCAAATGTGTAGGGGCACTATGTGTTAGAGATGAGCGGGTTCGGTTTCTCTGAAACCGAACCCGCACGAACTTCATGTTTTTTTTACGGGTCCGAGCAGACTCGGATCCTCCCGCCTTGCTCGGTTAACCCGAGCGCGCCCGAACGTCATCATGACGCTGTCGGATTCTCGCGAGACTCGGATTCTATATAAGGAGCCGCGCGTCGCCGCCATTTTCACACGTGCATTGAGATTGATAGGGAGAGGACGTGGCTGGCGTCCTCTCCATTAGAAATTAGATTAGAAGAGAGAGAGAGATTGTGCAGAGTCAGACAGAGTTTACCACAGTGACCAGTGCAGTTGTTGTTAGTTAACTTTTATTTATTTTAATATAATATATCCGTTCTCTGCTATATCCGTTCTCTGCCTGAAAAAAAACGATACACAGCAGCAGCCAGTCACACAGTGTGACTCAGTCTGTGTGCACTCAGCTCAGCCCAGTGTGCTGCACATCAATGTATAAAAGGCAAAGCTTATAATAATTGTGGGGGAGACTGGGGAGCACTGCAGGTTGTTATAGCAGGAGCCCCCAGGAGTACATAATATTATATTAATTTAAAATTAAACAGTGCACACTTTTGCTGCAGGAGTGCCACTGCCAGTGTGACTAGTGGTGACCAGTGCCTGACCACCAGTATAGTAGTATATTGTTGTATGTATTGTATACTATCTCTTTATCAACCAGTCTATATTAGCAGCAGACACAGTACAGTGCGGTAGTTCACGGCTGTGGCTACCTCTGTGTCGGCAGTCGGAACTCGGCAGGCAGTCCGTCCATCCATAATTGTATTACAATATATACCACCTAACCGTGGTATTTTTTTTTCTTTCTTTATACCGTCGTCATAGTGTCATACTAGTTGTTACGAGTATACTACTATCTCTTTATCAACCAGTGTACAGTGCGGTAGTTCACGGCTGTGGCTACCTCTGTGTCGGCAGTCGGCAGGCAGTCCGTCCATCCATAATTGTATTATTATTATAATATATACCACCTAACCGTGGTTTTTTTTTCATTCTTTATACCGTCATAGTGTCATACTAGTTGTTACGAGTATACTACTATCTCTTTATCAACCAGTGTACAGTGCGGTAGTTCACGGCTGTGGCTACCTCTGTGTCGGCAGTCGGCAGGCAGTCCGTCCATCCATAATTGTATTATTATTATAATATATACCACCTAACCGTGGTTTTTTTTTCATTCTTTATACCGTCGTCATAGTGTCATACTAGTTGTTACGAGTATACTACTATCTCTTTATCAACCAGTGTACAGTGCGGTAGTTCACGGCTGTGGCTACCTCTGTGTCGGCAGTCGGCAGGCAGTCCGTCCATCCATAATTGTATTATTATTATAATATATACCACCTAACCGTGGTTTTTTTTTCATTCTTTATACCGTCGTCATAGTGTCATACTAGTTGTTACGAGTATACTACTATCTCTTTATCAACCAGTGTACAGTGCGGTAGTTCACGGCTGTGGCTACCTCTGTGTCGGCACTCGGCAGGCAGTCCGTCCATCCATAATTGTATTATTATTATAATATATACCACCTAACTGTGGTATTTTTTTTTCTTTCTTTATACCGTCGTCATAGTGTCATACTAGTTGTTACGAGTATACTACTATCTCTTTATCAACCAGTGTACAGTGCGGTAGTTCACGGCTGTGGCTACCTCTGTGTCGGCAGTCGGCAGGCAGTCCGTCCATCCATAATTGTATTATTATTATAATATATACCACCTAACTGTGGTATTTTTTTTTCTTTCTTTATACCGTCGTCATAGTGTCATACTAGTTGTTACGAGTATACTACTATCTCTTTATCAACCAGTGTACAGTGCGGTAGTTCACGGCTGTGGCTACCTCTGTGTCGGCAGTCGGCAGGCAGTCCGTCCATCCATAATTGTATTATTATTATAATATATACCACCTAACCGTGGTTTTTTTTTTTCATTCTTTATACCGTCGTCATAGTGTCATACTAGTTGTTACGAGTATACTACTATCTCTTTATCAACCAGTGTACAGTGCGGTAGTTCACGGCTGTGGCTACCTCTGTGTCGGCAGTCGGCAGGCAGTCCGTCCATCCATAATTGTATTATTATTATAATATATACCACCTAACTGTGGTATTTTTTTTTCTTTCTTTATACCGTCGTCATAGTGTCATACTAGTTGTTACGAGTATACTACTATCTCTTTATCAACCAGTGTACAGTGCGGTAGTTCACGGCTGTGGCTACCTCTGTGTCGGCAGTCGGCAGGCAGTCCGTCCATCCATAATTGTATTATTATTATAATATATACCACCTAACCGTGGTATTTTTTTTTCTTTCTTTATACCGTCGTCATAGTGTCATACTAGTTGTTACGAGTATACTACTATCTCTTTATCAACCAGTGTACAGTGCGGTAGTTCACGGCTGTGGCTACCTCTGTGTCGGCACTCGGCAGGCAGTCCGTCCATCCATAATTGTATTATTATTATAATATATACCACCTAACCGTGGTTTTTTTTTCATTCTTTATACCGTCGTCATAGTGTCATACTAGTTGTTACGAGTATACTACTATCTCTTTATCAACCAGTGTACAGTGCGGTAGTTCACGGCTGTGGCTACCTCTGTGTCGGCAGTCGGCAGGCAGTCCGTCCATCCATAATTGTATTATTATTATAATATATACCACCTAACTGTGGTATTTTTTTTTCTTTCTTTATACCGTCGTCATAGTGTCATACTAGTTGTTACGAGTATACTACTATCTCTTTATCAACCAGTGTACAGTGCGGTAGTTCACGGCTGTGGCTACCTCTGTGTCGGCAGTCGGCAGGCAGTCCGTCCATCCATAATTGTATTATTATTATAATATATACCACCTAACCGTGGTTTTTTTATACCACCTAACCGTGGCAGTCCGTCCATAATTGTATACTAGTATCCAATCCATCCATCTCCATTGTTTACCTGAGGTGCCTTTTAGTTCTGCCTATAAAATATGGAGAACAAAAAAGTTGAGGTTCCAAAATTAGGGAAAGATCAAGATCCACTTCCACCTCGTGCTGAAGCTGCTGCCACTAGTCATGGCCGAGACGATGAAATGCCAGCAACGTCGTCTGCCAAGGCCGATGCCCAATGTCATAGTACAGAGCATGTCAAATCCAAAACACCAAATATCAGAAAAAAAAGGACTCCAAAACCTAAAATAAAATTGTCGGAGGAGAAGCGTAAACTTGCCAATATGCCATTTACCACACGGAGTGGCAAGGAACGGCTGAGGCCCTGGCCTATGTTCATGGCTAGTGGTTCAGCTTCACATGAGGATGGAAGCACTCAGCCTCTCGCTAGAAAACTGAAAAGACTCAAGCTGGCAAAAGCACCGCAAAGAACTGTGCGTTCTTTGAAATCCCAAATCCACAAGGAGAGTCCAATTGTGTCGTTTGCGATGCCTGACCTTCCCAACACTGGACGTGAAGAGCATGCGCCTTCCACTATTTGCATGCCCCCTGCAAGTGCTGGAAGGAGCACCCGCAGTCCAGTTCCTGATAGTCAGATTGAAGATGTCAGTGTTGAAGTACACCAGGATGAGGAGGATATGGGTGTTGCTGGCGCTGGGGAGGAAATTGACCAGGAGGATTCTGATGGTGAGGTGGTTTGTTTAAGTCAGGCACCCGGGGAGACACCTGTTGTCCGTGGGAGGAATATGGCCGTTGACATGCCAGGTGAAAATACCAAAAAAATCAGCTCTTCGGTGTGGAGGTATTTCACCAGAAATGCGGACAACAGGTGTCAAGCCGTGTGTTCCCTTTGTCAAGCTGTAATAAGTAGGGGTAAGGACGTTAACCACCTCGGAACATCCTCCCTTATACGTCACCTGCAGCGCATTCATAATAAGTCAGTGACAAGTTCAAAAACTTTGGGTGACAGCGGAAGCAGTCCACTGACCAGTAAATCCCTTCCTCTTGTAACCAAGCTCACGCAAACCACCCCACCAACTCCCTCAGTGTCAATTTCCTCCTTCCCCAGGAATGCCAATAGTCCTGCAGGCCATGTCACTGGCAAGTCTGACGAGTCCTCTCCTGCCTGTGATTCCTCCGATGCATCCTTGCGTGTAACGCCTACTGCTGCTGGCGCTGCTGTTGTTGCCGCTGGGAGTCGATGGTCATCCCAGAGGGGAAGTCGTAAGCCCACTTGTACTACTTCCAGTAAGCAATTGACTGTTCAACAGTCCTTTGCGAGGAAGATGAAATATCACAGCAGTCATCCTACTGCAAAGCGGATAACTGAGTCCTTGACAACTATGTTGGTGTTAGACGTGCGTCCGGTATCCGCCGTTAGTTCACAGGGAACTAGACAATTTATTGAGGCAGTGTGCCCCCGTTACCAAATACCATCTAGGTTCCACTTCTCTAGGCAGGCGATACCGAGAATGTACACGGACGTCAGAAAAAGACTCACCAGTGTCCTAAAAAATGCAGTTGTACCCAATGTCCACTTAACCACGGACATGTGGACAAGTGGAGCAGGGCAGGGTCAGGACTATATGACTGTGACAGCCCACTGGGTAGATGTATGGACTCCCGCCGCAAGAACAGCAGCGGCGGCACCAGTAGCAGCATCTCGCAAACGCCAACTCTTTCCTAGGCAGGCTACGCTTTGTATCACCGCTTTCCAGAATACGCACACAGCTGAAAACCTCTTACGGCAACTGAGGAAGATCATCGCGGAATGGCTTACCCCAATTGGACTCTCCTGTGGATTTGTGGCATCGGACAACGCCAGCAATATTGTGTGTGCATTAAATATGGGCAAATTCCAGCACGTCCCATGTTTTGCACATACCTTGAATTTGGTGGTGCAGAATTTTTTAAAAAACGACAGGGGCGTGCAAGAGATGCTGTCGGTGGCCAGAAAAATTGCGGGACACTTTCGGCGTACAGGCACCACGTACAGAAGACTGGAGCACCACCAAAAACTACTGAACCTGCCCTGCCATCATCTGAAGCAAGAAGTGGTAACGAGGTGGAATTCAACCCTCTATATGCTTCAGAGGTTGGAGGAGCAGCAAAAGGCCATTCAAGCCTATACAATTGAGCACGATATAGGAGATGGAATGCACCTGTCTCAAGTGCAGTGGAGAATGATTTCAACGTTGTGCAAGGTTCTGATGCCCTTTGAACTTGCCACACGTGAAGTCAGTTCAGACACTGCCAGCCTGAGTCAGGTCATTCCCCTCATCAGGCTTTTGCAGAAGAAGCTGGAGGCATTGAAGAAGGAGCTAACACGGAGCGATTCCGCTAGGCATGTGGGACTTGTGGATGCAGCCCTTAATTCGCTTAACAAGGATTCACGGGTGGTCAATCTGTTGAAATCAGAGCACTACATTTTGGCCACCGTGCTCGATCCTAGATTTAAAGCCTACCTTGGATCTCTCTTTCCGGCAGACACAGGTCTGCTGGGGTTGAAAGACCTGCTGGTGACAAAATTGTCAAGTCAAGCGGAACGCGACCTGTCAACATCTCCTCCTTCACATTCTCCCGCAACTGGGGGTGCGAGGAAAAGGCTCAGAATTCCGAGCCCACCCGCTGGCGGTGATGCAGGGCAGTCTGGAGCGACTGCTGATGCTGACATCTGGTCCGGACTGAAGGACCTGACAACGATTACGGACATGTCGTCTACTGTCACTGCATATGATTCTCTCAACATTGATAGAATGGTGGAGGATTATATGAGTGACCGCATCCAAGTAGGCACGTCACACAGTCCGTACTTATACTGGCAGGAAAAAGAGGCAATTTGGAGGCCCTTGCACAAACTGGCTTTATTCTACCTAAGTTGCCCTCCCACAAGTGTGTACTCCGAAAGAGTGTTTAGTGCCGCCGCTCACCTTGTCAGCAATCGGCGTACGAGGTTACATCCAGAAAATGTGGAGAAGATGATGTTCATTAAAATGAATTATAATCAATTCCTCCGCGGAGACATTGACCAGCAGCAATTGCCTCCACAAAGTACACAGGGAGCTGAGATGGTGGATTCCAGTGGGGACGAATTGATAATCTGTGAGGAGGGGGATGTACACGGTGATATATCGGAGGGTGAAGATGAGGTGGACATCTTGCCTCTGTAGAGCCAGTTTGTGCAAGGAGAGATTAATTGCTTCTTTTTTGGGGGGGGTCCAAACCAACCCGTCATATCAGTCACAGTCGTGTGGCAGACCCTGTCACTGAAATGATGGGTTGGTTAAAGTGTGCATGTCCTGTTTTGTTTATACAACATAAGGGTGGGTGGGAGGGCCCAAGGATAATTCCATCTTGCACCTCTTTTT